>NC_079487.1:63829890-64483721 GCF_020520425.1 Spinacia oleracea
CTTCCGGCGGAAAAAGGGGCGGCGGACGGGCGGCAGTAAGGGCAGTGTAGGGACGCTGATATTGCATCTGAATGACAGTTGCGATGAACTCGCTGTTTGGCCTGGCTCGCTGCTCGGCCGGGCTGCCGGATTGTTCTGTTGGTCGGGTCGGTCGGCGTGACTGGGTCAGGAAGATGACCGGTAATAGTGGTTGATGTCCGGTGGCCCTGGTGATTGCTGGCCGACAGTATTGGTTAAATTCATGGTTTCATAAATCGTGGTTTCATGCTGTTTTAACAAGTCTGACAAATAGCAATCAGTTAAAGCGTGGTTTAAGAATTTGAAAAAGTCAAACTAATTTTCCATTAAAAGGAAAATTAGATATTAAAAGGAAAATTAAAAGGTCATTGACTTTTTCCAAACTTTACATATTCGATTGTTTAGGAAAATTAGACTTTCGCCTTTAAAAGGAAAAAGTCAATGATTTAGTTTTTTTTTTTAAATTCAGAATATTGTTATTTTGAGTAATTTGAAAATATTTTTTTTTGGAAAATTATATTTTCTATGTTGAGCATAAATCAATAAATTTCCTTTTCATGCAAATTAGAGATTAATAAGATTATTCTAGCCATATTTAAATAGTAATTGAATTAAAATAATAAAGTATTCTAAGTAATATTGAACTTAAATTGTTTAAGTTTTCATAATTATTTTGGAATAGTTATTTACTTATTAACAGTTAATAAGTACTTTGTGTTTAATATATTATGATATTATATGCGTGTATGGAATATATGACATTTTGTTACAGGCAAGTGACTAGTATGGCCCAAAATAGGATAGAAAATACGATCTGCGTATCGTTTTGTATTCTTGTAAATTTTGAAATACGATCTGCGCATCGTTCTGTATTGTTGTAATTTAATTTAAAAGTTTAAATTAGATTATAAAGTTCGTATTATGAGCTCGATGGAGTAAGAAGGTTCCATCAGATATTCATGGATGGAGATCCAAAGAAAGATGAACAGGAAACCAAGAAGATTTGAGCTTATATTTTTAAGGGCCATACTAGGATCACATTTATTTTTATGCATTTTATATTGCCTTAAAATGCTTAATGAGTTTATGTATGTGGTTATTTAAAGCAATGTGATCACTTTTAATTAACCAACATAGTAAACTTAGGTCCCAAAATAATATTGAGTTTCAGTGCTTTTCCATACAACACCTATAAAGCATTAGATCATGAATAATAGGTTCTGCCAAAGCAGGGTGTTGCTTATAATTACGGGTATAGTAGGGTAGGTTTTTGAAACTTACATGTTAATGTTTGGTTTAACTCAACAAAACTATCAAAAGACAAAGTTTTGGGTTTTGAAGCTAAGAGATAGGAAAATACAAAGAGTTGTTAACCTGTCTACCAAGAGTTATAATTAGTTATAATTAGTAAAATATTTACTTACCTCAAATACTATAAATTAAAGTAGCAGGGCCAAAGTCCGTTTGATTGTAGTGGGAGGGGATCTTGGTTAATTCTTTATTCAATGGGGACTTCTAATTTTGAATAAAGGGTAGTAGTGAATTGAATTTGTTTAATTGCTACTTTTGATAAACATTATATTGAATCTTGCTTTACTTTTTTATTGTAGTTATCATGTCTGGTGCAAAAAACTCTACTTTTAACTTGCGCCCTCTAATTGAAAAAAACAAATTGAATGCTACCAACTTCCTACAATGGCAAATGGCTGTGAGAATTGTTCTCAGAGCGGAAGGAAAAGAAAGTGTTCTTGACAATCCTCTCCCTGAACCCCTGCCAGAAAATGCTACTGCAGCTCAAAGGCGAGCTAGACAAACTCTAGAGGATAATTCCCTGCAAGTAACATGCTTGATGCTTGCTTGCATGGAACCAGAGTATCAAAAACGTTTTGATGGTCTGGATGCCTACAGCATAATCCAGCAACTGAAAACTTTATTTCAGAAAAATGCTAGATTGGAGAGATTTGAAGCAAACTGAAAACTTCTGGATTCCAAGTTGGAAGAGGGGAAGCCCGTTGGTCCGCATGTGTTCGATTTGATTGGAAATTTTCAGACCATGGAGAAATTGGGCTTCCCTTATCCTAAGGACTTGGCAACTGACATAGTCATCAGATCCTTGCCTGAAGATTTTCATAAATTTAAGTTGAACTTCTACATGCAAGGAGGGGAGGCTACCCTGCAAGAGTTGCATGGTTCACTAATTCAGGCTGAGAGAAAATTACCAAGTAAACCTAAACATAAGGATGTTCTAATGGTTAGTAAAGGTAAGCAGTTCAAGAAGAAAGGGGCTCCCATGAAGAAGAACAAGGGCAAGGTGGTTGCCAATGAGAACTCTTCAACCAAGCCAAAGGCCACTCCCAAGGCTAAGGTAGCCGCTCAACATGAGTGCTACCACTGCCACAAGATTGGTCATTGGAAGAGGAGCTGCCCCAAGTATCTGGAGGATAAGAAGACTGGTGCTTCAATTTCAGGTATCTATGTCATAAAAGTTAATTTAGCTACAACTTCTTCTTGGGTATTTGATACCGCTTGTGGATCTCACATTATTGGTAATGTGCAGGGACTAAAAAGAAGTAGGAGCTTGAGCAAAGGCGAAGTGGATCTCCGAGTAGGCAATGGAGCAAGAGTTGCTGCTTTAGCTGTAGGAGATTATAGTTTACGCTTGCCTTCTGGTTTAATATTAGAACTTTATAATTGTTATTACGTTCCAGTTATTACCAAGAACATAATTTCTATTCCGATTTTTGATTCGGAAGGTTTTTCATTTCAAATTATGAATAATTGTTGTTCAGCATATTTGAATGGTATGTTCTATGTCTCTGCTAAATTATCAAATGGTTTATATGTACTAGACTTACAAAACCATACCTATCACATAGAAAACAAGAAACACAAACCAAGTGATTTGAACCCTACTTACCTATGGCATTGTCGATTAGGCCATATAAGCTCAAAGCGCATAGAGAAACTTCATAAGGATGGAATTCTCAAATCATTTGATTTTGAATCATTTGAAGTATGTGAATTTTGCTTAATGGGAAAAATGACAAAGTCTCCTTTCACAAGCTCAAGCGAAAGGGCCAATGATCTTTTAGCCCTCATACATACTGATGTTTGCGGACCTATGAGTACTTTGGCTAGGGGAGGGTACGGGTATTTCATTACTTTTACTGATGATGTGAGCAGATTTGGATATGTTTACCTCATGCGGCATAAGTCGGAATCTTTTGAAAAGTTCAAAGAATTCCAAAATGAAGTACAAAACCAACTTGGAAAGAAAATTAAAGCATTGCGATCCGATCGTGGTGGTGAATATTTATCTCAAGAGTTTGGTGATCATTTGAAAGATTGTGGAATACTTTCGCAATTGACTCCACCAGGGACACCACAATTGAATGGGGTTTCCGAAAGAAGGAAACGAACTCTATTAGATATGGTTCGGTCCATGATGAGTCTTGCTAACCTTCCTGCCTCATTTTGGGGATTTGCGCTTGAAACAGCGGCATTCACACTCAACAGAGCTCCGTCCAAAGCAGTAGAAAAGACGCCATATGAGATGTGGACTGGAAAAGTTCCGAAATTGTCTTTTCTAAGGACATGGGGTTGTGAAGTTTATGTAAAACGTTTACTTTATGATAAGCTTTCACCCAAGTTCGATAAGTGTCTTTTTGTGGGTTACTCAAAACAGACTAAGGGATACTACTTCTACAACCAAAGCGAAAACAAAGTGTTTGTTGCTCGCGATGGTATTTTTCTGGAAAAGGAGTTTATTTCCAGAAAAACAAGTGGGAGTAATGTATATCTCGAAGAAATTCGAGATGAGCAACAAATGGATGAGGTTCTCACCTCGTCAGAGACGACCCAGCATGAAAATGCTCAGGAGGCGGTGCATTCCATTCATGCGCCTTCTACCGTCCCGCTTGGAGATAATCCATGCGAAGTCCCTCAACCTAATGAGGTGGAAACTTCTCCTGTTGTTCCCCAACGTAGGTCTAGTAGGACCGTCATTCCGTCAAAGAGATATATTGATTTCCTTTTGACTGAAAGTTCTGAAATAGAGATTTTAGAACATGAGGAACCTACTAGCTACACAAATGCTTTGACGAGTCAAGACTCCGAGAAATGGCTTGAAGCCATGAGATCCGAAATGGATTCGATGTTTGAAAATCAAGTATGGGACTTGGTTGCTTTGCCTGATGGGGTTAAACCCAAAGGTTGCAAATGGATTTTCAAACTGAAAAAGGACAAAGATGGAAACATTGATGTCTTTAAGGCAAGACTAGTGGCAAAAGGTTTTAGACAAATTCATGGTATTGACTATGATGAAACCTTCTCACCAGTAGCCATGCTGAAATCCATTAGGATAATTCTTGCGATTGCTGCCTTTCATGACTATGAGATCTGGCAGATGGACGTCAAAACCGCTTTCTTGAATGGGTTCTTGAAAGAGGATGTGTACATGACACAACCACAAGGTTTTGAAGATCCAAACAGTCCAAGAAAAGTTTGCAAGCTTAAGAAGTCCATTTATGGGCTTAAGCAAGCATCCCGGAGTTGGAACCTCAGATTTGATGAGGCAGTCAAATCTTTTGGCTTCCTTAGAAATGAAGAGGAATGTTGTATATAGAAGAAGTTGAGTGGGAGTAATATTGCTTTCCTAGTCTTGTATGTGGATGACATACTTCTCATAGCAAACGACAAGACCATGCTTGAGTCAGTCAAGGAATGGCTTAAAAGTTGTTTCCATGAAAGACCTAGGAGAAGCTGAATACATCTTGGGAATAAGGATCCATAGAGATAGATCCAAAAGGCTGATTGGACTTAGCCAAGAGACTTATATTGATAAGGTTCTTGCAAGGTTCAAGCTGGAAAACTCCAAAAGAGGTTTCATTCCCATGCAACATTGCATTTCACTTGGCAAGACTCAGTGTCCTTTGACACCTGATGAGGTCAAGCGCATGAGTAATGTCCCTTATGCCTCTGCAGTAGGGTCCATTATGTATGCCATGGTATGCACTCGACCGGATGTTGCATATGCTTTGAGTATGTGCAGCAGATACCAGTCAAACCCAGGAGAGGCGCACTGGATGGCAGCAAAGAATATCCTTAAGTACTTGAGAAGGACTAAGGATAATTTCTTGGTCTATGGTGGAGATAATGAGTTGGTTGCCACTGGATACACCGATGCAAGCTTCCAAAGTGACAAAGATGATTTCCGATCACAATCTGGTTTCATATTTTGTCTCAATGGAGGGGTTGTGAGCTGGAAGAGTTCTAAGCAGAGTACCATCGCAGATTCTACAACAGAGGCTGAGTATATTGCAGCAAATGATGCAGCAAAAGAAGCTGTTTGGATCAAAAAGTTCATTAGTGAACTTGGTGTAGTTCCTAGCATTGAAAATGGCATTGAGTTGTATTGTGACAACAATGGTGCCATTTCTTAGTCCAAGGAACCCAGATCGCACCAAAAATCCAAACATGTGCTCAGGAGATTCCATCTTATTCGAGAGATCGTTGAAAGAGGGGATGTGAAAGTAAGCAAGGTTCATACTGAGGATAACGTGGCTGATCCTTTGACTAAACCGCTTGCTCAACCTAAGCATGAGAGTCATACTAGGTCTATGGGGCTTAGGCATATGGGAGAATGGCTTTAGGTTGTTTACTTTATGTTTACAATTGTAAAGACATTTATTATGCTTTGAATGTTTATCAATAAAAGTTCATTCTTATTTAATTGTTTGGTTTAGTATTAAATATAATGTCCAAATAACTTGTGTTTTCAAATAGGATTATCGAAAACGTTTTGATAATGGAACCCTATAAAGTGAACTGAAATCACAACTTATTAAGTCCCTAGTCTAAATCACTAAATTGGACATAAGTGATTTATGAGAAGACTAGCATGTAATTAATTGATAGTGCAGTTCCATGGGCTATGGAGACATAGGGATGTCTAATTGATTATATGGATGTATACTTGATGCATTGAGACTTGACCTGACTAGATTCTAAAAGTAGAATCAAACTTCTATATTTAGTGGATTCCTTAGACATGAGTATGTCTTAATAACCATGAGACAATTAGTTTAACCTTGACTCTGTTAAACGCCGCGCCGTAAAAGGAGGTTATAAAAGCAGTGATCAGGTGGGCTATGAATTGAGTGGGACTTATGGTCATACAAGAGTGAATAAGTCCTCCTATTTGATAGGAATGGTGTCTGGGCCTCTTGATGAGCGAGAACAGAAAAAAATTGCATGGCCATGCGGAATGGGATTAAAATGTTAATCTTTATTTGAACAGTTCGAACTCGGCGATCAAGAAACTAGAATTTGAAAATAACAGTGTGTTATCAAATTTTGGCATTAAGAGACTTAAGGAATTTAGCATTGCGTTCTTGTCTTCGGACAAGTGGGAGATTGAAGGAATTATGTCCTTAGACATTTCCGGCAATTACTAAATATAAATAGGAATTAATTATGAAGATAATAAGTTAATTATTTTAGTAATCATATTTGCTTTCTAGAGAATAAATGTGATTAGTAGGAAAATATTGATTGGACCTACAACTAAAATATATTAATCCTATAAGGTCACACATATAAGCACTAATTGGAATGGGCCCAAAAGGCCCGATGGCAACCGGTCTATCAAGGGAAAGAATGTTGGGCTTTGGTTTTGTGTTAACCTAAAACTCTCACATTATAATAGTTATAATGTCAGGGATTTAATTATTACGTTGATTCAATATCTGACAAAAGGCAAAACACAAAAACCCTTTTTTCCATTAAAAGGAAAATTAGATATTAAAAGGAAAATTAGACATTAAAAGGAAAATTAAAAGGTCATTGACTTTTTCCATTAAAAGCGTGGTTTAAGAATTTGAAAAAGTCAAACTAACCATTAAAAGGAAAATTAGATATTAAAAGGAAAATTAAAAGGTCATTGACTTTTTCCAAACTTTACATATTCGATTGTTTAGGAAAATTAGACTTTCGCCTTTAAAAGGAAAAAGTCAATGATTTAGTTTTTTTTTTTTTAAATTCAGAATATTGCTATTTTGAGTAATTTGAAAATATTTTTTTTTGGAAAATTATATTTTCTATGTTGAGCATAAATCAATACATTTCCTTTTCATGCAAATTAGAGATTAATAAGATTATTCTAGCCATATTTAAATAGTAATTGAATTAAAATAATAAAGTATTCTAAGTAATATTGAACTTAAATTGTTTAAGTTTTCATAATTATTTTGGAATAGTTATTTACTTATTAACAGTTAATAAGTACTTTGTGTTTAATATATTATGATATTATATGCTTGTATGGAATATATGACATTTTGTTACAGGCAAGTGACTAGTATGACCCAAAATAGGATAGAAAATACGATTTGCGTATCGTTTTGTATTTTTGTAAATTTTGAAATACGATCTGCGCATCGTTCTGTATTGTTGTAATTTAATTTAAAAGTTTAAATTAGATTATAAAGTTTGTATTATGAGCTCGATGGAGTAAGAAGTTTGTTACATTCTCACCCTTTACACCAGCGCAACTCCTCACCACCATCTCTCAGTCACCGCAACACCAACATCAGTGTCATCATCTTTGTCCACCAACAACATAAATCAGCCATGAAAATGGTACAACAAATCATCCAAAACAGAGCAAAAAGCAAAACAAAAATAGAACAATTCGGGTTCGACCGAACCGAAAATTTAGAGTTCCTGATTGTATGAGGTTCGGTCGAACCTGAATGAAGTTTACCCAAACCACAACTAAGTTCGACCGGACCTTTTTCAGGTTCGACCGACGTTTGAGCGCTCAATTTTTATACGGAATTAATGATTTCCTGCGGCTCCGATTGATTGAGTTAGGCAGCGATTTCTGGCCGTCCGATTTGCGGAGTGATGTGATAGAGAGGAGCAGCGAGTGAAGATCGACGGCCTTGATGATTGATGATTGATGATTGATTGATTGGTGATGGCTGCGAATTGACGGTGATGAGAGAGCTGCGAAGGAGGGAGCTGCGAAGCTCCATGGTAGCAGCAAAAAGGAGGAGAACAAATGAAAAGGAGAAAAAGCTACGGGGAGGGTCTGATTGTTATTTGTTTTTAAGGGGAATTCTTATCTTTTTCCTTTGTTTTTTTTCTTCTTTTAATTAGTTTTACTTAGTTTAGATTTTTCCTTCCTTTTTTCTTTTTCTTTTTCTTTTTCTTTTCTTTTGTTTCAATTTTCTTTATTTATTTCCTTTTCTCTTTTTTTTTTATTTCTTTTTTTAGGCTTTAGTATAAATACCAAATTTTGGGTTATGACAAAAGGATGTACATAATTTAGTTTTAGTTCTCTCTAATTTTCTAGGGTTTTAGTTAGTTTTTGGAGAGAGAAAGTGAGGAAAACAATGGTTTGAAGATGGATTTTTGAAGAATCAAGGATGTAAGTTAATGATTTGGAGATTCCATCAATTAATCGATGAGAATTTCTTTACTCCTCTCTCTTCATTTATTTCCTTATTTATTATTTTATTTAATTCTTTGATTAGATTAGTTTCATGTTTAGTTTTATAATTTAATCTTTAAGTTAGTTTTTGTTCTTGCTTAGTATCATGTTATTAGGTGTTAAAGTGTTTAAATTTAGTGTTTTTATGTTGATTGAGTAGTGTATTGGTTAGGGTTTGGTGAAAACCTAACAATGATTGATTTGGGTAAATGAGTTTAAATTTGGTGATGTTTCATGATTAAATTATTGTTTGTTTGAGAATACTCAAACTTTGTTGTATGCAAAATTAGCTACTTGTGTATGACTTAGATTTTGGGGTGGTTGACTTTAGGAAAATCGAGGGATCGTGACCTAAGTTGACTATTGTTTGGTTTGTGCTTAACCGTGACCTAAGGGTAGTGGTGTGTAGGACGGGAGTTCGCATTTGACTATTCTAAGAATTGATCCAAGGCGGGAGTCATTTGGGGATCTATTTCTAACCAACGCATCATTCATACTTTGCTTATGCATCATCATTCTTAATTGTTGCTCGTATACTTGTTTCATTATTGTTGGTGTTTGATCTCATTCCTTGACCATGTTTGTCCTTTGGTAGTTAGTTTAGTTTTAGTTGGTTAGTCGACTTTTCCAACCCTATTCCGACCTAGCTTGTTGTTCGCTTAGCATAAATTAGCGTACCTTAGTCCTCGTGGATTCCGACCCTTGCTTACCGCTTTACTTGTGTTTAGTGGTTAGTTTAGGTAATTTGTTTAATTAGGAGAGACTAGTAACGACCTAGTTTTTCCTCGATCAACAAGTAAAAATAAATACCTAACTCATTAGCATCTCTAAATGAAGATAATGAGGTGCGTACCTCAATAAGTCGCGGCATGCACGACACACAGGGAAATAGGCCTCATAAGCCTATCCGGGCCATCCAAAACCCACACCGCCACGCTCATGTGGCTAATCAGATTCACATAGGTTGGCTCACCCCAGCAAAACGAATCTAGCCCAGCCAAATTCCACACCAACGGAATCAGCCAACGATCAACTCTCGCAGAACGGTTTGACAAGACCGTTGAACTCAAGAACAACAAGTAGAAAATGCGAGCATATAATCTCGCAGAAACACCAGAAGGGAGGCCTTCCACCAAGACATCCACCAGCAGGGAGTAAGGCATACCCTTCCCTTCGTATTTATTCACCTCAACAGAAAGCTCATCCCCGATACACTCTCTAACCCTCTTCTCCAACGACATATCCCCATCCCTGATACTGAAAATCGAAGTGTCCGTGAAGGACCGACCCCTAAGGGAAATATAGTCCTTAGGGGTAATGGTCATCTCTCCCCTGCGAAAGTGAAAGGTGCTGGTGGTATCCCACCACCACTCCAGAATCAAGCGCAAGAACCGCTTAGATGAGTTAGGGACCACTACCTCCCGGAAAACGCACACGGACAAGAACAAAGGGCATCCCTCTACTACCCCCAGAGTCCACTTGTCCAGCTTCGCCAAGCGCTCCACAAAAAAAGACCCACTATAAGGCCAACAAGCAGTATCCGACCCGGCTTTACCTGTCCGAAGCCAGGACACCACGTGATGCTCCAAGTCATGGTGTAGATCGACCCCATCATACTCAAGAGGGCCCAACCAAGATGGCTCCTCCCCAGGGCCAGGATCCCCCCTGTAGACTCCAACGGAGGAGTCGAAGAACCGTCCCTCGTCCTCCGAGAGGCCCGAGCTGCCCGATGAATAGACTCCCGTCTCATCGGACGAGAAAGGATTATCCATGGTTGTACCACGTAATCCGAATCACTTCCCTCGGAGGAGGACGAAGAATCACCTTACATACTAAATTTCGCAAAAAATACGAAAAACCATAAGGCATCATACCTTAATCCCAGCAATGCAATTACATTCCCAAAATTTTGAGCGTAATAAAGCCAGTGGCATCAAACAATTTTGTTCCCTAGTATGAGCATGCTACTAAGTTCAAAACTAGTAATAAAATTTATACATGAAAAATTAACCACGAAAGGTTCCGAATATCAAATTCATGCATTTTCTATCATCCATAGACTATGTGGAAAGCAAGCAATTAACCAAGAACACCTACATTGTGCCCCAATACTAATTTGTAGGCACACTTGGGGGCTAATTTTGAACAAGTTCAAAATTATCCCAAACCAACATACTTGCAAAAATTAATATGCCTAGACACTTATACATGTTATAAACATCACATGCAAGAAATTGGGGAAAAAATCAAAAAACCCCAATTCAATTTGAGCATGAAATTTCACACGATTTTCTACTTGAAATTAAGCCAAAACTCAAGTCAAATCCGAAATTACTTACATATATGTGATCTAGGATGACTAGGGAACGATTTTGGTGAAGCAAGCAACCAATTCGAGCAATAATCGACGAAGATGCACGCGCTGGAAAATATCTAGCGCACAAAAGCACGCGCGCGCTGGAATTTCCAGCGCACATTTGTTCTTATTCAGACAGAATATCGGGCCACTCTTCCCCATTTCACGCCAAATGACCGTCCAACTACTTTTATTTTCCTTCCAGTAGAAAAAATAACGGTATTTAAAAGAAGAATTATTTTATTATTTTCATAAAAACTTAAATTATTTCGTTAGCCCACTGACAGGCAACGTCATTCCCGGAAATAACCGTGGCCCATTAAGATAAAATGTTCTCTAAAAATTCATTTCTTATATTTACTGAATTTTCCAAAAAAAAATAATCCTAAAACCCGGTTTGTGGTTTTCATTATTCAGCATTCTGCATTCTGCATTCCGTATCCCGTATCCCGTATTCTGTTTTGAGGTTTGTCCATTCCTCGTTAATAAAAATGCCAGTATTCTGCATTCTTGATTCCGCATTCCGTATTTTGTTTCAAGGTTTGTCCATTCCTCGCTAATAAAAATGCCAGTATTCTGCATTCCGCATTCCTTATTCTATTTCGAGGTTTGTTCATTCCTCGTTAATAAAAATTTCAGTATTCTTCATCCTGCATTCCGCATTTCGTATTCTGTTTAAAGGTTTGTCCATTCCTCTTTAATAAATATTATAGTATTCTGCATCCCGCATTTCGTATTCTGCATTTTGTATTCCGTATTCCGCGTTATGTATCCCGTATCCTGTATTCCATATTCTGTATTCTAAATTCCGTATTTCATATTCTATTGTTATCCTGTATTCTGTATTCTGTTGCCATCTTGCATTCTGTATTCTGTTGTCATCCCGTATTCTGTATTATGTTGTCATTCCATATCCTGTATTCCGTCCTCCAAAAGAAATCAAGTTAAGTATATGTTTTCGAAAAACTCCATTTCACCATCTGAACGTCTTCAATGACTCTATGAGAAGTCGATTCAAGCCAAAGGATTCCCGATGATTCGTGAGGGAAATATTGGCATTTCTGGTGATGACCCTTCAGTCGAATGTTATCATTAGGGGGCTCGTGAGACCCTCGCATAAATTTGGACCCTCGCATAAAGTTGGTCCTAACCAGACTAAATTCCAAACGCACACCGTCTACCAATACTTTGATTATGGTCTTGCCCAGACTCAATCAAAGTGGGAGCTAACTATAGACGCCTACATTTGTCCCTAGGCCCGAAGCGGTGTGTTCGATGATGAAACCAAACATTGCTTGACTAAGCTTTCCTAAGTATGCGACAAACAGCCTGTGACTAGGGATGGCAGTGGGTAATGGACCAGACCCGGATCCGTGGATCCAGATCCATTTTAAACGGATCTGGACCCTCAATTTTTGGACCCGACAGATCCGGGTAGGATCTGGATCCTTGGTTTTAAAAATGGATCTGGATCGGGTCCTAAGTCATTACCCGGATCCGAATCCGTTTACCCGTTTTTATAAAAAAAACAAAAATTAAAGTATAAAAATAAAGACTTAAGAATTGTAGCATTATTGAAGTTTGTTGAACTTTTAATATTATTTTTGTTGGATTCGTTAAATTTGATTTTAGTGAATGTTTATATGGACAAATAGCGTTGTTATTGAAGTTTTATTAAAATATGTTTTAAGGTTAAAATGAAAATTAGGGTCCTTTGACAAAAAAATAAGTTAGGATCCGTTTTGGACCCGAATCCGTAGGATCCGTGAATCTAGATCCTCAATTTCCTTACCCAGCGGATCCGGGTAGGATATAGATCCTTGCCTAAAAAACGGATATGGATCTGGATCCTAGAGGATCCGGTCCGGATCCTAACCGTTGCCATCCCTACCTGTGACTGACTGACAATCCCGAAAGCCATATTCCCATTTTTAGAAACTTCTATTTATAGTAAATGATATGCTTAACTACTGCCCAGAATAGTAACCATATAAGATAAATATTCAAGTGATTACGTTGCAGTATAATTAATCGTTGGCTAAAGAATAAAGAGTTGCACACCAACTAATATTCTTAAAAGATTAAATCGTGAGTGACATTCGGATAAAATCGAATAAATTTGGAAAAGTGGAAGTAAAACACCAGCGTTGGAAAATTCCAGCGCTAGGCAGGCACGCGCGACAAATATTCTAGCGCACCAACACAAGCTCAATAATTTGTTGGCGCTGCAATTTGGTTCTCACCTGTTATTCACGCAAAGATAAAGTTTTAATCCAGCTGTAAAAATACAGATCTGGCGCTGCGTTGCTTAGCGCTGAAAATTTCCGGCGCTCTTGATCAAAGCGCTAGAAATTTTCGGCGCTGCAAAGTGCTTTTCAGAAAACTCTCATTTCTCCAATCTTATCTTATTTTGGCCTCTTATACTATGAATAGAGCCCTCTGAAACCCCAAAAAATACACAGAAACCCCTCAAAATACCCCAATCTTGAGTATTGACCGAGGCATAACCATTCTCTCTTCCGTCCCGTATTCTTGACAGTCTGCCGTATTAACACACCGTTAAGCAGACGTTTCCCGTATGATTTCCCAGTTAAGTCCAAGTGTTGCCGAAGCTCTGTCCCAATACCTAGCCTAAACACTCAAAACTCTGGAAGAATCCCGTCCCGCAGTCAGTCAGTTATCAGGAGGTTCGAAAACTAAAAGGAAAGCTAGTAAAGTCATGTAGTTAGTGTTCCTAAGAACCGCAGTATAGCCTACGCTATACTGTAACCTGAAATCTACTTTTTTATCTTTTTTACCACCATATAAATCTTTTCACGTAATCTGTTTTATTAATCATGCCTAATAAGATAACCTCTGGACAAATCTGATATTTCTAGGCTCCTTAAATCAATCTAAATCACTCTTTTGACGCTATTTAGTTAATTATCTGTGCATTAAAATCAACCCACATTCGTAATGTAGCATAAAGCATGTCCCTTTCAACGTCACATTGAACTAGTAAGGATCGCCGTGTGGGCTAATGTTGGGCACTTCCCATATTAGTAAACGTCCGCCGAACTCTCAATCTCTACTCCGCTGGATGTACGTTGAGCGATCTCCATAATAGGGATCACAAGGGAACCTATGGTTGTTGTGAGTCAAATATGTTTGCACTCCATGCATATGTTTTTGTCAGTTTTCCTCAATGTCGTTGAAAACTGAATGACGACTCCTACAGACTACTAAAAAGAGACTAATGCCCACAGTTAGTCCCTGTTTTACTTAATATTTCTTGCCACATCCCGAGGGAAAGTCGTTTGGGCCGCTTTCTTCGGAAATGTGGGCCCGTACTGTTTTTCGACCCCCTCACAAGTACCACCTTTTCTTTGTTGCGTATCAGAATGTGCTTGCCATGCGCAAACAAAATTCTTGCGCTGCTTTTTGGCGTTGAGAATTTGTTTCGCGATTCGGGCTGGCGTGAGACAATGTTTGCGCCCAGTTCCGACCCATGGATTTTAAATTGTTTTCTAAATTAATTTGTGGCTAATTAGTTACTTTTCAACGTTTTGGACCTTAACTAACTTTTAATATCGTTGACTTCAAACTTCGCGTCTAGTTTATTGGTTTCGCACGTAGCACATAATTGTCTACATGAAACTAACCACGAGCATGATTTTGCGGAATTTAAAATATGCACATTTATTTTTATGTAAGTCTCTATGGTAAATAATAGGCTAGGGTATCAAAAAGGTACCAAATCTTTTTCCAATTCCCCGACAGGCTATTCGTCTAAGTAGTCGGGTTCATGACGAACCTTATCAAGGCCTATCTGATAAACGCTGGAGTGGCGCGTATCGAGAATGGACCTATAAGATAAGCGATTTGATTTGGGTGGGTGTGCTACGATATGGAGTGCCGAGTGGACAACCTCCGATGCGCGTACACCCCCCCCCCCCCGGGGCTAGTAGGTATCCTTAGTCCCGACTTCCGAGATGAAACATGCTAAGGAAGCCAAAATTATCTGCCGGTCTGGCCGGTTCTGTCCGGTATATTCGTGTACATTAAAATTTCAGTTCGCCCCAACTTCATACAAAAATAAAAGCGGCGTTGCGGTAGATTTTTGAAGGAAATAATGCCCTTGGTCCAAGTATGCATTCAATGTTAAGTCAAATAAAAGCGGTTCAGTATTAATTAACAAGTTAATAATTCAGTGAGATCAAGTGAGCTGAATGCCTAGCTAGAGGCAGCTTCAGTTCAAGTGGAATTAATGATATTAATCCACAGCTTACTCTTGACTGAACCCGTAGGGTCACACAAATAGTACGTAAACGGATCAAGTATTTAATGGCATTAAATACTCCATCTATGGATATTCGGAATCGACGGATCTTGGTTTCAGTGGGAGCTGAGATCGTCACAGGCAAGAAATGAATACTCCGGAAACGATGATATTGCCGGAAACGGAAATATGGATCGTATCGGAAATATAAATATTATCCAAGTCGTAGATGTTTCCGGAAACGGAAACATGGTACGTATCGGAAAATATTATCGGAAAAGGAAATATTGCCGTAATCGGAAATATTGCCGGAAACGGAAATATTGTCAGAAACGGAAATATTATCGGAATCGGAAAATAATTCCGGAAACGGAAATATTAAATATTTGTTCGAAACGGAAATTAATTCCGGAATCGGAAATATTAAATATTGTTCGTATCGGAAATAAATTCCGGAATCGGGAATTTAATCGAAAGCGTATCGTACGAATTAGCATCGGACGAGGCTCGCTAGACGAAGGCCCAGCACGAAGCCAGGCCATCGCCCAGCAAGCCACACGCATCACCAACACACGCCAAAGCCTCGACCAGGCCCAGCGCAAGCCAGGCCCAGCCGAAGCCATGGGCGCGCGGACAGTAGCATGGGCCGAGCGCTGTGCGCTCAGCGTGGGCCGCAAGGCCTGCGCGGGTGTACGGTGCTCGTCCGATGCTCGTGTGCGAATCCTAAAGCTATCGGGATTCAATAAAAGATTAAATCCTAAACCTATTAGATAAAGTTTATTTAAATAGAGTCCTAGCAGGATTTTAATTAAATAAATTAGTATCCTAATAGGATTCCAATTCCTTTTCCATACCTCTATAAATAAGGGCCTAGGGTCATTATTTATACATAAGTTTTCAAGTATTCAAAGCTAGGATTTTTAAGCAGAAAAATCAGCCATAACTCTTGCCCATTTAGCCGAAAATAAGTAGTACCTTAAGGGCGATTCTAGTTGGTCAATCTTAAGGCGAATCCGGACGTGCTGTGGACTATCTACGGAGGGACGACACTTGGAGTCCTAAAGACTTGTTCTTGTTCGGTTCGGGCGCAGCTAGGGAAGGCACGCAACAAAGAGTATGCATCTAAATTATGCTAAATGATTATGTGTAAATAATATGTTTTCCTGGCTTTATGGTTTTTCCGCATGATTTATGAATTGTCATATGTGTCATAACCTAACAGTGGTATCACGAGCCTCTTATTATTTTCATAATCTAAATTGCATGAACATGGTTAAATATTACAAATTTGCAAGAATTAAAAGGGGTGATTAATTTTCGTAATTGTTAATTAATTGCAAATTGCGTTTATTTAATTATACGTACGCAGTTTTTCGGCAGTTTCTTCGTTACTCATCCAAATCGAGTGATTTTTGTGTCAATTCCGCATGTAAAAAGCATTCTAAAATTTTGACAAAATTAATATTTTTCGGCCGAACCCAGAATTCTCAAATTCGAAGCCAAACTATGACTTTTCGGAGGTTTTAGTTTTTCGAATGCAAAATTTCGTAAATTTAAGATGTTAAATTAAATATTTGCGATTCTTGTTGATAAATCTTGAATTTTTGATTGACCTACTGTATATGTTTAACAAGTTTGAATGCCTAGCCTTGTTAATTATGCAATCTAATTTGTAATTATGATTAATTTGTTGAAAATTAGAATAATTTAGAATTAATTTGATTTTCATAATTAATTATAATTTAATTAGATACCTATGATTAAAAACCACCATAAAAATTGTAAATTTATGTTAAATTTTAAATTTTTATGACCTAGACTTGAATCCATGTAAATCGGAAATCAATTGAATAATAAATTCTCGATTTTTCGCCCTAAAATTATGAAATTAATATTATTTATTAATTTGTCATTAATTTTGAATATAAATTTTAAATTTTTATGCGATTCGCTCATATAACTTGCACGCACAAAGCAATGGACGCTACGTGTTACCCTTAAGTGGTGTTGTATAGTGCGGGCATGTGACGACGAGCAAGGGAGCTCGTCGCCCATGCGGTACGAATGCAATGAGCAAGGCCATGGTGCACGAGCACAAGGCAGCAGCCCTGCCTTGTGTCGTGGGCTGTGTGCAATGGGCGAATGGGCGAGGGCGAGAGCAAGGCACTAGCAGTCGCGTGTGGGCAGCAAGCGAGCTGCGCCACAGCGCGCACTGCCTCGCGCAAGCGTGCGGAGCCTCGCGCGCAGCGAGCGTAAGCTCGCATGCCACAAGTGCTGCGCCAAGCATCGATCGCTCGCGCGCAGCGAGCGCTATTGTGCTTACGACGAGCGCTGCGCCCAGCGATGGCGTGCGAGCGCTATTGTGCGTACGACGAGCGCTGCGCCCAGCGATGGCGTGCGAGCGCTATTGTGCGTGCGACGAGCGCTGCGCCCAGCGATGGCGTGCGAGTGCTTGTTGTGCATGCGACGAGCGCTGCGCCCAGCGATGCCGTGCGGGTGCGTGTTGCGACGTGCGACGAGCGCTGCGCCCAGCGATGGGCTGCGGCAGCATGCTCGTGCGTCGAGCGCTGGCGCGCACAGCGAGCACCATGCGTGATGCCTTGCGATGGTGAGCAGCAGCGATGCGAGGCAGCGCATGGGCTGCGCGCACATGGCCAGCGATGGCTGTGTGCGTGTGGCCCATGGGCGTGCGATGCGTGGGATTGTTGCGTTGCGATTAGATCGTTTTGAAATTATAATTTGAAATTTTCAGTTTACGTAATTTTAATTAATTTTAAAATTCATAATTTAAATTATTTTCTTGGATTTTAATTTTGAATATTGTAATTATAATAAATTTTATTTATTCTAATTATTTTACTAAAATTAAAATCATGAATTAATTTAAATACGACTGAAATTAAATTAAACTTTTTGGATTCAATTATAAATTTATATGAGCTTTAAATTTTAATTAAATTTGTATGTTTCCGGTTAGACTAGAAATACATTTTTATGTTTAAAATTAGTAAAGCATATGAATTTATTTGTTTAAGTGGGAGCCCTTTTTAGTCATAAACTCTTGATTAGGTCTACAAATCCTTAAGGTTAAAACAACTTGATTAGAATTAATAGGGACTGAATAATTTGTAGATTATTGGTGCCCTTGATTAATTGCTGCAAATGTTTACGTGATGCATAATGTGTTTTACTAACCAGCTATGTGGGCCATTCATGATAATGAATGGGTGAATGGTATATATTGTATATGTACTGTTTTGCAGGTTATGAAGTGACTAGTATGGCCCAAATAGGATAGAAAATATGGTCTGCGTACCATTAATTTGAATGTAATTGGTCTAAAGGACCAAAGTTGTTTTTCAATTCAAATATGGTCTGCGTACCATCAAATAGTTGTAATTAGTTTTAATTATAGCTTATTCTATTTGAAGAAAATGGTGCCTCCCACGGAGATTTTCAAGACGGGCTTTGAAGTTAAAGCTTCAAGATGAAGTCGGGCTATACTAGATCACATTTATCTTATGCATGTTTTAAGTTATTTATTGCTTTTAAATATGTCTTAAAATGCATGAGATCAAAAGCTTGATTATGTTGCATGATTAAGGATTTTAGTTCACTTAAAATCTAACCAACATAGTAAGAGCCTTAAGTTCCAAACTTAAAAATTGAGTTAAAAGGTGCCATGCCAAAATATACACTTGCTTGGATATCCTTTACATCAATCTAGTAATAGTTTTCGCTCAGCGAGGTGTTACTTAATTGTCCTAAAGGGGCAAGGTACACAAATAATTGTGAGTACATGTTAGTTTTGGTGAAACTCAACGATATAAGTAAGGAGTCCTTTTATGTCGTGGCAAAATCGATAGGTTTACCTAATAAGTTTTTAGACGTACCTATCAACCAAGAATAGTTTCTAGACTATTAGCAAAAGGCTTTTGCTTACCTAAGATGTTTTAGGATTAAGTCGACAAACTGTGCTTAGTTCTTCAATGATTTTAGGATCTTGGAATCATTTTATTCACACCTGCCGGAACACATAACTTGAATAAAATGCTTAATGAACATTGAATTATGCGTGTATGCTAGAATTTGAGTTTATTAAGAGAAACTGTGAATGGTTATTTATTTGTTTATTCTTTTCAATTGTAGTTTTAAATATGGCAAACAACAATCTGAACCTGGCAAATTTTCTTGAATGGGAAGCTAAGCTAGTTGAAATAGTCAAACTCAATGGACTTGAGTATGTACTATCACATCCCATGCCAAGCTACTATGCCAGAGACATGACCCCTGAGAGATTTTACGCCTGGGATGCGGATCTCAAAAAGGTATGAGTCTCATGCTGAACAATATCCCTGATGATTGGGCTAGAAGGTTTGTAGCCTATGAACCTTTTACGCTCATCAAGAATCTGAGGGATATCTGTCGTGGAAGCACGGAGGACAGGGACCTGAACGTCCATGAGTTGATTGAATCAATGTCTGGTCTAAAGGTTAGTTCTCCCAACAGGTGTTATAGGATGGAAGTCCAAGAAACACATGTTCAGCTCCTTCGCACTAAACAGAGGGTAGGCGTCCCACTGAGGTTCCATGTGGATCTTATGCGTTCATACTTTGATCGCCTAAGTCTACTAAGAACACCAATAAGCGAAAGGATGGCAGTCTCTATCTTGCTCAATTCACTACACAGTGGGTTTGGTCGCTTCAAGAAACTATACCTAAGTGAACCAAGAGAAGAAACAGTTGCAGAATTTGTTCACCTTGTCAGAAAGGCTGAAATAATACTGGACTGTGAAGCCAAAGATTTACTCAAGGCTAAAAAGAGACCGTTCAAGAAAAGTGGAAAGTCCAAGGGCAAGGCTAAATCAAAGCAGGACAAGTCCACATCAAGCTGTCTTTATTGTGATGGAATAGGCCATTACAAAAGAGAATGTCCAAAGCTAAAGGAAGATCAGAAGAACGGAACAGTCGTTCCATCTTCAGGTATTTTCGTTATAGACTGTATACTTGCTAATTCAACTTCTTAGGTATTAGATACAGGTTGTGGCTCACACTTATGTTCCAATCCACAGGGACTAAGAAGAAGTAGAAAGTTAAGCAAGGGTGAAGTCGACCTACGAGTGGGAAATGGAGCACGGATTGCTGCATTAACTGTAGGAACTTATTATTTGTCGTTGCCCTCCGGGCTAGTTTTGGAACTGGAAGAGTGTTTCCATGTTCCAAGTCTTACTAAAAACATCATTTCAGTTTCTTGCATAGATGCAAAGGGATTTTCTTTTTTAATAAAAGACAATTGTTGTTCGTTTTATTTTAAAGAGATGTTTTATGGATCTGCTAGATTAGTCAATGGACTTTATTTATTAGATCACGACAAACAAGTATATAACATAAATACCAAAAGGGCCAAAAAGGATGATTCAGATCTCACCTATATGTGGCATTGTCGATTAGGCCATATAAACTTGAAACGCTTAGAAAGACTTCAAAAGGAAGGAATTCTAGAACCATTTGACTTAGAGGATTATGGTAAATGCGAATCATGTTTACTTGGCAAAATGACAAAGCAACCTTTCTCTAAAGTTGGAGAAAGAGCAAATGAACTATTGGGTTTAATCCATACAGATGTATGTGGACCAATGAGTACAAATGCTAGAGGTGGTTTCAGCTACTTTATCACTTTCACTGATGACTTCAGTAGATATGGTTATGTCTACCTAATGAAGCATAAGTCTGAATCCTTTGACAAATTCAAGGAATTTCAGAGTGAAGTAGAGAATCAATTAGGCAAGAAGATTAAGGCACTGCGGTCTGATAGAGGCGGTGAATATCTGAGCTATGAATTTGATGACCATCTGAAAGAATGTGGAATTCTATCAGAATTGACTCCTCCTGGAACACCACAATGGAACGGTGTATCGGAACGGAGGAACAGAACCTTGCTAGACATGGTCAGGTCAATGATGGGTCAGGCCAAACTTCCATTAGAATTTTGGGGACATGCACTAAATACAGCTACACTCACTATAAATAGAGCTCCGTCTAAAGCTGTCGAAAAGACTCCATACGAATTATGGTTTGGAAAGCCTCCAAATGTGTCTTTTCTTAAGATTTGGGGATGTGAAGTATACGTCAAACGATTAATTTCAGACAAACTTCATCCAAAATCTGCCAAATGTATCCTTGTGGGCTATCCAAAGGAAACAAAGGGGTATTACTTCTACAATACATCTGAGAACAAGGTGTTTGTTGCTCGAGATGGTGTCTTTTTGGAGAAAGATGACATTTCCAAAATGACAAGTGGGAGAAAAGTAGACCTCGAAGAAATTCGAGTCGAACAACAAACTCTAGAGAATGCTCAAGATGACATTCAGGATGAAACTCAGAGATCTTTAGAAGAATCTGGTGAGAATCATGGTCAATCTAGAAATGTTACCCCGCGTAGATCACAAAGATATAGATCTCAACCGGAAAGGTACTTAGGTATTTTGACGAACGAGAGCTATGACGTTCTATTACTTGAAAGTGATGAACCTGCGACTTACAAACAAGCTATGACGAGCCCTAGCTCCAAGCAATGGCAAGAAGCCATGCAATCTGAATTAGACTTCATGTCTGAAAACCAAGTATGGGATTTGGTCGATTTGCCAGATGGCTACCAAGCCATTGGAAGCAAATGGGTTTTCAAACTGAAAAAGGACAAGGATGGGAAACTTGAAGTTTTCAAAGCTAGATTGGTTGCAAAAGGTTACAGGCAAGTCCACGGTGTGGATTACGATGAAACCTTTTCACCAGTTGCAATGCTAAAGTCTATTCGAATAATGTTAGCAATCGCTGCATATTACGATTACGAAATATGGCAGATGGATGTCAAAACTGCTTTCTTAAACGGTGTTTTAACAGAAACTGTGTTTATGACACAGCCTGAAGGTTTTGAGGATCCAAAGAATGCTAAAAAGGTATGCAAGCTAAAGAAGTCAATCTACGGATTGAAGCAAGCATCCAGGAGCTGGAATATACGTTTTGATGAAGCAGTCAGTGACTTTGGTTTCATCAAGAACGCAGACGAATCTTGTGTATACAAGAAGGTCAGTGGGAGCAAAATTGCTTTCCTAGTATTATATGTCGATGACATATTACTTATCGGAAATGACATTCCTATGTTGAACTCTGTCAAGATTTGGCTTGGGAAATGTTTTTCGATGAAAGATCTAGGAGAAGCACAGTACATATTGGGCATCAAGATTTATTGAGATAGATCTAAAAAGATGATTGGACTTAGTCAAAGCACTTATATCAATAAGGTGCTTGATAGGTTCAAGATGGCAGACTCCAAGCGAGGCTACCTACCCATGTCTCATGGAATAACTCTAAGCAAGACTCAATGCCCAAAAACACTTGATGAGCGTAGACGAATGAATGGGATTCCATATGCATCATTGATTGGTTCAATAATGTATGCTATGATATGTACACGCCCGGATGTTGCGTACGCACTCAGTGCTACGAGCAGATACCAGTCAGACCCAGAAGAGGCACATTGGACTGCTGCCAAGAATATTCTGAAGTACCTGAAAAGGCACAAAGATGACTTCCTGGTCTATGGTGGAGATGATGAATTAATTGTTAAAGGCTATACGGACGCAAGTTTCCAAACCGACAAAGATGATTTCAGATCACAGTCTGGGTTTGTCTTCTGCCTCAACGGGGGTGCAGTAAGCTGGAAAAGTGCTAATCAAAGCACCATTGCGGATTCTACAACTGAAGCGGAGTACATTGCTGCACATGAAGCAGCAAAGGAAGCTATATGGCTAAGGAAGTTCATAGGTGAACTTGGTGTAGTCCCCTCCATTAAAGGACCAATAGCACTGTATTGTGATAATAATGGAGCTATTGCACAGGCAAAGGAGCCTAGACACCACCAGAGAGTCAAGCATGTACTTCGTAGATTTCACCTTCTACGAGAGTTCGTTGAAAGAAAAGAAGTCGAGATAAACAAGATTGGAACTGATGACAACATATCAGATCCATTGACTAAACCTCTGCCGCAGGCGAAGCACAACTCGCACACTGCAGCTATGGGAATCAAGCATATTGGAGAATGGCTTTGATATCCTTTTTTAATGTTTTAAAGTTTTAGAGTTTAAATCTTTGTAAAACATTATTGGTTAATCATTCACAATAAATGAAAAGAATTCATTTTTCCATTTAATTTGTGATTTATTAAATGATGAGTCCCTTCAATTTGACAATATATTCAAGATAGACTGTCAGGACCAGTCCTGTGACTAAGAAATGTCTATCAAGTGAACTTGAATGTCAAAGGTTGAAAATGGTCCCTAGTCGGAGTTTTCTATAAAATTGGACGCATAGAAAACGTTAAACGATTAGAATGCAAGATGACTAGTAGTTCTGTTTCTTGAACTATGTGGACATGGCAATGTCATAATCATCTGCATAGATACTTACTTTGGGAAGACTAGTATCCGACAAGACCTATGAAACTTTACTGTAAGAGATGAAAATCTGTCATAAGTAAATTTCATTAAAATTATTAGACACTAAATCCTCAATACCTGAGTGATTTGAGATTACTTGTTTGAGAACTGGTTGCTTTGACGTTGACCAACCGTCGCACCGTAAAAGGAGGCTATAAAGGCAAAGCTCAGGTAATCACCTATCAAACGAAGTCTAATCTCAAGATCGCAAGATTGGGATTGTCCTCCCATAAATCGGGATTAGATGCTTTAAAGTTGTACAAGGCCACTCGGAGAGCTAGAAATTGTGAAATGCATGGCCGTGCTCGGATGAATCAGAGGCTATGATTATCTATTTATTTGATCAGTTGAACTCTGAAACCGAGGAACACCTCTGGACATAATAAGGATGACAACTCTTACCTTATGTTCAAGAGCAAGCATCGAGCGACAAAGGAATTAGGAAATGCACACTTGTCCCTAAGGACAAGTGGGAGACTGAAGGAAATAATGCCCTTGGTCCAAGTATGCATTCAATGTTAAGTCTAATAAAAGCGGTTCAGTATTAATTAACAAGTTAATAATTCAGTGAGATCAAGTGAGCTGAATGCCTAGCTAGAGGCCGCTTCAGTTCAAGTGGAATTAATGATATTAATCCACAGCTTACTCTTGACTGAACCCGTAGGGTCACACAAATAGTACGTAAACGGATCAAGTATTTAATGGCATTAAATACTCCATCTATGGATATTCGGAATCGACGGATCTTGGTTTCAGTGGGAGCTGAGATCGTCACAGGCAAGAAATGAATACTCCGGAAACGATGATATTGCCGGAAACGGAAATATGGATCGTATCGGAAATATAAATATTATCCAAGTCGTAGATGTTGCCGGAAATGGAAACATGGTACGTATCGGAAAATATTATCGAAAATGGAAATATTGCCGGAATCGGAAATATTACCGGAAACGGAAATATTGTCAGAAACGGAAATATTATCGGAATCGGAAAATAATTCCGGAAACGGAAATATTAAATATTTGTTCGAAACGGAAATTAATTCCGGAATCGGAAATATTAAATATTGTTCGTATCGGAAATAAATTCCGGAATCGGGAATTTAATCGAAAGCGTATCGTACGAATTAGCATTGGACGAGGCTCGCTAGACGAAGGCCCAGCACGAAGCCAGGCCATCGCCCACCAAGCCACACGCATCACCAACACACGCCAAAGCCTCGACCAGGCCCAGCGCAAGCCAAGCCCAGCCGAAGCCATGGGCGCGCGCGGACAGTAGCATTGGCCGAGCGCTGTGCGCTCAGCGTGGGCTGCAAGGCCTGCGCGGGTGTACGGTGCTCGTGCGATGCTCGTGTGCGAATCCTAAAGCTATCGGGATTCAATAAAAAATTAAATCCTAAACCTATTAGATAAAGTTTATTTAAATAGAGTCCTAGCAGGATTCTAATTAAATAAATTAGTATCCTAATAGGATTCCAATTCCTTTTCTATACCTCTATAAATAAGGGCCTAGGGTCATTATTTATACATAAGTTTTCAAGTATTCAAAGCTAGGATTTTTAAGCAGAAAAATCAGCCATAACTCTTGCCCATTTAGCCGAAAATAAGTAGTACCTTAAGGGCGATTCTAGTTGGTCAATCTTAAGGCGGATCCGGACGTGCTGTGGACTATCTACGGAGGGACGACACTTGGAGTCCTAAAGACTTGTTCTTGTTCGGTTCGGGCGCAGCTAGGGAAGGCACGCAACAAAGAGTATGCATCTAAATTATGCTAAATGATTATGTGTAAATAATATGTTTTCCTGGCTTTATGGTTTTTCCGCATGATTTATGAATTGTCATATGTATCATAACCTAACAATTTTTCCCTTGACTACACCCTTACTACTTGTGCGAGTATTTCAATAAACTCCCCAGTAGAGTCGCCATTGCGAGGGGGGTCGGAAAAGACGGGTTTAGGATCTTTTCTTACATATTCCCTCGAGGATGTGTGGCAAGCAATATTAAGAAAAATCGGACTAACTGTGGGAAATTAGCCTATTTTTACTAGTTTATAGAGTTGCCATTCAGTTTTACAAAACGGAAAAAACCCGGTTATTTTGATATGTAAGTACAAGCTTGTGAGACCCAAGCTCAACGTATTTGACCACAACGGCCTTAGGTTCCCTTGTGATTCCTGGGGTGGGAATCGCTCAACATACATCCAGCGGAGTAGAGATTGAGGGTTCGGGGGACATTTACTAATACGGGGAGTGCCACACATTATCCCATGAAGCGCTCCTTACTAGTTCAATGTAACGAAGATGGGACATGTGTTAGACTACATTACTAATCTGAGATGGTTTTAATGCACATGTATTAACTAACAATCGTCAAGAGATGATTTAGATTAATTTAAGGTACCTAACAATAAATCCGAATTGTCCAAAGAATATCTTATTAGGCGTGATAAATAATCAAATTAGATTCGACAGATTTATAATGGTGATTAAAGCAATAAAACAGATTATGGCACTTTACAATATGGTTTTGGCTATATTGTGGTTCACATAAACTAACCACTTAGCTTTACTCGCTTTCCTTTTATTCAACGAACGTTCCTCGACTTGACTAGACTCTTGGGTAGGATCCAGGCTTAATCCGGGCTTATACGGACAGTGTTCCGCTTAACAAGAGTTAAGACGACGGAACTACGGGACGTATAGAGAGATTATAAGGACGTATAGGGACCTTCGACTTAGGCTTAGAGCTTATGGGTAGTATGAGAATATGATTTGGTGCCTCCGCTTCGGTTGATTTAGGTCTCTAGTTATAGTGAAAAGGTGGCGGTAAAGATTAGGATTTGTAAGGTTTGGGATACGCTGAAAAGCATATGGGCGTAAGAACTAAGTCGCGCCTGGCAGCTGGGCGTGAGAAATGTCTCACTCTCAGCACCTGGCAGAAAACTTTCTCGGTGTTTGAGTTAGAATTGAATTAGGATTATGGTGTGAGAAAGAAATGGCGCATGAATGTTGGCGCGAATGATCAATTCCGCTGGGCCATTAAGCGTTCTTGCGCATGATCTTGGTTTCATGCATTTTTCTCAGTTTTATAGATTTAATTCGGTTTTATGCCGTATTAAACTCTTTTTAATCCATGTTTTTCAATATATTAAACTAGAACTCTGTTTTAATCATTTTCTATACTTTTAAAATTCTAGGAATTCAATCGGAATGCGACTAGAATCCTCAAGTGCTTTTCATTCTTTTCTAGGATTTAATCGGAGTGCAACTAAAATGCCCGCAAGTCTTAGAATTTTAATTGGAATGCAATTATAATTCCGTTGACACAAATCTATCTTCAGACGGTTTACTATTTTTTGTGGATACTTAAAGGTTGCTTGGGAGACAGTTTGTTTACCAAAGGCTGCAGGCATGGGTTCCTCCCCAGCCAAAGAATCGAAGGCGGAGGTAGTTACTATAAATAGCAGTCACTATAAATGGAAACTTTGGGTTTGGGTAATGAGTCAGTTAGTCTTAGAACATTCGTTGTTTAGGAATGCGTTTTCCAAATGGTTTTCATGTTTCATCATCGAACTTATCGCTTGTAGCCGGAGGCCAAATGTAGGCGTCTGCAAGGTTCGAACGTAGTTTCATTGTACCTTATGTTCTTCAAGAAGTATTTGATTAGCTCGGAGTCATTGTAATTCGCCCATTTAAAAGGATAGTTTCAGGTAGTCCGTCTGAGTTCTTTCCATATCAAAAAGAATAAAATTGGTATTTGTAATTTATAATTGTATATAATGTCAAATAACATTTACTAGTGATCAAACTTGTTACTTAATTAATGTGTCGTATCACAAATAAATTTAATACTTGTGGCTAAATGTATGACGAACGCATAAATTGCCACTAAATAAATTTACCCGTGGCTAAATTTGAGGGAATGTATTTTTTTAGACACATGAATAATTTTGGTGGCAGAATTCGTGGCACAAGTGTATATTTGCCACAAAAGTATTTTTTCGGGGCATAAATTTTGTTGTCATTCTTAGTTTTTTAGTGAATGTTATTTTTCCTGTGGCAATATGTAAAATTGCCACGAATTTAAAATTCTCGTGGCGTAATTCTTGGCACAAGTGGTGATTTGTAGTAGTGATACTATCTCAGTTCGGGAGATCAACCAGGAACTATCATCACCCATGTCATGTTACGAGGTGAGTCTAAATACTTGGCGTGGGCTAAGGCTGTTCAACTCTCGTTACAATCGCGCCCTAAATTTGTGTTTATGGATGGAACAATATCACAACCAACACAGAAAAAGAAGCAGCTTAATTGGGTCACTGTCATAGGCTTGTCTCACGAACGTTGAGAAGTATGGAAACGGAGGCTGCTTCTTTAATCCACTATCATGATAATGCTAAGAAGTCATAGGATTTATTGGCTAACAAATATTGTATTGCGAATGGAGAATGAGAAAGGGAAAGAGTATGAGAAAGGTGAGATTACAAACAACAAGCAGACTAAGGGGTCGTTTGGTTGGAGAATGAGAAAGGGAAAGAGTATGAGAAAGGTAATCAAGGAGAATGGAATGAAAACCCTTTGATATAAAAATATTGTTTGGGTTTTCTTTCCATTGTCTCACTTCACTCTTTCCTACCAACAACACCCCCTCCCTCCCTTAGTCGTCGGTCGCCGCCCCCTCCCCCTCCCCTCTGTCTCCTGTTGGCCGCCCGTGTAATACCCCATATTGTTAGGTATATATATTTATTTATCATTTTATGCATTTTTAATACTCCGTATATATTTTATATTAAATTATTTTGGAGGGAAAACTTTCAAATATTTTTGGAGAAAATATATTTTATTATATTATTTTCAGATTTTATTTAATTTTAAAGTAGTAATAAATTTCTAATTCTATTAGGAATTGATTTTGAAGAAAAGAGTTTATATCAACTTAAAATTCTTTCACTAATCCTAAAATTAGTTTTATTATTTTATAAAATTATTTTTATATGATAAGATATTTATGATAATATTTTTCGGATTTATTTTGCAAAAATAAAGCTATTTTACTCAAAATTGGATTCTAAGAATTTTACCGATTCAAAATTTCCTAAAATTCCAAATACTTCAAGATAAATTGTAAAACTTTCAGGATAAATCCTAAATAATTATCCAAGCCCCTGTTTAAAATTTTTTGATTGTATCATTTGTATTTCTATTTTAAATCAGTTTTATTCTATACCGAAATCGCCACAATCATGGCTAGATTCAGAATTCTATTCAAGATTAAACAACAAGTTCGAATCTTTCTGTTAGGGTTCAATTCTGACCCAAACCCAAATCCTGCACCTATAAATACCCCCTACCTCATTCACCATTTCTCACACCAAAAGTTGAGAGTTTTCCCATGCCCCCTCTTAAACTTCTTCTCTCTCTCTCTGGCTTTAAACCTTCTTACCTAAAGTCCCAATACCACCACCACCACGACAACCCCGTCCTGCACACCTTGCCGCCGACTTCTACCGCTTGGTTTCAAAGTCTTATCTCTTTACGATCAGTTTTTACTAATTAAACTCTATTAAATTAATGCCATAATTTTTAAATTTAACGATGAGTTTGAAATTATGATTAATAACATTGTTATTATTCATGCATAACTCATGAATTAAATTTAAGGTCATTAGATTCATTGTTATTAATTTAATTGTTCAGTCAGGAATTAATCAGGGTTTATATTTATTAATTGTTAAGAACTCGTGAGTGATCTGTAGCAGGATCAAATTAATCTTTGTGTGAGGTTCTAGTTAATTAAGGTACGTGTATGTGGCTAGATTATTATATGATTAAAATCTATGCATGGTTTTACTATTAACTTCGAATTATTAATTGTTTTCAAATTGAAATTGCCAATCACCGACTTTGAATTGATTTTTGATTTTTGAAAATTGTTTGAGGATTTTCGAAAGGTTAAATTTTTTTATTTATTTAAAATTATGATGGATCTGTTCTAGTGGTGTTCGAAATGTTTGGTTTGATTTTGATGAGTTTAAAATCTTCATTTCAATATACGTTGTTTTCTTTAAAAGTACGTTTGATTAAATAAAAAGAGGATTATTGATTTATCATATGGTTGGAAATGGTCTTTCATGACATTATTGTACTTTTATAAATTTTCAAAGTGGAATGGATTTTGTTGAACTTTATGTTCATACGCATCACTTGTTGTGTAAGTAGAGGGGCACTTATTGATATTATTTGGTTAGTACCCCAATGCATAGATTTGTGATGGAATACTAGCTTAGGGGTGTGCACATTTAGGAAGGAATTGGAGATAAGAAGAGGTGTTTGATTTTGATATTCTAATTTGAATCTATTTTTGAAAAGTTTCTACTTTTGAAATGTTGTTATATTTGGAAAGTTGTATATTTGGAATGTTTCTATTCATTGTTTCTACTTTTGGAAAGTCTTTGTTTTAAATATTTGTATTCTTGAAATGGTTAAACTTTTAGAAAGTTACTAGATTTGGAAATTTACTATTTATGAAAAGTTTCTAATTTTAAAAAATGAATCTCCTACGATTACAATTATGCAAGTTTGAATTAAATTGGTTTATGAAATTATGTTCAAGAATAAATAAATGTTTTACATGTCTTGCAAATGTTCGTACTTAGCTTTCGCTAATCCGTATTTCCTATTTGTTTTTGCTTGGCTCTGTTCATCTTTTGGTGAGCATTTTTCAGGGACTGAATGTGATTATGTGGCATGCTTACATACATGATTTATGGAGAATTTCACCCTGTTAGAATTTTGTTGAACTTGGTTTTATTTAAGGATTTCACTTATTGTGGTTTTGATTCTCAATTTATTTATTATTATTTCAGTTATTATTATCATTATTATTATTATTATTATTATTATTATTATTATTATTTATTATTATTATTATTATTATTATTATTATTTCAGTTATTATTATATAATAAAGAAAAGTATTTTGAGTTATTTCGGCTGCATTAGTTGAGTTAGTTAGCCTTTAACGAATCATGTGGCAGTAATACTCCTAAATTTCTCTCAAGGTTGATTTTATTTAATTAAATGTTGGTTTTTAAAAAGAGAGAAATTTTGGGGTGTTACAGCCCGCTTTTCTCCTCTGGCGCCAGCCCGCCCGCCGCCCCCTCCCCCTCCCTTTGTCGCCACCTTCTCCCGTCGCACCGCCGCTAAATTTGGCGTTTTAAAGGTCAAATTTCACCATTTAAAGACATAATTAACAAGAAGAAAATGTATTTTGCATTATTCATTCTTGTAAATTGATTATTTTTCCTAAATTTTAGGATTTGTTGTTTGGTTCTCAGGTGAGATTCAGGGGTTGTATGTGGTTTGTGTGTGTCTTGAGGGTGGTTTTGTGGTAGTTTCAAGTAATTTATGGTGATTTTGAGTGGTTTCATGATGGTTTTATGATGGGTGGGGCAGTTTGCGGTGTTGGGAGGGTGTTTCGGGTGTGTCATTGGCAATCTGGGCGGGGGTGGGGTGGTGGGTCGATAGTGGTTTCAGATACGATGCAGGTGGTGGATGGTGTTTCATGGTTGATCAAGGGTGGTCAAGGGAAAGGGAATGGATAATCCTTGGGGGGGGGGGGTCATTGTATAGGGATTTGGGGTAGGTGAAAAGGAAAAGAGGGTAAAGAGAATGACAAAAACCACCAAACAAGCAACAACAAACCAAATCAAAACCTATAATTCTCTTTCCCTTTCCTGAAGACCTCCAACCAAAAGCCCCCTAAGGGTATGTCCATGGAGGAGTACCATACGTAATTGATAGGATTGTTTAATGATTTGACTCAATTCAAACCCTTACGTACTTGTGAGTGCAGTAGTTTCACCTGTACTATGGCAGGTAAGGTTGCAGATGATTGATATGAAGAGATTCTTCATCAATTTCTTATTGGTGGTGATGATGGTTTATATGCTACAGTGATAACCAATTTGCTGAAAGGGTGTCCGGGACAAGGACCTCTTCCCCGGAATGATTGTGACCTTTTCTTGTCTGATTGGTGCGATTATGATTGGGCTAATTGTCCTTGACTCGACGATCTCTCACAAGCTGACTTATTTTTCTTGGTTGTTCTTCTATCTCTTGGAAAAACCAAAAAACAGCGTATTATTTCCCGTTCTTCCGCAGAGGCCAAGTACTATGCTACGACAACTATTACTTCGGAGTTGAAGTGGCTGTGAGGTTATGATTCATATGAAAAAACATAAATCATGCGGAAAACCATAAAGCCAGGAAAGCATATTATTTACACATAATCATTTAGCATAATTTAGATGCATACACTTTGTTGCGTGCCCTCCCTAGCTGCGCCCGAACTAAACAAGAACAAGTCTTTAGGACTCCAAGTGTCGTCCCTCCGTAGATAGTCCACAGCACGTCTGGATCCGCCTTAAGCTTGACCAACTAGAATCTCCCTTAAGGTAGCTTAGGAATTTCGGCTATTAGGTGCAAGTGTAAGGCTGATTTTTCTTCAAAATCTTACCTTTAGAATACTTCAATTGTGTCGGTAAATTATGACCCTAGGCACCTATTTATAAAGGTATGGAAAAGAACTGGAATCCTACTAGGATACGAATTAATTAAACTAGAATCCTAGTAGAACTCTTATTTAATTAATTTATCCTTTTAGGATTAGGAATTTAATCATGTATCGAATCCTGATAGCTTTAGGATTCGTATATGAACACAAACACACACACACACACACGCACAGCAGCCCACGAGGGGCGCCATGCGCGCGCGCGCAGCCCGCGAGCACTCGCAGCCCATTGCCATGAGGCCCACACCCTGCCGCAGCCTTGGCGCGCGCTGGGCCTGCCTTGCGGGCCTGGTCGCAGCCTTGGCTGGTGCGTTGTGGCCCGCTGGCTTGCTGGGCGATGGCCTGGCTTCGTGCTGGGCCTTCGTCTGGCAGGCCTCGTCCGATGCTAATTCGTACGATACGCTTCCGATTAATTTCCCGATTCCGGAATTCATTTCCGATACGAACAATATTTAATTTTTCCGATTCCGGAATTAATTTCCGTTTCGAACAAATATTTAATATTTCCGTTTCCGGAATTATTTTCCGATTCCGATAATATTTCCGATTCAGACAATATTTCCGTTTCCGGCAATATTTCCGATTCCGGCAATATTTCCATTTCCATTAATATTTTCCGATACGTACCATGTTTCCGTTTCCGGCAACATCTACGACTTGGATAATATTTATATTTCCGATACGATCCATATTTTCGTTTTCGGTAATATCATCGTTTCCGGAGTATTCATTTCTTGCTTGTGACGATCTCAGCTCCCACTGAAACCAAGATCCGTCGATTCCGAGTATCCATAGATGGAGTATTTAATGCCATTAAATACTTGATCCGTTTACGTACTATTTGTGTGACCCTACGGGTTCAGTCAAGAGTAAGATGTGGATTAATATCATTAATTCCACTTGAACTGAAGCGGCCTCTAGCTAGGCATTCAGCTCACTTGATCTCACTGAATTATTAACTTGTTAATTAATACTGAACCGCATTTATTAGACTTAATATTATATGCATACTTGGACCATGGGCATTATTTCCTTCAGTCTCCCACTTGTCCTTAGGGGGACAAGTGTGCATTACCTAATTCCTTTGTCGCTCGATGCTTGCTCTTGAACATAAGGTAAGAGTTGTCATCCTTATTATGTCCAGAGGTGTTTTTCGGTTTTAGAGTTCAACTGATCAAATAAACAGATAATCATAGCCTATGATTCATCCGAGCACGGCCATGCATTTTACAGTTTCTAGCTCTCCGAGTGGCCTTGTACAACTTTTAAGCATCTCATCCCGATTTATGGGAGGACAATCCCAATCTTGCGATCTTGAGATTAGACTTCGTTTGATAGGTGATTACCTGAGCGTTGCCTTTATAGCCTCCTTTTAGGGTGCGACGGTTGGTCAACGTCAAAGCAACTAGTTCTCAAACAAGTAATCTCAAATCACTCAGGTATTGAGGATTTAGTGTCTAATAATTTTAATGAAATTTACTTATGACAGATTTTCATCTCTTACAGTAAAGTTTCATAGGTCTGTCCGATACTAGTCTTCCCAAAGTAAGTATCTATGCAAATGATTATGACATTGCCATGCCCACATAGTTCAAGAAACAGAACTACTAGTCATCTTGCATTCTAGTCGTCTAACGTTTTCTATGCGTCCAATTTTATAGAAAACTCCGACCAGGGACCATTTTTAACTTTTGACATTCAAGTTCACTTGATAGACATTTCTTAGTCACAGGACTGGTCCTGACAGTCTATCTTGAATATATCGTCAAATTGAAGGGACTCATCATTTAATAAACCACAAATTAAATGGAAAAATGAATTCTATTCATTTATTGTGAATGATTAACCAATAATATTTTACAAAGAATTAAACTCTAAAACTTTAAAACATTAAATAAGGACATCAAAGCCATTCTCCAATATGCTTGATTCCCATAGCTGCAGTGTGCGAGTTGTGCTTCGCCTGTGGCAGAGGTTTAGTTAATGGATTTGATATGTTGTCATCAGTTCCAATCTTGCTTATCTCGACTTCTTTTCTTTCAACGAACTCTCGTAGAAGGTGAAATCTACGAAGTACATGCTTGACTCTTTGGTGGTGTCTAGGCTCCTTTGCTTGTGCAATAGCTCCGTTATTATCACAATACAAGGCTATTGGTCCTTTAATGGAGGGGACTACACCAAGTTCACCTATGAACTTCCTTAACCATATAGCTTCCTTTGCTGCTTCATGTGCAGCAATGTACTCCGCTTCAGTTGTAGAATCCGCAATGGTGCTTTGCTTAGCACTTTTCCAGCTTACTGCACCTCCGTTGAGGTAGAAGACAAACCCAGACTGTGATATGAAATCATCTTTGTCGGTTTGGAAACTTGCGTCCGTATAGCCTTTAACAATTAATTCATCATCTCCACCATATACCAGGAAGTCATCTTTGTGCCTTTTCAGGTACTTCAGAATATTCTTGGCAGCAGTCCAATGTGCCTCTCCTGGGTCTGACTGGTGTCTGCTCGTAGCACTGAGTGCGTACGCAACATCCGGGCGTGTACATATCATAGCATACATTATTGAACCAATCAATGATGCATATGGAATCCCATTCATTCGTCTACGCTCATCAAGTGTTTTTGGGCACTGAGTTTTGCTTAGAATCATTCCATGAGACATGGGTAGGTAGCCTCGCTTGGAGTCTGCCATCTTGAACCTTTCAAGCACCTTATTGATATAAGTGCTTTGACTAAGTCCAATCATCCTTTTAGATCTATCTCTGTAAATCTTGATGCCCAATATGTACTGTGCTTCTCCTAGATCCTTCATCGAAAAACATTTCCCAAGCCAAATCTGGACAGAGTTCAACATAGGAATGTCATTTCCGATAAGTAATATGTCATCGACATATAATACTAGGAAAGAAATTTTTCTCCCACTGACCTTCTTGTATACACAAGATTCGTCTGCGTTCTTGATGAAACCAAAGTCACTGACTGCTTCATCAAAACGTATATTCCAGCTCCTGGATGCCTGCTTCAATCCGTAGATTGATTTCTTTAGCTTTCATACCTTTTTAGCATTCTTTGGATCCTCAAAACCTTCAGGCTGTGTCATAAATACAGTTTCTGTTAAAACGCCGTTTAAGAAAGCGGTTTTGACATCCATCTACCATATTTCGTAATCGTAATATGCATCGATTGCTAACATTATCCGAATAGACTTTAGCATTGCAACTGGTGAAAAGGTTTCATCGTAATCCACACCGTGGACTTGCCTGTAACCTTTTGCAACCAATCTAGCTTTGAAAACTTCAAGTTTCCCATCCTTGTCCTTTTTCAGTTTGAAAACCCATTTTCTTCCAATGGCTTGGTAGAATGGTAGCCATCTGGCAAATCGACCAAATCCCATACTTGGTTTTCAGACATGGAGTCTAATTCAGATTGCATGGCTTCATGCCATTTCTTGGAGCTAGGGCTCGTCATAGCTTGTTTGTAAGTCGCAGGTTCATCACTTTCAAGTAATAGAACGTCATAGCTCTCGTTCGTCAAAATACCTAAGTACCTTTCCGGTTGAGATCTATATCTCTGCGATCTACGCGGGGTTACATCTCTAGATTGACCATGATTCTCACCAGATACTTCTAAAGATCTCTGAGTTTCATCTTGAATGTCATCTTGAGCATTCTCTAGAGTTTGTTGTTCGACTCGAATTTCTTCGAGGTCTACTTTTCTCCCACTTGTCATTTTGGAAATGTGATTCTTTTCCAAAAAGATACCATCTCGAGCAACAAACACCTTGTTCTCAGATGTATTGTAGAAGTAATACCCCTTTGTTTCCTTTGGATAGCCCATAAGGATACATTTGTCAGATTTTGGATGAAGTTTGTCTGAAATTAATCGTTTGACGTATACTTCACATCCCCAAATCTTAAGAAAAGACACTTTTGGAGGCTTTCCAAACCATAAATCATATGGAGTCTTTTCAACAGCTTTGGACGGAGCTCTATTTATAGTGAGTGCAGCTGTATTTAGTGCATGTCCCCAAAATTCTATTGGAAGTTCGGCCTGACCCATCATTGACCTAACCATGTCTAGCAAGGTTCTGTTCCTCCGTTCCGACACACCGTTCCATTGTGGTGTTCCAGGAGGAGTCAATTCTGATAGAATTCCACATTCTTTCAGATGGTCATCAAATTCATAGCTCAGATATTCACCGCCTCTATCAGACCGCAGTGCTTTAATCTTCTTGCCTAATTGATTCTCTACTTCACTCTGAAATTCCTTGAATTTGTCAAAGGATTCAGACTTATGCTTCATTAGGTAGACATAACCATATCTACTGAAGTCATCAGCGAAAGTGATAAAGTAGCTGAAACCACCCCTAGCATTTGTACTCATTGGTCCACATACATCTGTATGGATTAAACCCAATAGTTCAGTTGCTCTTTCTCCAACTTTAGAGAAAGGTTGCTTTGTCATTTTGCCAAGTAAACATGATTTGCACTTACCATAATCCTCTAAGTCAAATGGTTCTATAATTCCTTCTTTTTGAAGTCTTTCCATGCGTTTCAAGTTAATATGGCCTAATCGACAATGCCACAAATAGGTGAGATCTGAATCATCCTTTTTGGCCTTTTTGGTATTTATGTTATAAACTTGTTTGTCGTGATCTAATAAATAAAGTCCATTGACTAATCTAGCAGATCCATAAAACATCTCTTTAAAATAAAACGAACAACTATTGTCTTTTATTAAAAAGGAAAATCCCTTAGCATCTAAGCAAGAAACAGAAATGATGTTTTTAGTAAGACTTGGAACATGGAAACACTCTTCCAGTTCCAAAACTAGCCCAGAGGGCAACGACAAATAATAAGTTCCTACAGCTAATGCAGCAATCCGTGCTCCATTTCCCACTCGTAGGTCGACTTCACCCTTGCTTAACTTTCTACTTCTTATTAGTCCCTGTGGATTGGAACATAAGTGTGAGCCACAACCTGTATCTAATACCCAAGAAGTTGAATTAGCAAGTATACAGTCTATAACAAAAATACCTGAAGATGGAACGACTGTTCCGTTCTTCTGATCTTCCTTTAGCTTTGGACACTCTCCTTTGTAATGGCCTATTCCATCACAATAAAGACAGCTTGATGTGGACTTGTCCTGCTTTGATTTAGCATTGCCCTTGGACTTTCCACTTTTCTTGAACGGTCTCCCTTTAGCCTTGAGTAAATCTTTGGCTTCACAGTCCAGTATTATCTCAGCCTTTCTGACAAGGTGAACAAATTCTGCAACTGTTTCTTCTCTTGGTTCACTTAGGTATAGTTGCTTGAAGCGACCAAACCCACTGTGCAGTGAATTGAGCAAGATAGAGACTGCCATCCTTTCGCTTATTGGTGTTCCTAGCAGACTTAGGCGATCAAAATATGAAAGCATAAGATCCACATGGAACCTTAGTGGGACGCCTACCCTTTGTTTAGTGCGAAGAAGCTGAACATGTGTTTCTTGGACTTCCATCCTATAACACCTGTTGGGAGAACTAACCTTTAGACCAGACATTGATTCAATCAACTCATGGACGTTCTGGTCCCTGTCCTCCGTGCTTCCACGACAGATATCCCTCAGATTCTTGATGAGCGTAAAAGGTTCATAAGCTACAAACCTTCTAGCCCATTCATCAGGGATATTGTTCAGCATGAGACTCATAACCTTTTTGAGATCCGCATCCCAGGCGGAAAATCTTTCAGGGGTCATGTCTCTGGCATAGTAGCTTGGCATGGGATGTAACAGTACATACTCAAATCCATTGAGTCTGACTATTTCAACTAGCTTAGCTTCCCATTCAAGAAAATTTGCTAGGTTCAGCTTGACCATAAGCTCAGAACCCATGATGATGTTTTGATTGTTGTTTTCCATAGTTAAAACTACAATTGAAAAGAATAAACAAATAAATAACCATTCACGGTTTCTCTTAATAAACTTAAATTCTAGCATACATGCATAATTCAATGTTCATAAAGCATTTTATTCAAGTTATGTGTTCCGGCAGGTGTGAATAAAATGATTCCAAGATCCTAAAATCCATTGAAGAATTAAGCACATTATGTATTTAGACTCAATTCTAAAATCTTTTAGGTAATCAAAAGTCTTTTGCTAATAGTCTAGAAACTACTCTTGGTTAATAGGTACGTCTAAGAACTTATTAGGTAAACCTATCGATTTTGCCACGACATAAAAGGACTCCTTACTTATATCGTTGAGTTTCACCAAAACTAACATGTACTCACAATTATTTGTGTACCTTACCCCTTTAGGACCAATAAGTAACACCTCGCTGAGCGAAAACTATTACTAGATTGATGTAAAGAATATCCAAGCAAGTGTTTATTTTGGCATGGCACCTTTTAACTCAATTTTTAAGTTTGGAACTTAAGGCTCTTACTATGTTGGTTAGATTTTAAGTGAACTAAAATCCTTAATCATGCAACATAATCAAGCTTTGATCTCATGCATATTTAAGACATATTTAAAAGCAATAAATAACTTAAAACATGCATAAGATAAATGTGATCTAGTATGGCCCGACTTCATCTTGAAGCTTCAACTTCAAAGTCCGTCTCGAAAATGGTAACTTCGTCTTGAATTTCACCGTGGGAGGCGCCATTTTCTTCAAATAGGATAAGCTATAATTAAGCTAATTACAACTATTTGATGGTACGCAGACCATATTTGAATTGAAAAACAAATTTGGTACTTTAGACCAATTACATTCAAATTAATGGTACATAGACCATATTTTCTATCCTATTTGGGCCATACTAGTCACTTGATAACCTGCAAAACAGTACATATACAATATATACCATTCACCCATTCATTATCATGAATGGCCCACATAGCTGGTTAGTAAAACACGTTATGCATCACATAAATATTTGCAGCAATTAATTAAGGGCACCAATAATCTACCAATTATTCAGTCCTTATTAATTCTAATCAAGTTGTTTAACCTTAAAGGATTTGTAGACCTAATCAAGAGTTTATGACTAAAAATGCTCCCACTTAAACCAATAAATTCATATGCTTTACTAATTTTAAACATAAAAATGTATTTCTAGTCTAACCGGAAACATACAAATTTAATTCAAATTTAAAGCTCATATAAATTTACAATCGAATCCATTAATTTAATTTATTTCAGTTGAATTAAACGAACTTAAATTAATTCAAGATTTAATTTTAGTAAAATAATTAGTATAAATAAAATTTATAATAATTATAATATTCAAAATTAAAATCCAAGAAAACAATTTAAATTACGAATTTTAAAATTAATTAAAATCGTTTCCGAACTGAAAATTAAAAATTAAATTCAAAGCGTATCAATCGGGTCAAGACGAGGCCATGGGCTTGCGCCCATGCCCCGTCGTGTCCACGAGGCAGCATCGCCCCTCACGAGTGATCGCACAACAAGGCACAAGCAGCTGCCACGCGCAAACGCAGCAAGCCGAGCCACGCTTGCGCGCAGCATCGCTCGCTGCTTCGTAGCGCAGCAGTTGCTTGACGAGGTTGGGCGAGGCAGCGCTCGTGCTGCGAGGCACCCCTTGCTGCCCGCGCGCGCGCGCCTGCCATGCTTGCTCGCCTTGCTTCTTCGCCCATCCGCCCATGCATCATCGCAGCACTCGACGCAAGGCAGGGCTGTTGCCTTGTGCTCGCGTGCTACTCGCCTAGCTCGCTGCATTCGTACCGCATGGGCGACGAGCTCCCTTGCTCGTCGTCGCATGCCCGCACTATACAACACCCCTTAAGGGTAACACGTAGCGTCCATTGCTTTGTGCGTGCAAGTTTTATGAGCGAATTTCATAAAATTTAAAAATTTTATTTCCAAAATTAATGACAAATTAATAAATCATATTAATTTCATAATTTTAGGGCGAAAAATCGAAAATTTATTAATTAATTGATTTCCGATTAACATGGATTCAAATCTAGGTAATAAAAACTTAACATAAATTAACAATTTTTATGGTGCTTTTTAATCATTGGTACCTAATTAAATTATTAATTAATTATGAAAATCAAATTAATTCTAAATTATTCGAATTTCAACAAATTAATCATAATTACAAATTAGGTTGTATAATTAACAAGGCTAGGCATTCAAACTTGTTAAACATATATTGTAGGTCAATCAAAAATTCAAGATTTATCAACAAGAATCGCAAATATTTAATTTAACATCTTAAATTTACAAACTTTTGCGTTCGAAAAACTAAAACCTCCGAAAAGTCATAGTTAGGCTTCGAATTTGGGAATTCTGAGTTCGGCCGAAAAATACTACTTTTGTCAAAATTTTAGAATGCCTTTTACATGCGGAATTGATACAAAAATCACTCGATTTGGATGAGTAACGAAGAAACTGCCGAAAAACTGCGTACATATAATTAAATAAACGCAATTTGCAATTAATTAACAATTACGAAAATTAATCACCCCTTTAATTCCTTGAAAATTTGTAAAATTAACCATGTTCATGCAATTTAGATTATGAAAATAATAAGAGGCTCGTGATACCACTGTGAGGTTATGATTCATATGACAAAACATAAATCATGCGGAAAACCATAAAGCCAGGAAAGCATATTATTTATTTACACATAATCATTTAGCATAGTTTAGATGCATACACTTTGTTGCGTGCCCTCCCTAGCTGCGCCCGAACCGAACAAGAAAAAGTCTTTAGGACTTCAAGTGTCGTCCCTCCGTAGATAGTCCACAGCACGTCCGGATCCGCCTTAAGCTTGACCAACTAGAATCGCCCTTAAGGTAGCTTAGGAATTTCGGCTATTAGGTGCAAGTGTATGGCTGATTTTTCTTCAAAATCTTACCTTTAGAATACTTCAATTGTGTCTATAAATTATGACCCTAGGCACCTATTTATAGAGGTATGGAAAAGGAACTGGAATCCTACTAGGATACGAATTAATTAAACTAGAATCCTAGTAGAACTCTTATTTAATTAATTTATCCTTTTAGGATTAGGAATTTAATCATGTATCGAATCCTGATAGCTTTAGGATTCGTATATGAACACAAACACACACACGCACGCACAGCAGCCCACGAGGGGCGTAATGCGAGCGCGCGCAGCCCGCGAGCACTCGCAGCCCATTGCCACGAGGCCCACACGCTGCCGCAGCCTTGGCGCGCGTTGGGCCTGCCTTGCGGTGGGCCTGGTCGCAGCCTTGGCTGGTGCGTTGTGGCGCGCTGGCTTGCTGGGCGATGGCCCGGCTTCATGCTGGGCCTTCGTCTGGCAGGCCTCGTCCGATGCTAATTCGTACGATACGCTTCCGATTAATTTCCCGATTCCGGAATTCATTTCCGATACGAACAATATTTAATATTTCCGATTTCGGAATTAATTTCCGTTTCGAACAAATATTTAATATTTCCGTTTTCGGAATTATTTTCCGATTCTGATAATATTTCCGATTCGGACAATATTTCCGTTTCCGGCAATATTTCCGATTCCGGCAATATTTCCATTTCCATTAATATTTTCCGATACGTACCATGTTTCCGTTTCCGGCAACATCTACGACTTGGATAATATTTATATTTCCGATACGATCCATATTTTCGTTTCCGGTAATATCATCGTTTCCGGAGTATTCATTTCTTGCTTGTGACGATCTCAGTTCCCACTGAAACCAAGATCCGTCGATTCCGAGTATCCATAGATGGAGTATTTAATGCCATTAAATACTTGATCCGTTTACGTACTATTTGTGTGACCCTACGGGTTCAGTCAAGAGTAAGTTGTGGATTAATATCATTAATTCCACTTGAACTGAAGCGGCCTCTAGCTAGGCATTCAGCTCACTTGATCTCACTGAATTATTAACTTGTTAATTAATACTGAACCGCATTTATTAGACTTAATATTATATGCATACTTGGACCAAGGGCATTATTTCCTTCAGTGGCTTAAGGCCTTACTTCGCAGTCTCGAGGTGGATCATCCACGCGCCATGGCAAGTTTTTGTGACAGTCAATCCGCCCTTCACATTGCTCAAAATCCCGTGTTTCATGAACGTATGAAGCATATCGAGATTGATTATCACTATGTATGTACAAGACTCTATTCAAGAGGGTATTATTTCTACTAGTCATGTCTCGACCGGTGATCAACTTGCTGACATTTTCCCTAAGGCATTGGGCAAGCGACAATTCTTGTACTTACTCCGCAAGTTGGACATTTGTGATCTCCATGCTCCAACTTGAGGGAGCAATAAGGCTTATATTGTGTAATTGGGCTTTGTGGGGTTAATTGTGTAATTAGTAAGTAGCTTATGTGCCTGACTGTAAGTTGTACTATATATATAACGGAATTTGTGATAGAAACTAGATTTTGGGCTCGGGCGATGCCCCGAAGGCCGAGTCATCACTTGAATAATTGTAACTATGCCTATTTTTCTGTAAAAAAAAATAAAAACAAATCATAATTAACTCCTATTTTTATTAAAATGATTTTTCTTTCTTTACTATCACTTTATTATATAACGTTTGCAAAATATAACACGTAAATTTGCATAGCCAAGTGGATAAGTCATTAGTGGTTCCAATCACCAAGTCATGAGTTCGAATCTTGTATTTGTAATTTTTGAATAATATTGGATGACACGTAATGACATGTGTCAAATTGAAAGAGGAGGGCGCCACGTGACATTGTATACTTTCTTACGCCTTCTAATATATTGTATAGATAGAAACCAAGGAAAATCATAATCGTAAATAACTTGTCACCTAAATATAGAAGGGGCACATTTAGGAGAAGATTAGTCCATTGATAAAAGGAGCAAAAGGTCCAAGTTTTGATTAACTTTTATATTAGTAAAAAAAAATTGATGGATAAACATTTTAAAGAGTTAAATGATTAATGTTATACATTATTAGTGATTTTGAAGAAATAAATTTTACTAAAATGAAAAAAAATTATCACTAAAAAATAGATAAGTTTTACGTATATAAGCTTAACTTTTAAGCATTTTGATTTAACTTTTACTCCGGTGTACAATATTTATTGTACACCCCTTGTAAATAAGAATTTGTGTGAAAGGAGTTATATTGGGGATAGAAGTATAATGAGATAACCGTACTCCAGATAAGTGGCGGTACTAAAAATAAACCCAGATGGCCTGATTATATCGAATAGTACAATAGTACTTGTTTTATTCAACTGTTTCTTTTCAAAAGCGTTACATGAAGTATTAATAGGAATAGAAGATTATTCAATATAACTAATTCAGTATCACCAAAGCTTTAGTGAGCTGAATTACATACTTAGAGTATTTGATAAGATTTATTATAAAGTTTAGTAAGGGCTGGAGCCTATGATGTTGCCTGGTGGATCATAGTTGCAAATGACGAAAATCCCGCTACTGTTACATATAACTCTAGCACAACCAAGACGAACCGAGTCACGCCAAACCACTTGAGTATAATGTCCGCATACTTGTCCAGGACTACAAGTATTGGAACCATGATCATAGTTAACCCCCTCATTCACCCACATGTTAACTGCATCTGTGCCACTTAACTCATATCCACCATTACCGCCACCGGCAATGTTCTCTCCATAGGATCCGCCAGAATGTTGCAAGACACAATCACCGATTCGTTGGTTGGCATATTGTTGAGCATAAGCCGCAATATTATCATCCCACTGAATATTTCCAACACCCACTGCAGCCCTAGCTACATTGTGGACGTCAACATAGTCTTGTGGCGAGTTTTGTGCACAACACATTTGGGACAGTGCTAGGGTTGCTAAGGTAAAGCACAAAAAAGTTGCGACATTTTTAGCCATATTTATTTTAGGAGTTATTAATAATGTAACAAAGAGGTTTTAGTTATTTGAATGAATAATATGCGCATGAGATGGGGTTTTTATAGGAGAAAGTTCTTGAAATTTCTTTGGAATAATAAGAGCCTAAGTTAGGCTGCAGTAGGAAAAATGTGCAAACTTAATTCCAAGAGGACCAAAACTTCAAACTCTTTAGTCATGAAAAGTACATCTTGATCGATGCCTTGTTTTGTGTAATTATTCTAAGAATTCGGGAAATTCAGCATTAACAAACACATGCACTTATACAAATCACAGATTATTCTACGGATTCTAAGCCTTCGTATAAAACCTCTTTTGATCTTGTAAGTGAATTAAACTCAATTCCTTATGAATTGCCCAATTCCATTTTCCGATTTGATATTTCCATGCGTTTTAGAAAAGAGTTGATACAAATTTTAACACTTAAGATTTACGAAGTACTACGTAATTAGTAACTACTAAATTTTAGCCCGCGCGATACACGAATTTTATTAAATAGTTATGTTTAAATAAAATTCCTATGTACGTACAAATTTTATATATTAGATTAGATTGATTTTTTAATTTGCATTGAATTTCATTTTAGATTATTTTTTTTATAATTATGAGACTGTTTGTTTTTTTGATGACATTGTATATATGCGTAATATTAATAATTAATTAATGAAAATATCTACGTGGCAATTAATTATTTATCTACGTGACACTCTACTTTTTTAATTCAAACTTAATTTTGAAATCTTATTTTTAATTTGCCGAAACCATTGGATTTCCTACGTGGCGCTCTAATAATGGATTAATGTTTGATTTTAAATTGAATTTTATTTATTTTAGATTAGATTAGTGTTTGATTTTGGATTAAATTTTATTTTAGATTTATTTTTAATTATTAGAGTATTTAATTTTGGATGAAATTATATATATTATTAATTAATTAATTAAAATATCTACTTGACAACTAATTATTTATCTACGTCTCACTTGATTTTTTTTAATTCCAAAATAAATTAGAAATCTATTTTTTCATTGGCCGAAACCCATAGTAATCCTAGGTGGCGCTCTAATATTTCAGCAAATATGCCTCATTTTTATATATAATATATATTAGATTGGTACAAAAGAAAAATGGTCCCTGATAGCAGAGATTAGTCCACATATTTTGATATTTATAAACATACAATTAAAGTGTACTTCCTTCATTTCACCCAAAAAAAAGTGTACTTCCTTCCCCGGTTCTTAATGTTTTACTCATTTATTATAAATTCTTGTTTTTGCTCGTAATAATTAAGTTTGAGAAAAGTGAGTATAAAAATTTGGAAACAATATTAGAGAGATTGTAAAAAGATGGTGAGAATAAGGGAAAATAAAGATGGATAAAGCATGATATATAGGCCGAGTTAAAAGTTGTAAATATTGTCAGGAAAAGGGTATAAGACTGGAAAATATGTTTGCCATAAAAAGAATTAAAAAGGACGAGAAAAACATTATGAAACATTCTAAAACGAGAAGTAATTAGAAAATTAAGGAGCTTATATGTAATACTTTATAGTAACAAAAATAACCAACAAAGCAGAGAAAACAGTTATCAATTACTCCAACTACCTTCCAACCTAACCAATTGAGGTTGGCATGAGTGGTTAAGGGCCTCTTGCTCCTTAACCAAGGTCTCGGGTTCGAGCCTTGGGAATGGAAAAAATCTCAACTGGGAGGGATGCTGCCCATCGAGGTACCCATGCAAACTCCCGCGGGAGATTAGTCCACTCGCCGAAGGCGGTGGGAACTCCTCGTAGTAGAACAAAAAAAAAACTACCTTCCAACCTTGAAGTTGAGGTTTCAATTTTATTAGGGGCACTTGAGAGTGGGGATCACTGTCAAATGACCAACTCAATCAAAAATTTAAGCTGATGGTTGAAGTTCTAAGATTAATTTTATACGCTATCAGCCTATCACGCCCTCTCACATGAAAGCCGACTTGAAATGTAGATGTAACATAGGCCTCCTCATAACCAACGTGAAATATTCCATTTTAAAAGGAGTGGTGAATGAGATTTGAACCCGTGACCTTTGCGTCACGCTGGCTCTAATATCATGTTAAATACGGGCCTATACCATATGATAGTTTTAACTTAGAATCTCCTACGGTCTTGTTAAATTGCTCTCTCTCAATGACAGGTGTGGCCTAGACCCGTATTTAACAATCACCAACCCACCAGTCAAGGGTCTGGCTTGTGAATCTGGATCGGATTGGTGTAGTGTGGAAATTGTGTCTTACTAACAATCAACATTATCTTAAGGAGAAAGTCATTAAACATGTTAAACATTTTAAGATTTGTCAAAAATGTAATGTTAGGCGCATTAATTCTTCTGGATTTTAGTTCAGCGGGAATTATGGGGTAGAAAACTACATTAGTGCTTTGAAATGTAATCACGATAAAATAAGAAAAGTCTCCCCTAAAATAAAATAAAATATATAAAACCAAAAAAAAAAGGGTCTTGACGATCAACTAAAATAAAATCCAGCTAATTCGAAGTGGTTAGGGAGGGAAAATCAGTGGCTCTTCCCTCCTCTGCCACTTCTCATTTTCTAGGGTTAATTTTTAAAGAAATTAGACTATTTTCAATTATTTATTCATTTAATTCACTTTTGTCTCTTAATTCAATAAAGTTTTATCATATGGATAAAGTTTGTCCTTGTTTGTTAGTCATTCACGGGCACAAAAGAATTGAACATGGAAAAATCTGAACACATGTGATCACTAGCACCAATGTCTAATATCCATTTTCTGTTAAAATTAGACATAATGTACCTTGAGGTTGATAGCTGATTGCTAATCCAAGAGAGTGAGAGCAAGAATTTCCAGCTTGGTTAGCAACCTGTTGAGTGTGCAGACACTTCATTAACTGATTGTATTGTTCTTCAGTGAAAGTGGCATGAACAAAACCACCCGATCCTTCTTCTGTATGAGTTTCTTTAGGAGTATATTCATCCAATTGAGCTGATGCTGCTATTCTCTTCCCTTTTCCTTTGAAATCCTTTGGATAACTATGTAGTTTCCAACACTTATCAATAATACGATTCCTCATCTTTCAATGTTCACAAAAGAGATTGTTCCTATTATTGGAATTTTTGTATTGTTGATTTCCAGTTCATACATACTGAGAGTTAGCACTATTGTTGAACTGACTTTTATAAGGCTTGTTATCAAATCTCTTGGCATTGAATGATGTAGACTCTGAGTGTGCCTGAGTGATGTGATTATGCACTTCTTTCTGCTGTTCTTCCTATAGTAACAGACCATAGGCTGTTGAAAGGGAAAGGATTCATCATGAGAATAGTGATCTTAGGATGCTCATATTTATCATTCAGTTTCATCAGAAATTGAATCAATCTTTGATCCTGCTTTGTTTTAAGCAATTGCTTAGTAAGTGTGCTACTACACCCTGTACAAACACACATAGGCAAGGGCTCCAATCCATCAAGTTGATCCCATAGCATTTTTATATTTGTAAAGAAACTAGCAATCTCTTAATCATCACCTTGAGTCAACTCACTCAATTATTGTTGAACATAAAACAATTGAGGTCCAGATTCTCTGTAATATCTGTCATCTAATTCGAGCAATATTGCTCTTGCTGTCTTAAGATAGAGAACACTTCTTGAAATTTTTGGCTCAAGAAAAGCTAACATCCCAGAAATTACTGGATTACATCTAGTCCATATTCTGTAATTTGTAGAATTCACTGCTGGTTGATTCAAACTACCATAATCAAAGCACAATTTGTTTCTAGCTGACAATGCTATCATCATTGAGCGTCTCCAATCACTAAAACATTTACCTTCAAACTCAATGCTCACAAGTTTTGTGGCATTTAGATCACTGTTACTAAGATAGTAAGTAGAGTTAGGATTTTTTGAGGGACCTTGTTGATCGGCAGGCATTTTGTTACTGAAAAATCACAATTCTCTTGGAAAAAAATTTTATCTATAAAATGTAAGATCAATCAAAAAACAGAAGAAGAATCTTCAAGCAGAAGAATTATAGCAGGATTGAATGATCACTTGCTCTGATACCATATTAGACATCAACAACTATGATGATTTCTTTGCTTAAACTGGAAGTCAGTAAGCATTTTAGAGAGAGAATGATTAGAAAGCTTGAAGAAATGAAGATTTTGTTATTGAATTATTTGAGGAATCCTTAAAGCAAGTACACTATATATATATTAGGAATGATGAGGTGGTTCATCCAATGAGGTTACTCTATATGTACACCTCAGCAGCTACAACTATCTAGGTGAAGCTATTACAAGAATGGTGTACAACAGAATTAACAAATTCCTATATTTAAGGCAGGTTGTTAGACCAACAGTAGTTGGTTGAAGTTGATCATTATGAGACCTTCTAGAATGTTATAATGTTGTTTGTATGGTTCATCCAATGAGGTTACTTTATATGTACACCTCAACAGCTACAATTATCTAGGTGAAGCTATTACAAGAATGATGTACAACAGAATTGAACTAAAGATTCCCTAGATTTAAGGCAGGTTGTTAGAGCAACAATAGTTGGTTGAAGTTGATCATTATGAGACCTTCTAGAATGTTGTAATGTTGTTTGTATGGAGTGATCATGGTCTCTGCTGGCACTATTGCCCATTGTAGTGTTGTTGTAGTTTAGGATTGAAGAGAGAATAAGATTGACAATTGTAATAGGACATTGTACACTAATATCTGTTTATATTCTACAAGGTGTGCAATGACAACTAACTTTATGGGAAACTTTTTGTGGATCATGAATCATGATGCCTTGTGGTTCAATTCTATTTGTAATCGAGCTTGATTTTTGTCTCAGTAACTTAGTTTGATTGTTTGCTCGATAATTGAGTTGGTTTTATTCTAGTTCAATGAAAGGCATGTTTGTCTCGATTATTTCTTTATTTTTGTTTTGTGTTTAGGAATAAGAAATAGTCTAGCTTGGTGGAATTTTATGAGTCATGTTTGTATAAAGTATTTTAGGCATATTAGGTTGTAGTTTTCGTTGCATTTGTTTCTTTTAGGTTGCATTTGCATGGTTTAACCTTAATCATACTACTTTCTATTTGCTTGTTTCTAATGGTTTTGGATCCCCTAGAGTTCTAAAATAACTCTACAAGGTAGAGTTGGGCAATATCAACCATGGAATGAAAAATCATTGGCTCATATATTATCTTCTCAAAATCCCCCCTATTTTTTCTCATCAATATCCACCTCCTGATTTTCCCTTCCCACTAATTTTAGCCATTGATTTTAAAATTTATGGTTTAGATACAGGATGATTTTACAATAGCCACAATAAAATGGGAGCCACCACAATACAATAAATCTTAACCATTAAATAAAATTGACTAATCTAAACCATTGATTTTGCTGACTTTTTAGATTAATATAAATAATTTTATAATAAAATAAGTTTTTCAAAATAAAAATAAATAAAATGCACGATCTACAATTACAGTTTTAAAAAAGTGAACAAAATTTACGGAACTCTTAAACTCCATTTTTGTTTCTTTGAGATAATCTTCAACTCCATTCTTGATTGTCTTGCGCGAATCAAATTGGAGGAAAAAAATGATATAATTGTGAATTACAAATTTGGATGGGTTCGTTTGAACAAATTTCTGAAATTCTTGGGTTTCATTCTAAATGTTCTTGGCAGAATCATACCGAAAATTGATGAAGAGAGATAAAATACCAAAAATAAAGTTTGAACGTTGGAATCAAATTAGAAAAATTTAATCGTATCATAATCGAATTAGGAAGAACAGTAGATGACTTTTTTTTTTTTTTTTTTTTTACCAGGAAAAAAAACCTGATGAAGACAGAAAATACTAAAATAAATTAACGTGGAGAACAAAAAGTAGATTTTTTTATAATTTATTTTTATTTTATCTATAAATTATTAGTAATATAAAGTCAACAGAATCAATGGTCCAGATAAGTCAACAATAATGAAGGGCTTAAATTTAATGCATTGTGGTGGCTACCATTTTATTGTGGCCACTCAAAAACCTTCCTTAGATACAACTCTATCTTATAGAGTTTTATTAAAACTCTAGAGAATCCGAAACCGAATAGTGTAAAAAGTCAAAACGAGTGCGAGTAATCCGGGACGGAGGAAGTAATATTATAAATGGCCATGACTACAAAAAAAGATACTCCCTCCGTCCCGGAATACTTGACCTGTTTTCCTTATCGGGCCGTCCCTTAATACTTGACCTGTTTCTAAAAATGGAAATATTCTAACAATATTATATTATTTCTCACTCCACCCCTACTAACCCACCTACCCCCTACTTCATACAAAAAATAATTAAAAATTCAACCCCTACACTCCTCCAACCCCACCTCTTAACCCACCTCCCACTAACTACATTAAAATAATACTCCACTATCAACTACTATCAACCACTATCAACTACTATCTATTAAATTAAATAAGTCAATTCAAGTCCTTAAACTCTGTGCCGGTCAAATCGGGTCGAGTATTCCGGGACGGAGGGAGTATCAGGAAGGGCGACAATTTTTGAACAAAAAGGGCGAGTTTAACTTTGACTTTGTACAGCATATCAAACAGGGTGAAAATAGGTCGTCTTATTAATTTCACTCAAAGAGGGCGAGTAACTCAATTTCGCCCTCCTTGGTGAAAAAAATGAAAAATACCAGGACGACTCCTATGTATCGTCGTCTTTCATCATACCAAAAATCTTAAACCCCTTTAATCCCTCATTCGTTTTCCCTAAATCATTCGTACATATTCAACTCTCATCTTAAGTTATTAGCTTCTCTCTCTTCCCCCAAAATATCCTCCACAATCCTCCATAGATTGTTCAACAAACTATAATTTATTCGAAAATTGGTCGAATTTGGCCAACTCGCTCGTTGTCGAGATTGTAAGCTTGGAGGTGTGTTCGCAAATTGCTCGAGTTCTGTTCAAATTAGGTCCAATTCCGACTTACTGGTATAATCTCTCTCTCCTAAACCTTCAACTTCACTCCCAAATTCCCCTAATTAGTTGAAAATTGTTCATAAACCCTAATTTACTGAATGTTAATCAAATTGATTTGCTGCTTTTGTTCGTTAGCTACATGCATTATCAAAAGCTACTGGTATCATTGACTTCTCGAGAAATTATACAATTGCAATTACTGGAGTCATTTATTTTGTTTGAATGTTTCTAGTTCACCATTATTTACTTGAACTCAATTTAGTTACTTACTTTTGTGTTTTTTTGCTGGTATTTGGTTGTATTGTTTTGCATTATTTGTATATTTATGATTTATATTCGATGTTTTTTTTAAAATATTATTTATTTGTATATGTACTGATATGTGTTGATTTAAATTTCGTACATATGTTCCAATTAGACAATGATAATTCAGATTTTATTTTGTTAAAGACTAAAGTATGAAATTATATGTCCTGGATGTATGGAAGGATTAAGGTATGACCCAATATTGAAGATTTGAGTTTGTATAATCATGTATTCTTATCAGTGGTAAAAATGAATAATGTTTGTCTCTCTTGGTTTATGAGAGAAAAACCAATATTGAAGATTTGAGTTTGTATAATCATGTATTCTTATCGGTGGTAAAAATGAATAATGTTTGTCTCTCTTGGTTTATGAGAGAAAAAAAGATGAACGAGTGTTTGTAGGACAACCCGGAGAAGCTGCAGGCATATGCTTTTGTCACCGATGCAAGTTCCATAGTACATCTCTTCTATCTCATCAATGCAAGTTCCAATAATTTCAATATACTTGTATTTACCATATATCTTGTTATACCATCTCTGTAGGTGAATGTATTCATTTAGGGGTGAGACTGGCAGGTTAGGGCTTAACTCTATGTTATCAGGTATGTTTTGTTCAACTCAGGTATCTAAGAAATTCGGTTTACTTTGAAGCAATAGAGTCTTGCTAGGTTCCCGATGCATTTTTTAGATGAATTCCATTTGGTCTGCCATTGAGGGGCTTAAGGCAGTTTCGCTCTGCTTCGATGCATTCTGCATTTAGGTATGGCAACCATATTGTATTAAGGATCAGTTGAAGTCTCACCAGTCACCACCCCTTTTACATTTCCCTAGGAACTTGAGGCAGAGGACAAAGTGATCAGCGTGAAGATGAGTCTGAGGTCATTGAATTTAATGTGTCTTGTTCAAATTAACTGTACTATTAGATTATATCCTCTATGAGTATAGCTTATATCCATGTTTTGGTGAGTTACTATCGGTTGTGTATCTATTAATTTAGTGGTTCTAAGTGCGGGAAAGAGATAAATACAAGCATTTGATTGTGGCAATATTCAGCAAATATTCAGGCAATTGAATGTTTGGATCTCATGTAAATTTATCAAACAATTTGTTTATAAACTAAAGATGTCAACAGAAAAACTTCGTGAAAATTGATCTTGTTTATCTCAAGCTAAGAAACTGAGGAGTATATTGTTTACGGATGTTTAAAAAGAAACAAGAATATCCTCAGGGTGAAATTGTTTTCGACGCTATTGACTGGAAACACTATCTGGGCGATCATACTTATGTCTCAGTAGCTGATAGTGTTTACTGGCAAGTCTGTAAAGCTTTAGTTTACGAAGTTGATATCTCATTTTTGTGGCTTCCTTTACTTGAAACTTGAATCATGATATTGCTTTTGTGTTGAATAGATAGAGCTAGAAGGTCTTGACATTGCAAACAATTTAACAAGTAAAGTCCCTGACTGCACATTCAACAAGTTAAGTTCTTTCATACTGTTACAATTTACAACGATAAGTAAGAGGAAAGCAGGAATCATATTTCATGGGTGTGTTGCTGCTGTTGATTCAGGGACATCCTTAATTGTCGGTCCAACGGTAAGCATCCTTGACTCAACTGTACAGGATCAATCAAAATAAGTTGGGAAGATCTCTTAACCATTTGCAAAAATTATATCAGATGATGGTCGCAGAGATTAATCATGTCATAGGAGCAGATTGGATATTCAACTCGGAATGCAAAACTGTTGTTTCAAAATATGGGATGTTTCGATAGTAGGAGTTTGTCCCAGTGTATTTTTCACTCTCAGTCTTTTAATTTCTTTAATTTCTTTAATTTCTTTCATGTTTATTTGAGAAACTCTTGTATTCTTTTCACTCAATGTCAGTTATAAATTTTCTTGTTGGTCTCTTCCTCTTCCATATCCCTATTCCCTAATTTATTATTTTTTAAAAACAAAAAAAAGAACAAAGAGGGCGAGTTTCTAATATCGCCCTGGTATTGAACAACTAGTGCGAAGTTTTGGTATCTCCATGGTATTGAACAATGAGGGCGACTTCAGGTAGTTGTCGTGTTTGGTTTTGAGCAAAGAGGGCGGAAAATATCAGTTGCCCTATTTGAGTTAATCAAGGAGGGCAAAATACATTGTCCTCTTTGATCTTTACCAAAGAGGGCGAGATATTAAAGTGGACGGAGTAGCCCAGGGCGAGATTTGGATCAAAGAGGGCGACATATTTTGCCCTCTTTGATCTCATATGGTGTAGTGCGGATAGAGTAATCAATTGGGGCTAATTAATCAGGTAAGCTAGTCGAATAGAGATGATAAAAATTTCATAAATGGATATTGCGCACCAAACTCTTATCAATAAATCATAAACAATTACAAATAAAAACAATACAAACTATATTGAAGTATTAAACCAAACTGCTCATCGATCTTTATACAACCATTTTTTGGTAAACAAAAAAGTATACAATCATCAAAGAATATATCAAGTATCATACAATTAACATAAAAAATTCAATCAAATAGTACAATGAACATGTAAAGCCTTGGCCAATCTCAAAAAATAATGACCAATTCTAATCTTTCGTCAACTGAAAGATGTTTTGGCATTAAAAAAATTTGTAGTAAATCAAAATAAAACACCCAAAAAACAAAGTTTATTTTTAAAAAATTGATGAAATAATGTTGGTTGAAAATCAAAGTTCCTCTGTATCCTTAATATCTTTAGAAACCCACCAAACTCTAAGGGTTTTATCAAGACTTCCACTATACAACAAAAATCCACCTCCAACACAATTAGGTGATGCTTGCAAACACTTAATTGGACCTTCATGTCCTCTAATGATTCCAACTTTGCTAATCTCCCCTCTTAATCCATCTTTTCTCCATAAACAAATACTCTTATCAGCTGATCCACTACATAAAATATCTCCCATTAAACTTAAACACAAAATTGATAATTGGTGTGCTTTTATCTCAACTACCAACTTCCATAATTCCCCTTCTTTTTCCCTTTCCCTTTCCCACCCCATTAAGTATCCATCTGATGCTCCTCCGTACACCCTCTCATTGCCATTTTCGACGACGACGAGGGCTGCGTTCATCGAAACATCCTTATGACCCTCTAGCACCCCCTCCAACCTATGACAACTCGAGTTTGAGTTTGAGTTTGAGTTTTTGTTATTTAGGTCCTTACCCCAAACCTTGATTTTGCCATCTGCGGAGGCAGAGTAGACAATCCCATTTTTAGCAATTAAGCCATTAATAGCATCATCATGAGCTTTAATTGACTCCAAGCATTTTAAATCCGATAATCTCCATACTTTCAAAGTCTTATCCCAAGATCCTGAGTAAATGAATCCATTCTCAACTGCTAAACAAGAGATGCTATCAGCATGTTCAATCCATAATTTCTTATGATGTCTTCTAATTTGGACGTAATTACTCTGTTTCATACACTTCCCTAAATAATCCTTTGTCGTAGGGAGCGTATTGAGTAGACGAAACACGTTCTCAGACCTCCGAGAAACCTTCCAAACCCGAATACGGGTGTCTTGGTGGGCTGTAAACACCTTATTACCCACGGTGACAAGAGCCTTGACCGAGCCTTCCCCCGTACCAAACTTTGTAAAAAGGCGTAAATCAGGTTGTTGCCATACAATAATGTCTTTTCCTTGGGAAGCACTCAACACAAATTCGCCACATAAGGCTAAACATGAAATTGCTCCTACATGACCCGAAAGTACATCTAGGAGTTTATATGATTTTGACAACCCTCCTAACATTTTCACATCATTAAGATCGAATTGCCTTGAATAACAATACGGGTTATCTTCCGCCGCATCGCTACTGATACTACTGCTGCTGCTGCTGCTGCTATTGCTTTCGGTAGCGCTGCTAGATAGGTATAGAAGAGGGGTTGATAATGATCTTTTCGGGTTAACAAGGATGGAACACATTGTAATATTTGTATTGTATTTAATGGAAATCGAAAATATGAGTGAAAATAAGGTGTTAGAGATGAAGAAAGGATATATATATTACTCCATAAGAGGAAGGGAGGAGCGGGAGGAAAGCGTGATGGAATTAAACAAGAGACTAGAGAGGGAGGATTACTTTGTTCAAGGGATAAATGGAAAGGGGAGGGTGCAACTGCAACGGCTAATTTTGAATATTTAGGAAAAAGTATCATTTAAATGGTCCACCGATTAACGGGCTATTTAATTTTATTGGTTGTAATGCAATTGTTTTTATTAAAATTATTATTATTTTAGTGTAATTAATTCGAACAAGGTTTGTGTATTTTGGTCTAAAGGTTGATGTGGACCAATGTCATGACTCCATGACACGTTAGTTGTTGTTATCAAGTATCAACTAATTCCTCTGTGTTTATTTAAGGGATATATTTGCGCTTTTTCCGGCCGTATTTATTTAATAGATACACTTGTCATTTTTATAACTTATCAATCTCACCCTCTAATTATAATCTATGTACATCCCACCCCTACCCCCAACCTCTAAAATGACATGGTCCTCACCTGTTTTACTTACTAAAATATCTACCCAACCCCACTTATTTTATTACTTTATTTCATTCAATTTTTTCTTCTGAATACCCGTATCCGGCCAAATATATTTCTTAAATAAATGCGGAGGAAGTATCATGGTTTGCTCGTTAAAGAGGTTTGGTTTTATTTATAGGAAATATGTAACTTTTTGGTACGTAGTGTTTTGGTCGTTTAACTGGTCTTATTAGCCTAATTGTAATTTGTTAATATATTAAATATTAATGCCCCAATTAGTTCCTTTCTTGCTCTCTCAAAAAAAAATTAGTTCCTTTCTTGCCGGCCGTCATTCTTTTGTTCCTATTTGAGGGTAGCATGTACTTTTGTAACAATTTTTTTATTGGGAGTTTGGGACAAAATGAAGATGGGGCACCGGAAAAATGCGGGTGTACTTATGTTGCTCCTTGTCACGCGTAAAACATTCTAATTTTTTTTTTTTTTGAGGGATTTAAAATTTTAAGGTAATGGTTTCACAAATTTATACTTAGGCTATCAACACAAATTTATACTTAGGGCCGGCTTTGGCGATTTGGTTGCCCTGTGCTAAGCTTATTAATGAAGTTCATATGACCCCTACAAATACAATATTTCAGCCTTAAGCGCAAACTCTTTCCATTCTTATTTTTGCATTCACGTTTTAGCATAATTCAATAATTGAAAATTAAACAGAAACAAACAATTACAATTACAATATTTCAGAGCATTTGAAAAATCAAACAACAATTTAAATTTACATGTAAATTACAAAAATAAAACCTTTAAGAAAGATAGATACAACCTGAATTGATTGCTTGTCAAATGGAGAAAGAGAAGAATTTGAATGCTTCCCCTCTTTGAGTTGTAGCAAATTGTAGATAACTGTCGATTTTCCCCTCTTTAAATTGAAATAATTCAACATATAGATCTTGATACAAAATTATAGATGAATGGTAATTTTTTAAAAGATGGAGAAAAGCTAGACGAATTCAGTCAAATTGATTAGTTTTTAGGAGAGATAATTAAAGGAATTAAGAGAATCAAATGACCAATTTTTGGAAGTCAAGCCATGGGAATTGAAGGAGAGAGAATTTGAAGAGTGATTTTTGGGGTTCGATGTTTAACTGTTTCACTAGGAAGGGTGTAATACCCCGAAATTTTTAAAACTCAATTTATAATGATTGATAAGTAATATTAGCTTACAATCGATTTTAATTCTAATTTTTAACTTTAATTTGATTAACAAGAATTTTATATAGTTTAAATACTTTAATTATAAGATTATTTTTATAATTTATAATTTAACTAAATTAAAGTATTTTTATAAAAAAAAAACCATTATTTTCGGATTTCTACAACTCAAAAAGAAGAAACAATTTCTGAAATTTATTCAATAAATTAAAGTTACTAAATTGACTCTTTCCACCTCAAGGAAGTCAAGTCAACTCCTCTTCCTTACTCCTTCCCATTCACGCAACATTGTCCAGGAAAGAAACAATTTCACTTTACAAATGTCACAAACATTCTTCAAATTTCACTGATTGAAGCCACGTATCCCTTCATCCTTCATTAGTCATAACTGAACAAAACCTTCTCTTTAAATTTGTCACCCAAATGCCACATCTCATTCTTCACATCATTGAAACACCAATTCATCTCTACAATTTCTCTACAAATAGCCCATACAATTTCATAAACAAAATTACCTTGCTTCTAATTGTAGTTTTATCAACCAAAAACCATGGAATGCACTCACCTTTTTATCCCTGTAATTTCGATCTTGAACCACCACCACCCCTAACCACCACAATCACCAATTCACCACCGCATACCCACCGTACCCCCCCTTCTCCCTCTTCTCCCCCTCGCAGTCCCATGCCCCTCCCCTGTTTCCTCCCCCTTCTTTGCCTCGCTGCACCACCACCGTCACGCCCCACCACCTTCAGTCACCTCCACCCTCGCCGCCGAGTTGTCCCCTCCCTTCGCCCAGAACCACCACACCAAGAATCCCCTGCTTCTTTTTTTCGCACGACCGTTTCCTCTCTTGCCTCGCTGTATCGCCGCGGCAAACCACCCACCCTCACTGCCACCTTTACCGGCGCAGGCTTGCGACGCCGAACCACCTAGCCCAGCCGCCTCCTCTCCTCCTCTCTTTCCCCCTTCGTGCCTCCCCTGTTTCGGCCCCCTTCCCCTGCTCGCGTTCCTTTCCCAGTAAACCTAAAATTGAGTTTCAATTGTGAAACCTTGCTTTGTCATCCACATTCAATTTTAGGATTGTGCCTTTCAATTTGGGCCTATGGTGAGTAAAAAAAAAAAAAAACTGAATTAGTATTTCAGATTTCCTAATTGTTAGTTTTCATTTTTCAACAAATTTTTATGATATAAGAATTCACTAATAAATTGTTTAATATTTTCAGGTTTAATTATCGATTTTATTAAAATAAATTACTAGCTTTATTTATCAAAAACCGAATTTATATAATATTTTCACGTAAATCGATTTATGAAATATATAAATATATTTCGAGTAAAATTTCGTTTAATAATAATTGCATTAAATTATGAAATTATATTTATTAATAAAACCATTATTTATAAAATCTATTATTTATAATATATTTATTTTAAATTATTTATCGATTTAATACTAATTCTGTGATTTAATATTTTTAAAGAAATTGGACTCGGAGCTCAGGACGAACGAACCAGCGAAAATCCTTAGCCAAAATCGTGGAAGTGAGGTAACGGCTATTGCTAATACCCGCAATTCCCTTCTAAATGTATTTATGAAATCATGACAATATGATTGAATTTATGATCTGAATGCTTTGACATGTTTTATTGAATTGCGGGAAATGAATTATGTTTTGATTGAATAATTTATTATAATATGATTTGATGGAATTATTCCTTATTTTATGATTGATTGAATTTCTTATAAAATGATATTATGATTGATTGAATTTTTTATAAAATGTTGTTTATAAGAAACCATGAAAAGAAAGGATGTTTGATCGTATGATCCAAAGGAAACATGTTACTTCAACCGAAGTAAAAAGGCTAAAATGTAAAATTAAACGAAACATGATAAATGAAAGTGAAAGACCTAGTCCGTTTGGTAGTATATGTTCACAGGTTACTATTCTCGGTCTCATGGGGCATCCGCCCATTGAGCCAAGGCTCTCATGTTTTCGGGCCAAGGCCCCATGTTTTATGGACAGCGGTCCATCGTGGAAGACGTTCCACCATGTCATACTTGCCACGGCTAGCATGTGCACCCTAAAGTATGAATGACTTAAATAAAGGACCTTATAAAATGTTTTACTATATTCTATTCTCCCTGTGCTATTAAATAAAATGAATTGAAATGAATTTACGTTGCTAGGATAGTCGTTACTGAGTCTTCGGCTCACCGTTTTTGTTTTCTGTCTTAGGTACTGCTGGGAACGATGGAAACGAGTAGTGGCGAGGATTTCACTTTAATATTATTCACCTAGTTTATGCTTAATGCTTTAATAGTTTAATTAAAGACTTTTAGTAAGTGATGTACCTTAATTTTGGGAATATAAAGGATTATTATATTATTTCGGAGTTCTAATAGATTATGATTGATGGTTGCCTTGTAATTCCCAAGAGGGAGTTACGGCTGGTAATGTCCCGACCAAATTAGGTTAATTCCGCTGTTAATTATGATTTAATAATTGGATTAGAGGTCGGGGTGTTACAAAGGGAATTGAAGAAGAAGCGTGTCTTTTTTATCTTTCTTTTTTTACTTTTAACCCAACAGTCTGTAATTTTTGGGCCCTATGCTGTAGCATAGATCAGAACGCCCAATGACCGGGCCTGTTTATACTCCCTTCGTCCTGGAATACTCGCAACGGTTTGGTTGGACACGCTTGCCAATGCACAACTTTGACCATCAATATCTTCAATTATATATATATTATAAAAACTTATAAAATATTAATATTTTGAAAATATATATTAAGATGAAGCCAACAATATATTATATGCTAACACTTATTTTCATATACTATAAATAAAATAGGGTCAAAGTGAATTATGTGAATAGTGAAAAAAGTCAAACCGTTGTAAGTATTCTAGGACGGAGGGAGTATTATATAATTAAAAGACATTTATATTATGGTTTATCCGCTACGTGATGCATCTTCTAAAAAATTGTTTACAAAAAACATTGACTTGAAGAGGAGGCGATTGTGAGGGGGTCGAAAAAGCACGAGGTTAATGCGTGACCTTGTCCCTCGTGGGTGTGACGATTCTTTTTATTCAATCAAGTGTAATTAGATTTCCTGTGAGTATACACCCAATTGACTAGTAATATAGGAGTCGCCATTCAGTTTTTAACGACAATGAGAAAAACTGACAAAACCCGGTTATCGTGACATAAAGGGAGTGCAATTATGTTTGACCACGACGGCCGTAGGTTCCCTTGTGATCCCTGGTGTGGGGATCTCTCAATATACACCCGCAAGGTAGAGATTGAGGGTTCGGGGGACTGTAACTACTGAGAGGAGTAAATCGCTCGTCGATAACTCCAGAGGCAGGATATCCTTACTAGCTCAGCATAAATAATTGAAGGGACATGCGTTAACTATTAAACTAATCTGAATTGATTTTAGCAATATGCAACATATAATACTAATTCCACTAGTGGAAAAAATACCTGTTGAGGGGGGCATTTTGGGTTTATTGAGGCGAACAAGGCCCGCTGCGACAGACGTAGCTTCAACAGCTCAGTGATCTGTTGAGGCGGGCTTTGTTCGCCTCAACAGGTGATCTGTTGTGGGGGGCTTTCAAAAGTCCGCCTCAAAAACCTCTACAGAAAGCGCGAAAATAAGGACCTGTTGAGGGGGGCATTTAAGAAGCCCGCCTCAACAGCCTCCTCTGTTGAGGCTCACTTCTTAAATGCCCCCCTCAACAGGTCCTTATTTTTGCGCCAAAAGTTCATATGTTGTTGAGGCGTACATTAAAAGCCCCCTTCAACAACATTAATTTTTTTTTTTCCAAATTCTTTTAAAATATAAAATAGGCGGCAATAACCACAACTAGATATATACTCCATTGAGTATTGAAACCTGTACCCAATCAACACCAAAATAGCAAAGGTATGAATCTGCTTATCTTTGATAAATAAATCATTACATTAACTTCATTTATATTAACCCAACAGAGCAAAGCGTATATATAGTACGTATGTTTACAATTTTTAAACACCTAGCTAGTCTAACAAATTACAACTAATATTAACAACTAAAGACAAAAGGCTAGAGAGCTAATCTAACAAATGTCTCTAATCCAGCCACTTAGGTCCCTTTAGATCATGCATTACAAACCTTAAGTAAGGTCGTGTTGACTTTCTTCCAATCGACTCGATCCCTAGCCTGCAAGTTGCATGGAAGGAAAATATATATGAGTACCAAAGTTTACACTCACGATATTGTCTTTACATTCCATTGAAGCATAAAATTAAAAGATATAGTTGCAGACTATAGTAATTAAGTACGTTGTTGACCTATAACGACCCAATGAGCCTTAAATGTGCATACGTAGATTCGAATGAGATTTAGAAAGTTAAAGCTATGTATATTAGTAATGTAATAAGAATCAAATGAGTCCTTAGGTTCTTTAGTTCAAAGTTGGGAGCGGAAATGTCATTTTAGCTCTAAACATGACCTATAACGACCTAATGAGCCTTAAATGTGCATAAATAGATTCGAATGAGTTTTAGAAAGTTAAAACTATGTATATTAGTCATGTAATAAGAATCAAATGAGTCCTTAGGTTCTTTAGTTCAAAGTTGGGAGCGGAAATGTAATTTTAGCTCTAAACATGACCTATAACGACCTAATGAGCCTTAAATGTGCATAAATAGATTCGAATGAGTTTTAGAAAGTTAAAACTATGTATATTAGTCATGTAATAAGAATCAAATGAGTCCTTAGGTTCTTTAGTTCAAAGTTGGGAGCGGAAATGTCATTTTAGCTCTAAACATGACCTATAACGACCTAATGAGCCTTAAATGTGCATAAATAGATTCAAATGAGTTTTAGAAAGTTTTAACTATGCATATTAGACATGTAATAAGAATCAAATGAGTCCTTAGGTTTTTTAGTTCAAAGTTGGGAGCGGAAATGTCATTTTAGCTCTAAACATGACCTATAACGACCTAATGAGCCTTAAATGTGCATAAATAGATTCGAATGAGTTTTAGAAAGTTAAAACTATGCATATTAATCATGTAATAAGAATCAAATGAGTCCTTAGGTTCTTTAGTTCAAAGTTGGGAGCGGAAATGTCATTTTAGCTCTAAACATGACCTATAACGACCTAATGAGCCTTAAATGTGCATAAATAGATTCGAATGAGTTTTAGAAAGTTTTAACTATGCATATTAGACATGTAATAAGAATCAAATGAGTCCTTAGGTTCTTTAGTTCAAAGTTGGGAGCGGAAATGTCATTTTAGCTCTAAACATGACCTATAACGACCTAATGAGCCTTAAATGTGCATAAATAGATTCGAATGAGTTTTAGAAAGTTTTAACTATGCATATTAGACATGTAATAAGAATCAAATGAGTCCTTAGGTTCTTTAGTTCAAAGTTGGGAGCGGAAATGTCATTTTAGCTCTAAACATGACCTATAACGACCTAATGAGCCTTAAATGTGCATAAATAGATTCGAATGAGTTTTAGAAAGTTAAAACTATGCATATTAATCATGTAATAAGAATCAAATGAGTCCTTAGGTTCTTTAGTTCAAAGTTGGGAGCGGAAATGTCATTTTAGCTCTAAACATGACCTATAACGACCTAATGAGCCTTAAATGTGCATAAATAGATTCGAATGAGTTTTAGAAAGTTAAAACTATGCATATTAGACATGTAATAAGAATCAAATGAGTCCTTAGGTTTTTTAGTTCAAAGTTGGGAGCGGAAATGTCATTTTAGCTCTAAACATGACCTATAACGACCTAATGAGCCTTAAATGTGCATAAATAGATTCGAATGAGTTTTAGAAAGTTAAAACTATGTATATTAGTCATGTAATAAGAATCAAATGAGTCCTTAGGTTCTTTAGTTCAAAGTTGGGAGCGGAAATGTCATTTTAGCTCTAAACATGACCTATAACGACCTAATGAGCCTTAAATGTGCATAAATAGATTCGAATGAGTTTTAGAAAGTTAAAACTATGTATATTAGTCATGTAATAAGAATCAAATGAGTCCTTAGGTTCTTTAGTTCAAAGTTGGGAGCGGAAATGTCATTTTAGCTCTAAACATGACCTATAACGACCTAATGAGCCTTAAATGTGCATAAATAGATTCGAATGAGTTTTAGAAAGTTAAAACTATGTATATTAGTCATGTAATAAGAATCAAATGAGTCCTTAGGTTCTTTAGTTCAAAGTTGGGAGCGGAAATGTCATTTTAGCTCTAAACATGACCTATAACGACCTAATGAGCCTTAAATGTGCATAAATAGATTCGAATGAGTCTTAGAAAGTTAAAACTATGCATATTAGACATGTAATAAGAATCAAATGAGTCCTTAGGTTTTTTAGTTCAAAGTTGGGAGCGGAAATGTCATTTTAGCTCTAAACAGAAGCAAACAGAGGAGAAACACACAGATGGAAGTGAAATTCTAAAGACCACCAGATCAGAATTCACATGCAACAGCAGCAAGACCAGCAGATTAGTATTCAAAGCAATAAATTAGCAAATCCAGCAGACTTGTAATTATGGAAAAATTAAAGAACTTTACCAAATCCATGAAGATATAAACGCTTCCATCTTTGTGTCTAAACAACCTAAGTAAATAAATACTCGGTTGTAAAAAACTTAGCCCATTGCTCACGAACCACATCTATTTCCTCATCGGTATAAGGCGCATTTCTTGGAGTGTAAGCCTGAAATAAGTAACATGATAAGTAATGCTACTTGTAAATTAAGAATTCTACTACGTAAAAGTACTAGTATTAGTAGTTCAACTAACATATGGTAAAAGAACGAACATTGTCTAACCGCTCATCAGTGTTATGGTGTAACGTGACTATTTCATGCATGAACTTCATAACGTAATAGCCACACTCGTGGGCGCCGACTTGTTGAGCACACTGATTTGGAGATAAATCATAAATTATATATCCAAGTAGTTACCCAAAAAAAAAGTAAAGCTAATTAGTAAGCATGATATACCTTTACATGGAAGCCTTTCAACCCCTGCATAGTCGCTCTATTCGGACAAATCCCATCATTAAACTTGTACACTTGGTATGCCCTGGAAGTTGAGTAAAACTTCATGAATCTGATTCGGCACGAAAAGAAATAACTTAAAAAGAATTGAAAGTAACTTACAAACACAAGATTCCCCATGCACTATTTTCTCGGTTGGAACCTATCGCAGAGTCGAAAATATACGCACAACCTCTACGTAGGTCTAACACGTACAAAATCCAATGATTTCTGCATTATATATAAATGTTATTGCAACCTTATGCATGAAAATAACAATAACATAGCTATTTACCAAATATCGATCAATCTCTAACACTTACTCTTGATGGTATGGGATCAAAAACCACTTGGTAATGTTAGGATCACCCTTCTTCTCCTTTTCAATTTCAGCATTGAAAACTACTTTCAAATACATTGATGCAGCCTGAGGGTTGGCCTTGATTCTAGAGCTTGACATTGCCTCGGGACAAACAAACCCAATCTGAGAGTTGTCAAATGCAAAGGTGTGTTCGTGGAATAAACACCTACAAAGTAAATGTATAATGCAAAAATTTCAAAAACTATTATAGTTGACAAAACCAAAAACAAAAATATCGATGGAAAAGTTTACATCATATAGACTTGGATCACTGAAATGTTGAGGCACGCCCCTCTAAGGAACTCTTCAACGTCAACCTCATTTACATAAGTTTGTCGATCTTCGTCATAATGCCAAACCGAAGCGGGCAATGGGATTGAAGTATTTTTATATACATCACCGGGCGCCGTATTGATGATAAACTTCAAATAATTGCATGATGGGCCAAGACCTTGAATTGTGTCGTCTGCCAAATTTTGCTTCTTACTTTTGGCGGCTGATTCTTCAGTTTTACGATCACAACTACCTACCATCTCTTTGGCCGTCTTAGAGTTCTTCGACTTCGATTTCGACTCCAACTTATTTGAGCATGAATTTCCCTGTAACAATAATGTTAAGCTAGCATGAAAAGTTCAGTTTTGATTTCAGTGTTGAAGCACAGGGGAGTGGGAAGCATATGGTTTACCTTGGCCGTTAACTTCAGTGTTGTCTTCTCTTTGGACCCTAAATCAAGTGTTGCCTTCTCTTTGACAATTAATTCTGTTGTCTTATCTTTGACAACTAATTCTGTTGTCTTCTCTTTGACAATTAATTCGTTTTTCTTCCCTTTGGAGCTACCAACCACCTCTTCAAAAATCTGACTCCTGGACTTCTTTGTTGGGCGTGGAGTAGAGTACTCCTAAACAGAGGTAGAAACCAAAGGAGTTCAAGGCTCTGAATCTAATTCTAAACAGATGCATAACGCAATGAATGACAATTAATAATAAAAAAGTTATACCTCGTCTTCTTCGAAAATCACCAAGTGAATTGGCCATTGCACAAAACTAGCAAGAGCCCTGCCTAAGTTATTGAATCCATCTCCAGTAGGTACCGGAAGAGTGTCATCATCATGTCCGTCGTAAATACAATCAACTTGGACCTTATAATGACTAGGCTTCATCGATCTAAAGTGTTGGTGCAACGAACCATCCAATGGGTACGCCATACCATCTGCCACTATCACTTTGTTACCCAAAACTTTATCCTCAAGGGCAAGACGACATGGAGTTATGGCCTTCACAAATAAATTTACAAAATTTCAGAAATCACTACAAAGTACAATATTAAAAACCTAGCTAGGGGTGTTTTGAGTGTATGCACTATAGAGAATATATACCTTCAGCTCGCGTGGTTGCTGCGATGAACTCGGACAACAGGTTACGAGTGCACGGTTAACATCAAACTCATCACTTACAAGAGCAGAATCAAGTGCGGGGGTAGAGAGGGTGTGTAGTTGACCGGTTGCTTTCAATGTGGCTAGTTGGTTTTGGAGGGCCTCCGCCACCTTTCTCTCTAATTGATCTTCAAACTCCCTTCTCACCGAAGCTCTGATTGATTCGATAGCCTCCGGTGATGGTTCAATATGGCCACATCTACTACTTCGGTCTATTGGACCGAAAGCAACTTTGTAACCGACATTAACTCCACCTGTTGCCTTGACACGCCCACGGTGATCCTTTTTTCCCATAGCCTTGGTGAGGGCATCTTCTCCCTGGGTGAATGAAATATTTCCTTTTCCCTCTTCTTCTATGTACTCCAACTATAAGAATTAGGAAAGTAAAAATTAGATGGTATACATGATGGAAAGGAGAAGCAATCTTAGCAATAGAACTAGGAATTAGGAAAGAAAAGGATATAGAACGTAAAATTTCATATGCACTTACAGCCATCTTAGCAATATTTACGGCTTCTTTATCATTCGGGTCAACTTCCCACTTTCCCTCTTTGTTTTTAACTTGATGAGCCAAGATCCACTCTACTGATCTAAACTTCTTAAATCTATCTGGCGCTGTGGTGAGTGATGAGGTCACTGAGGAGGAGCCACTTGAGAGGGTTAAAGCTGCCTCTGGCGGTAGTCGCCCATCATTTATCCACTCTGGTCTCTTTCTAACATAACCCTTTTGGCCTGTGCGATGTGGGTGCTTGTTTTGTAATGCACTTTTACTTGCTTTTTCTCTACGAACCTGTCAAAAAACACATAAAGAACATGTCGAACATTTAAAGATGGCAACAACAAACTAATCATATAATTATATAAAAAAATATCTAGCAAAGTAAATTCATTATTACCAACATCTCCGGCTTGTTTCGTTCTATCACAAATGTTTTCCAATCATCCTCTGTGATTTGATGGTAGATGTCCCAAGGCATGTCATTTGTCTGATGTTTCGGCATTTTTTCTTTCTTAGTTATCCAACGCCGCGTTAACCTGGACTTGAAAGCTCCAAAGCGTTTCGCCACACACATATGAAAATATTTTTCTCTCCTTTTAGCCGGATCATCAATAATGTGGAACAGAAGCTGTTAATTTTATGGATAAGAGATTGTTAGAAACGTATGCTACACAAATAGATAATCTAGGAGAATACAAATCAAGTTTTTATTCAATGTTTACCTTGGTCTCCTCCCAAAACCCCTTCTTTGTGTGTTCATCTAACGTTGAATATTCTTTCACATTAATGTTAATTCTAGCAGCACAAGACCCAACTTGCTTCCCGTATTCTCCTGACCATTCTCCATCGGGGATTCCATATTGATTATACTGAAGATGCATAGGCTTTTTGGCTTGAACTCCTTTTGACGGACCACGGAATTTGGTCTTTTTACTAGTGTTGGTACCTTGTGATTCCCCCGTAGGATGACTAGCTCCATCAATTCCCTGTATTTCATTATCACGATGATCATCCATGGTAGCTACGGTCCTGCAACAAAGAAAAGAGAGCAATACTTAGTAAAGGGAGCAATACTTAGAAAAGAGAGCAAAATGCTACAATTGGCCATTTACAAAGCTATACCTAAAATAATGGCCTTATGGTATTACACCTAACATGCAAAACAATCCCAAATCAAACCTCACCTAAAAAAACAACCCAAAAAAAAATCATAACTCACCAGTTCTACGAGATCAATGCACAGAACTGATCAGAACTGACCAGTTCTGTGCACTGATCTGCACAGTTCTGATCTGAGCTGTGCAGATCAGTGCACAGAACTGATCAGAACCTGACCAGTTTTGTGCACTGATCTGCACAGTTCTGATCTGAGCTGTGCAGATCAATGCACAGAACTGATCAGAACTGACCAGTTCTGTGCACTGATCTGCACAGTTCTGATCTGAGCTGTGCAGATCAGTGCACAGAACTGATCAGAACTGACCAGTTCTGTGCACTGATCTGCACAGTTCTGATCTGAGCTGTGCAGATCAGTGCACATAACTGCACAGTTCTGGGCAAAATGCTACAATTGGCCATTTACAAAGCTATACCTAAAATAATGGCCTTATGGTATTACACCTAACATGCAAAACAATCCCAAATCAAACCTCACCTAAAAAAACAACCCAAAAAAAAAATCATAACTCACCAGTTCTACGCACTGATCTGCACAGCTCAGATCAGAACTGTGCAGATCAATGCATAGAACTGATCAGAACTGACCAGTTCTGTGCACTGATCTGCACAGTTCTGATCTGAACTGTGCAGATCAATGCACAGAACTGATCAGAACTGACCAGTTCTGTGCACTGATCTGCACAGTTCTGATCTGAGCTGTGCAGATCAGTGCACAGAACTGATCAGAACTGACCAGTTCTGTGCACTGATCTGCACAGTTCTGATCTGAGCTGTGCAGATCAGTGCACAGAACTGATCAGAACTGACCAGTTCTGTGCACTGATCTGCACAGTTCTGATCTGAGCTGTGCAGATCAGTGCACAGAACTGCACAGTTCTGTGCACTGATCTGCACAGTTCTGATCTGAGCTGTGCAGATCAGTGCACATAACTGCACAGTTCTGATCAGTGCATATTCCTTGTGCTACTTGCAGTTCTCGTGGATTGATAAAATGCAATATATGTCAAATTTGATTCCTGGTCTAATTTGATGATTCTGGAGTTCAAATCTTCACCTTCAAACATGTAAATTACACCATACTGTAAGCAAAGTATCAAATTGTAAACAAAGTCATCTTCAAAACGGTTTTTATGTACTTATCCATCATCAACCACCAGAAAGCAAACATCAGAAACTAAGTTACCAATCACAAAGCCATGCAAACAAGAACAGGTAATTGATATTATTAGACAAAATGTACTGAAAACTAACCTAGGAAAATTCAACTGCAATTTCTGCAACCTGTGCTTGGAACCTGGCTCACATAAGAGGATACGACATTCACCAAGTTTACACCTGTGTGAAAAAACCAGATAAAGTTAGTCAAGTTATTAGAAGTATCAGACTCTCAGTAACTTAAATAGGAGGGATAAAGTAGGAGACTATCACTGCAATTCCTCTTCACAATACAAGTGGCAATTGATTGGGGTTGAATTTTTAGAAAAAAAATATGAATTAATATCCACAAGTATCCTTCACTATTCAAATTTAAGTAGTCAAGATAACAAAAATTCCAAGGCGCACAGGCTTTCAGATATGAATAGAAAGAACAAAGTCAAAAACTTCAACAATGCATCAGAAGTGAAGCCCGAACTTACACATGTATGTTTCAATTACGATTCGTAACCCATATTCCTTCCGTATGATCTGTACGCATATGATTAGTATTATTTGCATCCTCCTCTTCTGGCAATGGTTGAACAACCATTGGTAACGGAGGTGTGTCATCATACTCATCATACTCATCTTCATCTACAACATCATCAATACCCAAAATATGTCTTTTTCCTTGGGCAACAACACGCCATCTAGGATCAATATTGTCAACCACATAAAAAACTTGCTTAGCTAGTGATGCTAGAATGAATGGCTCGTCACTGTCACTTAGTCGATCAAAATTCACCAAGGTTAAACCCGGGAAAATTTCATCTCGCTTCACACCATTTTGGTTGTTAGCCCACTGACACCGAAAAACAGGGATCACAAAATAGGTATAATCAAGCTCCCATATTTCTTCGATAACACCATAATATGATTGTGTTGAATCAACCGGCCTTTTATCCTTAGCGCTTGCATAGACCCTAGATGATGCAACAACCTTTACTCCACTATTTTGCACTACACTCTTTTCATCTTGCCTTCTAGTGTAGAATGTGAACCCATTGATATCATATCCTTCAAAAGATCGAACACATAGTCGAGGACCTCGAGATAACCACTTGATCGTATCAGAAACATCATGGTCTTGTTTCTTTCCAACTTCCTTCTTAAACCATTCAATAAATGTGCGATTATGTTCCCGCATCAACGCTCTTTCCTTCAACTTAGGATTACAATGTTGCAATTCAAGCAGATGCTTTTCTAAATAAGGATGAACCTCTGTAAGATGCTGCAACACACAAAGATGTGCCTTCTTCTTCCTCTCCGATGGAGGAGATATCACATTTTTACCAATTACTCCCTCCCCTGCGAGCCTACCAACATGTCGAGATTTTGGAAGTCCTATTGGTTCAAGGCTTGACAAAAACTCAGCTAGATATCCAGAAATCTCTTCTTTAAGGACTCCCCGAATGATACTACCCTCTGGATTAGCCGGATTCCTTGCTTTGTCCTTTAAAGTCTTAAAAAATCTCTCAAAAGGATACATCCATCTTAAGAACACCGGACCACATAACTTGACTTCGCGAACTAAATGGACAATCAAATGCACCATTATATCAAAGAAAGAAGGCGGAAAATACATTTCAAATCGACATAGAGTTTCAACAACATCATTGTGCAAAGCATCCAAAGTCTCCGGATCAATCACCTTAGCACATATGGAATTGAAAAACAAACAAAGTTTTGTTATAACATGTCTCACGTGTTTCGGCAATATCCCACGAAGTGCAATTGGCAAAAATACATTAATCAGTGCATGACAATCATGAGACTTCATACCAATCAACCTAAGGTCCGAGAGAGACACTAGGCGCTTAACATTCGACGAATATCCCGAGGGAACCTTAATGCCATGTAAGCACTCACAAAACTTCTTCTTCTCCTTTCTCGACATTGTGTAACACGCTGGAGGCAGAAAGGTCTTTGTACCATCCTTTTTTTTAACAGGCCACAAATCTGGTCGAATATTCTTCTTTTTCATATCTTTCCGCACATTCTCATTGTCCTTGGTCTTTCCTGGTATGTTTAGCAAAGTCCCGATGATAGCATCGCACACATTTTTCTCAATGTGCATTACATCGAGACAATGCCTAACCGACAAATCTTTCCAGTAGGGAAGATCCCATAATGGAGACACTTTCTTCCATAAAACACCCTTTTTAGACTTGGACTTGAAGCACTTACCGTATTTGGTTTCAACATTTTTGATACGTTCATAAACTTGTGATCCTGTCAAAGGTGTACGAGCTACTCCTTCCTCGGTGAACCCATTGAATTCCTTCTTCTTCTTACGATAAGGATGATATCGACTAAGGTGCTTCCTGAAATCTGGGTAGATATTTTTCTTGAAATGATCCAACCGTGTGGGCTTCATGTCCTCTTCACATATAGGGCATGCTTGTTCTCCTTTGGTTTTGTACCCAGACAAGTTTCCATAGGCCGGAAAATCATTTATGGTACAGAAAACCATTGCCCGCAATGTAAAGTTTGAGTTGGTGTGAGCATCGAACATTGGAACACCTTCATTCCACAACAATTTCAAATCATCTATGAGTGGAGCGAGATACACATCTATATCATGTCCTGGCTGCTTAGGCCCTGAGATGAGGAGTGACAACATGATATACTTGCGTTTCATACACAACCATGGAGGAAGATTGTTAATTGCAAGAAGAACCGGCCAAGTGCTATGCTGACTACTCAGAGAGCCGTATGGATTCATCCCATCTGTACATAGAGCAAGTCTCAGATTTCTAACCTCCTTGCCAAATTCAGGATACTTCTTATCAATAGTTCTCCATTGAGGAGAATCAGCCGGATGTCTAAGGAATTCATCTTTCTTCCTCCCTTCCGCATGCCACCTCAGATACTTAGCATTCTTCTTTACGGAGAACAAGCGCTCAAACCTAGGTATGATCGGAAGATACCACAATACCTTGGCGGGCGGTCCCCTCTTAGCTGAATTGGCCCCTTTACGCTTGTAACGCGACATAGAACACGTTGGACACTTATCCAAATTTTCATACTCTTTTCTGTAAAGAATACAATCATTTGGGCAAGCATCTATCTTGACGGCCTCTAAGCCTAAGGGATTCGTCAATTTGTTGGCATAATAGGCAGAGGTGGGAATGTCATTGCCATCGGGAAACCAAAGACCTAGTCGTTTCAATAATTTCGTGAAACTTTCTTCGGTCCAACCACTCTCCGCTTTCAAGTTGGAAAGTGATGCCACACATTCTAACAATTTGAATTTTGTACACCCAGGGTACAAAGGCGTCTCAGCAGCCTTTAATACCTGCTCGAGTATGTGAGGTCGTTCATTCAAGTGATCTTTCACCGCATCCATCATTTCATTTATTTCATTATCTTCTTGCTCATCATCATCCATCTCATTATTCTCAGAAATATCAGAATCACTCTCATCACTCTCATCACTCTCTGCCAGAACATCAAATTCATTCACACTAGAACTTGGACGATCAAGTATTTTCTCACCATGCCAAAACCAGACATGGTAATCTTGCTTAAACCCACGACGAAATAAATGATCCTCAATTTCATCAATATCAGCTAACCGCCTTACATTGTTACAATCACGGCAAGGACAATAGATCTTTGCGGCTTTCGTATTCCGTTGGTGTGCTAAAGCACATCTAAGGAACTCCTCAACCCCACTCAAGTATTCCACCGTAGTATGGTCACCGTACATCCAACGACGACTCATTTCTAATAACACAAGGTTTTACACAGAATTAGATAAATCAAGCCACAAATTCTTAATTTTGACACAAGAACTATACTAGCTTGGCATAAGATCTTTGTTCTCTAATGATGCAATCTTAATTTTGACACACGAACTATACTAGCTTAGTTTCTGATGTTTGCTTTCTGGTGGTTGATGATGGATAAGTACATAAAAACCGTTTTGAAGATGACTTTGTTTACAATTTGATACTTTGCTTACAGTATGGTGTAATTTACATGTTTGAAGGTGTAATTTACATGCATGAAGTACTGTTTTAGCTTCTCAGTGCACTGATCAGTTCTGTTCTGTGCACTGATCTGCACTGCCCAGATCAGAACTGTGCAGATCAGTGGACAAAACTGATCAGAACTGTGCAGTTATGTGCACTGATCTGCACAGCTCAGATCAGAACTGTGCAGATCAGTGCACAGAACTGGTCAGTTCTGATCAGTTCTGTGCACTGATCTGCACAGCTCAGATCAGAACTGTGCAGATCAGTGCACAGAACTGGTCAGTTCTGATCAGTTCTGTGCACTGATCTGCACAGCTCAGATCAGAACTGTGCAGATCAGTGCACAAAACTGGTCAGTTCTGATCAGTTCTGTGCATTGATCTGCACAGCTCAGATCAGAACTGTGCAGATCAGTGCACAGAACTGGTCAATTCTGATCAGTTCTGTGCATTGATCTGCACAGTTCTGATCTGAGCTGTGCAGATCAGTGCGTAGAACTGGTGAGTTAAAAAAAACTAAGATTTGGTTTTAAGTCCAAACCTTGGTCTGATGGCTGATTCTTCTATTGCAAAATGAGGAATAGATGGATATAAGGAAGACAGGGTTGAATAGCTTGGTCTGAAGTTCCTCGAGAACTGGCACCAAGAAGCATAAAACAGAACATCTACACAGTCCTGATTGAGGTTGTACACCAAATGCAGCGCTTTTTGCAATGATGCTTCATCTCCCTTGAAAATTAGAAGTAAGCAAATGCTATTAGATTTAGTTGAAAAGTAACAGAAAGGAAAAAGCTCCACATAAAATAACATAGCTATAGAATCTCCTAATTTGGTTATTAAAGTCCTTTCTTAAGTTAAATATCAAACCACAGTTTGTTTCCATGCAACAGGATGGATAACTGAATGAGCCCCTATGCATGCAACTATGCAAGAGTTAAGCTACAAGCACCTGGCACTACTCATACTCAGCCATAGTCAAAAGCCTTGTAAGTAGAACTAGTTAATATGAGACTGGTCCTCGGCAAAGGAAGAGGCACGGAGGTTTGCTGCGGACTGTGCATACATTTTCAAATTTTGACAGGTGCTCGACGACCTGGCTTGATTAAATTTTTAACCAAGAAACAAAAAAAGACTAAAAAAATCTCTAGGGGGGCAGACTAGTTTTTTTCACACCGTTAACATAATACTTGCAATAAAGAAGTGTTTACAATCTGCGTTATTATCAGATACTGTAGCAGGCTATATCAGGTACACCAGCTGGTTGCATCAGGTACACCAGCTGGTTGAGCTGCTGCGAGCCCAAACCACAGACCGATAAATCCAACCTTGACCGAAAATGCCATAACAACTAGTACAGGCAATGCAACCAAGTAGAAGGTGACAAAGTTTATTGTTGCACCTATTTTAGTCCTTGTTGAACCTGTCAAAGCCCCACAGGCAGCTGTCTATGGACAGTTTCCGATCTCACAAAACCCCAGAATAGGAACTCAACAATAGCAAGAGCAATATTGTAGCATAATAAAAATGGAACTAAAAGAACTTGAAAATCAAAGCAGCAGCAACAACAGTCTCCACTGTCATACATCAGAATATTGTAGATAAGCGTGTACAAAAAACATCACAATATACTATAGTGAATACATCAAGCTATGGTAATTTTAGAGCCTATAAAGCTACAATCCAATATCAACGATTAGTTTACATCATTAATAAACTATCAATATTACAATGAACACATGAGTATATTTTATGCAGACATATTTTCAACAGATTCATATCGATTCGCTCCACTTAAAAGTTCAAACACTTCATTTCATCTGCATACTTTGGATCGAGCTACTCACATAGCTTACATAAACCATCACCATAAAAGAGACCTTCATCATTTAGACACAAAACCCATATCACTAACTTCTATTTTGTAACTGAACTAGAAAAATTTAACCTAACATCTATTTTGTAACTGAACTAGAAAAACCACAAATATCAAACCCTAATTTGTAAATTCATCCAATATTGAAACATTAGCCTAAATTCTCTGCATAATCAACTCATTATGCTCAACTAATTGAAGAGAAACTGAATTTTAAGACCAAGCAAAACAAGAATCAATTATAACCTAACCTTGATATATTGCGGCACTGTGTGAAACAGAGTCAACCGAGATAGGGAAGACGACGGTGGGGAAACTCTCCTTCAGATGGTGGTGGTGGAGCCGCGCGGTGAGGAAGGTGGTGGTGGTGGTTATGGTGGTGGTGGAGTCGCGCGGTGAAGAGAAGAGATGTGAAGAGAAGAGATGTGAAGAGAAGAGAAGCTTATCGATCTGTTTGGCGGTGGTTTTATTTTTTTAAAATTTAATGTAGCCTATTGAGGCGGGCAATTAAAAGCCCCCTTCAACAGATAGACCCTATTGAGGCGGGCAATTAAAAGCCCCCTTCAACAGCTTCTATCTATTGAGGCGGGCAAGGAAAGCCCCCTTCAACAGCTTCTGTAGAAGCGAACACTAAAAAAGCCCGCCTCAACAGAATAGTAAAATATTTGACCCGCGTTGACTAAGTAGCTATTGAGGCGCGCTTATGTATGCCCCCCTCAACAAGGGGGCTACAACAGGGGTTTTTTCCACTAGTGTTCGATCGTGATTATCTGATTTAAATAGCATTAAGGGACCTAGCATGATAATCCGATTTCCCAAAAATATTATATTTGTTAGGCGTGATAGAACAATCATATTAGGTTAGTTTAACAGTTCATAAAAAGGGCGAGGAAAGCAGTTAAATCATCGAAAAGGGACACATTACGACGCACCATTGAGAGGTGCGTCACGGTTCTCAGAAAACTAACCACTTTGACTTTGCTATTTCTCCTTTTTATTTAACGAATCTCAATTATGGGACAGGATACGTTCTGTTCGATTTATGGATCGATTGCGACAGAACGCGTAAACAGTTTAGCAGCGAGAGGCTTAGGATAAGGGGTTTAGAGTCAATACTCAGAATATATTATGTGTTGTTGTTGTGTCGTTTCACGTCGAAACTAGGGGCCTATTTATAGGAAGAGTTCGTGGAAAGATAGGATTGCAGAGTTCTACTCCACAAAGAATTAGGAAAAGAATCCATCCCAGGTATTTTCGGCGCCCAGCTCTGGGCGCTGGAATTTTCGGCGCCCAGGGCTGGGCGTTGAAAATAGGGTATGGCAGAATTCTTTAGTCAGATTCGGATTCCTGAAATCCGTAGAGTTTGAGATTAATTCGAGTCTTTTAGCGCGTATCAATTTCATGACGGAATGCGTCTGGGCCCGTTACGAACTCTAGGTTCGTTAGGATTTTAATTAATACGTAACTCTTATTTCCGAATCCTATTAGGAATAGGATTCTCGCGGTTTTCTATCTCATTTAGGATTTATGTTGGAGTGCAACACCTAATTCTGACAGGTTTCTATCTTTTATGATTTGCCACTTTTAGACGCTACCTTTTACGGCAGTTACTATTTTTAGCAGGTTTCCATAAATAGCAGGTTTCGGGTGAAATAAAATGGGGAATCGAGATTCGTTTATTTTATAGGAGATGCGTTGTCAAGTGGAGTTTTTATGCTTTCATCATCTAACCTTTCCCTTGCGGGAATGGGGACAAAAGTAGGTGTCTACAGTTAGCCCCCACTTTGACTGAGTCTTGGAGTAAGACGATGGTCAAAGTATTAGACGGAGTGCGTCACACAAGCCATGGTGTATGTGACCTGTTTTGCGAGGGTCTCACGAGCCCCCGAGTGATAACATTTGACTTAAGGGTCATCACTTGAAGTGTCGACATACCCCTCATGTGTCATTGGGATTTGTCAACTGATAGTATAGAAACTTCCTCACTTTGTCATTGGAAGGATCTAAAGATGCGTAGAAACTCCCTCACTTTGTCATTGGGAGTAGCTACAAATGTTTTCGAAATTAAAGCTGTAAAGTGTAATTGGGCCTGGCCAAGCCCAATCACGAGGTAAAACGTTTTTAAAGATTCTCATTTTCAGGGCTAGCTAAACGAAATAACCCCCTTGTTTTTATAGGACGTAAAACGAAGGAAAATCCAACACATCGTTCTTTTTTGGAAAAACGAAAAACCAATCCTTTAACTTTTGGAAAAAGGGAAAACCAATCCTTTAATTTTCGGAAAAAGGGAAAACCGATCCTTTAATTTTCCGAAAAAGGGAAAACCGATCCTTTAATTTTCGGAAAAAGGGAAAACCAATCCTTTAATTTTCGGAAAAAGGGAAAACCGATCCTTTAATTTTCGGAAAAAGGGAAAACCGATCCTTTAATTTTCAGAAAAAGGGAAAACCGATAAAAGTTATCGCTGCAGCGACTAAGGACCTGCGCTGTTAGTGACGCAGACCCCGCCCGCTGAAGGTGGGCGAGCCTGTCCGCTGAGGGTGGACCCCCGTCCGATAGAAGTGGACGAATCTGTTTTGATGTTTTTGAAAATAAGGACCTACGCGTTTTGTGACGTAGACCCCGCCGGCTGAAGATGGCGAACCTGTCCGCTGAGCGTGGACGCCCCGTCCGATAGAAGTGGACGAATCTGTTTTGAAATTTTATTTTGTTTTTTTTGAAAGTAAGGGCCTACGTGGTTTGCGCCGTAGAACCCGCCGGCTGAAGATGGCGAGCCTATTTTAAATTTGAAGACTTTATTTTTCGAAACTGAGGACCTGCGCGGCTAGTGACGCAGACCCCGCCCGCTGAGGGTGGGCGAGCCCATTTTGAATTTCTTATTTTGCCTATGTAGAAGAGCTTTTGGTGATTACAACCTGTTGGTGGGTCGTAATATTTCCTGATTAGATGTGTCCTATAAGTGGGTCCACACTGCATATATTTTTGTTTAACAATATATTTTTTGAGATATCCAAACATGATATGGTGCGTGGCGCAGCCTGGGAATGTGATTTTGATTGCGCGCTCCTTGTTGGAGTCTATTTTTTGCGAGCCCCCAAGCGTTGGGGATCGTCGGTTGTTTTTTGTATCTTGTTTGGGGTCACGCTCGTATGTGCGACCGACCTCCTATAGTAGTGTGCTACTCTTAACAAAGCCGTGAGGTGCGATTTTCAGTGAAGAAATCAGCAATTTTCAAGCCGAATGAATATGGCAGGGCCCAATAGAAGTTAGGGCCTTTTGAGCTTGGATTTATTTTCGGCGCCCAGGCCTGGGCGTTGAAATAATTCACGCCCAGGTGGGGCGTTGAAAGTGTTGTTTGGGCTGGTCTTTTGATGACACAGTTGGCCTCTTGTTCATTCTTTTATTTCACTTGGAAGTTCTATGTATTCTCTTTTCTTTTGTTTTTTCTTTGTTTTTAGAACGTGATGATTTTCTTTGAGAAGCCGTAGCCGATTGGTGGACTACGGTGCTTGTCGCTTTGGGGCGATCATTTTAAGGAACTGTTGCTCTTAAGGTGTACAGTTATTGCAATAGTCGGGCGAGTCTATATGGCCCGAGGAACATACCTTGAGGTGTAAGACTTTGATCGCTCTTATATTTTTTGAACGTGTTCGTGAATGATGATATGTATGTGCGAACGAGCATTCATAGAATGGCCGTTGTGTGCGGTCCATTAATCAGTTTGCTTGAATCATTTTTTTAGCAATGACTGATTTTGAATAGTTTGCTTAGAAGCTTGATAGGGGTCAGGTCCATTCATGAAGTGGGCTCAAACATCGTGCCCTTTCGATTGTTCAAACATTTGCTTCGAGATTTTTTTTATTTTGCTATGGTTGTTTCGTAGCTTGGAGATCCCAAGTATGCATGTTGGGATGCTTCCTTTTGGCGTACGATTTTGTAGGTTCTTTCGAGAAAGATGCCTTGGGGTTTCGCTCGTGTAGGTGCGAGCTATCCCTTCCGTGGTAGGTAATGTTTTGCTACTTTTAATCCTTAATGTAGAAGTCGTGTGGCTTGCATTTGGGCGATAAGTAGTCTTTGCCTCTTACTCTTGGTCGTGTTTGCATTAGTGCAATGTGCCTTACCCTTTTTTAGACTTGTACTGTGGGATTATGGTGCAACGCAGGCTTGTGTGGCCTAACGGCGTGTCTTAGAACATTCCTCCAAGTGTTGGGATATCATTATTTTTTTGCATTGGAGTATTTCATCATGCCTTGTTCAGGTGTCCGAACAAGTGTGGCATTTTCTGCATGGGTTTGCACGGCTTATTACTTCGTTCGATGCGAGGATTCATAGGTGTTTCTTTCTTATTTTTATATCTGGGCGAAACTTGGCTAGCAGAAAGATTCAGCGCCCAGGTTGGGGCGTTAAAGATATCGGCGCCCAGCTCTGGGCGTTGAAAATGATTTCTGGGCAGAACTTTGACAGTATTTTTTTCTTTCGCTTTTGTTTTGGAACGGTGTAGACTGTGTAACGGGCTCTTTATAGGGCGAGCGTTATGTGCAGTGGTTTGATCGGAGTTTTGGTGACTCGCGATTTTCAGTTACCCTTGTTAGTGGGGTGACTTTATATATTCTAAGTAGTGCTTTAGAATTCGGGAGGGGTCGTAGCCATTCTAAGGTTCGTTTTACACGATTAAAGCTTAGGATTGTGCCCCTATGACGTGTGTATAGCATTAACGTCGAGAATTTGCGATAAAATCGTCATTTCGAGCATTTTTAGAGGGTTTTTCTCAAGCCCCCAATTGTAGCTACGGGATTGGCTTGGTGCTATAATGCCTTGCATACGTTTTTGTGCATTCATGGTGACATGGATCATGAATAGTTTGAACCAGACTCGTTTAGTGCGAGGTACGCTCGAGTAGTGATCTGCTACTTCTCTTGTAAATGTCGTATTGTGCGACATTGCCATGGTCAAGGTAGTAACATATGGAAGTGTGCCTTGACCAAAAGTTAGGTGCCTTTCTTTACCCATAATCATATTTTAAAAAATCTTTTTGACTCACTTGCAATGTTGAGATAGACGCATACTAAGCTTAAACCAACGACACTTTATTATGTTCGAAGAAGTCTTTAAAAATCATTTGAAAATTATTTAAAATCCGAGTCCTACTGTGTACAATCCGAGGTGTCCTAAGTAGGTTGACTTATAGAAGGGTTCGTACAGGATTACATGAGTGAATCAAAAAATACTGTTACGATTTTTGGAATGCTGTCTAAGGATTTGCTGGAAGCCAGGGTGCAGGCGTCAAGATATACTTGTGCCCGTTTGGCATGTGCTTTAGGCTTTTAGGGCCATCTTTTCCAGAATTGCGGGAATATAAACCGTTTTCAAATTTACTTAGATTTACTTGGTGTATGTCTGCACAAAGGTCAAGGTATACTTAGTTCTTTCCCTAGCTCTTTCATTTCAATTTTTAGCCCCCAGTTGCTATTATGTCTTCCCATTAATGATGCTTTTAGATTTCGATTTTAGATGCCCGTGTCATATGTCTGAGTAGGGTGAGCCTTGGTTAAGTGCCAAGTTCTATTGACAATGTCTGATTTTTTTCAAAGGGGATTCGCAAGCATTTGGATTACCATGAACGGGTGCCCTGAGTTCGAATGAACGATGGGGCGATGCCGTAGAACAATCCTCTTTATTGCAAGCTTACTGCTTTTACTACTTGTTGGTGATCATGAATGTGTCTAGTGGTGAAAGAAAGTCTTTAAGTGAGTTAGTTCGCTTTAGGGAGGGTCAAGTCGAGTACTTTAGAGGTCATGGACGCTTGCGCTAGCCCCCATTCAATTGAAGCAAAGTGGTCTTTTGAGTCTTGGCTAAGTGCCTAGGAGTGTGAGTGCTCCTTCTGGCAAGGGTACGTGCCCTTATTATTTTTCGATGTGTGCTCATTAATTTTGGCATCTTGATGACTTGGATTCTTCTTTTTGACTTAAATCTTTCTTTCGACTTGGGTTGCAAGTAATTAAATTTCAATAAGGGACTCTATTTCTTATTCTTGTTATTTCTATAGGCTTTAATATTGGTTGCAAATTGGTTGGACCGAATCATGGATTGCCTACGTATCCGCCTTAAATAAATTTAATTTGGAATCAGGTCTTGCGTAGTTCTTAGCCTAGAAAATGGTTTCTTAGAATGCCGATTTTAAACAAGTACGTTCTGAGGTGGAAACATATTATTTGAAACGGTAGAATAAGTGAAGTTTATTATTATGTCCCTTTGCTGTTTTGCCGTAGGCCAAAATTTTGTTTATTTGTTTTGAGTACATGTGTTTTCGGTGGTACGTATTTTGGTACGTATATCTGAATACGTGTTGTACCCCTCCAAGTGTTCGTTATTTTTCCGTGTATGTGCGGATAAAATGACGAGCACTTCAGGACAAAATTTGGCGAGCAGAGAGGTTCAGCGCCTAGGCTGGGGTGCTAAAGATTTCGGCGCCCAGCTATGGGCGCTGAAAATGACTTCTGGGCGGATCTTTTTTGGTGCGCTAAATGCTTCTTTTCTTTTTAGACTAACTTTAGAGGCGCTTTTGCAAAGTTTCTTTTTTATTATTCACATTTTATTAATTTTTTTTTTTCGCACTTTTCATTTGTTTCCTTTTTTTTGTTTGTGACTCAAGACGACTTGAAAGATGGGTTGAATGAGATAGGAGAATTTGTATAAGTGTTGGTCAAGCATGAGGATTATATCTGCTAGGGCTCACAATTTGCAGCTTCGTGCTAGTATCACGAGTTTACATCAACCAAGGCCAATGAGCAGCATGGGGACGGCTCAAGGGTATATCAACAGGACGTATCCAAACCAGTTATATGGTCATTATGCTAATGGTGGTGTAAGAGCAGGTTTGGACTTTGGAAATGATGAGCATGACGCACGTGTCAATGGCCGTGCGTGGTTTGTGGTTGATAACAAGTTCAAAAACAAGAGTTGAGGTAATGGTTTCTTGGGTTATGGCAATGACAACATGGATGGGTTAAATGAGCTGCACAGGGACCCCAGAGCGAAGGTGTCTAAGAGCATAAGGATTGGAAAGGTTAGATATCGTAGAATTTTATGATTTGGATTGGTTGACTCAATTCTTTTCCTTCGTTTACTTGGGTAGATTTCGCACTTTGGGAGGTACGGGCTAAGTATTTCATGGCTCTTTTCGCTCCCCCTTTTCTCTTTCTATTTTTTCTTTTTTTGCTCGGGATTTCCCCTCAACATAAATTTTTTATTTGGGCTAAAAGGTAGATGGTTGTGGTCTTTGAGTCACGAGGCGAGACTGAATGAGCCTCGTTTGGTAGGCCTATAGTGGACCTTTAATTTTAGTAGGCCTAGGGTGGACCTTTAATTGTCTTACTTTGCAAGCGTATTTAGTCGTTTCTTAAACTATGCAAATAGCGTAGATTCAAAATGTTGTTTTTACCTTATTGAATTTTAACGAAAGAATTACATCGAAAGTAATTTTTTGTTTCTTTTTAGATTCCAGTTTCTGGGATTTAATTGGAAGTTGTGATTTAGACTCAAACTTTCATTAATCTTTCTGATTATAACCCGTGTATGAATATAAGGAGGTGGCCTAGACTCAAAATAATGACATGGCGTAAGCCTATAATACTTGACCAAGCGACTCTCAGACTTAGGCTAATTGGACCATAACTTTCGTTGGTTGACACTTTAGATTTTAACCCTTGGGTGTTCATTTGTCATGCGCCATTTTGTTTAATGTTGGCAAGGTAGTTAATTGGGGAGATCGAATTTTTATTTTTGCAAGACTAGAATCATTAGTGCGGCTTCTCTCTTAGTGTGTATTGCTTTACCCCAATGGTAGCCCTATTGGTATGCCGATTTGGGTATTTTCATGGTTGGTCATGTTGCATTCATGGAAAATCTTTTAGTCCGTACTTAATAGTATTTCAAGGAGTGAGTGACTCGAGAGGACTATGATAGTCGTGACCCAATGTGATTATAAGCCTTGAGGCCATTAATTTTTCTTGCCAATGGTATTGACACCTTAGGTTCACTTTGGGGGTTGTGCGACTATGGGGGAATGATTTCCAGAATGTGACCGTTTCCATTTGGCAAATACTATAATATATTCTTTTTTATTGGTGAGAGAGTATTGAGGCCGTGGATTCTTAGCAAGGGATGACAATTACATATGGGTGCTCATTGATTTAAATGTTAGGAAGGGAGACTCAATATGGTTTAACCTTTTAGCTTGCAGAACGACGCCAAGTATTAGGACTGATTCTATGGATAAGACAACTAAGACTTAGGATTTGGATTGTACTTTGGCATAGCCTAGTCTAGACTCGGATTTATTTATTTTCTATTTGAACATTTATTCTTGAAGACTTTATTCGAACATTATTTTTTGAATACTTCGCCCATGTGACATTCATAATTATTAACATGTTCGGTTTTTAGTGCCGAGCATTGTCGTCGTAGGAGGCCTAACACGCAAAGAGTTATTCATTTTTTACAAGTCGCTTTTGAAATCGAGTGCTTTTCTTACGCCCTCGTAGCAATTTTTCGAAAAGTCTTTTTTTTTGCTACTTATATATTTTTTTTATGCGCGGGCACCGAGGCTGCTGTGCCTGACCAAAAGGCCAGGCAGCAACTTCGGCGCCCAGAAGTGGGCGTGAGAAATTTTGGCGCCCAGCCAGGGGCGCTGAAAATGCGTCCCTGACTGGTACTCGTTTTCAGTTTTCGTCTACTTTTGTTTTTGCGACTTTAATTTTGCGTGCTTGCCTTATAACGTCCTTTACGCGTTGTGCAGCGTTTGTGGGATTCGTTACGGCCATCCCGAGCGTCGCTTATTTTTGTGGCGATCGTTCGGGCTTGCGGAACACGTGTTTTGGCATAACTCTTTGGCAAATTAGTCTATGAATGTTTGGGCAATTTTAAAGGTCGTTGGTTTTCTAGGACAGTTTGTCACACACAATCACATATTTCGCTACACATAACTACATTACAAACATGGATTTGAAAATTAAATATGCCACGTAGTTTATGATAGGCTTCTATGGGTAGTTTATTTGCGCCTGGCTTGGTACCGCTTCTATCGTAGATCCAACACATGCCCCGGTCGAGGTAGTGTCTTCAACAGACGAATTTCGCTCAAGAGGCCAACCCGCAAGTGCAAGCCAAGGGGGCATGCAGGCGAGAGGGACCTAATGGGCGAGCTGAGCGATTGGGTTCGGGATAGGTGTACTACCTGCACAAGTACCGAGTGGGAAACATGTGCGACGTATGCACCCCCCTATTGGCGAAAAAAGGTATCCTTAGTCCCAACTCCCGAGGGAGCCGAGATTCGTTATGATGTTCTGCCCGTTCACATTAATATGCTGATTTTCAGGTCGTCCCAACTTCATGGGGAAATAAACGCGGGGTAGGATCGTTTCACCCTTCGGCTATTTTGATTACCTACAAGCACGAGTATTTCCTTCACTATCCCCAGCGGAGTCGCCACTGTGAGGGGGTCGAAAAAGCACGAGGCTAATGCGTGACCTTGTCCCTCGTGGGTGTGACGATTCTTTTTATTCAATCAAGTGTAATTAGATTTCCTGTGAGTATACACCCAATTGACTAGTAATATAGGAGTCGCCATTCAGTTTTTAACGACAATGAGAAAAACTGACAAAACCCGGTTATCGTGACATAAAGGGAGTGCAATTATGTTTGACCACGACGGCCGTAGGTTCCCTTGTGATCCCTGGTGTGGGGATCTCTCAATATACACCCGCAAGGTAGAGATTGAGGGTTCGGGGGACTTTAACTACCGAGAGGAGTGATTCGCTCGTCGATAACTCCAGAGGCAGGATATCCTTACTAGCTCAGCATAAATAATTGAAGGGACATGCGTTAACTATTAAACTAATCTGAATTGATTTTAGCAATATGCAACATATAATACTAATTCGATCGTGATTATCTGATTTAAATAGCATTAAGGGACCTAGCATGATAATCCGATTTCCCAAAAATATTATATTTGTTAGGCGTGATAGAACAATCATATTAGGTTAGTTTAACAGTTCATAAAAAGGGCGAGGAAAGCAGTTAAATCATCGAAAAGGGACACATTACGACGCACCCTTGAGAGGTGCGTCACGGTTCTCAGAAAACTAACCACTTTGACTTTGCTATTTCTCCTTTTTATTTAACGAATCTCAATTATGGGACAGGATACGTTCTGTTCGATTTATGGATCGATTGCGACAGAACGCGTGAACAGTTTAGCAGCGAGAGGCTTAGGATAAGGGGTTTAGAGTCAATACTCAGAATATATGATGTGTTGTTGTTGTGTCGTTTCACGTCGAAACTAGGGGCTTATTTATAGGGAAGAGTTCGTGGAAAGATAGGATTGCAAAGTTCTAATCCACAAAGAATTAGGAAAAGAATCCGTCCCAGGTATTTTCGGCGCCCAGCTCTGGGCGCTGGAATTTTCGGCGCCCAGGGTTGGGCGTTGAAAATAGGGTCTGGTAGAATTCTTTGGTCAGATTCGGATTCCTGAAATCCGTAGATTTTGAGATTAATTCAAGTCTTTTAGCGCGTATCAATTTCATGACGGAATGCGTCTGGGCCCGTTACGAACTCTAGGTTCGTTAGGATTTTAATTAATACGTAACTCTTATTTCCGAATCCTATTAGGAATAGGATTCTCGCGGTTTTCTATCTCATTTAGGATTTATGTTGGAGTGCAACACCTAATTCTGACAGGTTTCTATCTTTTATGATTTGCCACTTTTAGACGCTACCTTTTACGGCAGTTACTATTTTTAGCAGGTTTCCATAAATAGCAGGTTTCGGGTGAAATGAAATGGGGAATCGAGATTCGTTTATTTTATAGGAGATGCGTTGTCAAGTGGAGTTTTTATGCTTTCATCATCGAACCTTTCCCTTGCGGGAATGGGGACAAAAGTAGGTGTCTACAGCGATGAGAGCATTAAGCAAGTTAAAAAATCATTGAGCGACTTTCTCTCTTCCTTCTCTCTACAAACTAAAGCCAAACTCTAGCCGCCCTGCTCGTTGGTGGCCTGAGAATTGATCTTTTCGGGTCACCGACGAGTTTCTCTTAATAGTAGGTAGTTATTTCCGTCTTGCCTCCTCTCAACGGAGTTATCAGTGACGAAGTCAAGAAGGTCAGATCGCCTTTTGTATTGTCTTCTCGTCGGGTTTTCAAGTTTTGGTGCAGATATCGTCGGCTTGAATCGATTCAACCTTGGGCGCTTAATTTCAGATCTTCCTAGACGCCGCCGTCGACAATTCATCGATAAAGGTAAAAGTCAGGGTTAGGGTTTGGATTTGTATTCGCCGTTTTTTTGGTTGTGATCTAGTTTTTAGGGGTTTTAAGTGTCTTCAATTACAAAGCTAGCCTTGTCGCCGCCGTCTCGTGGTGTCGGAAAACGCCGACCTTGACGGTAAAGGTAAAGATTAGGTTAGGGATTCTGAATCTAGCTATGTCGCCGTCGTCTTTTTGTGTCGGAAAACGCCAACCTTGACGGTAAAGGTAAAGATTAGGTTAGGATTAGTGATTTTGGTCTTAATTTCGTTAATTAGTCCCTAGATTATGGCCTTCGGTTTTTTTTTTGTGCCTCATCATCCTTTATCTAGTTTATCTTGTTAATTAGTTTAGCAGGTTCTTGAGAGTAGTAAGTTGTTTTCTCTTCATGTCTGTTGAAAGGTCCTAATATGAGGTTGTTGTGTTTGGTTTTAACCTGTGGTTTCCAATTGTATGGTGTTTATTTGGTTGGGTAATGTTGTTAGAATGTGCCCATCTGGTTTGTATGTTATGGGGGTTTGAGGATGAAGGAATGGTGGTATTAAGTAATAGGTTCAGGGAGGTGTTAACAATTGGGGTCCTTCTCTCCTCCGTCAATTGGTGTTTGAATTTCGGCGGAGGAGTAGTTCTCGGTGGGTTCGAAGGACTGAATGGCCTTTGTTAGGGGAGGTAGTTTGGGTGTGAGTAAGAGTTGGTGTTCTTTGGTCCTGGTTGTGTGTTGGTGTATGAGAATCGGTGTTGGAAAATCTCATTTTAGGTTAGCGATGGGAATAGTTCTCACCGCTTTCAAAAAACCCCTATTTGAACGCTGCTCCCCAAATGTTTTTGGGGATTCATAGTATGCTTACCAAGTCACTTTTAGTGACTAGTTTCTCTTGCGAGCAAATCACAAGACTATTTCCACTCAGTAGAGTGCCTTGTTATGGGCGCTCCCTTCTTTGGGTAAGTCTTTTTTAGTAAATACTATTGCCCGATCTTCCAAGTCCCCAATGACTTGGTTCACTAGCAGGTCTGGAGTGATATCTGCGGGGACTGAAACAAGGTCAAGGGACCTAATCACTTTGTCACGGTGCACTTTTGAGGTGCACACGAGATCCCAGATGGTGATTTCTGCCTTGGTCTTCTTTAACTATCTCAGAAGGAGATCTTCGATAACCTCGGCTATGGTGTTGGGCCGGGTTTGTTCGGTGTTTTGCCGGACCGGGATATCGCTCGTAGGTGGCGGGCTAATATCCGATTGGTATACTCTTCCAGACTGGGTTAAGTTGTTGACCTTGGTTTCAGGAGGAGGGTAGGTGAAGGGTATTGCGTGCCAGTCTTCGATGAAGTAGTTCTGGCATGTGGCTTCGGCTTGGAACAAGTAGACATCTTCGGTATTGTCGTCCAAATGCCGCAAACGTCGTTATACTCGTAGTGCGCTGGTAATCGGGCCAGCGGTTCCCCTTTAGGTGTTATATAACTCGAGGGGTCAATAGTTGTACACTCTGGGTGATCGAGTGCAGCAGGCTCCCAGAGGGCTGGTGTTGTTGCTTGGTTTGTTCACGTTAGCAGGGGAATGATGTTGTCTTCTATCATATCAGGTATCGTGTTCTTAAGGAACCAGAAATCTTCGATATCGTGGCCTCTGACCCTGTGGTATTTGCAGTAAGCAGAGTCAACCCAATATTATTATTTTTTACTGTAGGCTCTTGATTGGTTCTAATGGGACCAATTTTCCTTGAGCGCACAGTCGGTCGAATGCCGCTCCTAAAGTTGACCCTATGGGGGGCAAACTTTCGGCCCTTGAACCAGCGTTTGGTCCTTGGCGGACTGTTTTCGACGGCGTGGACCTCTTGGGCCTGAGGTTGCTCGCCTTTCTTGTAAGTTCTGTTCCGAGGCACGTATTGCGGTTTTTCCGCAGCATTCTGGGTACTTTTGAAGAGGTTATCTTCAATTTTGATGCCCACGTCGTAGATTCTCTTGAAGGAATCCAGACCGAGGTACCGAACATGTTGTTTGTGAGCTGGGTCCAAGTTTTCGATGAAATTTTGGACTAGAGTCTGGATCGGGAGGCCTCTGTACTATCTAAGCGGCTTGCGCTCTCCATCAACTGAAGTACGTCGTGAATCCTTCGTTCTTTTTCTGCGAGAGGACTTCTAGTTCGCGCATGGTTACCTGTAAGTCCATGTTCGACGAGTATTGTTTGACAAAGATGTTAGTAAAGTCCTCCCAAGTGGGGGAAGTCTTATGGTCCAGTTTATATAACCATTGGAGTGCAGTCGATTCCAAGGACAAGGGGAAGGTCGGCAGATACATGGACCTATCCACCCCTTTCAGGTTCATCGCGCCCACAAAGCCCAAAAGGTGATTCCTGGGATTATCCGTCACCTTGAACTTGGGCAAGTCGGATGAATTGAACTTGTCTGGTAATTTTCCAGCAAGAGGTTTAGGATCGACCGAGAAGAATTTGCTTCCCATGGTCTGTTGAAGGACCATATCTCGATTTTCCTAGCGTTATCTTGCTCATTTTGGGCCTGAGTGGTTGTTAGTTTTTTATTTTCCATGCGGAGCTGTTCCATAGCAGTGGCCATTAGCTGGACCTGTGCGGCTAAATCTTCGAGCGACATGTTGCTAGTTGATGCAGAGGTGAGCTGGGGATGGAAGACTGGAGATCCTAGAAAAGGGGAACGATGGGTGGAGATAGGAGTTACTATTTCTGCAATCGGACTGGCAATTAGGGTGACGGACTCAAGACATGCTAATCTCTAATCTTCAGTTCAACGTCAAGTAGAGGAACCAGCCCTATGTTACAAGACAACTATTTAGGATGACGGATTGGTTTCCTATAGGATGCAAACTTAATACTGACTCGGAATAGCTCAATTTCTTGGGTAAGGGTAGTTTTTTACAAGAACTTAACTCAAGTGAACGTCGGATTATTCATTTTTTATCTTCAATGGTGTTATGCCACTCACAAGTATCGTTGGTGAGCCAATGATTATTTTACGAATCATTTTTTAAGTTAGGCCACCGTACCCGAAAATTATCAAAAACAAAACGAGCTGCGCTAGAATATTTCAGCGCTTAGATTTGTAGTGCTGGAATTTTCTAGCGCTTGGCTGTGGAGCACTGAAAAATTCCAGCGCTTGCAGGCATTTGTGAAGATTTTTCCTTTCAGTCAGTTTTACTTCGTGGCTTGAATTTTACCTAATTGCATGGACCCTTCTTTGGAGAGTTCGTGCGCTCAAAAGTTTAGCATTCCGACGAAAGTGACAAGTAATTTGCGTGTACTGGCCTTTGGGTTAGATTGGTAAGAGCTAATGCGGATTTTTCATTTAATTTTGACTTAAGGATACTTAAATTATGTGGAAATTGAAGGAAATAATGCCCATGGTCCAAGTATGCATATAATATTAAGTCTAATAAATGCGGTTCAGTATTAATTAACAAGTTAATAATTCAGTGAGATCAAGTGAGCTGAATGCCTAGCTAGAGGCCGTTTCAGTTCAAGTGGAATTAAAGATATTAATCTACAGCTTACTCTTGACTGAACCCGTAGGGTCACACAAATAGTACGTAAACGGATCAAGTATTTAATGGCATTAAATACTCCATCTATGGATATTCGGAATCGACGGATCTTGGTTTCAGTGGGAGCTGAGATCGTCACAAGTAAGAAATGAATACTCCGGAAACGATGATATTACCGGAAACGGAAATATGGATCGTATAGGAAATATAAATATTATCCAAGTCGTAAATGTTTCCGGAAACGGAAACATGGTACGTATCGGAAAATATTAATGGAAATGGAAATATTGCCGGAATCGGAAATATTGCCGAAATGGAAATATTGTCAGAATCGGAAATATTATCGGAATCGGAAAATAATTCCGGAAATGGAAATATTAAATATTTGTTCGAAACGGAAATTAATTCCGGAATCGGAAATATTAAATATTAATCGTATCGGAAATAAATTCCGGAATAGGGAATTTAATCGGAAGCGTATCGTACGAATTAGCATCGGACGAGGCCTGCTAGACGAAGACCCAGCACGAAGCCGGGCCATCGCCCAGCAAGCCAGCGCGCCACAACGCACCAGCCAAGGCTGCGCCAGGCCCACCGCAAGGCAGGCCCAGTGCGCGCCAAGGTTGCGGCAGCGTGTGGGCCTCGTGGCAATGGGCTACGAGTGCTCGCAGGCTGCGCACGCGCGCATGGCGTTCCTCGTGGGTTGTTGTGCGTGCGTGTGTGTGTTTGTGTTCATGTACGAATCCTAAAGCTATCAGGATTCGATATATGATTAAATTCCTAATCTTAAAAGGATAAATTAATTAAATAAGAGTTCTACTAGGATTCTAGTTTAATTAATTCGTATCCTAGTAGGATTCCAGTTCCTTTTCCATACCTCTACAAATAGGTGCCTAGGGTCATAATTTATAGACACAATTGAAGTATTCTAAAGGTAAGATTTTGAAGAAAAATCAGCCATACACTTGCACCTAATAGCCGAAATTCCTAAGCTACCTTAAGGGCGATTCTAGTTGGTCAAGCTTAAGGCGGATCCGGACGTGATGTGGACTATCTACGGAGGGACGACACTTGGAGTCCTAAATACTTGATCTTGTTCGGTTCGGGCGCAGCTAGGGAGGGCACGCAACAAAGTATATGCATCTAAACTATGCTAAATGATTATGTGTAAATAATATGCTTTCCTGGCTTTATGTTTTTTCCGCATGATTTATGTTTTGTCATATGAATCATAACCTAACAGAAATACCTTCGGCACAGTTTTGAATATGAATTCCGGAATGGGTATTTTCAGACAGGCCTACGTAGTGCTTTAAGGAAGATGCGTGTTTTGGTCTTTAGAATTGGTTGCACGATGTACTGGGTTATGAATTTTCGAGTTCTGGTAAGTAATTCAAATGCGAGGAAAAGTGTGTGCACGCTGGAAAATTCCAGCGCACGAAAGGGCAGCGCTGGAATTTTCCAGCGTTGGCCTAGTCAGCGTTGGATTTTAGTGCGCTGACATTGTGCTTACTTCTCTTTTCCTCGTCGCGTGCGCTAGAATTTTCTGGTGCTCAGCTTTTGAGAGCTGGAATTTTCTAGCGCATGTCAGGGTTGCGCTACTCTTTTCTGGCGCTGGGCTCCTGACTGCAGAATTTTGTTTCTGATTCGTAGCTTTAATATTATTTTGACGTTTAGAGTATGTTTTAGGAGTTTGATAAGCATTGTTGACCTTAAACTAAGCGTCTGATTGATTAGTTTCACATAGCACATAAAAATTTACATCAAACTAACAACGAGCATGATTTCAGGTATAATGCACACTTAGTTTATGCTAGTCTCTAAGGTTCAAGAAGGCTTGGGTGTCAAAGCGTACCAAACCTATCGCCAATCCCCCAACAAACCCTTGTTAGAGTAGCCAGGTTCATGACGAATTTTATCAAGGCCTATCCGGTACGTGCTGGAGTGGCATATACCGTGAATGGACCTAGGAGATAAGAGGTTTAGTTTTGGTGGATGTGCTACATTGCGAATGCATCGAGTGGATAACATTTGAAGCGCGTGTACGTCCTTAGTCTGGACTTCTGAGATGTAACATGCCAAGGAAGCCGAGATTCGTTTATGCAGATCTGTCGCGGATCATTCGTCAGATTGAATATTTAGGTCGTCCCAACATAATATGGAAATAATTGTGGCGTAGCGTTCGATTTTTGCTATACGACTCCCTCACCGACGCACTACTTGCACAGACTATTTCAGTATTGTCCCCAGCGGAGTCGCCACTGTGAGGGGGTCGAAAAAACATGACGGGGCGCCTCTTAAGGAAGAGTGTACGGCCCACACGACTTTTTCCTCTTCTTATTAAGTAAACAGGGACTAAATGTGGGCGTTAGCCTCTTTTTAGTAGTTTTTATGAGTCGTCATTCAGTTTTAGAAAAGTGACAAAACCCGGTTATCGTGATATGCATGGAGTACAAACATATGTGATTCACGACGGCCATAGATTCCCTTGTGATCCATGGTATGGAGATCCCTCAACGTACATCCAGCGGAGCAGAGATTGAGAGTTCGTGGGGTGTTTACTAATACGGGGGATTGCCCAGCATTAGCCCAAGCGGCGCGGTCCTTACTAGTTCAATTGTGACGATGATGGGACATACGTTGTGCTACATTACTACTCTTGATTGATTTTAATGCACATATATTATTAAACAGATGTCAAAACGTTGATTTAGATTGATTAAATGAGCTTAACAATAAATCGGTTTGTTCAAGTATTATCAGATTTTAGGCGTGAGCAATATAACAGGTTAAAGTTAGCAAATTTATATGGTGGGGAAAGCGATAAAAATATAGATTCACGTTACAGCAAAGCGTAGGCTTTACTGCGGTTCTCAGGAACACCTACCACTTGACTTTGCTAGATTTCCGTTTGGTTTTAGAGCTTTCAGATGACTTGACTGACTATGGGACAGAAGTTTTCCAGAGTTTTGAGTATTTTAAGATTAAGGGCTTGTGTTTAGGTTTCAGCAGCACTTCGACAATATTTGGTGAGCAGGCGGTCGTGCGGGCAGGGTCTTCTTAACAGTGTGTTAAAGCGGCAGACTCACGAATACGAGACATAGAAAAGCTTCGGTCAATACTCAAGCTTAAGGGTTTAAGGTTCGAAATGTGTGTTATTTTCTAGTTTTCAGAGGCCCTATTTATAGAAAAATAGGCCAGAATAAGATAAATTTCGGAGTGGGAATTTTCCAACTGAGATTTTCTGAGGGCTAGAAAATTCCAGCGCTTGGATCAGGAGCGCTGGTTATTTCTAGCGCTGGACATTTGTGCGTCAGATTTGTTCTGGTGACAACTCGATCAATTCTATCTTTTGCATGATCGTGTAAGAAGCAAACTGCAGCGCTGGAATAAACCAGCGCTTAAGGTTTGTGCGCTGGAAAATAGTAGCGCTTGGAAAGCCAGCGCTGGAATTTTCCAGCGCTGGTGTTTTAGTCTACTTTTCCAGCCTTTATCGGTTTTTGCCGAGTCTTATCACGTTTTCTATCCTTTAGGAACACGAGTTGGACTGCAACTCTTAGTTCTTACCTAATGATGAATCGTAAGGCGATTCAAAAACTTAGATACTTTATCTTACATGGTTGCTATTTTGGGCAGCGTCCAAGAAAAACAGTTACTATAAATAGCAGTTTCTAAAAATGGAAATGTGGTTTACGGGATTATCAGTCAGTCAGGGATCGTTCGTCGCATACTTAGGAAAGCTTAGTCAAGCGGTGTTTGGTTTCATCACCGAACACACCGTGTCATCCCTAGGGACAAATGTAGACGTCTATAGGTTCTACAAGGTTGGCCTTAGCGGAACCAGAAAACACATATTGACCCTTATCTTTAATACGGTTCTCCTACTCAACTTTTAGGTGACCTTGCAAGCTCTTCTAAGGTAAGATCTTTCTTTTTGTGCATTAACTGATTACGAATATCCTTCCATGAAGGGGGTAATTTCTCAATCAACACAATACCAAGAGTAATATCACATATTCCATTTTCATAAGCATGAATCTGATCTATAATCAGTTTATCATCCTCAACTTGAAATCCTAACCACTTACTAATACAATAACGTTTAGTACCACCATCATCAGATCCATACGTCTTATCTAATGCATCTCAAATATTTCTATCATGGTCATAACCCATATAGATATCAAACAATGCATTCAACATATGATGCATCAACATGCCCTTACATATCCAATCATCCTTAGCAAATTTCAACTCAAAATCATGCAACTCAGTTTCATCAATAGGTTTCACAACATCACTAATCACATAAGCAAAATCAATTTGTTCCAAATAAAATCGCATGGTAACAGCTCGGCAAACGTTTATAATTCTTGGCATCAAGAGGTTCCAATTTCGACATGTCATGAATAAGAAATTTCGAATTCGAAGCCATGATAATCGTCTTTTAGATTGTTGCGACAATACCAAAAATTAGAACAAACTTATCTGATTGATGAATGGAGTGATGAACAAGTGTTGCGTCGTGGACACCCACTGTCCTGAAAGACGATTCCACGCTACCTCCTCGTGCAGTAGAAAAGAATGGGTCGCCCTCCAGGATAAGCACAACTCCGAGTTTGTGTGCACTCACAAAAACGGATGGAGTCCAAACAAATGCCCAAAACCGGGAGCAATTTGAGAGGAAGCAATGTGTTTTTGAGAGAAAGCAATTTGTGTAAATTTCTGTGTTTACAACGAATGAACAAGATATTGATTAAATAATCAATCTGTAGAAATGCCAACAGACGAAAACGGACAGAGAACAATAATGTGGAAATGGCAACAGACAAAAAAGGGCCAAAAAATTATCGATAATGGTTGTAATGGACGCAATGATGTTAATTAATCCAACAGTTACGTAATAAATATAGAATCCCGTAACAAGCACTTAATCAAAACAACATGGTACCCAAAAGAATAGGTAAGGCCCAAAAACCCACCCCACATCCCCAAGATCCCGAGGCCCGAGGCCGAACCGACCAGGCCGCGCGTGCGTGTGTGTTATGGGTCCATCCATACCATCTCCCACTTTCATATACAAGAGTATAACATGCCTCCTACTTTATAAACAAACCCAAAAGTAGGTTTTCTACCAATGTGGGACAAATCCCACAACACACTTTTTCCACTCTTTTCTCGCTTTTCTCACTAGAACTTCCAACGGCCGCTTGGTTACCGTTTGGATCATAAGCTGTTATCTTCACATCAATTTCAAGTGGGTTCGTGAAAGTTTTTAGTTCAGAGGAAAACTTTTGATGGGCTTGGGCGGAGTTTGGATCATATGAGCCTATGAAGTTCAAAGGGCCAAAGAAAAGCATTATTTTACTCTTTTTCAGCTGTTTAGCAAAAAAAAGTACAAAAGGTCTTGCGCGCATAAGGTGTATAATAAATTTATTGTACACCAAAATAACTTTTACCTATTTTTTTGTAACTTTAACCTAGTTTTGATTAACTTTTATATTAGTAAAAAAAAAAAGTTGATAGATAAACATTTTAAAGGGTTAAATGATTAATGCTATTCATTATTAGTGATTTTGAAGAAATAGATTTTACTAAAATGAAAAAATTTATCACTTAAAAATAGATAACTTTTACCTATATAAGCTTAAGTTTTAAGCATTTTGAGTTAACTTTTACTTCGGTGCACAATATTTATTGTACACCCCTTGTAAATAAGAATTTGTGAAAAAAGTAATCATTGAAAACACAGTTGAACACACAGAGGTTGTTTTTTCGCATATCAGATATGTGGGGAAACACGCATATCAACTAAAAGACAAATAGCTAAAAGACAAAAAAGGAAGTACCATTCATGTTAAAAAAAAGGACCATTCTGTAAAAAAAAATATCATTCTGTAAAAAAAAAGTACCATTTTTGTTTTAAAAAGTACCATTTAATTTTTTTTTTGTCCTTTTTCCTATTTTGTATTTTGTTTTATATGTATTTATCCATACATATCTGATATGTGCTTATACTTCCGAACACACATGCTACAAGTTTCTACTACGTACAAATATTGTACTTAAAAACTTTTATGGATATTTAGTTGCTGAATCATAATCAAGAGAGTACATAATTCAGAAATAAACTAATTGGATGGATTATTTCTGAATCAGTAAGCAATATTTGAGTTGGTCACAAAGATTAAGTAAAATTGATTATTGTATTATTATAGTAAGCAATAAGTAGCATCATCCACTATGCCCGAGAATTTGGAGTTGTTATACTAAGATATATTTCCTCTCGTTCCACAATACATGCATCATTTCTCATTGCACGTATGCCAACGCGCTTAGGTATTGTTCTCTTCACCTGAATTTCACTTATCTTATCTTATCTTATATTATTGGTCCTGAACTTATCTTATTTTATCTTATCTTATCTTATCTTATTGACCCTTATCTTATCTTATCTTAACTTATCTGAACTTATTGACCATTATCTTATCTTATCTTATCTTATTGACCCTTATCTTATCTTATTGACCCTTATCTTATCTTATCTTATTGAAACTTATAGTATTACCTTATGTAATATTTACCTCACCTTATCTTATCTTATCTTATCTTATCTTATCTTATCTTATTGGCCCCTGAACTTATTTTATCTTATCTTATTGACCCTGAACTTATCTTATTTTATCTTATCTTATCTTATTGGCCCTGAACTTATCTTATCTTATCTTATTGGTCTTTATTTTATCTTATTTTATCTTATCTTGTCTTATCAGACCTGAAATAAGTGAAAATAAGGTGAAGAGAACTTATTTGAACATTAATATCTCTAAATGCGTATAAGTAAAAATTATAAAAAATTGATATTTACGATTATGGTTTTTGGTTCACGGTTACAAAATTACCGTTGGATTTGTGATTTTTTTTTCAAACTGTAATTTTATGGTTGATTGTTGGCGGGGCGATAGGCTTCGCTTCTACCCCGGAATAGGTGTGTTTTTTTTTTTTTTTTTTGATGGAAATACCCCGGAATAGGTGTTATAGCAAAGAATAAGAAGAAAAGGGTTTGGTTTTCCAAAATTTGAAAGCGAACCAAAACACAAACTATTTCACGTTATAAATGTTATTTTTATACTTAAAAAAAAAAAAATTTAACTAAATTTATAACGGTAAAATAATAATTACAAACTTATTTAGCTGATTTTTTTTTAAGTATATTGAAACTCTAAGTGTGCTTTAAAGCTAGGCATATGCTACAAACAACTTCTTTAAATGCCGAAAAATATTAACATAGCTAAACCGCAACCCGAACAACACCAGACCGATTTTTACGCGTTTTGGTTTGATCTGGTTTGACATATGATTTTGTCTAAAAAATGTGAAATTGTAATACTACTGTTTGGTTTGGGTTATGTACCAAACTGCACTGGCCAAACTGTGCCGCTTTCAGTCTTTCACTCACACATATGGACAATTTTAGTACCATATAATTTTACTTAATCTTTGAGCCCAATCCAAATGGTGCAAGTAAAATAACCGGATGAAGTATTTAGTACAACTACCTCACTTGGGCCCTGTTTTTTGGGTTTATTTTCAATTTTGGCTTATTTTTCAGTTCAGGATTATACATTATTTATTATTTATTACAACCCCTGTTTCAAAAAGATCTTTACACTTACCATTTGCACGGATTCCGGTGCAATGTTTGACCGTTAATATATCCAATTCTGTATGGCAAAATATTATAAAAAGTTGATATTAGATTTAAGCCCCGGTCAAATTGATCCCTCCGGTAGAGGGTACGTGGTCTCACTCAGTCCTTCTAGTAGGGTGGGTGTCGGCCGGTCTTTCGACCAGATCCCCCCCCCCCCCAGCGAGCGACGACATTCCTCATCCGTAAAATGTCGTCCCTGAGTCAGGTTGTTCCTGTCGGGTAATACAAGTGATCCAGCTCTTAGTCTACCTCTTCCAGAAAAGGGAAAAAGATGTGTATGTCAGGTTCGGGAAGAAAGTCTCAGGAGTGATCCTGCACATTAAAGAACCCCCAGTTCTAAACCTGGTACTGCTGCTCCCAACATCTGCTCTTGATTGAGCCACTATTGGAACCTGAGTAGGCGGGAGCTAATGAACTCCCAACAAAAAAAATTGCCAATATCAAGGTCGCCAATTATCCAAAATGGATTGCCAATGGTCCGGGGCGGACAGGACTCCACCAAGGGGTTCGGTTCTTTCTTCGCCTTCGATTAGTCAGCAAAAAATGGATAGGCATTCTCATTCGTCCGCTTGACATCGTGTTTAGGGAGGAGCTTCATAGACAGCCCTCGTCGCTTCTTTCTGGAGCGAGATGCCAGCGGAATGATCAGCCGGACAGAGGCTAGGGCCCAGCTCCTTTTATAGAATACTGCATTCCATCTTCATTACCTCTACGGTTTTGGGGGCATTGCGTTAAAACTGCAGTTATTTTCCTACGTTTTAGCGTCTCGCATGATTCCCGGTGAAATTGAATTCTTCGTGAAGATGCAAAATACATTTTGAGACGAATCTAACAAGATATCTCATGATAATTTTTGATAGATATATTAGTGATAATTTGAAGGAAATAATGCCCTTGGTCCAAGTATGCATTCAATGTTAAGTCTAATAAATGCGGTTCAGTATTAATTAACAAGTTAATAAATTCAGTGAGATCAAATGAGCTGAATGCCTAGCTAGAGGCCGCTTCAGTTCAAGTGGAATTAATGATATTAATCCACAGCTTACTCTTGACTAAACCCGTAGGGTCACACAAATAGTACGTAAACGGATCAAGTATTTAATGGCATTAAATACTCTATCTATGGATATTCGGAATCGACGGATCTTGGTTTCAGTGGGAGCTGAGATCGTCACAAGCAAGTGAATACTCCGGAAACGATGATGTTGCCGGAAACGGAAATATGGATCGTATCGGAAATATAAATATTATCCAAGTCGTAGATGTTGCCGGAAACGAAAACGTGGTACGTATCGGAAAATATTATTGGAAATGGAAATATTGCCGGAATCGGAAATATTGCCGGAAATGGAAATATTGTCAGAATCGGAAATATTATCGGAATCGGAAAACAGTTCCGGAAACGGAAATATTAAATATTTGTTCGAAACGAAAATTAATTCCGGAATCGGAAATATTAAATATTGTTCGTATCGGAAATGAATTCCGGAACCAGGAATATAATCGGAAGCGTACCGTACGAATAAGCATCGGACGAGGCCTGTCGGACGAAGGCCCAGCACGAAGCCAGGCCATCGCCCAGCAAGCAAGACGCGCGCCAGCGCCCAGCCCAAGGCAGCGCCAGGCCCACCGCAAGGCAGGCCCAGCGCGCCGTGGGCCGAGCGCACGCGTGCGGGCGCCCTTGTGGCTCCGTGCGTGTGTGTGTTTGTGTCCATGCACAATTCCTAAATCTATTAGGATTTGGTGTATGATTAAATTCCTATTCCTAAAAGGATTATTTAATTAATTAGAGTCCTTGTAGGATTCTAAGTTTAATTAAATCGTATCCTACTAGGATTCCAATTCCCTTTCCAAACCTCTATAAATAAGGGCCTAGGGTCATAATTTATATATACGGGATTGAAGTATTCTAAGGGTAAGTTTTGAAAGAAAAATAAGCCAAACACTTGCAAACACATTAACCGAATTTCCTAGTAACCTTAAGGGCGATTCTAGTTGGTCTAACTTGAGGCGGATCCGGACGTACTGTGGACTTTCTACGAAGGGACGACATTTGGAGTCCTAAAGACTTGTTCTTGTTCGGTTCGGGCACAGCTAGGGAGGGCACGCTACAAAGTGTATGCTCCTAAATTATGCTAAATGATTATGTGTAAATAATATGTTTCCTGGCATTAAGGTTTTTCCGCATGATTTATGTTTTGTCATATGTATCATAACCTATCAGTGGTATCACGAGCCTCTTATTATTTTCATAATCTAAATTGCATAAACATGGTTAAATATTACAAATTTGAAAGAATTAAAAGGGGTGATTAATTTTCGTAATTGTTAATTAATTGCAAATTGCGTTTATTTAATTATATGTACGCAGTTTTTCGGCAGTTTCTTCGTTACTCATCCAAATCGAGTGATTTTTGTGTCAATTCCGCATGTAAAAGGCATTCTAAATTTTTGACAAAATTAATATTTTTCGGCCGAACCCAGAATTCCCAAATTCGAAGCCTAACTATGACCTTTCGGAGGTTTTAGTTTTTCGAACGCAAAATTTTGTAAATTTAAGATGTTAAATTAAATATTTGCGATTCTTGTTGATAAATCTTGAATTTTTTATTGACCTACTGTGTATGTTTAACAAGTTTGAATGCCTAGCCTTGTTAATTATGCAATCTAATTTGTAATTATGATTAATTTGTTGAAAATTGGAATAATTTAGAATTGATTTGATTTTCATAATTAATTAATAATTTAATTAGATACCTATGATTAAAAACCACCATAAAAATTGTAAATTTGTGTTAAATTTTAAATTTTTATGACCTAGACTTGAATTCATGTTAATCGGAAATTAATTAATTAATAAATTTTCGATTTTTCGCCCTTAAATTATGAAATTAATATGATTTATTAATTTGTCATTAATTTTGAAAATAAAATTTTAACTTTTATGCGATTCGCTCATATAACTTGCACGCACAAAGCAATGGACGCTACGTGTTACCCTTAAGGGGTGTTGTATAGTGCGGGCATGCGACGACGAGCAAGGGAGCTCGTTGCCCATGCGGTACGAATGCAGCGAGCAAGGCCATGGTGCACGAGCACAAGGCAGCAGCCCTGCCTTGTGTCGTGTGCTATGCGCGATAGGCGAGTGGGCAAGGGCGAGAGCAAGGCAGCGAGCAGTCGCGTGCAACGCGCACTGCCTCGCGCAGCGATCGAAGCCTCGCGCGCAGCGAGCGCTGGCTCGCGTGCGACGAGCGTTGGCGCGCGCCCAGCGATGGTGAGAAGCGAGCGTGCTTCGATGGTGCCTTGCGATGGTGTGCAGCGATGGATGCGACGCATCACATAGGCTGCGCGCACATGGCCAGCGATGGCTGCGTGCGTGTGGCCTATGGCTATGCGTTGTATGGTAATGTTGCGTACCTTATGTTACGATTAGATCGTTTTAAAATTTTAATTTGAAATTTTCAGTTTATGTAATTTCAATTAATTTTAAAATTAATAATTTAAATTATTTTCTTGGATTTTAATTTTGAATATTATAATTATAATAAATTTCATTTATTCTAAATATTTTACTAAAATTAAAATCATGAATTAATTTAAATACGACTGAAAATAAATTAAATATGTGGATTCAATTATAAATTTATATGAGCTTTAAATTTTAATTAAATTTGTATGTTTCCGGTTAGACTAGAAATACATTTTTATGTTTAAAATTAGTAAAGCATATGAATTTATTGGTTTAAGTGGGAGCCCTTTTAGTCATAAACTCTTGATTATGTCTACAAATCCTTAAGGTTAAAACAACTTGATTAGAATTAATAAGGACTGAATAATTTGTAGATTATTGGTGCCCTTGATTAATTGCTGCAAATATTTATGTGATGCATAACGTGTTTTACTAACCAGCTATGTGGGCCATTTATGATAATGAATGGGTGAATGATATATATTGTATATGTACTGTTTTGCAGGTTATGAAGTGACTAGTATGGCCCAAATAGGATAGAAAATATGGTCTGCGTACCATTAATTTGAATGTAATTGGTCTAAAGTACCAAAATTGTTTTTCAATTCAAATATGGTCTGCGTACCATCAAATAGTTGTAATTAGTTTAATTATAGCTTATCCTATTTGAAGAAAATGGCGCCTCCCACGGAGATTTTCAAGACGGACTTTGAAGTTGAAGCTTCAAGATGAAGTCGGGCCATACTAGATCACATTTATCTTATGCATGCTTTAAGTTATTTATTGCTTTTAAATATGTCCTAAATATCACTAGTAGAAAAATTGTCATGTGCTTCCCTTCAAGTGCGGCTCATTTAATAAAAAGGCAGCACTTGAGAACACAAAATAAATAAATTAAACTACATTTTTACAAGTGCGGGTCATTTTAGAAAATAAGCAGCACTTGAGTCAAGTGCGGGCTCATTTATAAACGAGCAGCACAAACATTTTTCCCAAAACATGGAGCAACACAAGGTTCCCAAAAAAAAGGTGTCTCAATTATTTTCATTTTCCCGCTCTTCATCTTCTTCCCTCACATTCTGTCTCTGTCGATCCGCGAAATGAAGAAACCCACTACACACTCGCTCACCCATCTCTTTTGTGCCTCTCTCCTCTTCCTTGTCGCCGCTGCGCTCTGCTGTTCCTCCTCCCCCCACCGCCGTCGCGCTCTTCTCTCCCCTTATCTCTTCTAGGTTTGTAACTTAAAACCTAACTTTTATTGATCATTAGTTTCAAGTTTAGATCTTAGGTTTTCTAAATTAATTTCTTACTTTGGTTTAGATCTTAGGTTTTATATGTTCTTAATTGATGTGGGGTTTGCAGACCTTACATATAGTTGCAGAACTATGCAAAATTGATGATGGGAGATGATAAATAGCTGGCGAAGGTGATGGGAATAGCAGTAGGGAAAAAGATCAGGAGCTTCTCATACCATCGTTGACTGTTCCGGCATCCATGATGATTCTTCTAAAGTTAGCCCTTTCGTTTATTCTTCCCACCTTTATGGGTGAGAGGTCATTCTCTTTCTCTCCTTTTTGTTCGATCTATTTGGGGATTTCTTTAATTTTACTGGATTTATTTTTATTTGTCATTTGCCTTTGGAAAATTTTATGTATTTGGATTTTCATTTTATTTTAAACTTGTTATTTATTGTTTTTGGATTTCTGCTGTGAGTTTACTAATTTGGGGATTATTAGATTATGTGATAAAATCATAGTGTGATATATGAAAGGTTCTATATTGGAGGATAAATTTTGATCTAATTCCTTTTCCTTTCTTTATTGATTGATGTACTATATAGTTTTGTTGTTGGTATAGTTGACTTAAAAGATGCGGTTGATCATTAATCCACAGCCATGACAGGGTTTTTTGCTTATAATTGGTTGTCTTAGCTAGTTTTCATCAAAGGCTTAAAGTGGTTAGGATACCGTTTGAGTGAGATAAAAAAAACAGTAGTCAATTCTGCTTGGAAGACATTATTGTTCAAGTAATATGACCAGGTCTATCTTAGGCCAGTTAGACATCAGTTTGCATCAGTTCTGTAGGTTGCAGTTCAAGTGTGAACTGTCACTTCGTCTTGCCAGTGTCAATACTCAATAGCTTATTGGTTTCACCTGCAATCAAGTATGTGCCCTTTCTACATACATTACTATATACGTTTCATTCTGTTGAACTTTTCTGCCTACTATCTTTTTGTGAAATTCATAATTCACTTCTTATAGGGATCTTAATACAAGTGAGAACTGATATTTACTAGCTGAATTTTCTTTTATGTTTTCTAGTTGAATTTGCAGTTTATGTCAGTTAGATTGCTGAGTTTGGAGTTTCTTTTAGAAGCCTCTTTTTACTGTTTGAGCAGTATTTGAGTAGATATAACAAATAGTTATTTATTGAAATGAATTTTTCTTTACAATTTGATTTTTTCTTACTATCCATGTGATTCTAACTTTTTGGTGGTTACAACTGATTTTTTGGATAAAGGTAGTGCATGTTAAGATAATCAAGCTAGCGCTACGACTTGCGTACATCAATCTCAATGGCTTCAGTCTACTATCTCAGGTACACATTCTGATTTTCTGTTAGTCATGCTATTTAGTTTTGATGATTCAATGACTCCTTCCTTGATGTTTTGTATGAGGTCTATGTAAGCCTGGTAACATCTGTAGCTTTCATTGTTGCAAGAGCTTTGCTTTTACAGAGGAAATCCATGCTTTGCACAGGCTATCAGTGCTGTGTTCGGGTTGCTTTATTCTGGCAATCCTGGGTCAAGGTTCAATGTGGTTTATCACTACCAGCCCTGAACACGAGTATAGTTCTGAACTCTGTCTATATATACTATTAATTATTTTTAAGATGAAGTTGTTTCAATCAGAGTTGGTTTTATGATGTAAAATCTGATAAAGTCAGTAATACCTTGTACAGAATTTAAATAGTGGTCTACTGCCTGAGAATATGAAATAAGGGAGGAGTAACTGTTTATCTACGAGACTACGGGTATTATAACAATATGTAGAAGGTAGTCTGTCTTAGAACCCCAAGGATAACTTTTGGTTTGTGGGAATTGTTTTACATTTATCCTTGTCTGTCTGCAATTGCGCGTAGGTATTAGAGCCCCAAGGATAACTATTGGTTTTTGGGTATAGTTGATTATGACTGGTTGCAATAGGTATTAGGTACTTGAATTGAGTCATGATTTTCTCCCATATTTCTCCTCGGAAGCTTTGATTGTAACATATAGAAAACATTATATATGACTTCTATATCATATTATTGAACAGTCAAAACTGGTGGAAAGTTTTGAGTAAACTTTCAGATAATATTGTGTAAACACTAAATATATAACTTGAATTCTAGATTTAGAAGAGCTTGATTAGCCAGTTGATGCTTGGAAGTACTCACTGATTGGTTCATCTTTAAATTATTCAATAACTAGATTTGATTAAGAAAGGGAATTATCATATCAGAGATTGCTAGATTTTTGTCTACTTTAATTTGATATTTGCTGTTAGGCTCATTTTATTATTGGAATTCTTCTTTCCTTTGCTTGTGTACTTAACTAATACATGTACTACTTGTATTTGAAATGAAAATTATCAATGGTTCAAGTCAGTGTGACAAATTTTGAATACAGGTCAACACAAGGTCTTTTTTCTTAGCTACATGCATGTAAATTATGCTCTTGGACACCTATTTTACTTCCCAATATAATGATTTTATATTCAGGTTCTCTCTGTTTTACTTCCTTCCCCCCTCTAGATGATCTAGATCTGTCTTCCTTTATGTTGGTTTGCCTCTTTAATTCCAAGTGTGTTGCTAGAAAGCAAGTGGCTCTACTGTGTTGGAAAGTCAGAGGCTTGAACTTGTTGTTTGGTCTGTATTAGACAGCTTGTTGCTTGACATAAATATGATTGCACTATACATGCATTAGTAAGTTGATATCTTCTGGGTTTTTTTTCCGTGCTGCATTATAGCTAAAGTACGTTAATTAATATAAATCTGTTTGCAGACCGAGACTCCACCATAAGAATCCTCCAGCTTTTTCAGGTTTTTTGTATTTCATTCCTTTCCCAAGATTGTCATGTTTCTAGTAAATCGTTTCTCACCTTATCTATTATTGCACCTTTTATCAAACTTTCAGGGGAGTCCAGGGATGTTACAACATTAATGCAAAAAAAACTCAGTGAAGAGAACTGGAATTGAAGGGTATCCACTATCCAGTTGCTTTATAGCCAAGTACATTTTTTATGATGTAAGTTAAGCCTGCCCAAAATTTCTATAATGAAAGTGATATTCTCTTTCATCTTCTACTGCCAAAGAACAATACAATCTGCCAATGATTAGGTGGTTGCAGCCCCATTTTTTTTTGATCTCCTTTCTGAGTATAACATACATAAATTGTACCTTGACTATTATGTTTATAAATTGTACCTTGAATATTATGTTTATAAAAGTACTTGACTAGTACAAGTTTTACTTAGCTTACTGTCTTGGAAAATTATGAAATTATACGTATTTGCTAAATGCAATTGTACATTAAAGGGTTGAACATTCAAGTAAAAGAGTTCAACTTGTTGAGTCTTAGGTTCATTAGTTGAAAGTTAGGAACGAAAAAAGACATTTTAGACAAAATATGACCTATAATAATGAAACGTGGCTTAAATGTGCATAACTTGACCAAATTAGGTGAGAATGCGTCTTTGAAATATTAAAATAAGTCTAATAAACATGTAAAGAGTTTAAAATATTTATTTAGGTTTATTAGTTGAAAGTTGGGAGCGAAATAAGTCATTTTTAGTCAAAATGTGACCTAAAATGATCAAACTAGCCTTAAATGTTCATAACTTGAACAAAGTAGGTGAGAATGAGTCTTAGAAATATTAAAATAAGTATGATAAACACGTTACGGGTTTAAAATACTCATTAGGTTCATTAGTTGAATGTTGAGACCGGAATAAACTATTTTAGTTAAAATGTGACCTATAATGAACAAACGAGCCTTAAATGTGCATAACTTGAACAAAGTAGGTGGGAATGAGTCTTTTAAACATAAAACTAAATATGTTAAAATATAAAGGTTTTAAAACAATTAGTTAAGTTCATTAGTTAAAAGTTAGGAGCGAAATAAGCCATTTTTATTGTTATACAGTTCATTATTAATGTTCATTATTAATTGGGAGCAAAGCTTTACTTTATTATACGATACAATATTTATAATACAACTAAAGTATATTTTTTTTTTGATGGTCGATCTTCTTAAGGTATTCAACAATCCGAGGAGCAACCCTTCACTACGGAGGAGATAAATGAAGTTCGAGACAATTTGGCAAACTTCATTACTAGTGATTGTCTTTGATATTTTCTTGTAGTAAATCATAGATTATGAATGTTAGTTTTCCATATGATTGTAGTGTAATCGATTTTTAAATTTACAATTATATACTATTTAATTTAATTATTATAATTGGATACTTGTTTTATGTGATTTATGGAGGTTAACTAGTGGGCATGGTCTAATTGTATAATATATGTAGCAGGGATATCAGTTATATAACAGAATTCTAGATCAAGTGCGACTCATTTATATATCAAGTGCGGCTCTTTTTTATGCTTGTGCTGCCCATTTTTATCTCAAGTGCGGGCTAATTTCCAAAATTGGCAGCACAAAATTTGTCAAGTCCGGGCTTATTTTCAAAATTGGCAGCACAAACTTTTTCAATTGCGGGCTCATATTGCAAAATTGGCAGCACCAAATTTGTCAAGTGCGGGCTCATTTTGTAAATTGGCAGCACTTGAAGTATCAAGTGCTGCCAATATTTTGGCAGCACTTGATTTTGGCAGCACTTGAGAAACATCAAGTGCGGGCATGCCATGTGCTGCACATGTAAAAGCCCGCACTTTACCCCTTAAAATGAGCCCGCACTTGAGCATTTTTCCTCTAGTGTATGCATGAGATCGAAGCTTCATTATATTGCATGATTAAGGATTTTAGTTCACTTAAAATCTAACCAACATATTAAGAGCCTTAAGTTCCAAACTTAAAAATTGAGTTAAAAGGTGCCATGCCAAAATAACACTTACTTGGATATCCTTTTTTCATCGATCTTAGTAATAGTTTTCCGCCATAGCGAGGTGTTACTTATCGATACTAAAGAGGTAAGGTACACAAATAATTGTGAGTACATGTTAGTTTTGGTGAAACTCAACGATATAAGTAAGGAGTCCTTTTATGTCGTGGCAAAATCGATAGGTTTACCTAATAAGTTCTTAGACGTACCTATCAACCAAGAGTAGTTTCTAGACTATTAGCAAAAGGCTTTTGCTTACCTAAAAGATTTTAGAATTGAGTCTAAATACATAATGTGCTTAATTCTTCAATGGTTTTAGGATTTTGGAATCATTTTATTCACACCTGCCGGAACACATAATTTGAATAAAATGCCTAATGAACATTGAATTATGCATGTATGCTAGAATTTGAGTTTATTAAGAGAAACTGTGAATGGTTATTTATTTGTTTATTCTTTTCAATTGTAGTTTTAATTATGGCAAACAACAATTCATTCAACATTCGATCAATTCTCGAAAAGGAGAAGTTGAGCGGGAAAAACTTCCTTGACTGGCAAAGGAACTTGCAAATAGTTCTTATGCAGGAAGAAAAAGAGTATGTCCTGGAAGAGGCGATGCCCGAAGCCGCAGGCGACGGGGTCACTCAGGCAGCCCTCAATCGTTGGATTGATGCCAACAAGGATGTGAAATGTCTAATGCTCGCCACCATGAGTGCAGATCTGCAGAAAACGTTCATCAACTCAGATGCTTTCACGATCATCAGTGAGTTAAAGAACATGTTCCAAGATCTGGCTCGAGTCGAAAGATTCGAGACTCATAGGCAAATTCTTGAGACCAAGCTTAAGAAAGACGAGCCCGTAAGTCCACATGTTCTCAAAATGATTGGACTCATTGAGAATATGAGTCGGCTGGATCAGCAATTCTCTCAGGAAATGGTTGTAGACACCATCCTCCATTCTCTTTATAACGCGTATGATCAGTTCAAACTGAACTACAGTATGAATAGTCTGGACAAAACGCTCACTGAGCTTCACGGTATGCTGAAGACCGCTGAAAAGACGCTCAAAAGTGATAAGCAAGATGTGCTTATGGTGCGTGGGGGCAAGTTCAAGAAATCTGGAAAGAAGAGGAATGCTAAGAAAGGTGGCAACAAGGCCAGCCCAACTAAGCAAACTGGCGCCAAGTCTGAAAAGAGGAAGGTCAGTCAACCCACTTCTGAATCTGAATGCTTCTACTGCAAGAAGAAGGGGCATTGGAAGAGAGATTGCTTGAAGCTAAAGGAAGATCAGAAGAACGGAACAGTCGTTCCATCTTCAGGTATTTTCGTTATAGAATGTATACTTGCTAATTCAACTTCTTGGGTATTAGATACAGGTTGTGGCTCACACTTATGTTCCAATTCACAGGGACTAAGAAGAAGTAGAAAGTTAAGCAAGGGTGAAGTCGACCTACGAGTGGGAAATGGAGCACGGATTGCTGCATTAGCTGTAGGAACTTATTATTTGTCGTTGCCCTCTGGGCTAGTTTTGGAACTGGAAGAGTGTTTCCATGTTCCAAGCCTTACTAAAAACATCATTTCAGTTTCTTGCTTAGATGCTAAGGGATTTTCCTTTTTAATAAAAGACAATAGTTGTTCGTTTTATTTTAAAGAGATGTTTTATGGATCTGCTAGATTAGTCAATGGACTTTATTTATTAGATCACGACAAACAAGTTTATAACATAAATACCAAAAAGGCCAAAAAGGATGATTCAGATCTCACCTATCTGTGGCATTGTCGATTAGGCCATATTAACTTGAAACGCTTAGAAAGACTTCAAAAGGAAGGAATTCTAGAACCATTTGACTTAGAGGATTATGGTAAGTGCGAATCATGTTTACTTGGCAAAATGACAAAGCAACCTTTCTCTAAAGTTGGAGAAAGAGCAACTGAACTATTGGGTTTAATCCATACAGATGTATGTGGACCAATGAGTACAAATGCTAGGGGTGGTTTCAGCTACTTTATCACTTTCACTGATGACTTCAGTAGATATGGTTATGTCTACCTAATGAAGCATAAGTCTGAATCCTTTGACAAATTCAAGGAATTTCAGAGTGAAGTAGAGAATCAATTAGGGCAAGAAGATTAAGGCACTGCGATCTGATAGAGGCGGTGAATATCCGAGCTATGAATTTGATGACCATCTGAAAGAATGTGGAATTCTATCAGAATTGACTCCTCCTGGAACACCACAATGGAACGGTGTGTCGGGACGGAGGAACAGAACCTTGCTAGACATGGTTAGGTCAATGATGGGTCAGGCCGAACTTCCAATAGAATTTTGGGGACATGCACTAAATACAGCTACACTCACTATAAATAGAGCTCCGTCTAAAGCTGTCGAAAAGACTCCATATGAGTTATGGTTTGGAAAGCCTCCAAAAGTGTCTTTTCTTAATATTTGGGGATGTGAAGTGTACGTGAAACGATTAATTTCAGACAAACTTCATCCGAAATCTGACAAATGTATCCTTGTGGGCTACCCAAAGGAAACAAAGGGGTATTACTTCTACAATACATCTGAGAACAAGGTGTTTGTTGCTCGAGATGGTGTCTTTTTGGAGAAGAATCACATTTCCAAAATGACAAGTGGGAGAAAAGTAGACCTCGAAGAAATTCGAGTCGAACAACAAACTCTAGAGAATGCTCAAGATGACATTCAGGATGAAACTCAGAGATCTTTAGAAGAATCTGGTGAGAATCATGGTCAACCTAGAGATGTAACCCCGCGTAGATCGCAAAGATATAGATCTCAACCGGAAAGGTACTTAGGTATTTTGACGAACGAGAGCTATGACGTTCTATTACTTGAAAGTGATGAACCTGCGACTTACAAACAAGCTATGACGAGCCCTAGCTCCAAGCAATGGCAAGAAGCCATGCAATCTGAATTAGACTCCATGTCAGAAAACCAAGTATGGGATTTGGTCGATTTGCCAGATGGCTACCAAGCCATTGGAAGCAAATGGGTTTTCAAACTGAAAAAGGACAAGGATGGGAAACTTGAAGTTTTCAAAGCTAGATTGGTTGCAAAAGGTGACAGGCAAGTCCACGGTGTGGACTATGATAGAAACCTTTTCACCAGTTGCAATGCTAAAGTCTATTCGGATAATTAATGTTAGCAATCGCTGCATATTACGATTACGAAATATGGCAGATGGATGTCAAAACCGCTTTCTTAAACGGCGTTTTAACAGAAACTGTGTTTATGACACAGCCTGAAGGTTTTGAGGATCCAAAGAATGCTAAAAAGGTATGCAAGCTAAAGAAATCAATCTACGGATTGAAGCAGGCATCCAGGAGCTGGAATATACGTTTTGATGAAGCAGTCAGTGACTTTGGTTTCATCGAGAACGCAGACGAATCTTGTGTATACAAGAAGGTCAGTGGGAGCAAAATTGCTTTCCTAGTATTATATGTCGACGACATATTACTTATCGGAAATGACATTCCTATGTTGAACTCTATCAAGATTTGGCTTGGGAAATGTTTTTCGATGAAGGATCTAGGAGAAGCACATTACATATTGGGCATCAAGATTTACAGAGATAGATCTAAAAAGATGATTGGACTTAGTCAAAGCACTTATATCAATAAGGTGCTTGATAGGTTCAATATGGCAGACTCCAAGCGAGGCTACCTACCCATGTCTCATGGAATAACTCTAAGCAAGACTCAGTGCCCAAAAACACTTGATGAGCGTAGACGAATGAATGAGATTCCATATGCATCATTGATTGGTTCAATAATGTATGCTATGATATGTACACGCCCGGATGTTGCGTACGCACTCAGTGCTACGAGCAGATACCAGTCAGACCCAGGAGAGGCACATTGGACTGCTGCCAAGAATATTCTGAAGTACCTGAAAAGGCACAAAGATGACTTCCTGGTCTATGGTGGAGATGATGAATTAATTGTTAAAGGCTATACGGACGCAAGTTTCCAAACCGACAAAGATGATTTCAGATCACAGTCTGGGTTTGTCTTCTGCCTCAACGGAGGTGCAGTAAGCTGGAAAAGTGCTAAGAAAAGCACCATTGCGGATTCTACAACTAAAGCGGAGTACATTGCTGCACATGAAGCAGCAAAGGAAGCTATATGGCTAAGGAAGTTCATAGGTGAACTTGGTGTAGTCCCCTCCATTAAAGGACCAATAGCCCTGTATTGCGATAATAACGGAGCTATTGCACAGGCAAAGGAGCCTAAACACCACCAAAGAGTCAAGCATGTACTTCGTAGATTTCACCTTCTACGAGAGTTCGTTGAAAGAAAAGAAGTCGAGATAAGCAAGATTGGAACTGATGACAACATATCAGATCCATTGACTAAACCTCTGCCGCAGGCGAAGCACAACTCGCACACTGCAGCTATGGGAATCAAACATATTGGAGAATGGCTTTGATGTCCTTATTTAATGTTTTAAAGTTTTAGAGTTTAAATCTTTGTAAAACATTATTGCTTAATCATTCACAATAAATGAATATAATTCATTTTTCCATTTAATTTGTGGTTTATTAAATGATGAGTCCCTTCAATTTGACGATACATTCAAGATAGACTGTCAGGACCAGTCATGTGACTAAGAAATGTCTATTAAGTGAACTTGAATGTCAAAGGTTGAAAATGGTCCCTGGTCGGAGTTTTCTATAAAATTGGACGCATAGAAAACGTTAGACGACTAGAATGCAAGATGACTAGTAGTTTTGTTTCTTGAACTATGTGGACATGGCAATGTCATAATCATTTGCATAGATACTTACTTTGGGAAGACTAGTATCGGACAGACCTATGAAACTTTACTGTAAGAGATGAAAATCTGTCATAAGTAAATTTCATTAAAATTATTAGACACTAAATCCTCAATACCTGAGTGATTTGAGATTACTTGTTTGAGAACTGGTTACTTTGACGTTGACCAACCGTCGCACCGTAAAAGGAGGCTATAAAGGCAACGCTCAGGTAATCACCTATCAAACGAAGTCTAATCTCAAGATCGCAAGATTAGGATTGTCCTCCCATAAATCGGGATGAGATGCTTAAAAGTTGTACTAGGCCACTCGGAGAGCTAGAAACTGTTAAATGCATGGCCGTGCTCGGATGAATCATAGGCTATGATTATCTGTTTATTTGATCAGTTGAACTCTGAAACCGAGAAACACCTCTGGACATAATAAGGATGACAACTCTTACCTTATGTTCAAGAGCAATCATCGAGCGACAAAGGAATTAGGAAATGCACACTTGTCCCTAAGGACAAGTGGGAGACTGAAGGAAATAATGCCCTTGGTCCAAGTATGCATTCAATGTTAAGTCTAATAAATGCGGTTCAGTATTAATTAACAAGTTAATAAATTCAGTGAGATCAAGTGAGCTGAATGCCTAGCTAGAGGCCGCTTCAGTTCAAGTGGAATTAATGATATTAATCCACAGCTTACTCTTGACTGAACCCGTAGGGTCACACAAATAGTACGTAAACGGATCAAGTATTTAATGGCATTAAATACTCTATCTATGGATATTCGGAATCGACGGATCTTGGTTTCAGTGGGAGCTGAGATCGTCACAAGCAAGTGAATACTCCGGAAACGATGATATTGCCGGAAACGGAAATATGGATCGTATCGGAAATATAAATATTATCCAAGTCGTAGATGTTGCCGGAAACGGAAACGTGGTACGTATCGGAAAATATTATTGGAAATGGAGATATTGCCGGAATCGGAAATATTGCCGGAAACGGAAATATTGTCAGAATCGGAAATATTATCGGAATCGGAAAACAGTTCCGGAAACAGAAATATTAAATATTTGTTCGAAACGGAAATTAATTCCGGAATCGGAAATATTAAATATTGTTCGTATCGGAAATGAATTCCGGAACCGGGAATTTAATCGGAAGCGTATCGTACGAATAAGCATCGGACGAGGTCTGCCGGACGAAGGCCCAGCACGAAGCCAGGCCATCGCCCAGCAAGCAAGACGCGCGCCAGCGCCCAGCCCAAGGCAGCGCCAGGGCCACCGCAAGGCAGGCCCAGCGCGCCAAGGCAAGGCTGCGCAGCGTGGGCTGCGTGGGCCGAGCGCACGCGTGCGGGCGCCCTTGTGGCTCCGTGCGTGTGTGTGTTTGTGTCCATGCACAATTCCTAAATCTATTAGGATTTGGTGTATGATTAAATTCCTATTCCTAAAAGGATTATTTAATTAATTAGAGTCCTTGTAGGATTCTAAGTTTAATTAAATCGTATCCTACTAGGATTCCAATTCCCTTTCCAAACCTCTATAAATAAGGGCCTAGGGTCATAATTTATATATACGGGATTGAAGTATTCTAAGGGTAAGTTTTGAAAGAAAAATAAGCCAAACACTTGCAAACACATTAACCGAATTTCCTAGTAACCTTAAGGGCGATTCTAGTTGGTCTAACTTGAGGCGGATCCGGACGTACTGTGGACTTTCTGCGGAGGGACGACATTTGGAGTCCTAAAGACTTGTTCTTGTTCGGTTCGGGCGCAGCTAGGGAGGGCACGCTACAAAGTGTATGCTCCTAAATTATGCTAAATGATTATGTGTAAATAATATGTTTCCTGGCATTAAGGTTTTTCCGCATGATTTATGTTTTGTCATATGTATCATAACCTATCATAATTTATGGTCAAAGTTTTGATTGTTGGATACATTTTTCAAAGCGTAAAAAACTTAAAGAAACGGAGTTAGTACTTATTAATTATTTATTTAATTTTATTTATTTATTTATTTATTTAATTTTATTTATTAATTTTATTTATTTATTTATTCATTCATTTATTCATTATTCATTATTCATTATTTAATTTAGTTTAGTGAGAATTTATGGTCAAAGTTTTGATTGTTGGATACATTTTTCAAAGCGTAAAAAACTTAAAGAAACGGAGTTAGTACTTATTAATTATTTATTTAATTTTATTTATTTATTTATTTATTTATTCATTATTCATTATTCATTATTTAATTTAGTTTAGTAATATTCAGGTTTAGTTCAGTAGTATTCAGTTCAGTTTAGATCAATTCAGTTCAATTCAGCTCAATAAATCTATACCTAGTATTTAAAAAGCAAAACCATAAATCTATAGATGACATGTGGCATCTCCTTTTTTCATGCATCATTTTTTGACATGTGGCATCCCTTTTTTAATCCATCATTTTAACTCTAGCACATTTTCCACTTCATATTCTCCATTCAACATCTATTTACCATTTTAAAGAAATTAGACTATTTCCGGCCTACGACGATAAAAAAAAAACCCTAGAAGATGAGAGAGGGGAGAGGATGGAGAGCGGCGGGTAGTATTTGGTTTTTATTTACCATTTTAATTCATATATCATTATTTAATCTTTTCCAATTCATCTCTTCCTTTAACACTTAATATTAATTTCATCATTTAATTTAATTTTATGAAGTATATTCTTTTAACCTTCAAATTTCTCACCTCTTTTAAATCATATATTCCTACTCAAATACAAGCTAGCCCTCCAAAAAAAAATTGAATTTTAAAAGACAGTTTAACCCAACCACTAATCCCCGTTCTTGGAACGGGCTTAAGAGCTAATTTAGCTTAAAAAACATGACTTTATTATTAGATAGTGCACTATGCATACATGTAAAATAATTAACATAACATTATATTTAAGCTACGTCGACCATTTTATTGTATAACATAACATAACATAACATTTGGTTATAACGTTATAAGCTACATCGGCCATTTCATTGTATAACATAACCTAACGTAACATAACATAACGTAATATTTGGTTATAAGCTACGGCGGCCATTGCATTGCTTTCGACGCTCATGGAATTGTGTAGCCTGCTCAAAAAAATAGGGTAAAAGTCAGAAATGCTAATTATACAAGCTTACATTGTAGTTTTGTACTCTGTAAAAAGGAGTTAGAGGCTAATACCTGGTAGCCAAAGTAGGAAAAATATGTAAAAATATGGGTGAAAATTTATTAAATATGGATAAAGTAAGATAGATGTGTAAAAAGGTGGGTAAATGCAAGGAAAAAAATGAATAGACTAAGAGAATGTGAGTATAAAGTTGTAAATGTTGTGGGGTAAGAGAGATAAGATAATAAATTTTTATGTGAAAAAATAGAATAATAACACAATGTAAATAACATTATGAAACAACTTAAAATGGAAAGTGTAAATATCATTTTGAAACGGAGTAGTAGTAGCTAACGGCGTGACCAATATCAGATATGTATTACAAAAAACATCTCAACCCACAAAATAACAAAATATAGAAATGACAAGCACTAAAAACAAACGTCATTTTTCTCATACAAACATTTTTCACATAAAAAAACAAAATTTGATTGTTGTTTTTTGTCATTTAGTGTTTTGTCCTTTAGTGTTTGTCTTTATCCTATTTTGTCGTGTTATTGCTTGAAATGTATTTTGTATTACTTCCTCACATTACTTCCTCACAAAGTACGTATGAAGCAGCAAAATACATTCTGCATAGAAGTATTACGTAAATCCAAGATGAATCCGACCTTAGACATAAAACCATTGAACATTAATAACTTTTTCGGATTTTTCATGAAATGTCCTCGAAGTTTGACTTCATGTACCAAATACCCTTGCAGTTTCATGTATTCACCATATACCCATAGGTTTCATTTTCTTGCATGACGTGACTCTGCCGTTAAGTGGCATTTAAGTTAATGTTATTTTTAAGAAACTTTTATTTTTTCACCACAAACCTCTCTGGTATCTAAAATTTTCACCATATACCCCCTGTTAAGCAATGACTAGTTTTTCCAAAAAAATAATCTTTAGGCTGTATGTCTAAAATATTTCTATAACTTTTGGGGGTCTTAAGCACTAGATATATTTTTATATTTTTATAATATTGAAAAGTCTTGGAGGACTTGAAACTCAGGTAAATGTTGCTTTTCGCTTATGTTGGAGAAAGGGGAGGGGGACATATAATTTTTTTTTTACTTTTACAAGATTTAGTACACTCCCTTCCCCGAATCATACTACTCCGTAATATACGATACGTGTTTACTTGTTCATTTAACCCAACTTGTTTTTGTTTTTGTTTTTGTTTTTGTTTCTATTTTTGTTTGATAGAACTTCATTTGAGCCAACTTTGTGTTCACCCCCCAATAATTACATAAAAAAACAAATATACCTACTCCGACCCGAATCATAAATACGGAGTAAAAAACGAATACTCTTCATTCTTCAGTACTACAGTGTCCTAATCATACCTTGTCCACCGACAGTTAATAGGTATATTCACTGTTTTTTATTTATTTTTAATGATCTGCTTATTATATGAGCATCTATCTATAGCCTATACTATTACATTAAAAAAGAGATAAAGTCTCTATATAGAAATAGAACGCATGTAAAAAATAAAATATGATCTGACATTTGAAATATCAACCTGGAAAATAAAGGTGACACTCTAATTTCATAATTATTCAATCAAGCTTTCGCTTAATACAAAAGCAAAAGCTTCATATAACAAATTAATAGAGGTATGTATGAAAATTCTTATATGAATTTGAGGGCAAGGAAAAGGGGATCTACTACACTAGCACAGTAGCACGTACTTCTCACATACATAATCTTAGTCAGATTTGTAGATCAAATTAAACTCATTGGAAGCTGAATGAGGAGGAATGGTAACTGGTAAGATAATACTAAGATTTCTTACTTACAAAGAACTTCTAATGAGGTTTGGCTTAGGACTTTGAAGTCATGAGACCAAATATTTAGTATTAGGTATGCGGCCTAGCTTGTCTATAAAGATGTACATAGTATGAAATATGTGAAGTGAATAAAATTAAAAAAGAGAAGAGTAGTTAACAAGTAAAATATAGACACTTACTTCCACATTTAGAGCCGTGATGCAAAGTAATACCACAATATTGAGCAACATAAACAGCCTTCTCAACGCTAACATATTCCTCAACATCCTTAGTAACATACTTGCATAAGCATGGAATGTTAGCCTTCTTAACTGAAGCGCAACATTGTGAGGATGGCGGGGTTTTCGGCCCTGCCTTTCTCACATACTTAGCACACTTGCTAATTATGCCTGTTATATCCCCTTCGCATTGCCCATATGCCATTAACTTTTCGTTACCAAACGATATAATACAACACATGACAATGATTGTAATTGCCGTCAAACGCAATTTAGGACTTACTAATGCCATATTCAATTCTCAATTTCGGTTGTTTCTCTTTCTCTGATTTAGTTTGAGAACAAAGGAACTATGCTTGCAGAAGTATATATAGGAAAATGTACAAGGGAAACTAGATATTTCATGTCCCATAATACTCCCTATTTGGCTTAGATATTTACTAAAATACCCCTATTTGGACAAGATATCACAAATGTATCACCCGTCTTATATGACTATCTTACATTTTTCATAGAACCGATTCCTTGCCTAAACCCAGGTTGTCATAAAAATGTCATGACTCAAACAATAGGCAAAATTCGACTAAAATTGAAAATGAATGTAACAAATACAGTATTGATGAGTAAGATAATTGACTTTACTGGCCAAATAGATCCGAACATAACAAATCCTAACACTTTTACTCAAACATCTAATTCTATCTGATAGTCAAACCGGTTAATACAAATAAGTAACATCTAATCAAATCAGTTAACAACTCTTAATTAAAGAAAGCCTATTTCTTTGGGTGTAGGGAATTTGGTTGAACATTGATGGGACCACGTATCCTACTATTTTGAGCGACACCTATGTCTATGTGTATGTGTATGTCTATGGGCTTTGGTTTTGGTCCATAAATTGGTTATCCTTACTTATTTAACGGAATTGGTTGGGATAAAAAAAAGGTTGGTGGGGATGAACAACTTAACTCCAATGGAATAATTGGACTCAACCACCCCACCTTAGCAAGGGATTTCATTATGGCCTTAAATGCAACCACTTGTGACTCTAGGAAATTCCTTCTAGAAAATGTAACATATTCAAGGTATACAATTAGCTCTACGGCGGTAAATCGCCATTTGGCAAACCCATACTTAGGGATGACAGTGGATAATGGACTCGACCCAGATCCGTGGAGCCAGATCCGTTTTCAACATATCTGGATCCTCAATTTTTGGACCCGACGGATCCGGGTAGGATATGGATCCTTGGTTTTAAAAACGGATTTGGATCGTGTCCTAAGTCATTACCCGGATCCAGATCCGTTTACCTGTTTTTATTTTTAAAAAAAATTAAAATATAAAAATAAAGACTTAAAAATTGTAGCATTATTGAACTTTTAATATTATTTATGTTGGATTTGTAAAATTTGAGTTTAGTGAATGCTTGTATGGACAAATAGCGTTGTTATTGAAGTTATTAAACTATGTTTTAAGGTTAAAATGAAAATTAGGGCCGTTTGATGAAAAAATAAGGTAGGATCCGTTTTGGACCCTGATCCGTATGATCTATCCGATCTGGATCTGGATCCTCAATTTTATTACCCAACGGATCCGGATAGGATCTGGATCCTTGCCTACAAAATGGATCTGAATCTGAATCCCAGAGAATCCGATCCAGATCCTACCCGTTGCCATCCCTACCCATACTAGAAATTATGGGCCTCATGCTCATGGTATAGATGAAACAATGTGTGCCGGTTGTAACTCATACCCCCTACTTTATATTTCCTCCCTTTATCATCATGAATGAGTACATAATTTTGATACTTTTAACATTACTTTGTATAAATCTTATTCTTATCCTATCAGACTCATAGGATTGAGTAAGGTCTTGTAATTTTAGATTTTGACAGCTCATTCAATAGCTGGTAATAAATGTTGAAATGATAATATATCTAAGTATTATCTGCCAAGAAAATAACATTATAATGTTCATGATAAAGAAACTTTATCTCAAAGTAGATGTTTTTCTTCATAAATTTGCTTTCCTACCCAAAATCACTCAGCAAATGGTAATGAATGGTAATGAAAATTTAAGAAGAAAAAGAGATAATTTTGAGTGAACTAACATTATCATGAAAATTAATTTTTCTTACAAATTTACATACAAATTCATCTCATTGACACAATTTATGGTTGGCTTCCAAACAGAGAGTTTGAGTACGATCTTGTAATTTTAGAGCTGAGGCTTGGAGGGAAAATGTTTGGTTGACCCTAAGGGTTGGCAACCCCTAAGATACATATAACATAAAAAAATATATAAACATAATTAATTGGAGAGAGAAAGTGTTGTATGCAAAGTTTCAATGCATTTGTAACCAATCAAAAATCAATATTGAAAAGGGTTACCAACCCTTAGGGTTACTCTATCATTCTCCGGCTTGGAGTGTGGTATGGCTCGGATATAGGTCTAAAAATTAAGACCCAATCTATTACAGATTTACGGGCCATCACTTATATATGTTTGCGAGTACTCCGTAATAAGTATACATGTAAAGAAAAGGAGTAGAAATGTAGAATACTTACTTCCACATTTAGCACCATGCTGAAAAGGAATACCACAATATTGAGCAATATAAACAGATTTATCAACGCTAATAAACTTCTCAATTCCGTCAGTAACATACTTGCATAAGCAAACGACATCAGCGTTCCTTGCCGTAGCACAACATTGTGCAGAAGGTGGAGATTTTGCGCCCACCTTCCGCACATATTTGGCGCATTGGCTAACTAAGCTCGGGATATCCCCAGCGCATGATTGGATGGCGTAAGCCATAGAGTTGTGATTATTAATAAACCCTATAACATAAGTTATCATAAGGAGGGTTAACGCGGTAAAGCGTACTGTTGGGGATGCTAATAATGAGGCCATTGCTATACTTTTGTAGAAATCGGAGGATAATTAATATGTAATTTCTGATGTGAAATTGAGTTGTGAATAATGTTTCTTATGTTTAATGGGGTTGGGAAGAAAACAAATGATGACACGAGACTTTGAGGTTCATGAATTTGAGGACCGTTGACGACCTTGACGAATTTGGCGCGTGTTGACTTGGACTCTATTCATGGGGAAGACTTCATTTTTTCTTTCAAAAGGTCTTACGGCATCCGAGGTACAATTAATTAACGGAAATTTCATGAAATGCCCTCGAGTTTTGCCATAATTCACTAAACGCCCATTAAGTTTCAATAATTCATAAAATACCCCTCACAATTCGTACAAATACCCAACATACCCTTACTAATAACGGGCCGTTAGTCCGCCGTTAGCCAAGTTTCCAATTCACCCAAATGCCCCTATTCTAAAACTTATTTCACCAAATGCCCCTATTATGAAACTTATTTCACCAAATGCCCCAAATTTAAATATAGCTATTATGATGTTCCGATGGCTAGTTTTTGTGTTTGAAAAGTGATTCTTGGTCATGGTTGGCTATAAAAACCCCTTTGCTGAATGGTTCTTGTATTTTAGATATTATTTTACTTTACTTTGCTAATTTCATAAGATTTGTGTCATGAGTTTTCTTTCAAAATCATCTTCCACACCCAATGAGTCCACATATATTAGGGTACCTAACAAATTTTGTTATTGTGGTAGGAATAGAGGTTGAAGTGGTGTTCCACAAGCTCTTCTGGATAGCTGCTAATGCCTTTTGGGGTAGTTTTTTGCACATCTGTTTTGATCTTGCACATATTCATTGAGTAGAAAATATATAACATTAAAAGTAGTTGGTGCAAAGATGTTTTGTAAGTGAAGCTAAAAACAGGAATGCTTCCCAGTTTGGTAATTTGTGCAGATTATGCAACATCAATTATTTATGAAATGTGAATTTGTTTCTCATTATTTGTGTTTACTTCATGATTACAAACAGTAAAATTACAAACATCAATATCCCCATTTGTATTACAACTTTGACTACTTTTTGTTGTTGTTTTAGCTTCTTCTTCATTTGCTTCAATTCTTCTTGCATCTTACTGTTTCGCCTGTTTTCAATACTTTCTCCTTCGTCTAAGCTTCCCCCGCATTGTCCTTCATGTTGTTGCCCCTTGTTTTCTTGCTCAACTACTCCCTTGTACCATCTCAGATTGTTTCAAGGATCACACTTGTAGTACAACCTTTGTGGATTGAGTGTTATATCAGAGCTTCGAATGACAAATTTCTTACCACAATAACAAAATTTGGTAGGTACTCTAATATATGTGGACTCATTGGGTGTGGATGATGATTTTGAAAGAAAACTCATGACAAAAATCTTATGAAATTAGCAATGCAAATCAAAATAACATCTAACTTACAAGAACCATTCAGCAAAGGGGCTTTTATAGTCAACCGTGACCAACAGCTACCTTTCAAACACAAAAACTAGTCGCTGAAACATCAAAATAGCTATATTTAAGTTTGGGGCATTTGGTGGAAATAAGTTTCACAATAGGGGCATTTGGTGAAATAAGTTTCAGAATAGGGGCATTTGGGTGAATTGGAAACTTGGCTAACGGCAGACTAACGGTCCGTTATTAGTAAGGGTATGTTGGGTATTTGTACGAATTGTGAGGGGTATTTTATGAATTATTGAAACTTGATGGGCGTTTGGTGAATTATGGCAAAACTCGGGGGCATTTCATGAAATATCCGATTAATTAATTGTACATAGGAATAATTTTTAGGCAAATTTGCTAAAAATGACATTTTATAACTCTAATTTGGTGAGAAATGACCTTATATAATTTTTTTTGTAAAATCACACCTTAATGTAAATATTTTTTGCGAGAAAGGAACTTATATATTTTTTTTTGTGTGAAATCACACCTTAATGTAATTTTTTTTAAGAAAGACAACCAAAAGTAAGTTTTCGGCATTGACTGGGCTTTTTCGGCCATTGACTTGCACGTGAGAAGCACGTGTGGCTTTATTTTGCTAACCACACTCAATTTTCCTCCAAAATTCTAAGCTTTAAAATCTAAAGTTCAAAAAAAAAAAAATCGAAAAAAATCAAGTTTGAAAATTCAAGACTCTGGAAAATCAGTGTGTTTAGCGAAGTTACGCCACACGTGCTGCTCACGCGCAAGTCAATGCCCGGAAAAGCTCATTCAATGCCGGAAACTTCCCTTAGTTCATTTCTCGCAAAAATAAAATAAATTAAGGTGTGGACATTCTCCTCGTGGATAACATTGTTATTATCATGAACATGGTGCTCATTGTGAGCTCCGTTGGTAACATCGTTGATAGCATCGATAGTCGACATTCTGCGTAACATATCTTATCAGTTCACAAAAAAATTATATAAGGTCCTTTCTCGCAAAATTTGAGTTATAAAAAGTCCTTTTTGAAAAATTTAAAATTTGCCTAATTTTTACTCTATTTTTAATACTCCCTCCGTCCCAAAATTATAGTTCTGCTTTCCAAATCAGGCGTCCCATAATTATAGTCCTATTTCCTTATTTAAACACAAAAAAATTCCATGTTACCTTCAGTTGAGACCACAAAACAAAAAGAAAATGTACTTTATTCCTTTTAACATGTACTATTTTCTCTTCTCCGTGTACTTTATTCTTTTTTACATGTACTATATTCTACTTTTTCATCATCAATGTACTACTTCCTCTGTCCGAGAATAGTTGTTACACTTTCCTGGACACACAGTTTAATGCGATAAGTAGTAGTGTGGTTATCAATTAATATTTTATTGAAAAAGTAGATGTGATAGGAGTTAGTGGGGTATTTTTTTAATTGAATGAGAGAGGGTGTGGGGACAAAAAAAGATTTAGTGGGAAGAGAGAGACAATATAATAATTGTGGGGCCATTCCTAATCTAGAAGTGTAACAACTAATCTGGGACGCACGAAAAAGGAAAGTGTAACAACTAATCTGGGACGGAGGGAGTATATTTCAATTGTCCACACACTTAATTCCACTTTTCTTAAAATATGTGTTTTTAGTCAAAAGAGACTATAATTTTAAGACGGAGGGAGTATGTGTATCGTTATTTGATGCATGCGTTTGTAGAGATTTACAGTTAAATATATAATATGATAGCGGAATAACCTCAAAGTCAGAAAGCATGTATAAAGTACAGATCAAGCATTACTTACGTTTGTAGCGTGTTTTCCCTTAGTTCAACGAACACAAACATGAATAAGAACTCCAAATGTCGTTCTTCTAATTGGTTCACCGACACGTTCAGATCCGTCTTGAGATTGATAGCTTAGACCTCATTCAAGATAGTTTAGCTTTTGGGATGAACACTCTCATGGAGGCACAAAGAGAATTAGGGTTTCTCTTGCCTTAGGTTAGGAAAACATGTAGACTAGGTTATTAACTTATTATAATAACCTATCTAATGAGCCAAGCCAACCGGCCAAGCACGGAGCACGACCGGCCAGCAAATTTTTTTCATATTTACCCCATTTTATAAGTTTCAAGTTTTTGTATTTACCACCTTATAAAATATTTATTCATATTTACCACCTTTTATAAGTTTCAAGTTTTTGTATTCACCATCTTTTTAACAGATTTCGTCCAATTATCCGTCTATGTGGGCCTCACTTAACCAAAAAAATTAATTTTCCTCCTACTTTATTAGGTTTACCATTAAAACAATTAGGTAAATAGGGCCCACATTAACGAAAATTTGAATGAAATTCATCAAAAAGTGGTAAATATAAAAACTTTAATAAAATTAAGGTGGTAATTTATGAAATTATATTTTATAAGGCGATAAATACAAAAACTTGAAATTTAAAAGGGAATAAATATCAAGATATCCGATGATTTATTTTTTTAGAAAAACTCCTCATTTAATTAGAGTACCATTATACATAATTGATTGATTAGAAATTTTTATTTTAATCAAATTGAGTATAGAAGAAGAAAGAAGAAGAATTTTATGCCCAGTAAAAGTGGATGGGAAGGGAGTGAAATTCAGAAGAAAAAAAAATTAAAAAGAAAGAAGAGAACCAGAGGAATGAAGATGGCCTGAAAACTCAAAGACGGGACGTTTTGGCGCGAATACATAGGCCACGTCGGCAACATTACCGAGTCCAGCAAGGTTAATAAACGAGCGAGACTGTTTTAAGAAAGCTACTCATATAATTAGGACTAAATTTTAGCCTGTGCGATGCACGATTCTATTAAATTGTTAAGTTAAAATAAAACTCTTATACATATCTACCGCCATATTTTATTTATTAGATTAGATTAGTTTTTATTTTGGAATGAATTTTATTTTGTGTTTGATTTTGGATGAATTTGTTTATGCGTAATATTTGTAAATTAATTAATAAAAAAAACCACGTAGCACCTACTCGACTTTTTTAGTTCAAAAATAATTTTGAAATCTTATTTTTCATTGGCCGAAACAATTAGATTTTCTACGTGACGCTCTAATATTGGATTAGTGTTTGATTTTGGGTTGAATTTTATTTTAGATTATTGTTTGATTTTGGATGAATTTTATTTTTATAGATTAGTGTTTGATTTTGGATAAATTTTATTTTAGATTTATTTTTTTAATTATTAGAGTGTTTGGTTTTGTATGGAGTAGTATATATTAGTATGTGTGAAAACTATGTACTAGAAAAACTATGTATGTTGGCAATATGCATAACGCCTTTTGCAAGCAACCCATGTTAATGTTGCATTGCTTATTTTGAACTACATTATGTGGTGGTTTTTTTTTCAAAGGAACATGAAAGGCTTGGATTTTCTTGTTCCTAACAAATAGGGATGTCAATGAGCCGATACGCTCGTGAACAATTCGTGAACAAGCTCGGTCAAAGCTCGTTCAATAAATTAATAAACGAGCTTGAACAAAAAATTTAAGCTCGTTTAATAAATGATACTAGCTCGAACAGCCTAGTGTTCGGCTCGTTTAGGCTCGCGAACAACTCGTTCATGTTCGCTTCCAAGCTCGTTCGTGTTCGTTTATAAGCTCGTTTAAAAGCTTGTTCAAGCTCGTTTATATTAAATTTCTAAAAAAAATATGACAAATTTTTATTTATAAGTAAATATAAGTTGCAATTATTTTGTTAGATTTTGATTTTTAGGAGATTATAATTTATAAAATAGTATTAGCTAGTATAGTGTGCTAACTTTTTATTTGGGTATGGTTATGTTTTTATAATTTTTTAAAACAATATTTCATTTATTAATATGATCATTTAAATTCGATCTTGTTTGTTTATTAAGGCTTGTTTGTTAAAAGCTCGCTTATTAAGGCTCGTTTGTTAATACCTCGGCTCGGCTCGAGCTTGAACTTAAACAAGCTACTCGTGAGCTAAGCTCGAACAACGAAAAACTTAAATGAGCCAAGCTCGAACAGGGAAAGTGAAAGCTCGTTTGAGCTCGGCTCGAGCTCGAGCTCGGAAATTTCTTATCAAGCCTAGCTCGAACATCCAAATACTCGGCTCGGCTCGGCTCGTTGACATCCCTACTAACAAATATCTATTGCACCTTTTGCTTACCTATGTAATAGGAAACAATATCGAACCTGTGTTATGTAAGTGCCTACATCTTTCTTTCGTCTATTAAATCCGTGTTTGCAAATATTTACAGGTAATAGGACTTTAAAACTACATCATGTAACTACTATGTTTTATTCTTTATTTTATAAATCTCCCAAATAATTAAATGAAGGGATTGTGGGTCTTGATTCGGAATTTATTTACATTGGTGATTTTTATATCTTGACGCGCACAGTCCAACAACTAGTGTATATAAGTTTGATGTGATATGATCCTAAATCTAATTGGTGATAGGCGAAATAGTCCATTAATCTTCGATGTGAGACGCTTAATCACACAATACTCAGATTACTCTCATGAAGAAACTGTTGCGATTAAAGCGAAAATTAGAACAAACTTATCTGATTCGATGAACTGAACGAAGAACAATTGTTGCGTCGTGGACACCCACTGTCCTAAAAGACGATTCCGCGCTACCTCCCGGTGCAGTAGAACAGAATGCGGTCGCCCTCCAGGATTAGCGCAACTCCGACGTTGTGTGCACTCACAAAGCCGGATGGAGTCAGAACGTATGCCCAAAACCGAGAGCAATTTTGTGTGAGAGTAAGAATGTGTTTTCGTATTTTGTGTGTATGATTTTCTGTGAGAAGGGAACTGAAACTCTGATTTAAATAATTAGAAGGAAAGCATTGCAACAGACAAAAACGGCTGAGGGAATGAATGTTGCAACAGCCAAAAACGGTCAGAGACATTGAATGTAGTAACGGACGTAATTAATGGTAATTAATCCAACGGTTACGTAATCAATACAGATTCCCGTAACAATGACTTAAGCAAAACGGTCCAGTTACCAAAAAGAATAGGGTTGACCCACAAAACCCACCCCACGCCCGCGAACCGCATTCCCAAGTACCAAGTACCAAGTACCAAGGCCCAAGGCCCAAGGCCCAAGGCCCAAGGCCCACGGCCCACGGCCCGCGGCCCGCGGCCCGCGCCCGGCCCGGCGCGCGCGCGCGTGTGTGATGTGTCCACCCATACCATTCTCACACTTTCTTAAACAAGAGTTACACTCATTCCCCAATTAATAAACAAGAGGAATATGAAGAGTTTTTCCAATGTGGGACTCTTGAATTTTCACTCACCCTTTTTTCCTTTGTGTTTCCCAATGAGAATTTCCAACAATCCCCCACAGGTTCGAATATGCGGAAAAGAAAGAAAAGAAAGGAGAAGGATATTGGTTTTGGGCAAACAAAACAATTGAATAGGTGTCAATGTCTTTCGACTTGAATTAACACTTAGTGACATTTAAGCTATGATCTCTTTCCTACCAAGTGACTTTCGTATTGAACTTGATAGGGAGATAGAAACCCGTCACTTAAAGCACGCAACTGAATATGTATGACATTCTGACTCCGCGAATAAAGTGACGCCTTATACTGGCCATACGTCCGACCTGGATATGCTCATAGGTGCTCTAGAGAATAGCCCATATCGCAATTCTCATAGGAAGCGGCCACACTTCCACACCTACGTAGGTGAATCCCATCAAGTGTGAGCTACATTCACACCACCAAACATATGGTATGGGTTCATTAAGAGCCGTATGCTCAACCTCTTTCCTATTGTAGCAAGCACATTATAACATCTAGGGGATGGACAAAAAATAAAATTTTGTGCTTCCGAATTATAACAATAATGTCGTCCTTTGAACTCTGTGAGTAGGAGTTCATTATTTTACAATTCATTCAACGGGCTTCAGGCCCATCCCTTCCGATGTTTCCAAAACTAGTTTTCTACATAGGCCTTTCGTTAACGGATCCGCAATGTTCATTTCAGACTTTACATAGTCTAGTGATATCACCCCACTTGACAACAATTCTTTGATGGCCTTGTGCCTCAAACGAATGTGCCTTTTCTTCCCATTGTAGGCATGGTTGTTTGCCACAGCAATAGCCGCTTGCGAATCACAATGAAGTGCAACTGAAGGAGCTGGCTTCCCCCACAGCGGAATATCTGCAAGCACATTTCTCAACCATTCTGCCTCATGACCTGCCAATTCAAGAGCAATAAACTCAGATTCCATAGTAGACATAGCAGTACAAGATTGTTTACAAGATTTCCAAGACACAGCTCCACCCCCTAGGGTGAAAACATAACCACTGGTAGAGTTAATTTCATCATTGCCAGAAACCCAGTTAGCATCACAATAGCCTTCCAAAACTCCTGGAAACTTGGAGTAGTGCAAACTCCAATCCATGGTACCCTTAAGGTACCTGAGCAATCTCTTCAAAGCATCCCAATGTTCATGACTTGGGTTATGAGTATACCTGCTTAATCTACTCACAGAATAAGCAATGTCAGGTCTAGTGTAGTTCATCAGAAACATAACACTACCAATAATCTTAGCATATTCAGATTGGCTAACAGGATCACCATTATTTTTCCTTAAGTGGATGCTTGGATCATAGGGAGTCCTAACTGGATCGACGTCAAAAGAGTTAAATTTTTTAAGTAACTTTTCAACATAGTGAGCTTGGCTAAGACAAATGCCATTTGGAGTTCTCTTGATTTTTACTCCTAAAATCACATCTGCCTCACCCATATCTTTCATTTCAAACTTAGAACTTAGAAAACTTTTTGTCTCATTTACTCGATCCAAATTAGTCCCAAAAATTAACATATCATCCACATAAAGACAAATAATCACACAACCATCAGAATCATGCTTAGAGTAAACACAAGAATCACCTTCATTTACATGGAACCCATTACCTGTCATAGTCTTGTCAAATTTGTCATGCCATTGCTTTGGAGCTTGCTTAAGCCCATACAAGGACTTGACTAATTTACAAACCTTATTCTCTTGACCAGGAACAACAAACCCTTCCGGTTGAACCATGTAAATTTCCTCATCCAAATCACCATTTAAGAATGCAGTTTTAACATCCATTTGATGCACAACAAGATCATGAATGCAAGCAAGAGCAATCAAAGTTCTAATAGTAGCAATTTTAGTGACAGGAGAATAAGTATCAAAATAATCAATACCATGCCTTTGGGTGAATCCCCTTACCACAATTCTAGCCTTATACTTGTCAATGGATCCAGTGGATTTCAATTTTTTCCTAAAGATCCATTTACAAGTAATGGGCTTGCAACCCCTAGGCAGATCAACCAACTCCCAAGTATTGTTACTTAGGATTGACTGAAGTTCACTATCTATTGCCTCTTTCCAAAACACTGCATCAACAGATTTCATAGCCTCTTCATAGGTCCTAGGATCATCTTCCAAAATAAAGACATAAACAAAGTCATCATCAATCAAGTAAGGTTCAGTTAAGAAAGCAGTAATAAAATCATCACCATAACTGGTTTCCTTTCTTGCCCTCTTGCTCCTCCTTGGCTCCAATTCAGAATTCACATCAGAGGTGGGAGGAGCAACAACAGGCATACTAGAAGAAGTGCTAGAAGAAGGCACATCATTGATACAAGATATTTTCAAAGGAAATACTGTTTCAAAAAACTCGGCATCTCTTGCCTCAATGATGTTACCACCTGCATAAGAATTGTTAGCACCTTTAACAAGAAAACGATATGCAGCACTTTGGTAAGCATAACCAATAAAAATACAATCAACCGTTTTAGGACCAATCTTGTCCCTTTTGAAGCTGGGTATAGCCACCTTTGCTAGACACCCCCACACTTTCAAATAACTTAGGTTAGGTGCACGACCCTTCCATATTTCGTATGGAGTCTTGTCTAGCTTCTTGTGAGGTACCCTGTTTAAAACATGACAAGCAGATAATATAGCTTCCCCCCACATGTTATCAGAAAACCCAGAACTAATAAGCATAGAATTCATCATGTTCTTCAATGTTCTGTTCTTCCTTTCAGCAATCCCGTTCTGCTCGGGTGTGTAGGGAGCCGTTGTCTCATGAATGATCCCATTCTGCTCACAAAATGCCTTAAGAGTGTTAGGGTCATATTCACCACCCCTATCACTCCTAAGTCTCTTGATCTTCCTATCAAGTTGGTTCTCCACTTCGGCCTTGTATTTGAGGAACATTTCCTCAGCCTCATCTTTTGACCTGAGAAGATAAACCATGGTGAATCTTGAGCAGTCATCAACAAAAGTAATATAATACCTTTTACCACCCCTGCTCTCATAATTTTTAAAATCCCCCAAGTCACTATGAACAAGCTCTAGTACTTTAGTTTGTCTATCTATTGATTTAAATGGCTTCTTTGCAAACTTGGCCTCAACACATACTTCACATTTTGCAAAATCAGTTTTAGAAAAACTGGGAATCAAGTTAAGTTGTTTAAGCCTTTTAATTGAAGCAATGTTAAGATGACCCAACCTTGCATGCCATAAATCAATAGACTCAGCAATATAAACAGAAGAAGTACTAGCATTCTTATTCATAATTTCAAGTTTGACATCAAGAGTAAATAAACCCCCATTACAGAAACCCTTTCCCACAAACTCCCCATTATGAGTAATAACAAGCCTATCAGAATCAAATGAAAGCTTCAATCCAGCCTTCATTAGCAAGCTACCAGAAATCAGGTTCCTACGCATTTCTGGAACATGCAACACATTGGTAAGAGTAATAAGTTTTCCAGAGGTAAGAGTGAGAACGATCTTCCCTTTGCCTTGAACAGTTGCAGAAGCTGAATTACCCATGAAGACATTTTCACCATCAGTTTTTTCGTAGGTAGTGAACATGTCTTTGTTGGTGCAGATATGTCTCGTTGCTCCAGTATCAACGATCCATTCAGCAACATTACCTGTCAAGTTAGCTTCTGAAACAACCGCAACAAAATGGTTAGGATTAGAAACTTCATTAGCTTCAGCAAGGTTGGCTTGGTTCTGATCCGACTTCTTCTTGGATCTGCAATCTACAGACTTGTGACCAGTTTTCCCACATTCAAAACACTTGCCCTTGAACTTATACTTCATTGGTTTCCCTTGAGGCTTGAAAGGACTTCCCTTTCCCTTAAACTTTTCAGAATATGCATGAGGCTTAGGTTCTACAAGGTTAGCCTTAGCAGACCCGGAAAACACAGATTGACCCTTATCCTTAATACGATTTTCCTCCTCAATTTTCAGGTGACCTACAAGCTCCTCTAAGGTAAGGTCCTTTTTCTTATGCATTAACTGATTACGAAAATCTTTCCAAGAGGGTGGGAGTTTCTCAATTAAAACTATAGCAAGGGTAATATCACAAATACTCAAACCCTCGGCAGCCATAGCAATGCAAATATTTTCATAAGCATGAATCTGATCAATAATTGGTTTATCATCTTGGACTTGAAAAGCTAACCACTTACTGACACAATAACGCTTAGTACCAGCATCATCAGTTCCATATTTCTTTTCTAATGCATCCCAAATATCCCTAGCATGATTAAACCCCATATAGATATCAAGCAAAGTATTCGACATATGATGCAGCAACATGCCCTTACATGTCCTATCATCTTTAGCAAATTTCAACTCAAAAGCATGCAATTCAGTTTCATCATCAGGTTCGACAACGTCATCAAGCACATAAGCAATCTCAATTTGTTCTAAATAGAATCGCATCCTAACAGCCCAACGTTTATAATTCTTGCCATCAAGAGGTTCTAACTTAGACATATCAGGAATCATGAATTTGGAAGTCAAAGCCATAATAATCGTCTTTTAGATTGTTGCGATTAAAGCGAAAATTAGAACAAACTTATCTGATTCGATGAACTGAACGAAGAACAATTGTTGCGTCGTGGACACCCACTGTCCTAAAAGACGATTCCGCGCTACCTCCCGGTGCAGTAGAACAGAATGCGGTCGCCCTCCAGGATTAGCGCAACTCCGACGTTGTGTGCACTCACAAAGCCGGATGGAGTCAGAACGTATGCCCAAAACCGAGAGCAATTTTGTGTGAGAGTAAGAATGTGTTTTCGTATTTTGTGTGTATGATTTTCTGTGAGAAGGGAACTGAAACTCTGATTTAAATAATTAGAAGGAAAGCATTGCAACAGACAAAAACGGCTGAGGGAATGAATGTTGCAACAGCCAAAAACGGTCAGAGACATTGAATGTAGTAACGGACGTAATTAATGGTAATTAATCCAACGGTTACGTAATCAATACAGATTCCCGTAACAATGACTTAAGCAAAACGGTCCAGTTACCAAAAAGAATAGGGTTGACCCACAAAACCCACCCCACGCCCGCGAACCGCATTCCCAAGTACCAAGTACCAAGGCCCACGGCCCACGGCCCACGGCCCACGGCCCGCGGCCCGCGGCCCGCGGCCCGCGGCCCGCGGCCCGCGCCCGGCCCGGCGCGCGCGCGCGTGTGTGATGTGTCCACCCATACCATTCTCACACTTTCTTAAACAAGAGTTACACTCATTCCCCAATTAATAAACAAGAGGAATATGAAGAGTTTTTCCAATGTGGGACTCTTGAATTTTCACTCACCCTTTTTTCCTTTGTGTTTCCCAATGAGAATTTCCAACAGAAACAATTAATAAAGTTAATAAAAATTAAGAAAATAATGGTCAAAATTCTACTAGCACTTACTAGCTCCATTTTTTTGAGTTCTATTCACTTGTATTTTAAGCGGTCTTTAATATAATAATTTGGTTATTAGTACATCGAATTATATACTGGTAAAATTTCTAAAAAATTACTGTAATTTTGGAAATGTATAGATAATTTCACAATACCACAATAAAACGGTAGCCACCATAATTTATTAAATCTTAGCCCTTGATGAGAGTGGATTACTCTTGTTTATCTATTTTACTGACTTCTACTTAATTATAAACTACTAAATTAAAATAAATTTTACAATAAAAGAAATTGAACTTAAAATAACAGTTTTATCCGACCTAGAATCTGGAACATACGGAGTATATAGGTTTGATCTCTCAAAACAGAATTCATTCATCATGATAATGCCACTCTCGAGAGTTCTCTTCTCTTATACGAAGTATTTTTCTTAAGATCTGTTCTTATACTTTTAATTTGCAGGCCTCCAAATCTAATATATATATATATATATATATATATATATATATATATATATATATATATATATATATATATATATATATATATATATATATATATATATATATATATATATATATATATATATATATATATATATATAGGGTTGAGATCCGGTGAGAAAGCTAATAAACGTGAGAAGCGTGAGAAACTCTCTCAACCGTTAGATCAAATACATCAGACGACTCAAAATACGCGCGTCTCGTTAATACGAGAATCATAACTATACAGCTACACGTCATAGTGATACTAGGGGTGTAAACGAGCCGAGCCGAGCTTTACCCTGTTCATGTTCATGTTCATTTAACTAATGCGAGCTCGAGCCCGAGCCCGAGCTTTTAACCGAGCTCAAAAATCTGTTCAAGCTCGGTTCGTTTAAAAGATTTGTGTTCGCGAACTGTTCGTGAACGACTCATTTATTAATCGAGCCGAGTTTATAAACGAGCTTTTTTCATGAACGAGCATTCTTAAACGAGCTTTAGAGTATAACCACTTGAAAATCTAACAAATTATAATCATATCTAATAATAAAGATTAAAGTACATTACTTTATTTGATAAACAAACTAATAATTTAAAAAGAGTCAAAGAGCACTAATTTAGCAATTAAAATTTTATTTCAAAATATTTTTATTCTATTATAGATTTCAAAAGTCAAAAACATGATTTTTATTTATATTTGAAAAACGTATATATGGTAAAATATGATACATAACATAACTAGACGAACTTGTTCACGAACATAAATGAACGAGTTGTTCATGAACATAAATGAACGAGTTGTTCATGAACTTAAATGAACGAGCATACCTATGTTCATGTTCAAGCTCGTTTATTAAGCGAGCTTCAAAAGTTGTTCAAGCTCGGCTCGTTTAATAAATGAACGAACATTAACGAGCTTTAAACGAGCCCGAGCCCGAGTAGTTTATTGACCGGCTCGGCTCATTTACACACCTAAGTGATACCCAACTTTCCACATGGCTTGCTTTGATATTTCGTCCTCTCTCGTACTTCAACTTCTCCTTTTCTCAATCATGACCAAAATAAAAACATAAAAAAGCAAAAAACGACCGACCAATTCCATCATTCTCTCTCCTCCATCTTCATCATCCCCATCCAAGTATTAGAAAACAAAGATACATCGATGATGCATTGCAGATACATTCGAAATATCATAGAGATACATTGGAAATAGCATAGAGATATAGATACATTAGAATGGCATAGGAGATACATCAGAAAGCCATTGGAGATACATCAGAAGCCATTGGAGATACATAATCGTTAAATTTAATCTTCACAAATTACAGATTTTTTATTTTGGGTCAGTGTGTCGCACATACTCGAGCTTAAAATCAGATTACTCACGGAAGTACAAACTCACAAGCACTAATTAAGCTCCCCTCTTCCATGGAGAATTGGGAATATATTCATGTGAGCTGAAATTGAAATTGATGGGCTATGTGCCATTGATGATTTCCTGGAGCATAAATTTAACAAAAAAGAGGCATAGAGAAAAAAAAAGAGATAAAAAGAAAGTTTGGAGTTAATTATGGTGCTTTGGTTTAATTATCCAGATTTGGAAGAGGATGAGTGAAAGAGGAGAGAGAATGGAGATAGAAAAGTGGGTACAGCAAATTAAATAAATTGGGTTCATTCGTACAGGAGGCACTAGCCTATTCCTTCCGTTTATTAAAACTAGTTGTTGGCCGACGCGCTAACGCGCGCCGTCCCCCAAGGTAGAAAAAAACTAATTGTGCAATTATTTTTATTGAATTATCTCAATTATGGTTAATCAAATAAAACTTTGTATTTGAAGGAAGAAATATATTTCTTACAGATTTATTTCTTACAGATTTCTACAACATAGTTCTTACATGTTACATGTATAACATTTCTTTTGTAAATAATGAATTGAAATAGATTGTGTATGTTATCATGTTGCGACACTCAAATTCTGACCCTGTAACATGTTTAGTCTTTTCCAGCAGCGTCTTCATTCTTACTCCGTATTTAGTGTTCAAACATGAACAGCTGCGATGTTTCATCATCATTCACAATTTCACATGCGCAAACACAAGCATAGCCTACATGTCCTTAGTCCCCTGCATACGTACAAACACATATAGACATACGTTCAATGAAAAACATAGCCTAGTATTATTTCAAAATCGAACATAAGAATCACTCAGACTCTAATTAATCTGAAGGTTGGGAACTCACAATCAAGCTTTATGTGAAATGAAAAAAACAATGCTGGCATAAAATCATCAGCAGGATATCAAATAACCATATGAGAAACCATGATGGTTATGACCTCTAGACCTACCCTAAGATAAAGGGATCACAAAATGTTGCATTAGAAAACATCGGCATAGGACTCCTCAAGCATTTGTACTCTCTTGGGAGAAAAAACATAAAGAAAGTTACACATGATAAATATCAGCTCATGCAGGAAGAGAAATACAAGCTAGAAATACTATGACAAAGTGTTTTAAAGTAGAGAGGAACTTAGGCAGAGAGGAACTTAGAGAGGAACTTAGGCAGAGAGGAATAATCAAAACGAGATCTAAGAATTGGAGCTCACCTATTTAGTAACTACAATCAATATGAGACGTGTTTAATCTTGTGTCAATCCTCCGCATTTGGTTCATTAAACTTCTGTTCTAGATATAGATGAAGCCCATGACCATAAATACATCTTAAGTATCTGAAGTGATATGAGGTTTCCCATTGATTTTGGAAATTAAGTCATGGTACCACAATTTGTGATAGACAGAGACTGAAGCGACAATAAAAGGCTAATCCATTCAGGCAGCTAGGACAATGAAAGAGTTTGTAACAACTACAAAGGCATAGGCTTTGAAGGGAGGTCAACTTTTCAAGACATGATCATTCTTAACTAACTCTCCCCCTCCACCATCCTTTTAACTTTCCATAGAATACATGCCAAGAGATTAAAGGGAGGGTAAGAATGTTGTTAAATATTTATCCCTCGTTGTTGCTAGTGTTGGTGCTTCTATTTCCCATATCTTCCAAGTTATAAAAATGACATAGTGCATGAATTTCAGATAATGAGGTTTACTCAAACATGGTAACTGCACAAAATCCGGCCTATCAACCATCAAGCCTAACCTTAATAAGATGTGGGAGAGAGAGAGCCCAATTATCTTCACCTCTTCCCCACCTTGAAATTTTGCTATCTTAGTATTCAACTAAAGGCTTGAACGAAAATATGATATTTCTCTACCCAAAAAATCCATGTCCTTTATCATACAACCTAACAGCTACTTAATTGAATTAGTCTCAGACCATCACATTTTGTTAATCATTTGATACATTTCCAGACATCTTTCCCACAAAAAACTATACGATTAAAGCCTCTTAGTTTATTTCTCCACCCAAAACATCAACTCCCTTTATCTTACTACCTTTTTTTTTTGAGGGAAAGAGCAGGCATATTATATATTCAAATCCAAATCCGCCAAAGCTTGTAGAGCTTGGGGGAATATGTTCATACAAATGCGTTCGGAATTAGCATCTACTTCCCATCTAGCTACAGAATGTGCTAACCGATTGCCTACTCGTTTAACATGGACACACATAAAGAGATCAAAAGTACTACTAATTCTATGAATATCATCATACAGGAGGTGGATGGGCGCTGCACCCTCTGCTTGCGTCTATATTGTTCGGACCACCATCAATGCATCACTCTCCACTATCACTTTCGTGTAGCCCAGCCGTCGAGCCAGCTCCACTCCATAGAGCCAGCTCCACTCCATATCTTACTGCGCCTGCCTCCGCCATGACTGGTGCCCAATCAGCATCAATGCTCTTCACCGCGGCATCCATTAATGCTCCAGCATCGTCTCGAATGACCACACCCAACTGCACTCCATTCCCGTGTGTTACATGGGCATCCACGTTTACCTTTATGCTGTTACCAGGTGGGGCAAACCAGCGACCAGCAGATGGGAAATGGTGAGAGCGTGATTGCATACCAACCTTAGCATTATACTCCACGTAGTCCACCACCAACTTGACCATTCCCGTTGCAACTCCAATCGGATCAAAAGCAGTTGTGGGCTCAAAGATGGCCTTGTTCCTGCAGAACCAAGATGCCCATGCTAGAGCTAAAAACGTGCGCAATTGCTCCTTATCAACCTTTTCAGCCATCCACCTTACCCGGTCACTGAAGGAACCGCTCGGTGCCTCCGTTAGAAGGTCCAAGAACTCACTTTGCATCCATATAGTGCCTGCGTGTTTACATTCAAATAGTGTATGCATTATTGTTTCCTCATGGTGGTTACACACGGGACAGCAACTCGTCTCCCTGATATGCCTTCTACATAGGACGTCCATAACCCCAAGGCTACCCTTGCACGCTTTCCAGGCGAAGTGGCTCAATTTTGGAGGACCACCCACATTCCAAATCGCTTTCCATATCTCATCCTCACTTACACCATGCATCAATTGCCATGTCCTCATATGTCCCAACCTGCCAAGCAGCCACTTAGTTCAATTAGTATCAGACCATCACATTTTGTTAATAATTTGATACATTTCCAGACATCTTTCCTAAAAATCATATACGATTTAAGTACGATTAACACATACGAAGTATGATATAGGTTAACTTCATTTATATGGATCTTAAACCAGACTAACTCTTCTCCAATAAAGTAACTAATATGACTTACCAGGCACACCTACTTGCATCCTTCAAACGCATCACAGAGGATTAATACCTAAATCAATGGAAATTCCTTCGTAGTGGACACTACAATTTCCATGATTGTTAAGTAATAAATGACCTATATTGTTTTTTAGACAAAACATCAAGTACTGTACATGGGTGGCATACTGATTGCAGACGTGTACCCTGGCAACAAATTATTTTTCCTTCTACGTGCATTATAATTATCTCGCCTTCTACGTGCATTATACTGCAGGCTACAAATTATTATCAAAGACGTTTTTTCCTGAAAACCTCAACCCCCTTTTCTAACTAATGGCTTTCTTGTCCCAATGTTCATCCTCATACACTACTACTGAACCATTGTATTTTTCTTATTATTTTAAAAAATAGCCCTAGAAAAGTTCCTTTGTCTCGAGAAGTTTACCATGTAAAGGCGTAATACAACACAATATGGATAACTTCTTTCTTTAATTTCTAGGTAAGAAAATTTCCCTTACTACCCTCATAATGAAAAACTATATCAAATACCAGGCCATAACCCCATATCGAGATCAATTCTCATAATTACAATCCTTTCTGCACCAACACGACTGCAAATAAGTTATTGTTCCTAAAAGTCAAGAGCATGATGCAAACCTTATACTACTTTACCAGCTACAAACAAGATTCCAGATCGAACTACGCACACCACCTTTTTCGTACTAATTAAGATCGTCAATTTTAGCTGACTTCTATGAATATTATCATCTACATTATTCCCTTTCCCCAAATAAAAAGGAAAAAAGTTAGTGGCAAGCATACTACTGTACGTTTCTACTTGCATATCCCATCCCGATTTCAATCTCAACATCCATATCCGACCATGCCTAGTAACAACATACACTAACAATGAAGCCTTTAAAATCTGAATGCATATTAGGTGAGTAATAAACTGTACAGGCACAATAACACGGTTAATCCCCAAAGAAAGGTATCAATTTTTTTTTACGCAATTTATACAAAGAGATTCCTAAACTGCATATTTTCAGAACCAGATAATACCAGATTGTTTATACCACAACGTCAAGAAGTCCATCTCTGCGCCATAGTTAGCCCCTAAACCAAGATAACCTACAAAAAAAAAAGACAACATAGATGCATTAACAAGCAAACAATATGTATCATCTACTAATAAATATAAAAAAATATTGATCTAATGTTTCTTTGAGGAGTTAACTATATCAGCTAGTCATAACACTATAGTGCTTATTGATAAATGCTTTCCCCCAAAAGTTCAGTGTGACAGAATCAATTCTTTAAGAATGAAGAAGCAAAACTTAAGCACTGCCAATGTGCAACATTTCCCTATCCCATCAAAACTGAAAAACCCACTCAACATTGTGCATATTTTCAGCTTGGAGTCTAACGGTCAAAACTAATTGTTTTGCTAATCTGTTATCTACTTCTCGTCTTCGCAGTTGGTTTGATTATTAATCTATTGTTGTTCTTTCCCTTTCCAAAACATCTGATTAACATGATCGTTAGACTGATTAACATCTGATTAAAATTCACCACCCTTATCCTGTTACCATTCTCCTCGTTCTTTCACATGAAAAACCTAGGCGCGGAAAGAGGATCTTTCAGTAGAAAGGCCAAACTCCTAATATCAATATCCCAATATGTGCCTGCTTCGCGAAAAAATCCTCAATTCATGGCACACTCAATCATGACCCAACCAGAAAATCTAGATTTATATACTACTATTTCTCGGTACATCGGTCCAACCAAGGTTGTTAGGATCGGGATCCCACTTGGGATCGGTGAGGGGGGGGTAGGATTGGATCGTAAGATCCTACGAATTTGCTAAAAAGGGTAATAAAAATAATATAGCATGACGAAATACACTTATTTCACGAATAAAAATAATTAAATACAAAATTTTGCCATATAAAAACAATTTTACAAAGATTAGTACCCCGTATTAATTGTTCTTTCCTTCTTAAATAATATGATATGGCCCTTATTAACAATTTACCTTTACATTTTGAAATTTCACGTGTTCAAAAATATTTTTAATAATTTATTAATAGTTATGTGACATTAATTTAAAAATGTGGTTATTGTATAATAAATGCAATATAAAATAAATGTGTTTTCTTAAAATAACAAACAAATTAAAAATAAAGGTAAGATTATTTATAATAATAATAAAGGTAAAAAATATCTTACCTTTATTTGTTGAGAAGTGCCAAGTGTTTAGGTTTGTACAATAGATTGATAAAGATAATTACTTAGTTGCAAAAGAATATACTCTGTATACTCATTTTAGTGTTTTCAGTTCCCAAAACAAAAATAAAAACAAAGTATTACCTATTTCAAGGAAAGAAAGCATTATTACGAACTTGCTAAACCTGCTCAAACCAATTAACCAGTAATGAGAAACGAGGCAACCAAGAGAAGATCTGATGACCGGCGAGCGACACCAGAGATGATATTTCCGGAAGAAGATACCAAGCACTACTCTCTGCCTACCTCTGTTCCAGATCGTGTATATGGAAATTTTCAATTTTGTTTAACTCGAAAGTTAGGGTTTCATGCCAAATTGGGGTTTTTTTATTTTGGGTACAAAGTGAAGAAATTTTGTACAATCAATTAAGGGTTTTAAGTCGAATTATCATTCAAAAGATGGGTAAGATGTTAATGTGAAGAATTATTGGTTTAATTTAAGTGTTTTACTCATATTTTTTTAGCGTTGAATGTTGGTTGTAGTATTGGAAGTAGGATCGTTAGAATCGGATGTAAGATCGCGATCCTACACGATCCTTCACGATCCCACAACGATCCTGACTAAAATGCGATTCTGACCATTGAAATTTTACAAAATTGGCAAACTCAGTGTAAATCAAGACACACTGCTGCTAGAAATTAAGCAAAACAGACAATTCAATTTCTGTCTAAAATTGAAATTTTAGACAAAGTTCTAGCCTATAATTAATTCGAACTACAAAGTAATCATAACCTAAATTGGATTAAACCCCTCAATCTTGTTTGGGAAGTAGCAAAAAAAACCCAACTAATCAGACCCCTAAAAACTAAATTGATCGCAATAAACTATTGAAGATTTTATTCAACAGTATGATCAAAAAATTATAAATTTCACAACAAAAAGAATAGTAACTGTACCAAGCCCGAGTAAGAAACATTGAGACATAAATTGTAATTACATAACAACAAAGAAAACTGGGAAATATATTCTGGTTCACACACAAATCACAACCACTATGCTTCACACCAAGACCTACGAAAATTCAAAATTTGATAGATACAACCAAAACCGCTTAAAAATTCGCTTTTCATGCTTGTCATATTACTGATTTTGAAAATCAGAAAGCAATTAAAATTTTCTTTATAATTGAATGATGCCTAACAGGAGTGTCAAAACAGATGAATATAGAGAAAGTCGTAGTAACCTAACATAATATGAAATGAACTAATAATAACCAGAGTAAATAAGAAATTGGTACTTTCAAATTTGACAGTTGAGAGACACATAAAAGGTCATAAGGGATACCAGTAAAGTATGCTCAAAAGTGAGCAATGCGCTTCCCATCTGCAGTAACAGCAGTCTGACCATCAGGCCACATTCTGTAATTCCATAATCATTCCATCAGTTCATACAAATTAAAGAAGATCTCCCAACATCATAATAACAAACACAAAGGCTAAACTAATGCCAAATTCTGAAGATTCTGCACCCTAATATTCTTTAGAAGCTGATGCATAAGAGTGAAAAGGAGCAACCCGTTATTATGCAGATGAGAAGTAAAAACAGCAGAATACACATTATTGATAAACTTATGAACCCAGCTTACAACAAATTTAATTAACCTGTTTAAAGTGGCCAGTAGCCCTGCAATTAATCTGGTTTTGGAGGGTAGAATCTAAACACCAAAAACCCCTAAAATTACCTAGACCTAGAAAATTCAGAAATTGAGAGATGACAGAAATCTGAAACACCTAAAACCCCTGAAAGATTAAATTTTAAATACCAAGACTTAGAAAATGCAGAAATTGGAAGAAAATAAGAATCTGAAAAACCAAAATGGCAAAACCCCTAAAAGAATAGGATTTTAAATACCTAGACCTAGAAAATTCAGAAATTGAGATCGAAAAGAAGAAAAGTGCCTTGTCCATTATCTTCGTCTACTTCCTGTTAACCTTATTTAAACTAATCAAAGAGCTCCAAAATAGCAACAACAGCTCATCTGTTGAAACAAACTGATCATTCAGTTAATATGTATATAGATTTATGAACCACAGGACCCCAAGATTTTTAAGACGTATTTTAGTTAGGGATTTTCTAAGGAGGCAGTGGACTGGAGACAAATGAATCATAAAAAATAAACATAAAAAATCAAGTTTTAACAAAGCAGGGTCAATTACAAATTAAACTGGACACATCAGGGAGAGGGTCCTTACTTCTACAAGACATGATGAAGTACCTCTTGGGTAAAATCGAACAGCACCACTGCAAAGGAAGAATATTTTTCATCAACAACCAATTGATACTCCTATAGGATAAAATTTAGAAGTCTAGAGCACCATTAGCAGTATGCCGATGTGAATACCACAGCTTCAATGCCCATTTATTTCAGATGGAAAAAAAGGCGAAGCAAAGCAACAGTGATATTAAGTCAATCGACTATATAACTTCTGGTCCTTTAGAGCCCACAGAATTTCATGTACAACAAGATTATAATGAGGATTGCAAACATGGGCAAAAGTGTAATGAAGAATTCCAAAGAACTACACATAGACGAAGCAGTGAAAGTACAAGCTTCAGCATTGCTGCTGCATATAATTCTCACCTGATTGGAAGACCTTCTAGAGATCTCCAATGAATTTTCTGGTTTGGGATGGGCTGCAGTGACGCCAGAAATAGTACAAATTAAACCATATCCAGGAGATAACTTTCAAGTGAACAGATAATGATAAAATATAGAAAAACCAAAGAATGATGGTACCTGCAGATTTCGAGCAAGCCAAGAGAACTCAATGTCACGGCCAAATGCTATATATTTCAGCGTCCATTTTGATTGATCAGGCTTATCTTCCAAGACCTGGTATATGAAATAAAATCACATTATCAAGCAATGGGAAAGGAAACAGTGTGTTAAGGAGGAACGAAAATTGATGATCAAAGAAAAACATCCATAGAAATCTAGCAGAAGAGTTTTTAATAAGATAATAAATGTTACCACAATGTTACTATGACCATTTTGCATAATCTATAATTTCTCAAAAAGTTTTCCATCATAGAGCATCAGAGCCCCTGTCCTAGGATCAGAGTCATTTGCCATACACAGATAATTCAGTTGTTAATCAGAACTTGAAATGGCAATATCTCGTGAAAGATGATCATAAAACATAAAACAGGAGATCAGTATTACCTTCTTCTGACTAAGCGACCATACATGCTTATAGAGAGATTTATTCATCCGGAACCTGTTGATGGTATCTACACGAAAAATGGGATGCAACATCTTGTCAAATTTTATGTTACGCCTGTTGGGATCTTGAGCAAATCCTTCACTATATAAGCCCAGAGTTTCTTAGCTGCCTGAAACCAAATAGAATTTGGCAATACATAATCCACATTTACACACCAATAGTTTGCCAACCATAGTCACAATGAATGAGATGAAAAAAAATAGTAGAATGTCACCTCAGCTCGAGCCATCTCAGCCCAGAGTATCTTAGTGCTTTTCAAGCTCAGTTTCGGCATTATCCCCTTCCTTTGGCTGGTAATCTATCGAACAAATTCATAAATCAAGCAATTATTAAAAGAGTAGAATCCTAATACTCTCATAAGAAATCCAGAGGCTAAGATAGTTATTTATGCATAGACTTACAAATTTCAGAAACTAAGAAATGATAAGAATCTAAACACCAAAAACCCCTAAAATTACCTAGACCTAGAAAATTCAGAAAGATAGAAATCTGAAACACCTAAAACCCCTACAAAATCGAATTTTAAATACCAAGACCTTAGAAAATGCAGAAATTAAGAGAAATTAGAATCTGAAACACTAAAACCCCTATAAGAATCGAATTTTAAATACCTAGACCTATAAAATTCAGAAATTGAGAAAAGAAGAAAACTACCTTGTCCATTATCTTCGTCTACTTCCTGTTAACCTTGAAAGAAGAAGAACGAGAAAACCCTAGCCACAATCAAGGATATCAGCCGCCATGTTCAATTATTGTGGAGTGAGATAGATGTAGCAGAGAAGAAAAATGGATAGAGAAAGAAGGAGGGAGAAGAGAGGAGAGACGAAATGAGGGCGTAAAGAGCTAGGGTTTGCTGAAAAACCATCCATAGAAGAACCACATGTGAAAGGAAAAGAAGAAGGGAGGAGGGAGAAGGGAGGCACCGAGTGAACACGAGATTTAGAGGAGGGCACAAATGATAAATGATAAGGAACTTAAGGGTCTTTTAGGCAATACATTATTGAATGAATAGTGAAATCATACTCCTTGCTTTTAAAAGGTTATAGAAGTATACGAAGCCACTAATAACGCGCATACATTTTTAGCCATCAGATCAAATTAATCCGACGATGTATATTACTTCTCACGTTTCTCACGATAAATCCACTTCTCACGTGAGCCTAAACCTATATATATATATATATATATATATATATATATATATATATATATATATATATATATATATATATATATATATATATATATATATATATATAAAGGAGGCATATTTGCTGAAATATTAGAGCGCCACCTAGGATTACTAATGGTTTCGACCAATGAAAAATAAGATTTCTAATTTATTTTTGAATTAAAAAAATCGATTGCCACGTAGATATTTTAATTAATTAATTACTAATATATACAACTCCGTGTAAAATCAAACACTATAATAATTAAAAAAAATCTAAAATAAAATTCATTCAAAATCAAACACTAATCTAAAATAAATAAATTAAATTAAATTTAAAAATAAACATTATCCAATATTAGAGCGCCATGTAGGAAATCTAATGGTTTCGGCCAATGAAAAATAAGATTTCAAAATTAATTTTGAATTCAGAAAGTCGAGTGCCACGTAGATAAATAATTAAACGCCACGTAGATATTTTAATTAATTAATTAATAATATAACAGCGTGTCTCCTGTGAGACCAGTCACACCATCAACTTGATGGTGTGACGAGCGCGAAACCAATAGCGTACCTCCCCTAAAACTATAAAAAAAAGTAACAGATCTAAACTATAGAAGTAACATACCTAAACTAAAAAAATACCTCTTCTAAAATTATATTTAAAAAAAAAGTAACATGTCTAAACTATAAAACTAACATACCTAAACTAAAAAAAATACCTCCTCTAAAATTATTTTAAAAAAGTAACATGTCTAAACTATAGAAGTAACATACCTAAACTAAGAAGATATCTCCCCTAAAACTACTCTGTATAAAAAAAGTAACACGTATAAACTATAGAAGTAACATACCTAAACTAAAAAAAGTACTTCCTCTAAAATTATAAAAAAAAAAAAAGTAATATGTCTAAACTATAGAAGTAACATACCTAAACTAAGAAGGTATCTCCCCTAAAACTACTCCGTATAAAAAAAGTAACATGTATAAACTATAGAAGTAACATACCTAAACTAAAAAAAGTATCTCCTCTAAAATTATAAAAAAAAGTAACATGTCTAAACTATAGAAGGAACATACCTAAATTTGCAAGTGTGAACTGGTCTTACCATCAGTTGATGGTGAGGACAGTCTCATATAAGAATTTGAGATATTACGCATATACAATTTTATCCAAAAACAAACACTCTAATAATTTTTTTTTTAAAAAATCTAAAATGAAATTCAATGCAAAATCAAAAACTAATTTAATCTAATACGAATTAAGTATATAAAGTTGGTATATACATAAGAGTTTTATTTAAACATAAGAATTTAATTGCTTATCTCTATTTGGAATACTTAATTGCTAGAATTTCAAATATCAATCTTGAATTTCAAATTTTGATTTTCGAAGAGAAGGGAAAATTATTTCAAGATTCAATCTATTTAAATGATTCGAGATCACGGTAAAAGGTTAAGTGTATGGTTTTTATGTTAGATGAAGAAGAGTAGAAATTGATTCAATTTTTTCATTGATGTTTTCCAGCCGATTTTCAAGGGGTACTATATGCAGATACATTTTTACCTAAATGCAGGACATTTTAGTATCATTACAAAAATTCTCCCTAAATTGCCCTTGTTTTAAATTTACATAAACTACATAATTGTTTAACTTTCACCATATTTCTACTGCTCAAAGGACAACGATGATGATTGATGACTGTGCCATAACGATTATCAAAACAAATTAATCTTCGGATATTTCATGAAATGCCCTCGAGTTTTTCCATAATTCACCAAATGCCCATCAAGTTTCAATAATTCATAAAATACCCCTCACAATTCGTACAAATACCCAACATATCCTTACTAATAACGGACCGTTAGTCTGCCGTTAGCCAAGTTTTCAATTCACCCAATGCCCCTATTCTAAAACTTATTTCACCAAATGCCCCTATTGTGAAACTTATTTCACCAAATGCCCCAAACTTAAATATAGCTATTTTGATGTTTCAGCGACTAGTTTTTGTGTTTGAAAGGTAGCTGTTGGTCACGGTTGACTATAAAAGCCCCTTTGCTGAATGGTTCTTGTAAGTTAGATGTTATTTTGATTTCCTTTGCTAATTTCATAAGATTTTTGTCATGAGTTTTCTTTCAAAATCATCATCCACACCCAATGAGTCCACATATATTAGAGTACCTACCAATTTTTGTTATTGTGGTAGGAAATTTGTCATTCGAAACTTTGATACAACACTCAATCCACAAAGGTTGTACTACAAGTGTGATCCTTGAAACAAACTGAGATGGTGAAAGGGAGTAGTTGAGCAAAAAAACAAGGGGCAACAACACAAAGGACAATGCGGGGGAAGCTTATACGAAGGAGAAAGTATTGAAAACAGGCGAAACAGTAAGATGCAAGAAGAATTGAAGCAAATGAAGAAGAAACTAAAACAACAACAAAAAGTAGTCAAAGTTGTAATACAATTAAATGGGGATATTGATGTTTGTAATTTTACTCTTTGTAATCATGAAGTAAACACAAGTAATGAGAAACAAATTCACATTTCATAAATAATTGATGTTGCATAATCTGCACAAAATACCAAACTGGGAAGCATTTCTGTTTTTAGCTTCACTTACAAAACATCTTTGCACCAACTACATTTAATGTTATTTTCTACTCAATGAATATGTGCAAGATCAAAACATATGTGCAAAAAACTACCCCAAAAGCATTAGCAGCTATCCAGAAGAGCTTGTGGAACACCACTTCAACCTCCATTCCTACCACAATAACAAAATTTGTTAGGTACCCTAATATATGTTGACTCATTGGGTGTGGAAAATGATTTTGAAAGAAAACTCATGACACAAATCTTATGAAATCAGCAAAGTAAAGTAAAATAACATCTAAAATACAAGAACCATTCAGCAAAGGGGTTTTTATAGCCAACCATGACCAAGAACCACTTTTCAAACACAAAAACTAGCCGTCGGAACATCAGAATAGCTATATTTAAATTTGGGGCATTTGGTAAAATAAGTTTCCTAATAGGGGCATTTGGGTGAATTGGAAACTTGGCTAACGGCAGACTAACGGCCCGTTATTAGTAAGGGTATGTTGGGTATTTGTACGAATTGTGAGGGGTATTTTATGAATTATTGAAACTTGATGGGCGTTTGGTGAATTATGGCAAAACTCGAGGGCATTTCATGAAATTTCCGATTAATCTTTTCTGCATAATCCACTGTATATTGCTAGCAATAACAAAGAACACCCAATTCAATTTATGAACTTGCATAACAATTATCAGAATTGAATCTCAGGACTATAGACAAGTTGCCATAATTTTCCCAAAACTATGAACAACTGCCGTACGGTATTTCCGGAGCTCTTGGTCAACTACCGGCTTGCATATCCGGAGCCCCTGAATAGCTGCCGGGTGGTTTTCTCGGAGGTCTTGACAAGCTGCTAGAAAGTGTTTCCGGTGCATTTGATTTGTCGCCGGAAAAAAAATCTGGATCTGTGTCCCTCTTTCTTTTTGAACCTTTTTTATCTATGAAACTTCTTTAAACTTTAATCATTAGTTCAAATTATTATTGTTATGATTTTACATAAAATTTAAACCACAAAATAGACTACTGTAGGAAGGAGAGAGAAATTAATTATTCATCAAAGGGAGTTTTTAGTTAGAGATGAAGACATATAGGGAGATAATGGTGGTGAATGCGTGACTAGTGAGGCCGGCAAAAACGTATTAAAGGTTATTTTAGTCATTTGTTTTTTATAATGATTTTTAGTTGTTCTGTGTTTAGGGTTTTCTTTACTGCATTTAGTACTTGCGATTTTCAATGGTTGAGTGGTTAGAATGACAATGGTAGTATTTTGACTTTATTATTTATTCTTTTGTCAAAATTTATTTCTTGTAATTATTAATTCAACTAAATCAACGGCTCAAACTAACCAAAAATAATTAACGGTTATGATTCAGTGTATTGTAGTGGCTACCATTTTGTTTTAGCCATTCAAAAGCCTTCCGAAATATATAACAACTAGATAAGGTCTCGTGCACGCAAGGTTTTTTTAAAATTATTAATTGACCATCTTTTTTAACTGAAATGTTTATCCCTTAAATCTATTGCGTAATTAATAAATCTCGAACGTACTCATTTTATCATATAAATACAATTTTCGCTCTATTATGTATTATATATTTTATATGTTTAATATGATTGTTTGACCAAATTAATATTTGATATGCTTAATATGAACAAACTATTGAGTAAGATTGTTTTCTGTTATTGATATGACCATATGACTAAATTAATATTACCAAAATTGTTTAATAATGTCATATTTAATAATCCTACAATATTTTCTATTTATAAACATTTATACAAAATGAGAGAAAATAAAAATAGAATAAAGTAGATATTTTTTTTAGGAAAGGGTTTTTGGCGGGAAAAAATCGCACCAGGAATTGACACGTGTCATTCCCGGTGTCTCTTTTAGTATATAGTAATATATTCAAATCCAACGAGATCTCACATACTATTATACTACTTCATGCGTTTCAAAAAAATTACAACACTTTCACTTTTGCCACTATTCATTTACTAACTTTGACCATAAGTTTTTACTAATTTATTTAAAGAAAATTGGTGGATTGATTTTATTGTATATTTTCATAATATTAAATTTTAAGATTAAAATAAAATATTAGAGATATTTAAGGTCAAAGTTATATTTTGGCAAACGTGCTAATCAAAATGTTGCATTTTTTTTTGAAACCAGTACTTAATAATGTACTTCCTCCGTTCTTTTTTAAATGATACAATTATTTAGGCACATTTGCCAATGCACGATTTCAAACATTAATATCTCTAATTGTGGATCGGAAAAAATTATAAAAAGTTGATATTTAAATAATATTTACTGATAAGAATCTAATAAGATCCCACACGACTATGTTTTTTCTTGTGTATAAACCACAAAAGGAAGTCAAAAATGTTTGTGTAAATAGTGTCTAAAACCACACTGTGTCATATAAATAAGAACATAGGAAGTATATCAAGAAACATGGTCAAAGAAGCTTACAACATGAGACTGGTTCATTATTGGATAATTTGCATTACAAAATTATTGTTCAAAATAATAAAAGTGACAAACTAATTAAACTTAAATAACAGGATGAATAATACCTGTTTTTATGTTGTGTTTATCAAACAATAATGGATAATTTAAAGAGAATAACAAATAAAATGAAATCACATAATGATACAACCTTGTGGATGATCTTCATAATGAGTAGTGTACAAGTAACATTGAGGTGGATTTGCGGCGCCGCAGTAATTAGGAGGTGGATAATAATTTGGAGGATAATGATGATAATTAACAAATGTAGGTTCCGGTGGTGCTGGTTTTGCTTCTGATTTCGCTGCACCACCTTTGTCTTCCTTCTTCTGGTCTGCTTGTTTCTGATCTCCACCTCCTTCAGTTTTCTTCTGATCTTTTTCTGCAGGTTTCTTTTCCTCCACTTTTTTATCATCAGCAGCAGCTGGTTTGTTTTCTGCAGCCTTTTTTTCTTCAGGTGTTGGATCTTTAATTTCTTGTACACTCAACAAATTAGCATCCCCTAATTTCTTCCTTAATGCGGTGCATAAACCTGCAGAATCCACCCGAATCCCTATTACCACAATCTCGTCCTTGTCTTTCCCCTGTATTGCTACTGATATCACCCCTGCAATACAATATTCTCAGTTCATTACATTATCTACATATATCGCTTATAATATTATTTTGTCACGTTCATAAAATGTTGTAAATATACACTATAATTTACCTTCTGCACTTGCAGCAATCTTCATTGCCTTCTTCCTGCATTTTCCGCAACTCATTTTCACCTGAACTACAATCTTTTGCTGAAAAAGTTGATGCCATTGTATTAAACTCTATTTGAATTATTATAAGAAAGATCAAGAGATTATTAACTCACCTTCATGTTTATATGGTAATGTAGTATTGACGCGAAAATAACCAAGTTTTGGAAGTTAAGATATGATGGATCAAATTGAGTTAAGTAGACATTTGGAATAACAAGGCTGGCATGAAAATTGAGGGAGTTGTGGAATTTTACTCGCATTCTAGTACATCAATCGATCTCCACGTTGTATAGAAGACTTTGGAGATGATATGGAACATTAATTATAATATTATGGCGTGTACTTTATTGTAATATGTGGAATTTGGAAATGATATAATTTTAATAACAAGTGATTCAGAATGAACTGTAAATGAAGCAACTAGCAAACATGCTGGGATGTTATATCAGAGTATGCTAGTATATATATTATTATATTAATATTATAGTAGACTTAACAAATAAGAATTAAGAAGTCAACCAAAAAATAATACAATGATTCTTATAAATCTCATCAATACAATAGTGATGTGTAGTTTAAATTCAGTCTCATTATGTTATAGAATTAACCTTACACATTTAGGAGGATAACTAGTTAGTGCCCCGGGCGATGCCCCGAATAGTAGAAGAATTGATCAATTAGATTATTATATAATTAATTTTGAGTCTAATTTAATTTGTTAGATTACAATGTATATTGCTTTGAGTATGTTTTATTAAATTTTACGGTTTTTTCATGAAATGCCCTCGAGGTTTGCAAAAATGCACCAAATACCCTCGCGTCTTTTGAATCACATAATATACCCCTATTTTTCCGTACTGTTCATGAAATGCACTTGGAGTTAACGGACGTTAGTCCTCCGTTAGCTGCAGTTTACCATTTTACCCTTAATACATGTAATTCGAGATAAATTTAAAAAAAAAAAATCTTAACTTATTCTCTTTCTCTCTCCTCTCCCCTGTTCTACCTCCTGCTCTCTAGTCGCTGGCTGCGGTCGATCTCCACTCTATCTCCACTCTCTGGTCGTCGACGGAGGTCGATCTTCGATCTCTGGTCTCCGGCGAGCCTAACTCACGATTTTGAAGTATTACGGTTCGATGGCCATCAAATTGCAAAAGGTCGCCGAATTTTTTTGGGCGTTCTTCGGCGTTTTGATCGAAGGATTGACCGGATTTTGATCGGAGGGTAGTCGGTGGTTTGGTTGCGATTCTTTGGTTCGTTGTTTGGAGCAAGACATCCCATTCCTCAGTCGGCAATTCACCTCGGAACTGTTTGAGGCAGAGGACGTTATCTTCAATCCCAGGTATAATTTCATGTTTTTTTGGGCTGAAAATCAAACTAATTTGTTTTTGATAGCATGAATTAGCAAAACTGTATAGAGAGTTGTAGTTTCAAATAAATTCGTTTTATTTATTTATTGAATTGTAAAGACAAAAAAACCCGGATCGCACCGGAATTGAATAGTTTATGAATCACGAGAAATTGAACTGTAAATAATGAAAACAAATAAAATCGTAATTGAATTTTGAAAAAATATAATTGTTTGTTTGAATTTGGTTAAATTCACCATCTAATCCCTTGAATCAGCCATATGACCATATCCATGATAGTATAAGGTTTACATATTTTAGGTGGGATTGGAAGGCAGAGGGAGAAGAAGACTAAAATAAAAGATTTTGAGGTGAAGAAATCGCCTTATGAGATTTTTAGCGCATGGAGGAACAATGAGCTCGTCGGGAAATTCAAGTCTAGCTTGGTAATATCTCTTGTCTATCTATGTATAGTTTTTCTTAATTTCATAGATTTTGTGGTGGTGTTCTCTGGTAGAGTGTTATTGTATATGTGTATGTATGCTGCTGCAACACTTTGGACTTGTTTTTGGTATTGTTTGAGACTCCAATTTGTGCAATTTTATAGCTGAATGTGGACGGATGGAACTTGTACCTGTATGATTGTCTTCACAGCAGCAAAATAAAAACCGCCCTTCCAAAAAAAGAAAAAGAAAAGTCCAGTCATATACAGTTGTCTTATTATAGATTTATAGGCATTTGATATGTAGGTTCATGACATGGCTTTGGCTTTGGCTTTGGCTGATTACATTGGAGTGATGCTGTTAAGCACGCCACATATGTGCCTCACAATGCTGGAAGTTATCTAATGAAGCGTTTCAGGAAGGCTCAGTGCCCTATTGTTGAGAGGTTGACCAACTCTCTTATGATGCACGGACGCAACAATGGAAAGAAGCTTATGGCTGTTCGCATTGTGAAGCATGTCATGGAAATTATCCACCTTTTGGCTGACTTGAACCCCATCCAAGTTGTTGTTGATGCCATCATCAACAGGTACCCAAAACCCTTCCCCTTTGGTGTCTTCTTTATGTTCTTTCTGTTGAGGCTTTGCACCCAATTATCATGTATAGAACGAGGAAAGAAATGATAGGTATTGGTTCACAAGTTCGCAATACAAATGCATTTTTGCAACACTAATGTTTTCTTGAACCATATTGTGTTATGCAGTGGACCAAAAGAAGATGCTACCAGAATTGGTTCTGTTGGTTCTGTGAGGCGTCAAGCTGTTGATATCTCACCACTTAGGCAATCTATCTTCTGACAACTGGAGCTCGTGAGAGTGCTTTCAGGAACATTAAGACCATTGCCGAGTGCCTAGCTCGCTGATGAACTTTCCTAGCTTGCTGATGAACTCATTAATGCTGCCAAGGGTTCATCCAACAATTCACTCTTCTTGTAACCACCATTTATGAGTTGTTACTTGATTTCATGTGTAGCTTATCTGCTTGATTTAATAATACTTTTAAGAATCAACAATATACATTTGATGATGTGTAGGTTGGCTATTTAATTTTTGATATGCTCATGATTTGATTGTTAAAAACTTAAAATGTACACGGGTGGTACATATTTTGGTCATAGTTTGAAGAACTTTAATTGTCACAGAGATAACTACGGAGTATGATTCGTAAAACGTACATATTGCCTTCATTGTTTGAAAGATGTCCAGAGTCACTTGTTTCTTGAATTTTGGATTATATGGATTTCCTATAAGAATCAAAGTTGTTCTAGATTTTCTATAAGCAGCAAGAACATATCGGCTATATTTTGATCCCTAGGTTTAATAAAAGTAGCCGTTAGATTCAAATTCTGCAATTTAAAAGCAATTTGGGTATTTGGTACAACTTTGTTTACACATAGGTGTATGTTGTGCAATAAGTTTAAAAATAGGGGCATTTTGTGAATTATAAACATGACTTAACGGAGGACTAACGGAAGGTCGGTTTAGGGGCATTTGGTGCAAACTTAGGCAAAAATAGGGGTATATTATGTGATTCGAAATACGCGAGGGTATTTGATGCATTATTGCAAACCTCAGGGGCATTTAATGAAAAAACCGTAAATTTTATCATGTAAGGATTAGTAACTCGTAAAAGTAATGATTACTTAGTGATGCGAGAATATAGAAATCAAATCACTTTTCTAATTATATTGATTTAATATAATTTTGGACGTATAAGAAATAATAAAATGAGTTGTGGCATAGTGGTTAAAAACTGTAAGTCTCAAATAAGTGGTCATAGGTTCAAAACCTACAATGTCATCGTTATATAGGAAGCGACATCAACATGCAGGGCCGTCTCTGGCAATTTGGAGGCCCTGTGCTAAAATACAGATATTGGGCCCCTATAAATTTTTACGGGCAATTATCTAATGTAAAACACATAATTATTATATTACTATTGTTTTATTTATACAAAATATAAAGTCAAATAATAATATGGTATAACGTTTTATGTGTGATGGTTTGAGAAAATTGAGGTAAAGGTTTGATGGACATGAAAAAAGCAAATAAAAAAAGGGAGCCTGAGAAGAATCAAACCCTGGTCTTGGCTACCACACTTTTAATTCCCTACCAACTGGGACAAAGATTACTTAATGCATAACAAAGCAGGTGTTAAATATATAATATTTTTTCTTGGAGGGTTTAACCAACATAATTTCGTTTTGGGGCCCCAAAATTTTGTGGCCCGGTGCTTGAGGTCCGCCTGGACCTCCCTTTAGCCGGCCCTGTCAACATGTGGCGAGATGACATTCTTTGCTTTGGAGTTTTAATAATAGAATAGATGGATTTTGAATCACTTAGAACAATTAAGAAATAAAAAATTTATTAGTTTTAAAATGAAAAAACAATAAAAGAATAATTGTAGACAACTAATTTGTGTCTCCCCTAAAGTGTACTATAACCGAACGAAAATCAATGTTGCTTACTTGATCCGACTTTAATCATATGGGTCAGCAATCACAAATTACAAAAAAACACGTCACTTTTCGACGCTTTTCTGGTAATATTTCGACGCAAAAAGCGTCGATAATTCACATTTCGACGGTCTCACAGACCGTCCCTATATTTACAGCCGATATTTTTCGGCACATAAAAGCGTCGATAAATACAACACATAGGGACTGCCTAGGTAGTCGAAATTTTTTGTCGGTTTAAAGCGTCACAATTTGCACATGTTTCGACGCTTTTTGCCGTCCATATTCCGCTTATTTAGACTGATTTCCCCGTCGCAATACAGAACTACTCTTATAGGCGTCCCTATTCTCCTAAGTTCGCACCAATACTCAACAAGTTTCGACGAAGTACTCCGTTGTTTTATGCCTTTCTACTTTCCCTCCAAAATAATATAGACTCTTTTGAGAGTCACAATTTTCCGCTTATTTTATTTTTAATTTTTTTTAGTAAAAATAGTATTTGATCTAAACCATGATGCTATTTGTTTATATTGAATACACATGGATGCACAACCCGATTTAAATTTGAATATGTATAACATTAAAATAGAATCTCAAATTAATTTATACGTAAAATAAATTAGCTTACAAAAAGTGAAGCTTGGAAAAAGTTATAATAGTATCCATTCATTCATTTGCATTGTCCAATAAAACCAAATTAAAAACAATATTTCTAAAACAACTACAATCCTAGCGTCATTTTTCTACATTAATGAAGATAGTCCAAAGATAAAATAAAAAAATCTTAACTACGTACTAATTAAGCGAGAAAATCCTATCGACATGCTAGAGCTTAGGTTGTAGACAAATTGTTGATCTCTTATCTATATTTCACCATCATCACTTGGATCATCAATAATCTGCAAAGAAAGTTTAATATGTCAAATTATCGATCCATAAACTTTACTAACACATCGATCAAATCACCTTAGCATGTGAAATTTGATAAATAAGAGGCTTCACAACAAACTAAAAGATTAGAAAGATGTAACATGAGCACTAGCATAGTCAAAGAACAATGGACCTTCAAACAACAAAAACTCCTAGTGCATTGAAATCAAACTAAAAGAAGAAGATATGTAAAGCTAGAACATGTACTTATCATGGAAATAACTACTAATTAAGACAACAACAAGACGTGTTATCCAAATCATGATTTTATGGCTTCGTTTAACTGATCTCAATCACATCTATAATTAGATTGATATAATTAAGTGTACTATAAGAACAACCTGCTTGAAACTAAACTACAAAACAACTAAACTACAAAACGGGCATAAGTTGAATGGAAGAAACTAGTATGCAAGAGTAAGGAAAGTTCCAAAAGTACATTCATTGTTTGGTTGGTTGGTTGTGTAGAACAGATCAACAACTACGAAACGGATCATAAGATGGAGAAACATTTGTTCTTTGTGATTGTTGTGTTTTCCCTGTATCTCTCACTCAGTTCAAAAATGTTGTGTTTTACAATAAGCAAATATTATAATAATTGGTGAATAACCCATCATTTCCTGAAACACTTTCATACTTATAGTTCATAACAATTTATCTACCAATCTAACACAAAACCACCTTCCTTCTTCCACATCACACTCACAATATGCCACATAATCCAACAAATAATCACTCAAATCCTCAAATTATACGAATCCAATAACTAAGACCAACCAAATGAACAATGCTCTAAGAAATTACCTTGCTTTTAGTGTCCTTGTCTCATGTGTCAGCATTCTCTTCACCATTGCCACCAGAATCATCATTAATCTGCAAAAGAAACATTTTAATATGTTGCATTTCCCATTGGCCTCATTAAATATCCAAATACGAATACGAGATAATGGAGGGATTATAGTGACAATAGGAAGCTGAACATCAGAACAGAACAGTTGTGATCTGATCAGAACAGATCAGTTCTGAACAGAACAGAACAGATCAGTCTGAACAGAACAGAACAAAACAGAATTGATATGTTCTGTTCTGTTCGGAACTGATCTGATCTGTTCTGTTATGATCAGATCTGATCTGTGCTGGAACTGAATTGAGGAAGATCAGTCTGAACAGAACAGATCAGTCTGAACAGAACAGAACAGATCAGTTCTGAACATAACAGAACAGATCAGTTCTGAACAGAACAGATCAGTTCTGTTCCGATCAGTTCTTCTCTCTTCTGATCAATTCAGTTCCGTTTAGTTCACATCTACATTTATAAACTGCATTTGTTTTATTGGAATGCAAATTTTATTTACTCCGAATTCAGTATATTCTAATTCAAGAATAACTAACCATATGTATTGCTGATTCCGCACCATCTAAAAGGGCGGATGAAACATTTCCTTTGCGTACTTCCTTCAAAACTTGTCCCAAAAAAGAAGCAATCATTTTAAAGGATTGTGTTGTTTCATCAAACTTGGAGTTCAGGACTTGATTTTGTTCTGCAAGGTCCGCATTTTGCTTCTTGACAATCGATAGTTCGCCTTTCATGTTCTCCATTTCCATAGCATTGTTGCTAACACAGGTTGACCCTTCTTTCCTAAGCACCCCTTCGACTCCAAATATGTCACTTTTCTTCACTCCAAAGCCATAATTCAGAGGACGTTTAGGTACTTCACCTTTATATATAAGCTCAGTAAAGACCGTATTCTCAATTTCAACCCTAGACATAGATGAAGAAGAACTGGCAAGGTTTTCTTGGACCTTATTGTTTGCTTCTTCCTGTTAAATAATATGAAAAGTGTAAGCTCGAGATGATAAAATATCACAAATGCAAGCACATAAATTCATCTTAGGCCAGTAATGTTCTATTATTGGATGTTGATATGAATGCTAGATTGGGTGATTTTGGGTTAGCTAGGCTTACATTGCTCACATTCTAAACCAGAAGCAGATATTGTAGAGAGACTCGTTGAGTTTTGCAAACTAGACGTTATACTTGGTTTTCTATTCTACATTACTCTCCCAACAACCAAAGAAAAGAGCGAAAAACAAGTAAAGAAATAGAAACATAATCAGAGAAAAGAAAAGAAAAGAACTTGCAAATTTGCACAAGCTTTGGTTGGTTCATGCACACATATTTGGTTGCTTTGTTTAAGTAACAGTTTGTACAGCTTTGGAAAATCAATTATGAACAATATGAGTGTAGTTTGCAGAAAAGATTTGGGAAATCATAGATTGCAATGTCAATGCGTTGCTAGTTGCCTTTATAGATAAGGCCGGGATAGTTCTTTGACACAATTATTATTTGAGTATGTTTAATTGTTTATCTATGTTCTATCTCTTGCAATTGCATTATATCTTTTCACTCCAAGTCTCCAAGGACTCCAACTGTTCTTTTTCCATCAGTTTGGTGATTGTGTAAACAAAAATAAGATGGGTGTGATCATAAGTGTACAAGGCATATCATTGCTCATTGCTAGGTGTCATGCTGCTATTGCTAGGATGAATGTTGTTTGTCCTTCCATTTGTTTTGCCTTATGATTGTCTGTTTATTTTAACTTGATTTGTTTTTACATATTTTTAACACCTTTTCAATTTGCTACAGCACAAAACTATTGATAGTGTCCTAGAAAGTGGTGAAAGGTTGGACAGCTTGGTAGAAAAGAGTTCAGATCTTAGTGCTTCATAACAGGTGATTCACAAAACTAAGATATAGCCAAAGCACATGCCTGCTTCCATTTGAAAGATGAACCGTACTAAAAAAAAACGCACCAAGCAGAATAAAAGAGCATGCCAACAATCAGGACTAAAATTACTTTAAAAGACAAGATTGTAAATATTGAATTAGCTCAATGCAATGTATACCACAAATTGATGAGAGAGTGTGCCCTCTTTAAAGCTTCCATCTTCTTTGGCATAAACTATTTTGTAAAACGCCAATTCGCTAAACTTTCCCTTCTTTTTCTGCAATGTTAGGAAAAAAAATATATCAACATACTTATGTGAACAATATTCATGTTTTAAGTTCCTATCTGATTAATACCTATAGCAACTGAAATGAAACAAATCAAATAAGGTAGAAAGTCATACCAAATCTTCTCTTCGATTAGCAAAGCTTGTAGCACCGCTGTTGTGCTTATGTCCTTGTAATGCTCGGGCAGTTTTTCCCATTTCACATTTTTCCTAATTTCATGAAACCAATGTTAACATGAATAGGCGAAACACTTGCTAAATTTAGGATCGTTCGAGGTCACAAACCTGGGTCTTTGGTAAAAGCCAATAATCGACCAAATCCGTCCAACTCCCATCGGAGACTCCATCAGGTTGTTTGGCATAGTTCTGTTCTCGAGTTCTGTTGACTGGATCGAAATAATCCTTCTTCAAAGTGTATCTATGTTGCTTCATGGCTTGTCAATACGCATCAAAAGTGCATCATTAACTATCTTCCCTTCGGGTATCACAAAATGATTCTTCAAAGAAAAAAGAAAAATCAAGTTACACCATATTTCATCTCCAAAACACTACATTGGTAAACGATTTTGTAGAAAGAAAAATGCATGACTCGACATATTATTATTAATGGAATGTATAGTTCTGTTAGAATGGCCACTAAAGCTCTCAGCATCTTCATAGTCATATTTGAGAGCTGTTATTAATGAATTTATTAGCATTACACTTCTGATTAGTGACAAAGAACTAACATTTTATACTTAAGATGGAAGTCTTACTGTCCTAGGGAAGTAAACAAGCTAGATTAGAATGTAGACAGATCATTCCTCATTGTATAATCACCATTCACCAAGCTTATAAAGGAGATAACTTACTATAACAGAAGAAAAATGAATTGTAATCTGCTGATTAGATTAAAAACTTGCAGTGTACTCTACATTGATCAATTCACATTAAAATATTATCATCCCTGTAAAGGCGTATCAAAAGCGACCAGTCTAACGGAAGATGAGCAGAATAACAGGGTCAGAGGGAGTAAAATAGGGTTGGGGAAAAATTAGTGTGAACAGATTGGAGAAAGGACAGAAGGGTGTTAGTACAATACTGCTTTAATGCACGAGACATAAGTGTGTTTTTACCCTACATTTACTCAGAATTAAGTTCTGATCAGTTATATCCTGATCTGATCAATTCAGTTATGATCAGTTCTCATCAGAATGTTCTGATCTAATCAATTAGTTCCAACCAGAATAGACTCTGTAAAAGAAGAAGCTGAAGTCAATGATTTGCTTATTGAAGCCAAAAATGGAGATGACAAAAATTGAAGCTGCTTGAATTGAGAATTCAGTTGCAGTGCAAATGTGGTCTGATCCTCAAGGCATATAAAACTCTCATTAAACACACATTTTTCGTTTCTGGAATCTGGAACTAGCAACTCAGGTTGTGTTTGGCATCATTGTCGTTTTTCGTTTTTTAATTTTTTAATCAAAAAAACAAAAATAAGGCTGTTCGGGTATGTTGTTGAATAAAACGACTTTCAAGGCTTTTTCACAAAATCGAAGCGGAAAATCAGAAACCACTAAAAGTGGTTTTGTAAGTTCCGTTTCAGTTTTCTCCTGCAAAGAGTACATTCCTTCTCTCCAATCTCCATCTTGGTTCCCGGCATCGCCTAATTATTCTCAAGATCCAAGGTTCAAGTTGGCTAGTATATAGCCTAACTATTCTCAAGATTCTAGGTTCAAGTGGTTGTTAGTCTTATTACTACTTTCCAAACTGCATACTGATAAAATTTAATTCGGAGTCATAGTATTAGATTAATACTACTGATTGAATGTGTGAAGTAGTTCCAATTTCTGGATTGTTTGAGTAGAGGGAAGTCAAGCTCTATATTGTTAATTTTTTTGTTGAAATAGTAAGTGGTCATAATTAAGAAAAGCCATAGTGAATTAGTGACCTATTAATTTAGAACGGGATGTCTTATGAGCAGATTAATCAATTTAACTGCAAATGCTTCGTATTCGACATAGTGTCCATATACAATTGCTTTTGATTTTTTAGGTAAAAGCTAGACCTCTTTGATTTGTAAAGTGCTAAATTTTTTAGAGGATCAAATAGGGATGACCATTTTAGGGGACTATTCAAGAAAACTCATAAGGTATATTCATCCCTTTTGTTGTTAATATAAAAAACTATCAGAAGCTTGAATATCAGCATATCCTTGAATCTGTATCCTAAAATACTTAAATATAATAAATAATTATGATACTATAATAATAATAACAATAATAATAATATCCTCAAAGTGAAGCTTGGGCCTAGAAATGACATAAGAGTAATAATTGTGTATTGGTTTTAGTTAACTGGAACCTAAAACTGAAACAGTTTTGAGAAAATAGAAAACCAAAACTGAAATCAGTTTCCTATTTTTTAAAAACATAAAACCGAAAACTGACAATAATGCCGAACAGGCCCTCAGTGAGTATGATTTTATTTGGTGTAAACATATTTTTTGTTCATGTTGGCTATATATCCAGTTTAAGTTTCATATGTGATAATCTTGTATGTATGTGGTATAATTGTTGTGACATATTTACAGAAGAAAGCAAAAACAGCAGCATAACCAAGAAAATAAACCAACCAGAAAGTCTTAACCAACAAAGCAACCTACCAAAAATAAATCTACAATTATTCCAAGTGTTAAGAACGATAAATACACATACCCGAATAAGTGTAATAATATTGGCTTTTAACTGCTTGTTCACCTCACGCCAACTATGTACTCCCACTGGACAAAATCTATCTATTTTTGCAATATCTCCGAGGAAACTCACAAGGATGGAACCACCTTTTCGAATAGGTTGGTTGAATTCATTGAACTTGACAATGTATTTGAATCCCTTTGCATCTTGCCAGACTTCTCGAGGTGGAACTGATCCTTTCACCAGGTATCGTATTCCATCAGCATCTGCCACAAGAATTAAATGAGATTAAAAAATTACCAAGACATTTTATACTTTGCATATTTGACGTAGGACATGTTTACCTATAGCTATGGCCTCTTCCTTCTCATCAAACTCCCTTGAAGCTGGCCAATTTGGAATAATAATCCGACGTCGATGTTTTGATTTTTTCTCAGGAGGATCACTTCCTTCTCCTTCACCCTCAAAAGTTGATTCTTCCAAATCCATTTCTCTTTCACCATCAGAAGCTGATTCTTCCAATTCGTCCCAATTGTAATTGGGCATAACTTCACACTCAGCATGATTGGATGGAGGAGACCGCTTCCTTTGAAATGCATTTTCACTCACATGCACCTGACTAGAAGCAAGCTTCTCGACTCTCTTCTTCCCTTCCATGGTGTCTGGTGGTGTAGGAGCTCGTGTCATCACAGGTTTTGTTGCTCCCATGGGTGCAGCAACTACACTTTTCTCTAAATGTGGCTTGACATAAGGCTGTTGGGTAGCTTTGAGAGGTTGTTGGGTAGCTTTGAGAGGCTGCTGGGAAGCTTTCTGAGGCTGCTGGGAAGCTTTGTGTTGGTCCAAAGAGGGTTGCAGAGTAGCTTTGAGAGGCTGGAAAGGGTGTGGATTCGTCGTTGTTGCTTTCTGTGCTTCTCTTTCAACCAGGTTCGGAAACAAAGGTCCCCTTGACCATCTGCTTTGTGCCACTTTTGTTTGTGATTGTGATGCTCCTGTAAGAGTGGACGGCATTGATCGTTGTGAGGGGTTAGAGGATGGTTTTGACGGAGTAAAGGGTGGTTTTGATGATGTCTTAAGTTGTGGCTTTGATGGCATGGTAGTAGACTGTGGCATGGATAATTGCCGTGCAACCATGGAAGGTGATGATGTAGATGATGTGGGTTTTTTAGCAGTTGTTGGTTGCTTGATAGGTTGTGATATGGTCCCAAACGACTGTGACATTCCAAGTGTTGGAGGGCTGAACGGTCCCCAGTTTTGGCTGGATGGATCAGAAGATTTGGGTGACTTTGATACAGAGCCCTCATCAGTAGCTAAAAGGGATCGTTTACTCCTGTAACTCATATTTTAGTTCCTGTTCAACAAGTAAAAAACACAATTAGTGATAAAACAAACTCAATTGTTGTAAGAATGTAACACTAAATAGGATATAGGTGTTCACTCATAATGAAAATCAGTTTAAGATTTTCAGATACACAAGATTATAATGAGCAGAAATTAGTTAAGAGTTAGGTAAACTTGAGTCATCAAACGATACATTCAGATCAAATAAAGCATATTGAGAGTGCGAAGTCAGTTCCGTATAACTGATGTATAGTAAAGTTTATGCTAATAACTTCATTCTCAGCATAATTTCAATGCACTTGAGCATAAACAATTATTTAAGAGTTAGGTAAACTTGAGTCATCAAACGATACATTCAGATCAAATAAAGCATATTGAGAGTGCAAAGTCAGTTTCGTATAACTGATGTATAGTAAAGTTTATGCTAATAACATCATTCTCAGCATAATTTCAATGCACTCAATATATCAGGGAAACTACATTACCAAGACTGTAAAATCTGTACCTCATCTTGCCTCTAAAATCTAAATGAAAGCCAAAATCATATATCAAACCATTGCATCGATCATAAACCCCCTTCACTGTAATGTGCACCTCATTAAGCCACTGTCTAGTTCTCCCTCCCCCTCCCACACACCAATATGAATGACAGTGCAGAAGGAGAACAGAAACCAGAACTCTATCTACTGCAGTGCTGATACTGGAAAAGAATTCAAACATCAGAATCTAACTGAACTGAAAGAGATTTCACATCCACAGATCCACTTGATTGCGAAAAGCGCAGACAAATTGATTAAGATCCATCATTCAGGATGTGAAGTTTTGGGAGTTGTCAAACTAATACTTCAACTACGATTTGTCTATAGACTTACAGAAGTGCTATCCGCCTTCCCCTCCTCCCAGTATGTCAGGCAGAAGAAAAATCCAGAACAACAAGAAAACAAGCCAACGACCTTTAACCGGACTCTAAAATAAGATTCTTTTTTTCTAAAAAGAACTCTGTTAGCAGTTATGTTTCCCGTAAAGCATTTTTCCAAAGTCAATTCTTTCAGATTGAACAGACACAATCAAAACTGCCAACTTAGTTAAATTAGCATTTAAGGCAGACCCTGGCCATTCATAAAACGACTGTAACACGCACCGTTCGGTTAAGGCATACAAAGTCACATGATTAACAAGCAAAATCCAAACTAACTCAACAGTACCATTGAGCCTCGGCTATTTCATCAACCTAGAAAGCTGCTATAGCAAAACAAACACTAGGAAAGAAAGCCTATATTCCTGCACTCGTAGTAAAAAAGACTTGAAGCTTCTTAACACTTGTAGATATTAGGTTCAACATAACACTAAATGATGTACATTAGCTTGAGCTCAGAAATTAAAGACTCGAGGAGCACATTGTGGGACTAAAGTCTCCCCCAACTCAATCAGATTACCAGGCTACAAAAGTGAATAGTCAGCTCCTGCCTAACAGGATTAAGGTTATTTCCTAATTCTTTTTTTTTTGTTTCAATTCATTCACTCGTCTTTTCCGTTTTCATTGCTCAAAAAAGATGTTGAAGTATCTTAACTTTGTAGTGATGATCTTCCATGAGGCATGCAAGATGGACAATGATGAATGCTGTATTCTTTTTCCAATAAAGAGGTTAGAAATCACGGTAACTTCCTTTTGAAAATACTACCTCCATCTAAAATAACTGGTCCTTTTGTCACATTCCCTCGTGCTTAAAGAATTAAATCCTTTAGCAGTTCAGAATAAATAAGCTGATTGTTTCTTAAAATTTAAAGAGACCACTCGTTTAGCTATATTGAAATGAGAAACAGGCCCCAAAAGTAGTTTGATATAACACATCTGCACCAAAAAAAATATATAACACATCTTGGAGATAGACATTGAGAAGGTCTTTGTAGCTTAGATTTTGTTTGATCTTCAGTAACCTAGAAAAATATTATCCTAAGTTTTGTTTGATCGTGATGGTAAACTAGAATTCACTCACTTGAAGGTCCAAAATTGTATAATCACCAACGAATTGGAGAACAAAAACTCAAAATCTCCTATAATAACACAATAAAATCAATTAACCAAATCCCTACCGCCACGAGAACTATATTCACAAAAGATAAACTTTGAGACAACAAAAATGAAAATAATCTTCACGGTAACGGCGCCAATGTTGAAAGAAAACATAGATCGTAATTACTATATTATAAATAAAAGAAAATAAGTCATTAGATGGAATCAGTACAATACAAATAAAAAGCAATATCAAAAGGGTTCATTTGAAAAAAAAGCTCTATGATCAATCGGCTCCACCCTCTTCCTCTACCGGTAAAGAATCACCTAAATCAAACAAGTCTCTAGGCTTATTCTTAACAACATGCCACCACCCTTTTTGTATCTCATCTTCTATGTAAAAAACTTGTTTTGCTTGAGATGAGAATACAAATGGATCATCTTGCAATAATCGCCCGCTATGCATCAATTTAGAAAAATTGACACATACTCCTCCATTTGGATAGGCTCTTACACCCCTATAAATGTCTACCCAATCACAACGAAACAATACAACTTTATAATCTCCATAGTAATTTAATTCATAAATATCTATCACTTTTCCATAGTACGCCTCTCCATCCGCTTCAACCATAATTCCAGAATTTTGTGTCAAAAGACGATAATCGCGATCCGTGGAAAGGAACTTATAACCATTGATCATGAATCCTTTTAATTTTCTACCATAATAATTCAAACCACCCGCCAACGCTCTTCTTAGTTTTCCATCTTCGGTGGTTACATCTATGCAATGTACCTACGATGGTACATCATTAAATCAAAATACATTTTTTTCAAACAAAGAATTATTTGTTCACATTAAAAGAACTTAAGTAACCTTATTTTGCAGCCACCCTCCAAATTCATTGATGATCCAATTACTTTCATCACTCTCCGTCACAGAATTTCGTAAGTTCATTTGACGCTTCTCCGTTAAAAATTCACTTCATAGAAGAAGAAAAAACTTAGAGTGGTCTTTAACAATTGATAATTCAAAAGAAAACAGACATAATACTTACTCTAATTCCCCTTTAATCTCATCACAGTGAAGTAAAACCTAGCGATGAGCTTGCTTTAAGGTTTTGTCATCAAGGCGAACGCTAACCTCCTTCCCAATAACTCGACCACCAGAATTAAACAAGTAATCATTGGGATTTGGAATGTCATCATCCATACTTTTAGGTATGGTTGAAGATAGTCTTAACACCTTGAAGATATCTCGAACAAAACCTAATTGTCTCCTCTAAAAGGAAGCCTTCCGCAATAGATCCTTCAGGTTGGGCTTTATTGGTTACATGTGATTTCAAATGGGACAAGTACCTTTTAAATAAAACATTTATACTTAAATTATAATAAATAAAAAGTATTTAATGAAATAATATAGCTCAGACATATAAGATATTAACCTTTCAATGGGATACATCCATCTGTATTGCACTGGTCCACCAAGTTTAACCTCCTCCACTAAGTGAATCAACAAATAGACCATGATTGTAAAAAATGAAGGCAGAAACTCCTTTTCCAACTCACAAAGAGTTAAAATAATTCCATCTTGAAGACCATCTAAATCATCTAGATCAATACTGGTGGAGCACAACTTCTTGAAAAACGAAGATAATCTAGCCAACAAGTCAATCACCTTTGTAGCATTAGAAGCTCTTAAGGCGACAGGGAGGATATCTTGCATTAGAACATGGTTGTCATGACTCTTGAGGTTAATCAACTTCCTTTGCTTCATATTCACACAACTAGAAAGGTTGGATCCATATCCATCCGGAACTTTAAGTTTCTGCAAAACATTTAAGAACCTCTCTTTCTCCTCCGTAGACATAGAATAAGAAGCCGGAGGCATGTATTCGCTTCCATTATGATTGGTCTCAAGCCAAAGGTGAGGCTTTATCCTCCAATTTTTAAGGGCTACTCGATCATCCCTACTATCTCTACTCTTATCATTACCTAGAAGAGTTCCCAAAATATTCTCAGACACATTTTTCTCAATGTGCATAACGTCTAAATTATGCCTTAGAAGATTATGCTCCCAATACACCAAATCATAAAATATGCTTCTTTTTGTACCATAAGCATTTTCATCTTGGACATCATTGTTATTATTGTTATCATTATGACCTCTTTGTCTACCTCTTTTTTTTTGTGGTGCCTTCGAATTTCCATAAACATACTCGTGTGAGGGGGTCAAAAAAGCACGAGGCTAATGCGTGACCTCGTCCCTCGTGGGTGTGACGATTCTTTTTTATTCAATCAAGTGTAATTGGATTTCCTGTGAGTTTACACCCAATTGACTAGTAATATAGGAGTTGCTATTCAGTTTTTAACGACAATGAGAAAAACTGACAAAACCCGATTATCGTGACATAAAGGGAGTGCAATTATGTTTGACCATGACGGCCGTAGGTTCCCTTGTGATCCCTGGTGGTGGGGATCGCTCAACGTACACCTGCAGGGTAGAGATTGAGGGTTCGGGGGACTTTAACTACCGAGAGAAGTATTCGCTCTTCGATAACTCCAGAGGCAGGATATCCTTACTAGCTCAGCATAAATAATTGAAGGGACATGCGTTAACTATTAAACTAATCTGAGTTGATTTTAGCAATATGCAACATATAATACTAGATCGATCGCGATTATCTGATTTAAATAGCATTAAGGGACCTAGCATGATAATCCAATTTCCCAAAAATATTATATTTGTTAGGCGTGGTAGAACAATCAGATTTAGTTAGTTTAACAGTTCATAAAAAGGGCGAGGAAAGCAATTAAATCATAGAAAAGGGACACATTACGACGCACCTTTGAGAGGTGCGTCACAGTTCTCAGAAAACTAACCACTTTGACTTTGCTACCTTTTTATTTAACGAATCTCAAATTACGGGACAGGATACGTTCTGTTCGATTTATGGATCGATTGCGACAGAACGCGTGAACAATTTCGCAGCGTGAGGCTTAGGCTAGGGGTTGGAGTCAATACTCAGAATATGAATTGTGTGTTGTGATTTCACGTCAAACTTGGGCTATATTTATAGAAAAGAGTTTGTGGAAAGATAGAATTGCAGAGCTCTAATCCACGAAGAATTAGGAAAAAACACGTACCAGGTATTTTCAGCGCCTAGGCCTGGGCGCCGAAGATTTCGGCGCCCAGAGCCAGGCGTTGAAAATGGGGTCTGGGCTATTTTCTTAGTCAGATTCGGATTCCTAAAATCCGTAGTGTTTGAGACTTAATCGAGTCTTTTAGTGCGTATCAATTTCATGACGGAATGCGTCTGGGCCCGTTACGAACTCTAGGCTCGTTAGGATTTTAATTAATACGTAACTCTTATTTCCGAATCATATTAGGAATAGGATTCTCGCAGTTTTCTATCTCATTTAGGATTTATGTTGGAGTGCAACACCTAATTCTGACAGGTTTCTATCTTTTATGACTTGCCACTTTTAGAAGCTACCCTTTACGGCAGTTACTATTTTTAGCAGGTTTCCATAAATAGAAGGTTTCTATAAATAGCAGGTTTCGGGTGAAACGAGAAGGGTGATTGAGATTCGTTATTTTATAGGAGATGCGTTGTCAAGTGGAGATTTACGTTTTCATCATCGAACCTTTCCCTTTCGGGAATGGGGACAAAAGTAGGTGTCTACAGTTACCCCCCACTTTGACTGAGTCTTGGAGTAAGACAATGGTCAAAGTATTAGACGGAGTGCGTCACACAAGCCATGGTGACCTGTTTTTTGCGAGGGTCTCACGAGCCCCCGAGTGATAACATTTGACTTAAGGGTCATCACTTTGAAGTGTCGACATATCCCTCACGTGTCATTGGGATTTGGCAACTGATAGTCTAGAAACTTCCTCACTTTGTCATTGGAAGGATCTAAAGGTGCGTAGAAACTCCCTCACTTTGTCATTGGGAGTAGCTACAGATGTTTTCGAAATCAAAGCTGTAAAGTGTAATTGGGCCTGGCCAAGCCCAATCACGAGGTAAAAATGTTTTTTAAAGATTCTCATTTTTAGGGTTAGCTAAACGAGAAAACCCCCTTGTTTTTATGGGACGTAAAACGAAGGAAAATCCAGCACATCGTTCTTTCTTGGAAAAACGGAAAACCAATCTTTGAATTTTTTTTGTGGGAAAAGGAAAGCTACTCACATCGTTCTTTTTTGGAAAAACGGAAAACCAAAAGCTACTCACATCGTTTTGGGAAAAACGGAAAACCAAAAGCTACTCACATCGTTTTTGGGAAAAACGGAAAACCAAAAAGAGTTATCGTTGCAGCGACTAAGGACCTGCGCGGTTAGTGACGCAGACCCCGCCGACTAAAGATGGCGAGCCTGTCCGCTAAGGGTGGACACCCCGTCCGATAGAAGTGGACGAATCTGTTTCGAAATTTGTTTATTATTTTTTGAAAATAAGGACCTACGTGGTTTGCGCCGTAGACCCCGTCGGCTGAAGATGGCGAGCCTATTTCATTTTGTTTTTGAAGATTCTATTTTTCGAAAACTGAGGACCTGCGCGGCTAGTGACGCAGACCCCGCCCGCTGTGTGTGGGCGAGCCATGTCCGCTGAGGGTGGACGCCCCTGAATTCGTTTTTCAATTTGGGACTCGCGTGGTTCGTGACGCGATCCTGCCCACTAAGATGGGCAAGTTTCCTACTTTTTTCATCGTGATTTTTTTTTGAGAATGTCTTTTATTCATTCTTGCAAGAGCGAATTCTTTCGAGGGATGCTCGGATTTAGTTGTAACCTGAACGTGGGTTGACAACGGGTTTAGACGGACCTTTGTCTTGCGACCGTCTGCTTTCGTGGTTTTGAGCTAGTCTTTACGGCTCGATTTTTGCCACTACTTGGTCTTTGATCAGATGACCATGCACAAGTGTCAATGACGACCTTTCTCTGAGGTCGAACCTGCTTTTTTTTTTTGAGATATCCAAACATGAGATGGTGTATGGCGTAGTCCGGGAATGTGATTTTGATTGTGCGCTCCTTGTTGGAGTATATTTTTTCGCGAGCCCCCAAGCACTGTGGCTCGTCGGTCGGATGAGTTTGGCGGTGCGCGACTCGGACCCGAGTAGACGTCACTTTGTCATTACATTAGCGGGAGTGGCGCGTTTGATCGAGGTATGTGCCTAGACTTTCTTTTGTTTTCTCGCTTTTATCGGGCCTCTTTTTTTTTGATGTTTTATTGTCTTTTCCTTTTGCAGCTGTGGGCCTTTGAGCACTTACCTTGGCTGGCTACCCGAAAGGGGCAGAGGCCTTTGGAGTACCCTGCCGGTCGTCGTTGGGGTTGGAAGAAGAAGCTGACAGTGCGTCCACCGCCCGATACCGTGTGGGATCTCATTCGGGACGGGAACCCTGAGCATGTGCAGAATCTTATCCTCTATCTCGTATTTCGTCATTCTTTTTATTTTCTATGTGCGAGATCTGACCGTGTTTGTACAAAAACAGGTGGTTTGGACCCCATGGCTTTCTTTTAGGGGTACTTATGCTTCGGTTAGGGATAGTTATGCCCTGAGCCAGATGCGGGTCTTGGTCGTTGGCCGCCGGGACCCTGTCTGGTACCTGGGAGAGCGGGTACGTATGCAGATGGTCGGGGCTTTTTCGGTGCCTAGGCCTCCGCCTGCGACCATGCTGTCTACTCGTTCGATAGGCGAGTCGTGGAGGGTCCACTCGAGGACTGGCGTGCCGGCGACGGAGTTGGTGATAAAGGGAGCTAGCTATTATCAGTTTATCCAGGATTCTCTTCGTCTCCCGGAGCCTGGCGCTGTAAGTTTCCCTCTCTTTTCGTATTGATTTTAGTGTTTTCATGCTCGTGCCCATGTGTTTACGTCTATTGTGTTTTGTGCAGGAGTGTCCTGACCCTTCGTTGGGGGGATGGGTGCTTCCCGATGCTCGGATCTCGTATACCGGAGAGAGTGGATCCGAGATTGTGGAGACTTTCCCGGAAGACCGCGTTTTCCATGCTCCGCTCCCTGAGGGAGTACAGGCGGTATGCACCTTTTATTTGCGCACTCTTCTTATATCTTTCTTTTTTTCTTTTGTTACTAACATTCCTGTTTCAGGTTCCGACCCGTATGGCCAACGCGATGGTGGGGGTGATCAACCGGTTGAAGTCCGCGTTGGTTCGGGCCCGATCTGCACTTTCTTGCAGGAGCCCCCACTCTACTCGGGTAATGTGCCCTCTTTTTTTCTTTTGATCTGTACCTTTTGTTTGGCATTCTGTTACTCACCCTCTTTTTGTCTTTTCTTGTAGACGGGGGCTGGACGAGCCGGGGCCGACGACGCGGGTCCCTCGGGCGGGGGACACGGTCGTGAGAGAGAGAGGGCATGGCACTTGCCCCTACGGCATCACCGTTCTGACGTGGGGGTGAGTTCTTCCGGAGAGAGGTACGAGCCGGAGCGTAGGCGACGTTCCATGTCGGTGGCCCGAGAGCCTAGCCCCGAGTTGCAGTCACAGCCTCATTTTTGGGGTGATTCTGGCTGGGGGTCCTCATACCACGGGGAGTGGAGTGGATGGACCGGCGAGGCTTGGAGACATGAAGCCGATGACGAGTCTTAGACTTACCTCCTGTTTTGTATATATTCATTCTTATATTCCGCATGTATATATATATTTTTTTTGCGATTTTTTTTTTGGTGCAAGAATGTTTTGAGCCTTCCGTGGGCTTTGCTTTAACATATTATAGTAATATTAGCTTTCTAAACCAACGACGAATTCTGAAAAGAGAAAGAATTCCGTAAAAATAATGAGTTCATACAAGAGTGCACACATATTTTTAGACTAGCCGACTACTTGGGGTATTACATATGCATGTTCACTATTTTTCGTTTTTTGCCGACTCGTGCCATACTCCTTTGTTGGGCTTGTTCCTGAAAATTCTTGTGGCTTTGTTTTTCATTCTATTTGGTCTTGCCCGTGCATGGGTTAGGGTATAGTACCCTTTGCAATATCCTTTCTTCTTGATGCGTTGCATGACTTTATTATTTTTTAATTTTTATTGGACCGAATACTTGATAAGGATTGCCTACGTATCTTGTCAGAATCAGGTCGCGCGTAGTTCTAGATTTTTGAAATTTTTTTGTTGAATTTTTTTTGAAAGGGTGTTCATTACACGTCTGCTTCCCCCCCCCCCCCCCAAGTGTTCGTGGTTCTTTTGATGATTCGAAAAAGGAGTACGAACACTTGCAGAAGCGGGAGGATAGGTGGCAAGAGAGAATGACGCCCACACGCGGGCGTAGGAAATATCGGCGCCCAGGCCTGGGCGTGAAAAATAACAGCGCCCAGTCCTGGGCGTTAAAACATGGTCCTTCGCCTTTTTCTACTTTATCGAGTTTTATGCCGTTTGCTTAGAGTAATGTGCAGAGTGCTTGCTTATGAGTCTTAACGTGTTTTATTAGATGCCTTAACTCCGGACTGAATTTTATTAAATATAGTACTTTTTCAATTGGTCTAAGTTCGTGAGGTTAGCGAATTCCGCTCCATCTATGTCAGCTAGTTGGACTGCTCCGCCAGGTAGGATGGTCTTTACAAAATATGGTCCTGTCCAGTTAGGCCGGAATTTTCCTCGAGGGTCCGTAGTAGGTGCGCGGACTTCTTTTAATACAAAATTGCCTTCTTTGATATTTCGAGGTTTGACTCTTTTGTTGAATTTCCTTGCGATGCGCTTTTGATACACTTGCACGTGATGTAAAGCTCTCAACCTCCGTTCGTCTAAAAGGACGAGCTCGTTGTACCTAGCTTGAACCCAATCAGCCTCGGGTAGCTTGCTTTCTAGGACGATCCGGAGGGAGGGAATTTCCAACTTGATCGGTTGAACTGCTTCCATTCCGTATACCAAGGAGTAGGGTGTTACTCCAGTGGAGGTGTGGATTGAGGTTCGATAGCCCCATAATGCGAAGTGTAATTTGTTGGGCCAATCCTTATAATTTTCGGCCATTTTTTCGATTATGACTTTAATATTTTTGTTGGTCGCCTCTACCGCGCCGTTCATTTGCGGCCTGTAGGGAGAGGATTTATGGTGTTTGACATGATATTTTTCGAGCAGGTCTTGGACTTCGGCCCTAAAGTGGGAACCTTGGTCACTTATGATTTCATGTGGAACCCCGTATCGACAGAATATGTTCTTTTCTAGGAATCGAGCGACATGTTTGGCCGTTAATTTTGCATAGGAGACTGCCTCTACCCATTTAGTGAAGTAATCAATTGCGACTAAAACGTACTCGTGTCCCCCTACGCCTATTGGTGTTACCTTGCCGATTATATCTATATCCCAGGTGGAAAAGGGCCATGGAGAAGTGAAGGTGTATAGTTCTGAGGGAGGCAAATGGTTAAGGTTACTGAAGATTTGGCATTTTGGGCAAGTTTTTACAAAGTGATGGCAATCGGTTTCCATAGTGGTCCAATAGTACCCTGAGCGGGATATTTTTCGGGATAGCATTTTTCCGTTCATATGGGGTCCGCACACGCCGTTATGGTATTCTTCCATTAGTCTTTGGGCTTGGTTTTGGTGGACACAAAGTAACTTGATTTTATTCGGCGTGTACTTGTACAGTTCTCCCAGAATTATGCTATATTGTGAAGCGAGGAGGCGTAGGGCCTTTTGTGCTCGCGGGGAGGTGTTTGGGGGGAATTCCCCACTTGTTTTGTAACGAAGGATGTCCGTATACCATGGTTCTTCTTCGGTGTTTTCAGGTTCGGAGTCTATGGCACAGCAATAAGCCGGCTCTTTCCTTCGCTCGACCCGAAGGGTCGTCCCGTCCCATTCATTCGGGATGTTGAGCATTGAAGCTAGCTTCGCTAGTGCATCCGCGAATTGGTTGTCGTCTCTTGGTAAGTACGTATACTCGATTTTTTCAAATTGCTCGACTATTTGGTCTAAGTGAGCTTGATATTTTGAGAGACTAGTGCTTCGGACCTTCCATCTTTTGGATATATGGTTGATTATTAGGGAAGAATCCCCGAAGACTTGTAGATGTTTGACTCCGAGGCTAACTGCGGCCTCTAGCCCAACTATGCAGGCTTCGTATTCGGCGGCGTTGTTTGTGGCCTCGAAGTCAAGTTTGACGGAAATTGGTATATGGGCCCCTTCGGGACTGACTAGGAGAACTCCGACGCCGCATCCTTTCTGGTTGGACGCGCCATCGAAGTATAGTGTCCAATAGTCGTTTCGTATCATCAGAAGTTCCTCGTCAGGGAGGAGGTAAGCTTCCGTGGTTTCCTCATTCGTGGCATGATCGGCCAGGAATTCGGCTACCGCTCTTCCTTTGATTGTTTTTTCTGGCATGAATTTTAGGTCGAATTCTGAGAGCATGACTAGCCACCTGGACAGGCGACCATTTAGGGCGGGCTTTTCGAAAATGTATTTTAAGGGGTCTAGTTGTGACACTATATGAACAGTGTGGGCCAATAGGTAATGTTTGAGTTTTTTGGATGCCCAGACGAGGGCGAGGCAGGTTTTCTCAAGTTCTGTGTATCTCGTCTCGTACTGTATGAACTTCTTGCTCAAGTAGTAAATGGCTCGCTCGGATCCATGTACACACTGTGAGAGCATAGCTCCCGCTGCAGTATCCGTGACGGTTATGTATAGGCGTAAAGGGATTCCAGGCAAAGGCGGGGAGAGGACGGGTGGTTTGCTTAGATATTCTTTGATTTTATCGAAGGCAGTTTGGCATTGTTCATCCCATTCGACTTTTTCTTCTTTCCTTAATTTTTTGAATATTGGCTCACAAGTCATAGTAAGCTTGGAAATGAACCTACTAATGTATTGCAGCTTTCCTAGGAAGCCCCTTATCTATTTTTTAGTTTTTGGTGGGGGCATTTCGGTAATGGCTTTGATCTTGGATGGGTCAATCTCGATTCCTCGCGTACTAACAACATATCCTAGCAATTTTCCAGAGGTTACCCCGAACACACATTTTTGCGGATTTAGTCTCGTGTTATATTTCAAGATTCGGGTGAAGAACTTTTTAAGTGTCGGGAGGTGACCGTGCCGGTCTTTAGATTTGACGATCATGTCGTCCACATAGACCTCGATTTCTTTGTGTATCATGTCATGGAGTAACGTGGTGGCTGTTCTTTGATAGGTGGCCCCCGCGTTTTTCAAACCAAAAGGCATTACAGTGTAACAATATGTATCCCATGGGGTAATGAAAGCTGGCTTTTCCATGTCTTCTTCTGCCATGAGTATTTGGATATATCCAGCGTACCCGTCCATAAAGGAGAGGAGCGCGTGCTCTGCGGTGTTGTCTACTAGTATGTCAATGTGAGGTAGAGGGAAGTCATCTTTGGGACTGGCTTTGTTGAGGTCTCGAAAGTCTACGCACATTCGCACGCGTCCATCTTTTTTAAGCTACGGGAACAATATTGGCCACCCATTCTGGGTAGTTGGAGACTTTTATAAAGCCGGCGTCTTATTGTTTAGTGACTTCTTCTTTTATTTTCAAGGCTATCTCTGGTTTGAGCCGCCGTAGCTTTTGTTTTACTGGCGTCATTTTGGGATCTAGCGGAATTTTATGCTCAGCGATTTCTCGATCTATTCCTGGCATGTCTTTGTAGGACCAAGCAAAGACACCCTCGAATTCCCGCAAAGTGGAGATTAGATCGGCCTTTTCAGTGGGAGTTAAGGTGAGGCCAATTTTAATGATTTTAGGATTTTCTTCTGTTCCAATATTTACCGATTCTGTGTCCTCAATTATAGGAGTTTTGAGTTCTTGTTCACTTACAGCTTTTATTAGTTCGGTATATTCCTCTTCTGGCTCTTTTTCGTGCTCATTAGTGGCGAGACATTCTGCATTATTACTCGGATTTTTAAGCGGCATATACTCAAAAGTTTTGTTTATCTTATTAAAGTCATGAAGCATTACATCAAAAAGATCTCCCGGAGTAGAGATTTCCGGCTCTAAACCATTTTTAGGAGGGGTTACAATTTTGCTAGGTTCGGACTCGGAGTCAGACTCGGATTCAGACTCTAATTCTTTGTACATCGGACCCTCTCCCGCAGATATCTTGAACTTCATCCCACGAGCATTAGTCCATTTGAAAGTCTTGCGCCACCCTCGTTGGATTTGGTCATCTTTTGAGGGTGATGGAGCGATCAATTTAGTAGGATCGAACACTTCATCTTGAAGAGCTAATGCCATAATTTCTGTTTCATGCTTCGCTCTTTTCTTTTCTAACCCAAACAATAGCCCGAAAGCATGTGAGTTGGGGAGCGTTTTTGGCATAGCACGATTCTTTGGGGCGAGTGGCCTTTGAGAACGTAAAGGGTCGTGTCCCAGAGCATGCATCTCTTGGGTTTGTGCGACCTCTAGGTATAGATGTTCGGGATATGCTTCTTCCATCGCGTTCCTTGATGGCTATCACGGGCAGGTATTCAGGGGCCCTGCATTATTGTTGTGGAGTAGGAGACACATTAGTTTGTTTCGTGAGTCGGTTTTTTAGACATTCTATGACTACCCTTAAGTCGGACTAGTATATTTGGACTGCTATGTGTGCACTTTGAACTCTTTATATTTTCGAAAATCTTTGCCCGTGTGACATTCATAATTATTTGCATGTTCGATTTTTAGTGCCGAGCATTGTCGTCGTAGGAGGCATAACAACGACGCAAAGAGTTATTAATTTTTTTACGAGTCGCTTTTGAAATCGAGTGCTTTTCTTACGCCCTCGTAGCAATTCTTTTTACGAACATTTTTTGTGCTACGTATTTTCCTTTCGCGCGGGCACCGAGGCTGCTGCGCCTGACCAGAAGGCCAAGCAGCAACTTCAGCGCCCAGCGTCGGGCGTGAGAAATTCTGGCGCCCAGCCAGGGGCGTCGAAAATGCGTCCCTGGCTGATTCTCGTTTTCTGTTTGCGTCTACTTTTGCTTATGCGACTTCGATTTGCGCGCTTGCCTAATAACGTCCTTTACGCGTTGTGCAGCGTTTTGTGGGATTCGTTACAGGCCATCCTGAGCGTCGCTTATTTTTGTGGCGATCATTCGGGTTTGCGGAACACGTATTTCGGTATAACTCTTTGGCAAATTAGTCTATGAATGTTTGGGCAATTTTTAAGGTCGTTGGTTTTCTAGGATAGTTTGTCACACACAATCACATATTTCGCTACACATAACTAACATTCATCATGAGGCGATAATAACATGTCATGTAGTTTATGATAGGCTTCTATGGGTAGTTATTTGCGCCTGGTTTGGTACCGCTTCTATCGTAGATCCAACACATGCCCCGGTCGAGGTAGTGTTTTCAACAGACGAATTTCCCCCAAGAGGCCAACCCGCAAGTGCAAGCCAAGGGGGCATGCAGGCGAGAGGGACCTAATGGGCGAGCGATTGGGTTCGGGATAGGTGTACTACCTGCACAAGTACCGAGTGGGCAACATGCGCGGCGTATGCACCCCCCTATTGGCGAAAAAAGGTATCCTTAGTCCCAACTCCCGAGGGAGCCGAGATTCGTTATGCGGTTCTGCCCGTTCACATTAATATGCTGATTTTTAGGTCGTCCCAACTTGATGGGGAAATAAACGCGGGGTAGGATCGTTTCACCCTTCGGCTATTTTGATTACCTACAAGCACGAGTATTTCCTTCACTATCCCCAGTGGAGTCGCCACTGTGAGGGGGTCGAAAAAGCACGAGGCTAATGCGTGACCTCGTCCCTCGTGGGTGTGACGATTCTTTTTTATTCAATCAAGTGTAATTGGATTTCCTGTGAGTTTACACCCAATTGACTAGTAATATAGGAGTCGCCATTCAGTTTTTAACGACAATGAGAAAAACTGACAAAACCCGGTTATCGTGACATAAAGGGAGTGCAATTATGTTTGACCACGACGGCCGTAGGTTCCCTTGTGATCCCTGGTGGTGGGGATCGCTCAACGTTCACCCGCAGGGTAGAGATTGAGGGTTCGGGGGACTGTAACTACCGAGAGAAGTATTCGCTCTTCGATAACTCCAGAGGCAGGATATCCTTACTAGCTCAGCATAAATAATTGAAGGGACATGCGTTAACTATTAAACTAATCTGAGTTGATTTTAGCAATATGCAACATATAATACTAGATCGATCGCGATTATCTGATTTAAATAGCATTAAGGGACCTAGCATGATAATCCAATTTCCCAAAAATATTATATTTGTTAGGCGTGGTAGAACAATCAGATTTAGTTGGGCTATATTTATATAAAAGAGTTTGTGGAAAGATAGAATTGCAGAGCTCTAATCCACGAAGAATTAGGAAAAAACACGTACCAGGTATTTTCAGCGCCTAGGCCTGGGCGCCGAAGATTTCGGCGCCCAGAGCCGGGCATTGAAAATGGGGTCTGGGCTGTTTTCTTAGTCAGATTCGGATTCCTGAAATCCGTAGTGTTTGAAACTTAATCGAGTCTTTTAGTGCGTATCAATTTCATGACGGAATGCGTCTGGGCCCGTTACGAACTCTAGGCTCGTTAGGATTTTAATTAATACGTAACTCTTATTTCCGAATCATATTAGGAATAGGATTCTCGCAGTTTTCTATCTCATTTAGGATTTATGTTGGAGTACAACACCTAATTCTGACAGGTTTCTATCTTTTATGACTTGCCACTTTTAGAAGCTACTCTTTACGGCAGTTACTATTTTTAGAAGGTTTCCATAAATAGCAGGTTTCTATAAATAGCAGGTTTCGGGTGAAACGAGAAGGGTGATTGAGATTCGTTATTTTATAGGAGATGCGTTGTCAAGTGGAGATTTACGTTTTCATCATCGAACCTTTCCCTTTCGGGAATGGGGACAAAAGTGGGTGTCTACAACTCGACCTTTTCTTGTTCCCTCAATATATCAGTCCCGCTAGGACGAGATGGAGCTTCACCCCACTCGTTAGTTCCGAACTTCTCACAAAACATGGAACCTTGAGCTCGATATGGGTGATCTGCGGGTAACCATTTTCTATACATACAATAACATATCTTGCTCCCAAATCTATCAGAAGGCGTGAAATCTATGCATACTGGACATGCATTGTAACCTTTTGTGCTCAAACCAGAAAGCATTGAATAGGCAGGAAAGTCATTAATAGTCCAAAGAAAAACCGCTCGTAAATTAAATTTCTCTCTACCAAAAGCATCAAAAGCTTCAACCCCCGTCCACAACAATTTCAATTCATGCACTAACGGTTGCAGATACACGTCAATATCAATTCCGAGACTTGTTTTTCCGGGAATAAGTGTGGATAAAATGAAAGAAGATGGTTTCATACATAACCATGGTGGAAGTTTATAAGGAATCAACATCACCGGCCACGTACTATAAGAGGTGTTCATTAAACGATAAGGATTAAACCCATCACTCGCAAGACCTAATCGAACACTGCGAGGGTCTAATGCAAAATCGCTATGACGCTCATCAAATGCTTTCCAAGCTAAGGCATCCGATGGATGCCTCAAAATCTTCTTATCATGTTCACCCAATCTCTCTGTATCATGCCATCTCATCTCTTCCGCTGTTTCTGATGACATGTAGATTCTTTTTAGCCTCGGGATAAGAGGAAAATATCGCATTACCTTAGCTGGCACACTTCTCTTCAATGTATTTGTATCTCCATCACTTACATCGCCACTCATACCCTTAGTTCTCTTCCACCTTGATGTACCACAAACATGACACTTGTCTTTCTCTAAAAATTCCCCCCAATACAACATACAATTATTCGGACAAGCATCAATCTTTTCATACCCAAGTCCCAATTCTTTTATCATTTTCTTACTGTAATAATAAGACGAGGGAAAATCAAGTATTTGAGGAAATGCATCTAAAATTAGCTTTAACAGCATATTAAAAGATTCAATAGACCAGTGATTCATACACTTCAAGTGAAACAAGTGTAAAAGAAAAGATAACTTTGAAAAATTGATACACCCCTCGTATAATATCTCCTCAGAAGCTTCAAGTAACTTCTTATGTGTCGCATCTTCTTCTATTGTAGAATCATCATATTCAACATCTGTTTCATATGTCACTGTTTCCTCAATCCATTCATCATCCTCTTGTGCTTCAAAAGTTTGGCAATTGGGAGGCATATTAACACTAAAAGCTGATCTTAATAGTCCCCCCATATTATCTCGACCAATAAACCCACTTTGATTACCGGGGAATCCTTCACTAGTACTCCCTCCATCACTCTCAAACATACGCTGAGCCATATCCCCTTTCCCATGAAAGATCCAATTCTTATAAGACTTATAAAACCCTTTAAACAAAATATGTCTCTCTACTTCATTTATCGGAAACCATTTATCCACCTTACAATTCTTACATGGGCATCTAATTTTTCCTAGGACTAGATCTTGCTTGGCAAACTCAATGAATTGCATACATCCATCAATATATTTAGGGTGGCTAGTGGGTAGATCGATCCAACTTGTATCCATATCTATATGAAATAAATTTAGTAATAAGATAAATAAGTAATAATATAATTCATGTAATAGGAAATATTTTATAAGTGCTTACTAGAACGTTATGATCTTCCTTAGAACCTTCATATAGCATATAACTAGTATAGGACCCGTGCGATGCACGGTTTATATATTTTAACTTTAAGTGCAAAGTTAAATTAATTTAGAAAAAAGAAACATATATAGAAAAATACGTAGATTATTTTATTCTTTTTCACGCATTACCCATGATTTCATATTAGGTATAAAAATCAGTTATCATCCTATACTATGAGAGATGTCAATTCTAAACCTGAACCGTTGAACCCGTTGGGTTGGTTCGATCGTTTAGAACCCAGACCGTTAATAACTCGCGAGCTGGAACCCAAAACCAGATCCGATTATATTCAACCGGAACCGACCGAAAAATATTAACCCAATTAGATTTGAAACCCGATAACAAACCATTCCAGCAACAACCAAAACCGAATGGATCTGAAACCCGTTAATAACCCAATCCGCTTCAATCCGAACCGTTGAACCCGAGGAAAACCCATTGACAACCCGAACTGTTTTAACCCGTAACCTGCTTAATTGGAACCATTTACAACTAGTAACTCGTTTGATTGGAATCGTTTACAACCCATAACCCGTTTAATCCCATTACCGATTTTAAATTCTTAACCCTTATAAAGTTAGTTATTGGCTTTGTCCCAATTTAACAATTTAACATCCCTATATTCGATAAATAATCAACTTTTAGCCTGCACATCCGCACCCGTCTATTATTCTCATCCATACCCCCTCCATCAATGATAGGAATGATTTTCATCCCTTCCAATCCCCGTTTTGAGAGGTGCAAAAGAAAATGCATCCCCTCTTCATCACCCTCCCCCGTGTATCCACACCCGCCTGAAACCCACCCCTAGACTCAACTTTTTTTTTTTTTAGACAATTTTGAATTTTAAAACTCTATTCTAGAGTATTTGACCGGGGAATCCTTCACTAGTACTCCCTCCATCACTCTCAAACATACGCTGAGCCATATCCCCTTTCCCATGAAAGATCCAATTCTTATAAGACTTATAAAACCCTTTAAACAAAATATGTCTCTCTACTTCATTTATCGGAAACCATTTATCCACCTTACAATTCTTACATGGGCATCTAATTTTTCCTAGGACTAGATCTTGCTTGGCAAACTCAATGAATTGCATACATCCATCAATATATTTAGGGTGGCTAGTGGGTAGATCGATCCAACTTGTATCCATATCTATATGAAATAAATTTAGTAATAAGATAAATAAGTAATAATATAATTCATGTAATAGGAAATATTTTATAAGTGCTTACTAGAACGTTATGATCTTCCTTAGAACCTTCATATAGCATATAATTCAAATATGAAATAGTTAAAAATATAATTTACATAGGAGATTAATTAAGTGAAATATTAAAATTATGATGTCCGTCGTTCTTCATCGCCATTGAAATTCTTCCCTTCGATGAGGTTTTCTCTTTCTACAGTTCGTCAAATTTATAACCTATCTTATTTTGATGTTCTTCTATTTTGTAAATGTAACCCTATAATTTACAATCATTTAATTTAATGTAGTTATAATTTGTAATTTATAGGTGTTTCCTGAGAAAGAAGAAGATGAAGGTGTGGGTTAGTCTTTTTTTTTTAATTAATGGTATAAGGTGTTATGTAAATAGTGTATCCCTGGGTATGCTAATTATGTCTAATGAATCAAAATTAGAGATAAATTATTTGTCAAATTGGGTATTTCTTAATATTTTGGGTTGTTTTTGGTTATAAGCATAACTGAGTTTAGTCTTAGCATAAGTTTGATTTGTTTGGAAATGTTTCACACACGAATTAATTTCTATCAAAATGATGGTGTCTTGCAATATAATACGGAGTACTAAATATTAATTTTCTTTTAGTCCAGTATTTATTTATTTTCTCAAAATCAAAACAAAAATAAAAGTACTAAATAATATTTAAACATTAAAGAAAATTTTAGGTCAGAGATATTAGGTAGTACTCCCTCCATTTCTTTTTGATGTATCCATTTCAGAAAGTGGGGAGTTTTTAAGAAAATTGGAATCTTGGTTTGTATTGGTATAAGTGTAATGATTGGGTGTAAGAAAAATGATTGTATGTAAGAGATTATAATAAAAAAAAAAAAGAGAGAAAATAATAAAGAAATAAGGTAAGAGAAGAGGAGTGATAATGATGGGTGATAAAGGAGGTGAGAGAGTGGGTATATGGGGAAGGGAAAAGAATTAAATAATAGGGGTGGGGAAATTTAGGTGGGAATATGGGTAGAATCTTTAGGTATTTTGGTAATTAGATAGAAATATAAGGGTATTTTAGGATAAAATGTATGTCCAAAAATAGAAACGGATACAACAAAAAGAAACGCTTAAAATGGAAACGGATACAACAAAAAGAAATGGAGGGAGTAGTAAAATGTGATTATAATTTATAACTTTGAATTTTTCATAACGCATTTGTTTAATTAAACTTTTTTACATTTTATTTATCACGTGCATTAGCACGGGCATACGCTAGTTTTAAATAAAATGAATGCATACTTAGCACCAAATACAAAATTAAAATAAATTGAATGCATTACATATTGGCAGCAACTCAGGTAGTAAATCAGGTAGAACATAACCAAACAAAAAATCAAAGCGAAGAAACAACAGATCAGCTAGATCAGGAGAACAATACACTAGTAGCAGTAGCAGTAGTAGTTCAATATCACCATCAAGCAATAGAAACAGAAGCAAGTTGTAGCAGTAATAACATCGACAAACAACCAGTAACATCACCATCATCAAAAAATCAAAGCGAAGAAACAGCAGCAAGCAGTAGCAATAGTAGTAGTAGTTTAATATCACGATCAAGCAATAGAAGTTGAACATCACCAACAAGTAGTACATCACATTAACTGAAACTTAGCTAAAAAAAATTAGAAGAGAAAGATTTATGCACCTGTGAGAAGAGAAGGCAATACTAATCAGCTTGGTCCACTAGTCCTTACAAACCTTCTGATGAGCTACGCACACAAAAAAAAAGGTTTAACAAATTAAAGTTCTTGTTCAACAAGTAAAAAACACAATCAGTGATAAAACAAACTCAATTGTTGTAAGAATGCGACACTAAATAGGATATAGGTGTTCGCTCATAATGAAAATCAGTTTAAGAATTTCAGATACACAAGATTATAATGAGCAGAAATTAGTTCAGAGTTAGGTAAACCAAATTAACCAATCCGACGACCCTTTACCATCTCTAGTCTGTACGAGTACTGTAATGACTATAATGACAGCACCAGGAGATCAGTGAACAATCTTCTGGAATAACTAAAGAATAAAGCAACTTAACTAGTTGATTTATGAACTGTTTTCTGGCTAAATATAAAGGTGGACTTTGACTAGCTGATTTATAAACAGCTTTTCGCTTAAATAAGATGGAAACAAGATTGAATGCTGGAAACATAAGATTGAATACACAGGCAGTATTTTTATAGATTGAAGCAAGCTATATTGATAAATAATATATAGTTCCTGTTCCAGAAACATTTGATAAGCTAGAAGGAATCTTTTGATCATCCTGAAATCAGACACTTTGAAGTAGTGCTTTACTGCTGATTCCTTCATGCATTCTCGTTTGAACAGCTTTTACAGCTGCTACTCGTGCTGCATTAGCTGCTCTACTAGAAACTACAGTATACTACTCGTAAAATATTGCATAACACGCTTTAAGACTTATTGAGTTCAAAATTCAATAATTCTGCAAATATCAAACAGAGACCATATGCATCACGCTCAAAGCACAAATGAAAACAATATTTGATAATGCAGAAAATTCATCACAGAATCATCAATCCGGTGTCAACTCCTACATCCAAAAACACTAATCATATTGTACAACAATTCCAACAACATACCAAATATAAAATTCAGATTAGAGTGCAGAAACGGATGCACGGCAAGCAACCAACACAAAAGCTAAACAACAGCAACAGATGTAACAGCCTGCATCCAACAGTCATGCAAAACAGGATAAAAAAAACACCTAAGGACCTAAACCAGCAAGGAGAGTCTTCTGCAAGCATCTCAAATAGGAAATAAGCACAGAGCACCAATCTATAGAGTCTGCTGCCAAATACAGCTTGTAATCAAAACAAGAAGCAACCAAAAAGACAAAACAACTAACCGAAAATCGACAACAACAAAGACGAATAATAACTCAAAACAAGAAAGATAGAAAGGAATAAAAAGTCACATGATTAACAAGCAAAATGCAAACTCACTCAACAGTACCATTGAGCCTCGGCTATTTCAACAACCTAGAAAGCTGCTATAGCAAAACAAACACTAGGAAAGAAAGCCTCTATTCCTGCACTCGTAGTAAAAAAGACTTGAAGCTTCTGAAAGCATGAATGTCTAGTTCATTTGATTATGTTAGCCTAATTATAAAGAATGCAAAAAATCATAGGTCTTTGTAAGGAAGAGTGCCAAAATTGCAAATAACTTTCTCACAGAGATTGAGGCACTTAACAATGAAAGGAGACATGCGAACAAGATTTGCTATGAGCATGACAGGGCAAACAGATATTCAGTGGAATAGTGAGCCTAGCCTTCTATTCTAGAGAAAATCATTATATCCCGGTCAAAGATAGCTTCCAGTTGAAAGCTCTCCATTTAAAGAGAAACTTTCGACTTCCAAATGAAACTGACAAATTTTTATTAGTTAAAAGAGGCACCTAATAGGCTAATATGCAGATTTCTCTCTTCCCCAACCCCTCTCCAACAGTAAATCACTGTCTCATCTAACTGCCTTGCATCTCAACCCTAATCGTTTCGGCAAAAGCACCTAAATGACAATTACATGCTTAAACAGAATTTTCCAGAGCTACCCCATATTTCAACAGATTTCATGAAACGCATTCCTACATAAAAACCATTTACATACATCCTCCGTGCTTTGTATTACCATAATAAGGATGGAAAAGAAAAAAAATCAAATTTTGCCCAATACCTTTTGGTTTGAAGGAAGATACATGGGCTCCATATTACTGGTATGATCAAAATCTTCAGTTTTTAAATTTCATCATTTGAGTGTTATCATCAAAATCTTCAGTTTTTAAATTTCATCATTTGAGTGTTATCATCAAAATCTAATGTCATGTCGAGTGACAAGAAAGCATCTAAAATATAATATGCCTCGACTATATTCCTAGTTTCAGTTTTATTACAAATCAAAGTTAGTTAACATCCCCCCAACAACCTTCCCTCCCCATCTTTCTGGAAGACCTAATTCTGTTTAATAAATAACAATAAAAAGAAGAGTCCTGTTAATAACACTTAAGCTGCAACAAAATCAAACAACACAACTCCTCAACAAGCTTAGGTAGACCCTTCAAAAGTCTCTCTACAAAGTCACATGATAGCTTAGCCTTCTATTCTAGAGAAAATCATTATAACTAATCCCGGTCAAAGATAGCTTCCAGTTGAAATCTCTCCCTTTAAAGAGAAACTTTCGACTTCCAAATGAAACTGACAACACATTGTGCAATAGGGGATACTGAGATGACATGACAAAACCATAAACATCATAAAACACCTAAGATAAAAAACAACGTTCAAACACACAAATTTTGCAACAAAAGTGTAAAAATATAACAAAAAAAAAAAACCTTGAAGAATTTATTGGAGTGAATTGGACGAATTTATCTCACTAACCAAATATCTACCACGATATGTAGGCAATTCTTTTTGCAATTACGGCAACAAACAAATATGGGCAACAAAAGTTTTAAAAAAAACTAACCTGGAAGATCTAATTACTGTCAATAATTGAGCGAAATTATCCCGTACACCAAGGAAACAGCCCCAAATCAACCAGAGGATGCTCGAAGTTCTCCACAAAAAATCTCCAATTAGAAATAACAGCAGCAAATTTATTTTCGAATTTGATGGTAGAATTGTGAATTCAGTTGGGATTTTCCATAAATATATAGAATGAAGAGTGAGATAAAAGTGGGTGAACTGAGAGAATTGAGGGACTCTGTTGGGCTAACGTACAGGTTGAAGACGAAATCCAAGGAATTCGTTAATGTTGCTGAAGGTGAGGAGGAGTGAAGACGGGAAAATCTGATGAGGGTGGTTAGGTTTTGCAGCTAGCAAGGTCCTTGAGGAGGTTGAGAGAAACGTGGGAGGTGGAGTGAGTGTAAAGCGGGATTCTCCCAAATTTTAGAGACTTCGGCGGGAGATATTTTGGCCGAAATTCACTTGGTAACAGACACGTGGGTTCCTCGTGTCTTCATTTTGCAAATATCGACGCTTTATGATGTCGAAAAATATTTCGACAGTATAAAGCGTCGAAATTTGCAAATTCTGAATTCGCGCTCCATAACCCATTGCGACTATTCCACACAACGTCGAAACTAATCCGTCTAAATATATAACGTTTTTTTGTAGTGGCCAAAAACGTCTTTACACATCTTCAAAACAAAAATCAAAAAGCAATTACAAACATCTTTCAATTGCTTTTGGGCTCAGTCTGTACCAAATGCCCTAAAAGTCCATCCCATTAATGACACAGATTAACCTAACTAATCTGCCGTCATAAATATTCTCAATATCTTTCAAATTATCTCAAATCAAAGCCAGGGGTCAGCGCTGCTAGCAGCGCAATCCACTGGACCTGGCGGTCCACGCTTGACCCAGCGCTAACTGTTGGCCTAGACGGCTATTACATTTCTTTGACCTAATTTCTACGCATTTCCTATAAATAGCGAAGAAATTAGGTCATTAATCACAGCTTAATCACGCACTAAAGAGACTCTTTTCAACTTTAAGCTCTTAAAGAATCTCATTTTCATTATTACATGCTAAAAATTGCATTAATCATCTCATAATCGCTCATCAAATTTAACCACAATTCGGCCCCTTACGTGATTGTGCCCTATTGAACACTCGTAAATCCCTAAGAACCAAAAAAACTTATTAAATCCATTTAATTTCGTAATTATCATTTTCTTTTCATTAATTAATTGGTGTTTATTCCACTAATTGTCTAACTTGTGTATTATGGTGTAGGTACAATTTGATTATTTAATTACATACTAACACCTTTCTTTGTAGGTTTCAATGTGTGAATTCGTGTATTAATCATGGATGTTTATTATCACTAACTTGTTGTATCTTGCAGATTTTTGTTAATACACGGATCATAGATTATTTGTATCATAACCGTTTAATTAATTCAGTGAGATCAAGTGATGGGAACAGCTGGATGGAGCAATGCTCCCGATAAGTGAGTTCTAATCTATATTAGGCTCACAACTTACTTTTGACTGATCCTATAAGGTCACACCATTGGCATGTAACAGATCACCGGATTAAATGAATCGGAAATTCATTTAATAGCTTTTCGGGAATATAGTTCGGAAAAACATAAATATACGATATGGCGCTGGATCGGAATCATATATCATATTGCGAATATTAGTAAGCTAGGAGAAACGAATAATCGTATCGTACAACGATGAATAGTCAAGTACTATACGATAAACATTCGTCGTAAGGCATTGGACGCGAATACGAGAAGGCAACGCTGCCGGCCCGACGAGCCAGCGCAACGAGCAAGGCCCAAAGCCTTTGGCTGGGCGTGCGCGGATCAGCAGCAGCGCACACAGGGCGGCCCAAGGCCCAGCGCCTGTGTGGTTGTGCGTGTATGGGCTTACAAGTAAGTGTTGGCCGGTCTTGGCCTTGTGCCTTGGTCGGTTGGTTTTATAACCGAAAGGTTATAACACTAATCCACCCTTATGTTTTTCCATACAATTTTGTAACCTAATCTGTTTCTAACCTAAACACAGAGAAAACCTAAAATCTCTTTGTTCCTCCGGTTAGAAGTGTTCTTCCCAGAAAGCAAACAATCTTGAGTGACTTCTAAGCCATCGATCTCAAGACGGATCTGAACGTGTCGGTGAACCAAGTAGAGGAACGACATCTTGAGTTCTTGTTCGTGTTCGTGATTCGTTGAACTAGGGAAAACACACTACAAACGTAAGTATTGCTTAATTTGTACTTTATACATGCTTCCTGGCTTTGTGGTTATTCTGCTATCATGTTATGTATTTAACTGTAAACCCCTACAATTTGTGTGACCCTACGGGTTCTATCAAGAGTAAGTTGTGGCATTAATATTATTAATTCCACTTGAACTGAAGCGACCTCTAGCTAGGCATTCAGATCACTTGATCTCACTAAATAATTAACTTGTTTAATTAATACTAAACCGCATTTATTAGACTTAGCATTAAATGCATTAAATGCAAACTTGGCCAATGCAATTATTTCCTTCAGCTCTGGCATTTTGGAACCCGACCATTGTGCCTATAGCAATGATGCTCCTGGTGTAGCTACAACTGTACCACCAGCTAAGAATGGGACCTCTTGGACCAACATATTCCAACGCCCTCCTCTAACAGGTAAGGGGGCATCACTCCATTTTGTTTCTCCCACTGTTAAGGATGGAAAGAAATTGGCGCAATTGCATAAATCCTTGGTTGATAAATTGACTTATAAATGGCTTACTCCCCTTGTACTATATGTTGTGGGTGAAGTACCTACTATTGCTTCTGTAAAACAATATATTTCTTCTAATTGGACCCAAGTTGGGTCCCATAATGTGTTTTTATATGATGATGGCTATTTTGTCATTCAATTTTCAGTGCTCATAGGGATGTTGTCATGTGTGGTGGCCCTTGTACTTTCTTTACCAGGCATGTTATTCTTAAACACTGGGCAACTGATTTTAATTTCTATGAGGAAGTTCTTAGGGTCATCCCCTTGTGGATTAAACTACCTAATCTACCTCTGAATTGTTAGAGTAGTGAATCATTAAGTAGAATAGCCAGTTTGTTGGGTAATCCTTTTTGTGTTGATGATTGTACTACAAGGCAACATGGAGTTAATTTTCTTTGCTAGAGTTATAGTTAAGATGGATGTCACTGAAGCTCTTCCTGATCATATGTGGATTGAGGACATTAATGGTAGAGAATTCAAGCAACATGTTTTGTATGATTGGAAGCCTTCCTACTGCAATAAGTGTCAAATGTTAGGTCATGATTTCTCTACATTAGTTCACAAGAAAGACCGGGTTCAGAAGAAGGGGCCACCAGTGGTTAAGAAGGTTTGGGTCCCTAAAAGTAGCCTGTGGTTTCTCAGGTTCTCTCAACACATGTTACACCTATGGCTACACCTGTACATCAAGCCATGCCTATGACTCAATCTGGTGTTAATGCAGGGTGGAGAGTGGCTACTAAGAAAACTAGAAATTAGGGTGTTCCAGCTTCTACTAGTAACAACTTTAACGCTCTTGATGAGGAGGCTACAGATGAAGAGGATGTTAATAACACCATGGAGATCTCTCACAAGGTGAACACGTAACCACCTCCCCTTATCCTCTGATGGTTAGCTTATGCACTTGGAATACTAGAGGGTTGAATGACCCCTCTAAAGTTACTGAGGTAAAAAGTAAAAAGTAGAACAGTTAAGCTATTCTCAATAAGTTCTCATGCATTGGTGTTTGGAAAACAATTACAGTGTTAGTGACAAAGGGAGGATATGGCTTGGCTGGAACCCTGGTTCAGTTACAGTCAAGATTGAACATATTCATGAATAGTTTACTCATTGTGCAGTCCATAATCATCAAGGTCTTTTTGAATTCTTCTTTACAGCTGTTTATGGGCTTCATACTAATGATGACAAAAGTCAATTATTGTAGGTTGATTTAGGTGTACTTAACAGCTGTAACACTCCTTGGATGTTCTCTAGAGATTTCAACACTATTCTTGATGCTCATGATAGAATTAATGAGGCATCAGTTTCATTGTCTAGTATCAAGGACTTCACATAATTTGTGGATAAATGCATTCTTTTTTAGCTTAATAGTAGTGGTCAGTTCAACTCTTGGCATAAAGGTGGGGATTGCACTAAAACTGCAGGATTGATATGTACCTTGGGAGTTATGAATGGATGAATAAGAAAGGAGTAGTGTGTACAAAGTATTTGAATCCTGGTATCTCTGATCACAACCCAATTCTTATCAACTGCCTACCAGAGGATGAAGGAGGTGGAAAACCTTTAAATTCTTTAATTTTCTAGTGGACCATCACGAGTTCTTGCGTATTGCTGAGCATAGTTGGTAGCACAAATACAAGGGCAGTGCTATGTTTTCACTATGGGAAAGGTTAAAGTTAACAAAAAAACAAGATTAAACACATTAATCACAGAGAGTTTAAGGGGATTCGGGATAAGATTGATCAAGCTAGGCAACAACTTGAGATAATTCAGACTCAACTTCAATCTCATACCACTGATGGCTTTCTATTAGTGCATGAACAGCTTTGTTCTGCAAGTCTCATAAAGTGGTTAAAGGTTGAAGAGTCAACTTTGAGGCAGAAATCTAGACTGTAGTGGTTGCATAATGGAGACTCTAACAACAAGTTCTTCTTTGCAGCAGTAAAGGAGAGACATAGGGTTAATATAATATCCGTCTTGTTTGATGCTAATAATAAAAAGTTGTGAAACCTGAGGATATTCAGGCTAAAATTTTACAGTTTTACACCTCTCTTCTTGGTTCTTGTGCTACTCAGTTGCCTATGATTGATGTTCCCATAATGAGAAGTGGCCCTAAGCTGAGTTATGAGGATAAAGTTATTTTATGTCAACCAATTACTAATGTTGAAATTGATGTGGCTCTCAAAGGTATTCATGATTGCAAAGCTTCAGGGACTGATGGACTAAATGTTGTTTTCTTTAAGAAAACATGGCCAATGAGTAAGCATGACATGTATAAAAGGGGTTTTTGTCCAGAAGAAACTTCTCAAGCAAGTCAATTGCACTTTAGTGACTTTTGTCCCTAAGGCCCCCAACCCCTCTAAGGTTAAAGAATTTAGGCCAATTGCATGTTGTACTGTTGTGTACAAGATAATCTCCAAGATTTTGACTTCTAGACTTCAAAATGTGGTTGGTGTAGTTGTCAGTGAGTGTTAGGCTGGGTTTATTCATGCTAGACACATTTCTGATAATATTCTGCTAGCTACAGATTTAGTTAAAGGGTATAATAGGAAGAATCTCTCCCCAAGGTGTATGATCAAAGTAGAACTTAAAAAGGCAGATGACTCCATTGAATTGAGTTTTCTCATAAATGTAATGACAAAGTTGGGGTTCCCTACACTGTTTTTTGATTAGATTTTTGCTTGCCTCACTTCTGTCTCTTAGGTAGTGTTTGGAAACGTGGAATTCATTTAAAATGATTGAGTTCAATTCCAGAATTTGAAATCTTGTAATTCAATTCCAAAATCTATGTTTGGGAAACATGAGAATTTCAATTCCGGAATTTCAAATTCTACGTGATCTTTGAAGGTGAGTGAAATTTTAATCATGGAGTTGATTTTTTTTTTCCAGAGAATGGAATTATTTTATTAATGATTAATTAATAATGAATTAAAGGATACAAAAAAAAAAGACATTTGGCTAAGCATCAACATCTCAATTAGATTCAGAGGAAATCAAAACTTGCCACAAGGAATACCCAAAAAATAAAAGTATAAACCCTAAAATTTAGGAATTTGACTGAATGAACTTTCTCCTGAATAGTCTTTACCGAAAAACTGGAAAAAACACCAAACCTAAGTTAGAAAATACCAGGTCGATCAAATTTCTAAATACATAGATTTAGATTTATGAAGAGTTCTTAGAATTTATAGTCCATCCCCGTAGAAATTGAAATCTAGAATGATTTCACCGTCAACACTTCAATGCAATTTGTGAAAAAACCACCTCGAGATTTAAGGCTTCCTTTAATGGTTGAAGGAATGGCGACCTTACCGACAGTGAAGGAAATCAAGCAATTGTTGGTGGTTGCAATAGAACGGTGGTGGTAGTGATGGAAAACTGAAAAAGATTGGTGGTGAATTGGTGCTTGAAGGCTTGAGGCGACGGTGGGGAGACAGTCGGTTTGGGAGGAGAGAAAGAATTAAGATGGGACGAGAGATAATTAATGGAGGTTAAGAGAAGAGAGCCAATCCATATCTTCCAGATCTAAGGTTGGAAGAAGGCTATCAATGACATTGATGAGTTGGGGGAGCAGAGGAGAGAGAAAGGAGAAGAGAGGCAGTAAGATGGGATTTCAAATGACTTTATTTGAGTATGTATTTGAAATTTCACTTATTGGATGTATTTCCTTGGAGACTTGGGCCAGTTCCAACATTTGAAATGAATTTCTTGTTCCCAAACAGGCCATTATAGTGTTCTCATTAATGGGAAACCTAGCCCCCTTTCCTTGCTAAGAAAGGTTTAAGGCAAGGAGATCCCCTATCTACCTTCTTGTTTGCTATGGGGATGGAGTATTTGTCAAAAAAATATGCAACAGCTCAAGATTGATCCAAACTTCAATTATCACCCCAGATGTGAGAAGTTAGACATCACTCACATGATGTTTGCTAATGACTTATTCATATTCTGCACAGGTGACCTTATTTCTGCTTCAATGATGTTTTAGAAGTTTTAGGTGTTCTCTCACGCTTCAGGACTTGAAGCTAATATAGATAAGAGTAACATCTACCCCCAATGATATAAAGGCGGTTGCCTGTTACTCTTTCTAGGGATGTCAATGAGCCGATACGCTCGTGAACAGCTCGTGAACAAGCTCGGTCAAAGCTCGTTCAATAAATAAATAAACGAGCTTGAACAAAAATATTAAGCTCGTTTAATAAATGATACTAGCTCGAATAGCCTAGTGTTCGACTCGTTTAGGCTCGCAAACAACTCGTTCATGTTCGTTTCCAAGCTCGTTCGTGTTCGTTCATAAGCTCGTTTAAAAGCCCGTTCAAGCTCGTTTATATTAAATTTCTAAAAAATATATTTATATTAAATAGAATAAAATATTAACAAACAACATATTAAAGATACTATTCATATAATTATGCTAAAATTAAGGGTAAGAAATCAATTATATACTAATATACTACCGAAACTAGCTACCAAGAGTCATATATGTTTACCATTCTTATTTCTTTAATCAAGGATATACTTCAATCAAGGATATATCAAAATTCTTAAAGGTCAAAAGACTCAAACCCCTAAAAAGTAGAAATACGGCTCTCTGCCTCTCTCACTCTCTGCCTCTCAATCATCCATATGTAGCAATTATTTTGTTAGATTTTGATTTTTAGAGTATTTTGATTTTAGGAGATTCTAATTAATAAAATAGTATTAGCAAGTATACGATATTAACTTTTTCTTTGGGTTTGGTTATTTTTTTATGTTTTATAATTTCTTAAAAAATAATATTTCATAATGTTAAGGCTCGTTTGTTAAAAGCTTGTTTATCAAGGCTCGTTTGTTAATAGCTCGGCTCGGCTCGGCTCGAGCTTGAACTTAAACAAGCTACTCGTGAGCTAAGCTCGAACAACGAAAAACTTAAATGAGCCAAGCTCGAACAGGGAAAATGAAAGCTCGGTTAAGCTCGGCTCGAGCTCGAGCTCGGAAATTTCTTATCAAGCCTAACTCGAACAACCAAATACTCGGCTCGGCTCGGCTCGGCTCGGCTCGTTGACATCCCTAACTTTTTCCTCCCTTTTGGTCCAAAAAAAAGAACGAAAAAATGTCTGAGCCCGGGTTCGAACCGGGGACCTCTAGTGTGTGAGACTAGCGTGATAACCGACTACACCACCCAGACTTGGTTGTAAGAATAAATCATATTAATATATATAACAAAATATTAAACCTGAAAATGAGAGAAAGTAGCGGGTCTTTTCCCCAAATTAAACACAAAATTCCCAATCAAAATTCCAGAAAACCCCTAAAAATTAACATGTCTCCGTCACATTTCTGATCAAATTCCACATGCGAAAATGGTGAGCGAGCAGAGAGCAGTGTGTCCAGAGAACGACGATTTGGTAGAATACATGCGAAAATGGTGGACAGAAAAGAAGGCGGAGGATAAACCAACTTTTACTCACAACACTGAGAAAACCGTTCTTAAAGCTTTCACTAATATCTGTAAACACAAAACTCCCATTACTACTCTCAAGGAATTCAAAGAAATCAAGTGAGTTTAACACTTCTTTTTCACCCTCAATTCCGTCTCCTTTATTCTTGTTATAATGGTTTTTGTACTGTTGTGGATGACTGGAAGCCGAGTTTGGAGAGTGGTCCACTAACTTAGTTGGTTAAAGTATTCGGGGGCGTTACTTAAAATGTAGGATGGAGTTGTTGGTGAATTTGGAGGTGGGTGAACTGGTGAAGTTTAATTTGGTGAATGGTTTTTAGTTTGGGTGCAGGGTGAAATTTACCTGTTTGATTTCATGAATGGATGTAGTAAGGGTGTATTTCGGAAGTGGGTGATGTTTAATTTCATAAATTGTTTTAGTTAGGGTTTAATTTTGTAAATTGTTTTGGTTAGGGTGATGTTTATTCAGTTATGTTCTTGTGAAAGTTGAACAATGAGGGTAGTGTCTCCTGCCATTTGGTGACTTCGGGATTTAAAGTAATTTCTGAAAAATGTTGGAATTGCTTACATGTGAATAGCAAATTATTAATGTATTCGTTCCCTAAATATTGCACCATGTAGAATTTTACGTTTTCCAATGCATGACTTTGACACTTAATATTTTGAATTATAAGTAAAAAGTTATAAAAAATTGATTTTTAGAAAGTATATGTTGATACGAATCTCACAAGGTATCACATGGCTACATTTTTTCTTACGTGTAAACCACAAAAGATGGAAAAACATAAAAGTAATAATAGTGTGAATAGTGTAAAATCAATGTGGTATGGTATTTGGGAAATGGAGGAAGTATATATTTTTCTGATTCGGATATGATTTTTGAGGGAAAAGTACATCTCCAAGTGTTAGACTCATCTACTTTTTGTTGATATTTTCCGTGATCTTCTTCTTTATTTAAGTATCCAAGTGTCCCTATATGTGTTGGAGACTTGGGGCATGGAGCATTTAACAAGGTGATGAAGAGAAGTTTGTCTAAGTTAGGCTGAAAACTGTAAACTATATGAGTGATTAGGGTTAGAGATTCAATATTCGGACAAAATGACGTCAAAGGCTAGACACTTCTTATTGAGGATCTTAGTGTCAAAGGAAGGTATATTTTCCCACGTAGTTTGTCTGTTAAACTAATGGTTTCAAGTTGTTTTGAGGGATTTTATTTTACTTCCAAGTCCCAACACTGATTGAGGGTTGTTAGTGCAATTGTTCTGATGGTTAATCTTTATTATGTAAGAAGATTTATGATCAAGGTGTTGATTCGGGTGGGTTCATTTGCTAAAGGGAATATTCTATTGCTTATAATAATTGTGTCATCACTTCCATTGGTTGTTGTTGCCTTGGTTTTTCCGTAAAGAATTGAGGAAAATTCCTTTGTAGGTACTGATGTGAGAGCATCCCTTCCAATTTCCGTGTTAACGAGGTTAAAATTTCCCAATTAATCTTTTGGTGGAAATTTAGATTTCATTGGCTTGATTTTAGTTGATTATTATCTATAATTTAGATTGTTTTAATAAGCTTTTGCATCCTTGGAAAAGCTATTGGCACAAGTACACATGTACATGTGTAGGCATCATGTACATGTGCATAGTCATGCTGAGAATGTTATTTGTTTATGTCATGCTATATTCTTGGCTTTCAATTTTGCCTTTTAAGATTTATATGTCTTAACTAGGTTTTATAAGGTTTAAGGGGTGCTTCTCTGCATTATGTATCTAGGAGAATATTGTGAAAGCTTTAGATGAATTAGTGAGAATTGAGCCTTAGGCCTTTGAAGTTGTCTCTTAAGATTTTTGTTTTTTTATACTTTGATGAAATATTCAATTTTTCTCTTTTTCCGTTCACTTATCGTTTCGTATGCTAAATTATTGAGGTTGCTTTTGGATTGAGATTGCTTGGTGCTTAAATCCTAATACAAGTCTGTATTCCTTAGTTTTTCTCCGCTTTACTTTGTGATAAGAAGATATATTACCTTAAACTTTATCATACTTCAATTGATGATTATTGACCGTAACATGAAATTCTTCACTTGCAACAATTTGGAACCCAAGAGAAGTTATTAGTTACCCTTGTGAAAAGCGGGAAAAATACTTTGTTTGTTTTTATCCCTCTTATACTTTTGTGGTAATTTGTTTAAAACTTTGGCTAGGGGTATTGGGAAATGGTTCGTGACTGAGATGCGAGAATTTTTCAGCAGCAATTCTGGTGCTTCTGAATCTCAAGATGATGATTTGGCAAAAGGAGGTATTCTGTGTCTTTGTTATATTTTCTTTAGGAGTTAAAGAATGGAGCAAGTTATATTCATAAGTTCCTAACTATATACAGAGTACAATATTTACGTCTAATAAGACTGGTTGATGCAGGTAAGAAGGCTAGAGGCTCCAGGAGATATCTGCCAAAGAAAAATTCTGTTGCTTACGCATTATTGATTTCTTTACATAGGTATGGTCAAAATTTCGAGACTTTAATATTGCTGATGGAAACTTTCAGTTTTAAAAGATTGATTTAAAGTTTTGCAAGTCATGTAATTATATTCAAATTGTTATTGGGAAGGATTTTCAGTTTCTTCTTAAGATTTGTCTGGTTTTCCTTTTACACTATAGAGGACCGTGAAATCCATTGATCTTTTCATAATCTAATCCTACAAGATTTATTTCACATGTTTTCCCTCACCAGGGCAACTGCTAATGGGAAGGAATTTATGCATAAGCAAGAGCTAATTGATACAGCTGAAGCAAGTGGTCTCTCGCGAGTGCCAATAGCGTATGACGATCTGATTAACTTATTTCTGTTTTCCGTGTACTCTAAACTAAAGATATCCTTTATTTTGATATGCTTTGCTGAAACATGATGCGTTTTTACAGTTTAACCCATATGTCTGGAATTTGCTTATCTTGTATTTGAATTTATTTAAAAGGAAAGAGATTTAGTCTTATGGTTCCTTTGTTATGTACTTAGGCCAGAATTGGGCAGAGGTAAACAGAAGCAATTTGGTAGTTCCCCTAGGGATTGGTATAGCGGATGGAGTGCAATGTCGACATTGATTGACAAAGGTCTTGTTTATAAGACAAGTAATCCTGCAAAGTATGGCAATAAGATAAGCAACTTTATTAAGTATATTTTGTATGCTAAGAGCTGGTGGCTGTACATGCTTATATATTGTTTTTATTTTACAGATATATGCTATCTGATGGTGGTCGTGAAGTAGCACTAGAATGCTTATCCCGGTCTGGTATGCTCGATACTACTGCAAATGTTGTCAGCAGGGAAGAAGCTTCAGATTCAGATAACCAAAATGTGGAGAATTTGGAGTTTGTTGCTGCTGGTTCACCCACATCTCCTGATCTAAACAAGAAGGGCATGAACGATGATATTTCCGTGGAGTTTCTTGAGAGGGTACTTCTTATAAATCTCATTTAGATTCTACTTTTACTCAAAAGTTTTAAATTTTTATATGATTTCTATTATTGGGATGTCGTTGCTGCATTGCGTCCATCTAACAGATTGTTGTGGCCTTATGTGTCTACTTAGCCTTTGATCACTTTCACAAGTATATTCCACGATATTAGGATTCTTCAACTTTGTGTAAATAGTTGTTGACAAGGTGGTAGCTATAACTTATATGGTAGCATAATTTGCATTTTTCATTAGTGAACGTGGACTTGTGAAGTGAAATTGCAGTCAACTCAGTTGTGGCTCATTATATTCAGGATACATGTTAAATTGTAAGTATACTCAATATTTGATAGTGGTCATTTGTTAAATTGCATTTGGAGGCACCTAACTCCCTGCGTGCTGCATGTGATGCCCCTCGATTTGAAATTACCCACTATTTCCAATCACATCTACTTGCTCTCTACATAAAATCACCGACTATCTGCAATCCATCTATGTTTTCATACTACCAACAGGGCAACAGTATGGCTCACTTAAATCCTCTTAAAACATTGTGCTATCTCATATAATAAAATCTATTGTGGGGAGCAGGAGTACTAGACTACTAAAGTAAATTTAGATTGGTTGTTTTAAGGTGCATTCTTTCACCTGAAAATTTCTTATAAAACTGAACTTACTTTAGTTGTAAACTGAGTACCCCTTCTTTGTAAATATTGGCCTTTAAGAATTTACTTTGAACTAAATTCTTTAATGGCTAAAAGGTAAGGCCTTACAATACCTTAATATTATATTCGATGAAAATAAAAATAAAAAACATGAAAAGGGAACGACGTTATGAATGGAAAAACGACTCCAATTTCTTGTATATAACCCTTTTCCTCTTCTTTGGTTTCCAATTTGTTTGGGGACTATAACATCACACAGTGCATAGTGACACCCTAGTTATTGTTGGTTTGAACACCAACTCTGTTAAAGTTAGTGCTTCAAATTAGTAATTAACTAGTTACTTAATTTCTTTGATGTAATTCATTAAATTAACGTTATTTACTCACTAGTCATGTTAGTCAAATTTAGTTGTGGTAGTGGGCTAAATTAGTGGGGCACTATCACCCATTATTCCACCTAATTAGGTAGGGTTTTGCTTAGCATTGTTAGCTAGTTTGTAGCCTATTTAAAAGGCGATGATTCTCCTAGTTGAAGTGAATGAGAATGCAGTAATATTTCTTTCACATTTCCAACATTTATTTTGTTGTCTGCTTTCTCATCTCCTACAAACTCAGCATTTTGTGGAGAAAATTTCTATTGAAATTACCCAATCATTTAACTAAAGCATAGTCTATTTTTATTGCATGAATTACCTTTATACCATGATGTGATCCATACATGCTGGAGGGAGGCTTGCGATAATGACTTTGTGCCTTTGAGTGGGTAGTCTGTAATCTACATGCAATTCATTTGTTGTGTGAAGTTAAGTTTGCAACTTAAGCCAGGACATCTGGACATGGTCCTTTTAACTCACAAGTCACAATACTATTATATCCTTTTAGGCTTTAGTTGACCTTGCTTTGTTCCCAACATTTTTTTCGCGGCCTCTCCTTCTCTCTGAGGGGGGATTAGGGGGTTACCGAGCATGCTTTAACTGTGATCGCTTGGTTATAAAATGTTTAAATATCGATAATGTGTATATGCTCTTGTTTAATTGATTATAATTCCTTAAATACTTTGCGAACTTGCTAAGTTTTGTGGTCAAAGTTAAAAATCTTCTCCAAGGAATATCACACTTGCTTGTTTGAGTTTATGTCGTACGAGTTGTAACTTTGACATGGGCAGAAGACTTTGTTTACTGATTGTGTGATTGACCTGATTGTTGTAAATTGTAATATAAGATATTTTGTCTAATTTTCTTTATTTGACTAATAACGGTAGAAGTTCGGTTAATGTACACATACACCTATAAGTATAATGAATCTAAATGTGATATTAATTTTTTTCTTTATACTCTCTCCGTCCTCAATTTTTTGCCCATAAGCCATTTTCTACTTTGTTAATTGTACATAATAGCTTTAGAGAAAAAATTATGAAAAGAGGGGAGGGGACCACTATATTACTTAGCTGCCACAAAATAAAACAAAAGGGTAAAAAGAAAATGAAAATATTACTGAAGGGCAAAGACACGTGAAGATGGATCAGTAAGTAAATGTAAAATTAAAAAGTAAAAAAGAAAATGTAAAAATTGGCTGATGAAAGAGAGAGAAAGGAAATATCGAAGAAAAGAAGAGGAAGATACACCAATCAAAGAGGACAAAAACCTGGAAATGCTTCCCCAGAGTCGACCACCGAAAGATTTAACACCGACTTTGAACTGAACTCAATGAATATGATTGTAAGCAAGAGAGTAAAATTACTGCACCTGTTAAGAACTTATCTTTTTAAGATGAAAAAAATTGGAGCAGTGATATTATTTATTACACGTAATGATTATTACTGGGTACATAATTACATATTACATCTTTGTACGCCCAAGCTAGTCATCACTCATCAGTGATAGTCTAATTTTATTAATACTGCAAAACATCAACCACATTTAATCATCATAAGTTATTTATCATAGTTTGAGAATATATCAAGATAATGTGTAAAAGTTGGTTGTGCAAATTGTTTGATCAATTATTTCCTAGGGTTGGTTATCATTATCATAAATAATCAGTTTTCATTGGTGATTAGAAAAGTTACTTCGTACGTCACTGTCTATACTTCATCAGAATTTGGCTCAAAATTTATAGTTATCTGACTTATCTCCAGTAATTCACTAAAAAAACGTTAGTAAATTAAGTTTTTTTTACCACCAATGACCGCTCGCCGACATTCTCTATCATCACCGGCAAGTGGCCGACCACAATTGCAACCCAATTATAAATTAGAATTTTCTTTTAATTAGGGTTTCAATTTAGGGGTTGAAATGCAATTAATTAAGGGTTTTTGCTCGAATTTGCATCATAAAGAATGCAATTAATCAACTTTCTGGAATGCGCGTGGCAGAGGGATGCGCTATGGCCACCACCTGGAGCCTAGGCACGCCTTTTTAAAGCTTACGCTTGGCAAGTGAAAATATACTTAAAGGCTCATCAATTTCATCTGAGTGTGATAGCTTTGTAATTTATTCATTTACGTGTGAGTATTCCCTTAGAACTTTAATTCATTATTTGTTCAATGATTCTTAATTTTCTGTTAGATATATTCATACGCCAACGTCCTCTGATATGTCAGTGACTACCATTCTCTTGCAAAGGATAATTGTTATGTTTTTGTCTGTTGACTTGAATGTTAAAGATTCCCGGTTATAGCTTTGTTTTCTGTGAATATTGCTTGAATTTGATTATGTGCTCTTTGTACTAAGGATAATGATAATTCATGTTGAATTCTTGGATGTAATAGTAAACCATGATCAGATACTACCATTCTCTTTAAAAGGAGAATTTTCGTCTGTTGACTTGAATGTTGAAGATTCCCAGTTATAGCTTTGTTTTCCATGAACTTTTCTGAATTTGATTATGTGTTCTCTGTACTAAGGATTCTGATATTTCATGTTTGAAGTATTGGATGCAATTTTAAACCATGATACTTTACATCACCCCCCCCCCCCCCCCCCCCCCTTCTGACTAACCAAAAGAACGGCTGGTTGCTTTTTTGTTGCCAGTAATCAGATCCTCATGTCATTCTCCTATACTTTTCTATTTGTAGTTCACAACCCTGGGTTACACAAGAGAACAGGTTGTACATGCTCTGGCGGAAGTTTCTGTTTGTCCATCACCCCAAGAAATATCTACACTTTGGCCCCAAGTTCTTTGCCAACTGCGAGAAAATGAAGTTTATTGTTTTCACTCCAATCCCCAGGCAACAGTAAGAAGGAATTCGGGTGATGTATCTACTAGCAGCAGATATGTTGAAGGTAATGTGCCTTGATTGATCAAATTATATTGTGGTTTGGTCTTTGTATCATCAATCATTTTTGTGTCCGTGCTAATTCAGAAATCCAACTTCACGGTTATTTTTATTTTTGTTTTTCCTCTTTCTTTCTCATTGCAGGTGAACAAAATCTAACCCGTGGCATAAATCCAAATGGTCTTACTTCCTTCACATCAACTCCGGTAAGTATTCACTATTCAGCACTTTGTTTATTTTTTGGTTTTATTGGGTGGGTGGGATAGAGGGGGACAACATCTGGGGTGGACTTAATTTTAGGAGACATTCTCTTTTTGCTGCATTTGGTTCTTATTGGATACGAAAAAATCTAGTGCTTAGTAGTTAATATCTTGGAACCTACCAATATTGTGAATTTGGTTTTTTTGCTGCATTTGATTTTTATCACCTTCTAATTTGAGAATGCATTAGGATTATCATGGAAAAAAGGCTAGTCAATCTGTTCACCAGGCCAGTCAAGTTGTTCTTAGAGTGCCACCACTTGAAGATTTGCAGAAGTTTGAAGATGCATATAATGTTGTCTTGATTTTGGATGACCGAGAACACTTTATCAGGTGGGTTACTATCTCTTTCTTTTGGCTGTGACCTTAACTTTGAGCGTATGCAATATTCCTGTACAGTCTCAGCTTTATTCCATTTTCACCTTGGGGAGGTTTTGGTTCCTCTCTTCCTTTTGATTGTATGTTGTACTAATCGCAACGGATTTATCATGGCTTATGATCTATTGCTCATTAATATTATTATCCAAGTAAATTATCGGGCTCTATGTGGCTTATTCATGACTATTTGCTGTTCTTGATGTTTGTTTGTAAGAGGATCAATTTGTCACATGCTGCTTGTTAGTCTGATTTTCTTTACTGGTTTCAGGACAAAGTCGAGAATGCTCATAGAAAAGATTTGTGATGAATTTAAAATTCTTATAGAGGTAAATGTTTGCTGCTCTTTAATAGTATTTTGTCCAACTGTTCCATATTTGTGTCAATTTTCCATTTCTGGTGTTTTGAGAATTCAGGTGCTCCTGAATATTATCTTTGTTATTGTTTCACATTTCCAAATCACCATTACCCATTGTAACTTAGTGTAAAGTAAAGGTCAACATGTCAATTTTTACTAAAAAGTTGAAATGCATTTGGATAATATCTATTTTTAACTGGGCATGTCCTACAATATTTCAAATCAGTGGGCAATGGAGATAATTTTGGACATAAACATGTATAGATATGTAGTCTTTGCAAACAATAAAAGGCGCTGGTTCATTTAACTTGCTATTCCTGATTTCCCGCAGGTCAGACGTTTGCCAGTAGGAGATGCAATATGGATTGCACGTCATAAACAACTTTTCACTGAATATGTTCTTGATTTCATTGCTGAAAGGAAAAATGTTGATGACCTACGTGGTTCAATTAGAGATAACCGCTACAGGGATCAGAAGTTGAGACTTCAGGTATTCCGCCTAAAGAACCCTTTATGGTTCTCATATTTCTATGGCAGTTTGTAATTATGACAAGATTGACAACGCATATTTTGTTAGTATAATTTTTCCAGTCTCTCAATCATCATCGTCACTGGCGTTTGGTTCGCAACCTGGTATGGGGTTGGAATCAGGAATGATATCGAGGTGGTATGGGTTTGGAACTTGATTCTTAATTCCATATGTTTGGTTCAATTTCGGGATGAGTGTTTTTCCTTTTTTTTGATACCTGGAGTAAAGGTATGAATCATACCCACCTCCCCACCTCCCCACCTAGGTTTCTAAGCCCCATAACTTGGGGTTTGAGGTATGGGTTTAAAACTCTTAAAATTTCCATCCAAACACATGGTATGGGTTTAGACCATTCTAAGCCCATACCTCATACCTAGAACCTGCGAACCAAACACCCCCTAAACTCTTTCCTACTCCAATTTGTAGTGCTCTTTATAGAAACCAATGGTTTATTTTAGTTACTGGATGGTTTCTCAACTGGAAATGGCCATTCCTAAGTGCATTTTGGCTTTATTTGGAATATGGATGGTCTAATTTTTTTTGAATGTTGCTTTTTACATCATCTTCTCCAAGAGCGTGAACTGAATACAATCTACCGCTGAGTTGCGTATTATTCAGCTTTTTTCTTATGAGTTGAACAAAAGGAGGCAAAGTAACAATTTTGAGGAACTTATCATGGATGCTCTTGTCAAATATGGAGTAGTTATTTTTTTACTTTTATCTAGCAATACAACTTTATTTCAAAAACATTAATGCAAGAATATTTTTTAACAGCCAAATTTAACTTAGAGGCAGAATACTTTTTACAGGTCACATAAAATTATGTTGATTTTAATGCTTTTAGCAATATATGTTTATCCATCAAATATTTCAAAAATTTCGGTACAGTTTGTCTGAGAAACGTGATCCTTGATTTCATACCTAGATCTTTTTTCATGGATCTTAGAAAGAGATTCAGAAGCTGGGTTCATACTTCCAGTTGTCTTCCAAGCTGATTATAATGATGAGAACCATGATGTAGTCTATTTCAGTGAGTTTTGTTAGTTTGAGATCTCCACTGAATTATGATACATTAATTTATTCAATTGATGATAATTGATGGCCTGAATAATTTGGGGTCTGCGGTTTATTTTCTTCTTCTCCTATAAATTTTTCCATTGAATTTTTTTAAATATCATTCACCACAGTTTTAGGGACTTTGAGAATTTATAACTTATAAGAGAGCAATTCTTAAGAGGCGAGCTTTTGTTGGTATCATGTATTTTGCCTATAGGACTTATCTCTATCAGAAGCATTCTACCTCAGTCTAGTTGATTTTCTGGTGAACCTTTTGTTATCGAATATCGATCTCCATGGGAATCTTCTCTTTCTTGCGGTTTTGGAATTATTCATATTGATTCTGTTAAAGAAATCTGATTGACTATCCTGTCTAATGCTTATGTCATATAAAATAAAACTTCATTGTAGAATATATTTATTATAATTTATATGAATATGATCTTCAGTATTTGTGTTATTTGAATCTTGTTCTCATGCTTTTAAAACTCAACTTTCTTTCAGAGAACTGGAATCAAGAAGATTATGTATGTGGTTGAAGGTGATCCGAACGCTTGTGAAGGAGCTGATAGCATTAAAACAGCGTAAGATTTTATCGGCTTTGTTGCATTTGTCCATGGCTCCATGCTAAAATGGGCATCTATGCATTTAGCTTAATCGTCCTTCTCCCTATCTATAAGTTAGCAGCAGAATGCTACTACCTGGCACATGAGGCTCTGGCCATATAAGGGTTTGGCAAGGGTAAAATGCATTTAGCAATAACCTTCCTGATGTTTTTGGGAGGGGAAGGGCTGTGAGGCTGTCCCATTGGATCCCTTAAGAAACACTTTGGCTGTGTGACATTTTCATCGTGAATGAAAACTGGTGTTTAGCTTGGAGAGACAATTGACCTGGTTTGTCTAATTTAAAGCAGAATTGCCCATTTATGACTCTCATCTGACCCCCACTCTTTAACAAGAAGAAAAAAAATACTGGTCTCTGACTCTCTATGTAACGGAAACTTTTCTGGAGGAAATATGCGGCTGCTCACTGCCTGGTCAGGCACCAACCTGTTTGTTTCATTGCACCGAGTTTATTTTCACGGGCTTTACAAAGTATCTTGATTCTTGAATGTGATTTCGCCGGTTGTAGGAAGGGGGTAGTGTAGGTATTGTATAATTAGGTATGGAAAGCAAGAAATGAAGGGTTTTGGAACAGCCAAATTCCTTGTATAGAGAAGACTGTAAAGGATGTCACATACACTATACAAACCAAATTAACAGTAGAGATAGACCATGGATAGCTACTTTGTAAGTTATCCCAAAGATAAAATAAAATCAGAGTATCCTCTCTAATTTATTTATTTTGGGTAAAGAAGGCTTCGGTTTTTATATTATCAGGAATTTTACTGCACCATTGCACTGCAAATGTTACGTCGAGAGTGAAAAAAACGATATTTCATTTCATGAACTGTTTTACTCACTGGTCCCTGCAATCATATGGTCCGTCTATTTGCTTATCGTGTTTTATTTGTATATGAAATTTAGTCTAATTACTGTTTCCTATCTGTGGTCATTTTCAGTAGCTTTACTACCGAAATCGTGGAGGGATTTGATGTGCAAAGAACAAGTAGCCTGGGTGATACTATTCGCAGATATGCGTTTTTGAGTTTGGCAATTACTGATTATTGTAAACGGAATTCATCACCTGGTTTGGGATGCAAAACTGCGGGTGCCTGTCCTAAATATAATCAATTTATCAAAAAATGTGAAGATGCAGATAAGATGTCAGTTAGTGATGTTTTCGCCACCCAACTCATGCAGGTGGTTTGGCTATAGCGTAGAACTCCTTTTTTTTTTCCTTTTTAATTTAGATTTCTTTGAATTATATCATGAACTATAATTTCAGAAACATAGTTTGTAGGTACCATCAACTGAAACGCCCTTCAAACCATCTGGGGTTAATTGTGTATGGTTTTGCAGGTTCCTCAGGTTACTGAGGAGGTTGCTATGGCTGTCTTGGAATGTTATCCAACCCTCTGTTCTCTTGCTTATGCATATGCTGCTCTAGTGAGTACCTTTCCTTTACCGTTGGTTTCTAAATTTCTGTTGGTTTGTGATCCATATTCGATTATGCCGTGCATGATGTATTAAATTGTCAAAAAGTTGTGAGTAATGAAATGTAATATATTGTCTAAAAATGTGAAACCATGAAATAGTGATAGATGCATTTCTTAAATGGACATTAGTGATTAATGCAATACGCTTGCTGATGGATAACATAGCCTTTTTCTGTTCTGGAAGGATGCGGATACTCTTGCTCAGGAGGAGTTGCTGATGAAGAAAAGCGAGGGTTCTGTCAACGCATCTGCTAGTAAAAATATCTTCCGCTTTGTTTGGGCAGATTAGTTCGGACCTGCTTTTGATACAAGCTAAGATGTTTGCGTATCAATTGAAGCTCAATTTCAAGGAAAGGCTATCAAGTACATGGAATTTTGATATTTCTGGCCTCACAATCGCATAGGTATCAGGTATGGTGCATGGAAGCTTTGTTTATAGCGTGCTTGCTTGTACTTGGAATGCATTATTCTACATTTTGAACTTAGGAAATTGGAATGTGTATTTCTCGACCTGCAACTTAGCTGTGTGACATAAATATAAAACACAAAGTAATGAGCTAAACCATAGGCAGTTGGAGAAAATTCTAATAATGTAACTTTCAATCTCACGATTCTCAACTGTATACACTGAATTCATATACTATTTATCAAAAAAAGTACGGAAATTTTAGTAATGTGATCATCCTTATGCTATTACATGTACGGAGTATTCGTATATGATGTACGTTCTTCTCTTTTCATGGCAAAGTGCCATATATAATTTCTTCAAAACCCCAAGAATCATGTAAATGTAGTATTGAAGGATCTGTGCTTTGAAACACTGGAATTGTTTCGGATTGAAACAAGAAGCAGAAACTCTTGATTTACTGTACTTTCTGATTCGAAATGAAACAAGAAGTGAATTGTCCTTGCTTGATCGGCTCTACTTCAGTTAGTTCCTTATGATTCAAAATAAAACCAGAATCGGAAACATTGTCCTTTCTTGATCAACTCTACTTTATGATTCGAAATGAATCCTCAACTTGTCTTGTATTTGAGTTCACAAACTGCAAATTATGAAAGCAAGAAAAAAAGTTGTTCATAATGGCGATCTTTTTTATCCTTTGTTTTTAATGAATGTGCTATGACTTATAAGTAAAATTTCAAAACTAACCTCGAGTTTCAATTCTTTCCTTGTTACATGTATTCTTGCAAATCCAAACTTATTGATCCTTTGTAAACTCCAATCCGGCGCCTGCAACGAAAGAGTTTAAGATTTAAAAATTCCTTTCTTTAATTTGAATGAAGTAATTTATTATTTGTTGTTTTCCTCCATTTACTCTTTAAAAAAAAAAATAACAGTCTATTTTAATTTGAAGTATTGATTTTGTTGTTTTAGATAAATTTCATGAAAAATAAATAATGTAGACGAGATTCGATCCGAAATCAAAATTACCAACCTGTGATTTTAGAAACTAATGTTGTCGGCATCCACTTACGATATTATTTGCGGACTTTTTTTTCGGTCGTATTTATTTAAGAGATACACTTGCTATTTTTAGTAACTTATCAACTCCACCATCTAATTAAATAATCTATCTACGCCCTACCCCCACCTCCCACCCCCTAAAATGACATGGTCCCCACTTGTTTAGTTATTAAAATATTTACCCAACCCCACTTGTTTTATTACTTTATGTCATTCAATTCTTCTTCTTAATACCCGTGCCCAATCAAGTGTATTCCTTAAATAAATACGGAGGGAGTATTATGAAAGGATGACCAAGGCCTTACAAAATTTGAGAACTCATCCAAACTGAACCCTGCCATCCCAATAACAGCTTGAACTGGAGCTTTATATTTAGAGTTATCAAAAGTGTCGATTCCATTCTCATCTTTCAATGGCTTGCTCATGCATTTGCCTCGATAAATTGCACAAGTTCTCTCATAGTTGTGAACATGACCAAACAACACCAAATCAACCTTCCACATCAACATTCAAATACCACGTTTAGTCAGACTATTTTTGTATGAAACAGAAAGTATCAAATATTAGGGAAAATTGAAGTAACACAATAACAGGATGAAATTTTGTAAACCATGTTTTGAACTAGTAGTGGTTCAATATATTTCACAAATGATAGATCGACGCTGGGTAGAGCCGATTTAGCTGAACTGTACATTGGCCTGTGCCTGAAATAAAACCATAACTTTTATGTTAAAAATTTAAGTTATTAACTCTAGTAGTGTAGTAATTATAAAAGAGGATTTCGAAATCGTGGCTAAAAAATGGACATACCCAGTAAATACAAGCCAAGGAGTTCTTCTCCTGTCAACTGAAGCCATGTCTGATTTCATCCAGTTGTACTGTAAGTAGAAAGAAAGAAGGGTGATTTATGAAAAAGTTAAAGAAGTAACGAGGATTAATTAATGATAAAAAGAAACCTGTTCGGAACCTGGCCTCCAGTTATTCTCAGTTGAGATGACAGTGAAGTGAACAGGACCTTGTTCAATGGAATACCAAGGTTTATCCTTTAATGAGGTTGGCATTTGGAAGTAACTCTCATAAGGAACACCACATTCTCCACCTGAGTCTGGTGTTATGTATACTGATCCTGAATTAACATAATCCCTATTGTTTTCGCAAGAAGAAAAGTGAAACATTAATAACGATCGATGATAATTGATAATTGATAATTGATAATTGATAGTTGTTTTTGAAGAATGAACCTTTCATGGTTCCCAATGGCGGTCATGTAAGAAACTCGAGATGCCAAAGGTGTGATAAGGTGAAGAAAGTAGTCCCATTCAACTAAGAAACCTGTTGCATAACTGATGTCACCTATGTGAAATATGGAGTCCACTTTGCCTGTAGCAACTTCTTCTGCCATGGCAGCCACCACTGAGAGTGATCCTGGCTATTTGAATTAAGTATAGTTAAGGTTTTAGGTACAAATTGTGGTCTGTAAAAAAGGAATTGAAAATGGTATATTAATTAATACGGGTTGATACCTGGATATAATGCTCTAATGTGGAGTCTCGAGGAGCCTTTCCCATATCACCAAATGCTAAAAACTTGAGGTCATTTGCTCCTCCTGCAGGTGGTGTTCGAAATTGGATATTATCACTCCATCCGGCTGCACCACTGCATGATTATATTCAAACCCAACTTCTTAATTAACAACACAACTTAATTAAGGTAACCTTATGAACCAAATCAAAGATAGCAAGGAAGTTGTATTACCTTCCATATTTATAGGAGAAATTAGCTGAAGGTTGAAGGCCTGTTATAACGGCTGTATGTATGTAACCTGGATCATGCCATCCGAAATCCTCTGCTGGACTTTTCCCAGCAATGTCACCTACATAGTACATATACATGTGCACCAATCAATCAATCAATCAATCAATCAATCAATCAATCAATCATCTTGGATTATAAAACAAATTAAGCAGATATTTGTAATATTACGTACCACACATATCATCTTGTGTGAATGTTCCAACAGTTGATGTTACTGATTTTCCATTACCATACTCTACTTGTTGAGGTTCAATGCTTCCACTCACCCATGTTACTCTCATCTGCACTTTATCTAATTTAATTACGGAGTACGGAGTACGGAGTACGGAGTACTACACAATCTAATTAACTTTTAATTACATCGTAAATCTTAGCTCTGAATATAAAAATGTTATACCGAGGTAGCTGCTGAGTTAACGCTTGAGATATGTCCGTAGAGTGGCTTGTTAGGATTAGCAAAAGGTAAAGGTGTAGTTCCCTTCAATATGCAAGGCGCCTTAAAACCGTTGTCAAACAACACGAACTGGATGTCTGTTCGTATGTTAATCACATGAAATGTCAGTGAGGCACTGCAAGTTTCGACCATGCAATTACCATCAACCCCTCGCTTCTTGCATTCCTTGTTTTTGCAGGGTAAGAACTCTGGATCATTTTTCAGGTATGCAGCCTATAATTTTCGACCAAATTAACTATAATTACAAACAATGTAATAACTATTATTAGCAAAAAAAAAGTATCTTCTAAGAGCATCTTCAACGTTAAGCTAATTGCTAAATTAGCTTGTCATGTCACATTATATATCAAGCTACTTTCCTTTTTAGCTACTTGGTATCCCAATGGTTAGCTACTAGTTTGATATTAATGTAGTTATATTTGTCAATCAATATTTTAAATATAATTTTATTTAATATTATTTCATTGGCTAATTGTTTTAAGCAAATTAGCTTGTTTAAGCTAACAAGCTAATTAACATTTGTCACTCCCATGGCTATTTTTTTGTCTTCTAAATAAACAATTTCGTACAGCCACTCCTGATTTGTAATAATCTCTTCATTCATCGGCGTAGAACCACTTGTTTATTCAGTTAACAACTTTTTCAACTTGTACATTAATATCACTGTTTAAAAGTTATAAAACATATAACTCGGGCATCAAATGAACTAAAATATAGGATTATGTTCGGGTACATTAATAAAGTAATTCATAGATTCCAATAGTAATTGGTTGGTTTAATAATGAATAATTATGGATGAGGAACATGCACGTAAAATGTTATGGATATTTAAGTTTTGTGATATTTGATGGCAAAGTACTACGTAGTAGTGAAAGAAGGTATCACCACATTCAACAGTATAAAGATTAAACCAATTGAGGTTGGCATGAATGGTTAAGGGTCTCTTGCTCCTTAACCAAGGTCTCGGGTTCGAGTCTTTAGGAATGGAAAAAATCTCAACTGGGAGGGATGCTGCCCATCGAGGTACCCATGCAAACTCCCACGGGAGATTACCTCGCCGAAGGCGGTGGGAACTCCTCGTAGTAGAACCAAAAAAAACAGTATAAAGATTAAAGAAACTTGTTGTGGTACTACGAAGATAAGACACCTGATTGCTATGTGGACTAAAACTAAATTAAAATGTGTGAACATAAAGTAGTGGATTTAGAAAGGCCAAATTTATACGTTAACTTTCACAAAGCCAGCCAAACAAATGGACGTGTCTTTATCACTTTAAATTATTTATTTTGAAGAAATGGCATTATATATATTCTTTTTTAAGGCCATGTGTAGATCTGTCAAACGGGAAAAATTATTCTCGGGTTCGGATTAATTTGGGTCTGTTTTTGGTTCAGGTTTACAAATGCTTGTTTAAGATCCATAATTCTCGATTTCGGACCGATTTAACGGATTGAAAGTTTAAAACGCGTATTATATTTTCATTAATTTGTGTAATAAACATAACAAAATGGGGCAAGAATTAGCAAATTTTCAAACACAAGTTTATAGGCAGTCTTATTCAACCATAAAATGGTGTATTAATTCAAATCAAAATCATATTACACCCAACAATAATAACATAAACGTGTTTATTGTGCTTAAAATTTCTTATTATCTCATTTATTATTATAAATAAAACATTTTCAATGGGTCTAGTAAAAAATGAGTTCGGCCGTGTTTTGACCCATTACTTTTGGAATTGTTGGGGTTCAGATAAATTGGGTTACAAGTCACAAAATATTGTTCAAGACCCTAGTATTTTGGAAACGGTAAAATTTGAATCCATAATTATATAGGAAAAGTAATTAGGTGACTAAGCATTTATTATAAGCAAAATGAGTGTAACTATAACCAAGCTAGGTGCATTGAGCAACAAAACCTAACGCGGAAGCATATCATTCAGTACCACCAAGTCACCAACTATGGGTGTAAGGAGCGACATACTCCAGACTAGAGCTGTCAAAAACTGACCCGACCTGAAAACCCGACCTGAACCGACCGAACCCGTAACCGACCATGACCCGAAATTACGGTAAAATAGGTAACCCGAAACCCGACCTGTACCCGACCCGGAAAAACCGATAACCGATTTTAACCCGATGTTGTAACACCCGAACCCGAACCCGACACCCGACCCGAAAATGACCGATAACCGAACTGACCCGACCGAACAATGACCCGAACTCAATTCGATACCCGACCCGATGTCAACCCGAAACCGATTGTAACTCGATGAAACCTGCTATTGACCCGACTTGTGACAACCGTTACCCGATTTACCCGAGTTATCAATGACACGATCAAATATTAACTTCAACGATAAATCTATTTTAATTATTTATTGCTAGATACCGAAAAATTTAGCTCTAAAATAAGTTAAACAAATTTTTTTAGAATATAAAATAATTAAAATGTATAGGTTAATTATCAGACCCGAGTTTGACCAGTCCCTGAGAGTGACCCGACCTGAATTCTATTTGATTTGATTATTATCCGATCCAAACTAAGACCCGGACCCGAAAATAACTGTGTTGCAAACCGACTTAAACCCGACTCGATAAGACCCGAACCCGAAATTATCTGCTACAAACCGACTTAAACCCGACCCGATAAGACCCGAACCCAAAATCAAACCTGACCGAAATGTGACTCGACCCGAACCCGACCTGAACCCGGGATAAGAAAAAACCCGACATGACCCGACCTGAAATCGACCCGACCGAACCCGAACTCAACCCGGATGAAATATTAACCCGACACGACCCTACCTGATCATGACCCGAGACCCGGGATGACCCGACCCAAACCCGACCCGATGATCTGTTTTGACAGCTCTACTCCAGACTCCAGAGTAACGTGTTAAGAATTCAATCCTATGTCAATGCACCTTGATATCGACCATGGATATAAGCTTTAAAATTAATAATAAAGGAACCAAATCCAAGTGGTATCTAAAAAGAAAAGCAATTATATAAAAGTTTAGGCAGAATAAGGTTTTCCTAACATTATAAAAGTAGATACAGTACGTTGTTCCGTGGGGTTTCCAAGTATGTGGTTGTATATGATTTGGAGTATGTCGTTTTCCATCACCGCATGATATCATCTTAACTCTTAGATTACGTAACTCAAATATCAATTATTGAATTATTGTTATAACTTTATTTAAGTTTTATTCGCATAAATTAAATAGTTTTATACCAAAAATTGATCCATAAATGCCGGCCGCAAAGGTGACTACCATGCATCACATTCAATCATACATCATATTCATAATTCATACGAAGTAATTCATAATTCATAATTCATGTCCTCCTATAATTTCGTCAATGTGAATACAACCTTAATATTCAACACCATCCATATCAAAAATAAGTACATTTCATATATAAATAAAAAGCAATAAAACATAAAAAATAAAAATAAAAATGATACCTTAACAGGGTAATGGCAGAGAAGAGGAAGATCACTAAAATCCCCGGTTTCCTTGTACAATAAATCCTTAAGTGGGCAATACTTGACGCTGAAAATTAATCAACACATATTACAACAAATTATTAGGATCAATAGCCACGTAAACTCTACATTTTCGCAATTATATATTTATATGTACCTATCATATACTACATCCATTCCATTTTGTTTATAGTACTACGTACGGATAATAGATGGACCAATACCAAATGAGTTAATATTTGTATAAGTTTATATTAGAGTTTTCTGCCCAATTAGTAATTTGTATCGCCTTTATGACTAGCTTATTCGCGAAAATAAACAGTATAATTCATTTACTTAAAGCAATGATCAATAAATAAACAAGTAGTAACTAATATTGTAGTGGTAACATACAGACACCAATCATCTTATTTATAAAACTCAAACAAATTAAAATTGTAACTTAAATAACTCAATCCCCTCAAACATACTTAAACAAGTCAATTAATCTAAATGAATTTAATACCAACAACCAAAAACATTCTTGTATAACTAAGAAAAAAAACCTGGTTTTGTAAGATTACGGGGCATTGTCAGAATTTGAGGAACACAATTACAGCAGATTATACTACCCCTGTTGTTGAAATATGTGGTAAAAACTAAAAAGTATGAAATGATGGAAAATTCTCATTATTGTATACCATCTAAACATGATAACGTGGTATCTTATTATTAGTTTTCGAGAGCGTAACATATTTTTGAGAAATAGTAAGAAAATATATACCTAGAATGAGAAGGCGAAACCATGGCGACCCAATATTTTGGGGACGTTTTCAAAACGCCGGAAACGGTAACATTGATGTAAATTTCATCAGGGAGAGGTGAAACAGTATTGACAGTAATCTCAAGGTATGGATTAGGAAAAGGGCAATCGATCAATTGTCGTCTATTAAGCGTCCGAAAATGGGGTATTTCATTATTCTCAATTTGTGACGATCGGAAATGTATGTTCGGTGAATAAGATCTGGGAACTGCAACTGTGTTCGATAGGAGAAGAAAGATGGGGATGATGATGGATAAGATTAATGTGTGGAGTTTTGCAATCAGGACTGTATCAACAGAAGACATGGTTTTTTTTTCACTGATATTTCTCACTTATTAATAAAGATGGCATGTCTATTTATATTTATATACAAATACATAAGGTTTGATTCCGTTCTTATGTAGTTTGTGGGGCCATGTATTCATACTCCGTATTTTATTTCCTGTTTTTTTTATGTATTTCTCATTATTTAAATTGGAGATACACTTACCATTTCCGGCCGTATTTAAATAGAAGATACATTTTCTATTTTTAGTAACTTTTCAACCTCACTATTTAATTAAATAATATTCCAACTCCACTACCACATTGAACAGTTACAGAGTAATTTCTTAAATCCCCCACCCCACGTGTCCGGTTCCTCTAGAGTTTTAATAAAACTCACAAGGTAGCTAGAGTTGTATCTAAACCATACATTTTAAAATCAATGACTCATATTAGTGGGAAGGGAAAATCAGGGGGTTGATATTAATGAGAAAAAATATGGTAGATTTTGGAAAGATAATATATGAGCAATTGATTTGTCATTCACTGGTTGATATTACCATTTACCCAAACTCTATCTTGTAGAGTTATTTTAGAACTCTAAAGGATACAAAATCCCATCCCACACCCCTCCAAAATTTAATGGTCCCTACTTATTTTACTTGAATAAAATATTTACCTCAACCCCACTTGCTTTATTGTTTTATTTCATTCAATTATTCTTCCTTAATACACGTGCCCGGCCAAGTGTATCTCCTATTTAAATACGGAGGAAATACTTTATTCACGCTTTATACTTGAAATTCTAAATCGTTAGTGTCACGTTTGACTTTATACGGTGTTTGAAATTTAGTATCTTTAATTACAAGTAAATACATATTACAAAGTTTTGATATGTTTAAAATGAAGTACATGTATGTTAAAGGATCCATGTATCAAGATCACATTTGATAATGTTAATCTTCATTATGTGTGGATGGTTGATGGATCTGTAAAGGGAAATAAATCATAACTGATGAGCATCAATTAAGTTTAGATAAATTTAATCACATCTACTAGAACAAAATGTAAATAGCATAGAAATATAAAATAGAAGATAATGATTGACAAATCCATTCCATCCTACAAGATCCTTAAAGATGTCAAGATGGAGATCATGGTTTTAAGAAAGAGAGAGAAGTGATATGTGGATGAGGTATCCTTAAAGATTGAAATTTGCTATAGTTTAGTGGAAATATAAGTCCTTCCTTTGGTTTTTAATAGTTATAACATTTCTATTTTTGGTAACTTTACTACCTAATTTTACCAAAATACTTCCTATCACTTGTCTTCATTAACCTACACACTTGCACTACTCGTATCCTTCACTTTTTAAATTATTATTTTTAAAAGTGGGGGCATGCAAATAAGCAAATTCCCTTGAATCCACTTGTAATGGGAAAAATCAAGGTAAACAGTAAACATTACAATTGTTTCGAAACATAAAATGTATAGAAGTTTAGAACAAAAGGTTTTTTGTTCAAGTCTTATGTAAATCACCAATTGTCTGTTGGTTTAGTGGTGATTGAGGTTAAACTTGGTAAGTAGGACCGTGTATTCGATCTCCACAACAACAATTGAGAGGGAACTAGAACCTATCCACCCAAAACTCGCCCCGAATCCGAATTAGCCCTAAAGGTAAATCAGGTGGTAACACCAAATAAAACAAAAAGTTTTATATAAATCACATGTCCAAAAAAATATATAAATTGATGACATGAAAAGAGAAACATTGATTGACATATTTTTTTAATGCAAGTAACTTTTTTTTAGTATATATACAATAAAGGCAGATTTATAATAAAATTTCATGTCGTAGTATGTGTGACACTAGTACTTATAAAGTTCTAACACTAAAACTATTTCTAAAGTAATAGGAATTTGAGAGATCAAATTTGTTATGTAAAGGCTCTTTAAATATTGGTATGGGTCAAAACAGACAGTACGGGACTATGTAAGAAGAACTGGTTAGTATTCTGATTATTCAATTTAATGTTGGGTTTCGATCTGGTCTAAACCTCGAGAACACCTGAACGGGATCGTACCCATCATTGTCAATGGTTGCTCCGAGTATAAAAACTCAAATTTCTGGGTTCTTTTTTTTAATCCCATTCAAGATATTCAAGATAAATTACACTTTATTTTTACTTATAGTGATTTTGATACTTGGATGTAAAAGAAAATTTCATGTTCTATCTCCATATAGGTTTTGAATTTACACTAATATAAACCTGGTCCACGCTAAGTATAAACCTGGTCCATGCTAACTTAGCGTGGACCAGGGCAACGGAGTAATTTGTATGTGTAACATATATATGTAATTGTCACGTGACAGTTATTTTGTAATTTTAAATAATAACTATATGCGTATTACAGTAACTATGTGTTTTAAAGAGTTACTATGTGTTTTGAAGAGTTTTAATGCGATTTGTGTCTAGCCCACTTTATATACGTTTTAAACTTTTTTATTTTTCAAATTTCCAGATCTACATTCTGTTCATTCTCTTTCATTTTCTCTCTCTTCATTTTCTCTCTATGGTTTTCAAAATTTAGCCCAAATTTCTATGTTTTGTTCGATTTTTTTCGTAATTATCTTATAATTCTTATGATTGGATCTATTAGATGAGGAAAAATTGGAGGAAGTAATAGATCAAGAAGGAGTTTCGTCGTTGCCGAAATCGAATCGAAGAATTTGCGCTCGCCTACAAATCTTCGCAAGAATTTTTAGAGATCACATCTCGGTTTGTTGTTTTTTAAAGAATTTTAAGCCTATTTTTATTTAAAATTGAAAATATTTGTTGTTTTGAAGAAATTAATGTTTGTGTTTTACCGAAGTATCGTTTTCACTTCGCGAATTCGATCAGTGACTTCACGATTTTAAATAGTAACTATATGATTAATACAGTAACTATATGGTTTAAAGAGGTACTATGTAATTTTAATGGTTACTATATGTGTACAATAGTTACTATATTATTTTAATGGTTACTATATGTGTACAACAGTTACTATATGTGTACAATAGTTATTATTTTGTTGAGTGATTCGAAATGTTTGTTGTTTTGTTGAAATTAGGGTTAGTGTTTCACATAGTTAGTATATAAATGATATAGTCACCTTTAATTTATGTTGCGAAATAGTGTTTTTAATAGTCACTGGAATGTTCGTTGTGTTTATGTTAATAGTAGTTTTTAGAGTAACTATTTTTTTTTTTAAAGTTACTATAACTTTAAAACAGTAACTATGTGTTTAAAATAGTCACTATATTTTTTAGAAAGTATTATAAGTTTAAAACAGTAACTATGTGTTTAAGATAGTTATTATGTTATGAACAGTTTATAGTGACTTTTTGATAAATAATAGTTAATATACAATTACATTATGTACTATGTTATTTAGAGTATGTATTTGTCCGCTTCTTAGATAGTGACTATATGATTATAATGGTTACTATATGTGTTCAATAGTTACTATATTTTAATAATAGTCACTATATGTTTTATATAGTTACTATATGGTTTATATAGTTACTATATATTTGATATTTGTATAAGAAAATAATACGAAGTATTAATCACATGTTATTCCAGGTCCTAAAGTTGCACTATCTAGTGACGAATCTCCAAAAATACTTTACAATATCATTTGTATAAGAAGAAATAATGCCTTAAATTTAGAAAAAAGAGACAAAAGCTGTGAACTTTAAGAATTGATGCAGCAAAGCACAAGAGGTAGAAATAGTGTTTGTTGTTTGTGTGAAATTAGGGTTAGTGTTTCATATAGTTAGTATATAAATGATATAGTTACCTTTAATTTATGTTGCAAAATAATGTTTTTAATAGTCATTGTAATATTCGTTGTGTTTATGTTAGTAGTAGTTTTTAGAGTAACTATATTTTTTAAAAAGTTACTATAACTTTAAAACAGTAACTATGTGTTTAAAATAGTTACTATATTTTTTAGAAAGTTATTATAAATTTAAAACAATAACTATGTGTTTAAGATAGTTACTATGTTAAGAACAGTTTATAGTGACTTTTTGATAAATAATAGTTACTATACGATTACATTATGTACTATGTTATTTCGAGTGTATTTTTGTCTGCTTCTTAGATAGTGACTATATGATTATAATGGTTACTATATTTGTACAATAGTAGTAATATTACAATAATAGTCACTATATGTTAAGCTAGTTGTTGTGTGATTATAATGGTTACTATATGTGTACAATAGTTACTATATTATTATATTAGTTACTTTGTCTTATATAGTTACTATATGTTTGAAATAGGTACTATGTTTATTTTGTCATGATTTGTTACCATATGTTTATTTTCTTCAATAGTTACTATATTATTTATATAGTTACTATATTTTTTAAATAGGTACTATGTTAGTTTATTACGTTATGTGCATGTTTTTATGTTATTCTATATTTTTAATGATATAGTTACTGTATTATGGATAGAGTTACTATATTATTATCACATCAACTATGTCTGCAACTCTGTGACTAAATGACCATCAATAATATTTATAGGTATTATATCTTGTATTATAGTAACTAATATGTTTGGTATAGTTTTTTATGTATATTATAATGTTCTTTTTATGTTCTTTGTTGTCTTCTATGTTATTAATAATAAGAGTTACTATGTTATGATCACAACAACTATATGATCATAACAATAACTATATCTACAACCTTGCTCGTATATGACTATCATTAATATTAAGAGTTACTATATCATGTATAATAGTAACTATATATTTTAAGTAGTTATTATCTTATTATTATGTTCTTTTTATGATCTTTCTTTGTACTCCATGTTATTATTAATAAAAGTGACTATATTATTTTGACAGTAACTATATGACTATAACAATAACAATAAATATATATGCAATTCTGCAAGTATTTTACCATCGTTAATTGTAAGAGTTACTATCTGATGCATAATAGAAACCACGCGTTTTACATAGTTACTATGTTATTTTTTCATATTTAAATGTTAAATTATTAACTTAGTTTAAATATTATTGATTCAGAAATACAAAGATGATGCACCCAGAATTGAAAGCGTGCAAAGAATAAATTCTGCAAGGAAAACAAAAGCAGGAGGAGAAGAAGAAAATCCTGACAACAATGGAAACCAAGAACGTGGTAGAGGAAGGACATGATGTGTTTGTGGAAAAAAGAGACGTGGTCCACGTGAACGTGTCGATTAGTATTTTTTAGTTCAAAAAACATTTGAGTTTAACATGGTTTATTTAATAGATGCAAAGAATAAGAATGTCGTAGCTAAAACAACTAACCAAGTAGTTAATGTTTTCTTTATTATTGTTCAAGAGTTATAATTACTGTTACTTTTGATATAGTTACTCTTTTATATTTCAGTAATTATGTGATATATAATAGAAAAAATTACTATATGACCTCTAAACCATCTATATCATATTGTTTATTTTTATAATATAGTAATTGTTTTACAACTAAAGTTATTTTTCTATATAATATAGTTAATCTTTGGATAGAATAATTGTTCTCATCGAAATTACTATATTATTATTATTATTATTATTATTATTATTATTATTATTATTATTATTATTATTATAAAACGTTACAAGCTTAACAAGCTACAAAGATCAAATGAACTACAAGAAGTTGGAGGGGAGCCGAGATACAATCTGGGCCCTCACTCCTCTAGCTATGGCGAACCCGATCCTGCTGAAAATGTGGGCAGCTGCCCGTGCCCCAATGACTTGAGCCCTGGAGTACGCCTGGACCCGATTCAGCAAAGAAACAGCCCCTTTCTCTAATTCCCCAAAAGAAGAGAAGGAAAAAGGGAAGAAACCGTAACCCAAAGCCCTACAACGTGCCCCATACTTATTCTGCTTCCGCTGCGCTGCAACCGCCACAACCCGACCCGGAACGAAGCCTGACAACCCAGATTGCGTCATAGGGGAAGACCCAGTCAAGTCAACACACACATCCAGACCACCATCCCATGAGTAAAGCAGTATATCTGCAGGACGAAGAGCTCCATCACTCTCACTAGTCAGCCCAACATCAACCTCCTTGCGAGCAGAAATCCCCGACCGATAGCAAATATCCAAAAGGGTATCACGAACAACATTATGCCGATGTTTGATACCCACAATCCCAGCACAAGACACGGCATGATCCCCATAAATGTCCCCGTCGAAAACCCGAGAGCAAGCAGAACACGGCGTCGAATAAGAGAACAACGGAATACCCAACCGATAGCAAAGAACCGAACAATAAGTCTTACCGTTCATAGTCTGGCCTAACCCCGAGATGGGGACTGCCCGCAACCAAGCCGAGGAGTGATCCCCCTGCTGTGATTTCCATAGGGCAACAAGACGCGAAGATAAGGAGAAGGCGGATTCCGCATCAGCAGTAACCTTCGTGAAATATATGTCTGCCAATTTCTTCATGAGTCTGGGGGCAGCGATCTCACTAGGGCTACGCATAAGGTCGGTCTCCACGGTCCTATTGAAAAGACCAAGAGCATCGTCAAAGGCCGGTCCCGGACCATCAACACCCGAAAGCCGAAGAAGCGAATCCTGCAAACCAGAAGACTGCAAACGGGATGCAAGAAAAGCATAATGCCGAACATCACCAGCTGAATAAACACCCAATCCTCCATAAGAATAAGGCAAGGTGGAAAGGCGCCATTGCCAGTCACCGAAACCAGGTCCCGAAGCAGTCACGATGCGCTCTAAAGAAGCCCGCAAAGCCACATCAAAGGATAATTGGGCCGCTTCGAAAAGATGAGGCGGACAAGTGCGCATAGCAAAGTAGAGTTTAGAAACTCCAGTACACGCACGAAGAAGCAACAACTCACACTGGGGATCATTAAGCTTGGCTACAGCATCCATCAACACAACAGCCTTCGACACACGCTGCGAAACCAACTCCTTACAAAAAGAGGAATCCGTACTGACTGGGCCACCAAGCAACTTAACACCAAGCGCAGGACGAGCAATATCCGTAGGAAAGACACCCTCTAGACGACTGCGGGGGTCCTCCGAAGGCCAGAAAACCTCCGTCTTCTCAACATTAACATGGAGACCTAAATGAGGACCCTCCTCCAAAATCAACTCCAAGACCTGACCAACCACCAAAGTGTCACCAACGATAGTGCCATCGTCCAAGTACCAAGCCTGAAGAGATAGATCAAATGAGTCTCTGATTCGACACACCAATGGATGTAGAACCAGAGAAAAAAGCAAAGGGCCGAGAGGATCCCCTTGCTGTACACCCTGACAAGACCACAAGGTATGCTCCCCATAATACAGCCGCGCTGGAGAAGAGTAGCAGAATTCAACCCAACGCGAAAGAGCAGGACAATGAAGCCGTACCTCACGCAACAAAGCCGAACGATCAACTAAATTGAACGCATTCCGAAAATCCACCAATAACATAGAGAGGCCAACATCAGCCCCACGAGCCTCAACCAACCGATTGACAGCATGGAGAATGGCCTCACCACCAGCTGGAACCCCAACTCCAAACTGAAGACCTCCAAATTAGTTTTCTAAACGCGGACCAATCAAAGCTGCCCCGACCTTAGAAACAAGGCGCCTCCAAATAGTGCCCACGGCAATAGGCCGAATACCCCCACCAGGCTTAATAAGTGGCGTAAGAGGAGCACTAGCAATGTATCCTCCAAGCTCAGCGGGACACTTTCCAGCAAGAAAGAGATTAACAACCTGAGTGATAGCATCCACCAACTCATCAGAAACAGCTACAGCAGCACCACCCAAGCAATCCAAAAGGTGTTGAGCACGCAAGCCATCTCTACCGCACGAAGTACCACGCGGAAAGCCCATAATCTGCTCCAAAACAACAGCGGAGGAAGCAATAAGGTGGTGATCAACAGGGATATCCGGTAAGGTAGGGACCGGAACGGAAGGGTGCTTTGCTTGCAAATCTGCAAGAGTAGCATCATTGTAAGGGGCAAGACCTGAGGAAGAAAGAACCCTAACGGCAGCAGTGTAGTGACCGTCAGAAATCTTTCTCTTGCATTGCTTAATATTACGCTCCGCCAAACCATGGTCGTCGTCAACATCCAATAGAGGGGGAGACACACTAGCCAATGTGTCTATGACAAGTTGCTCAGAACCACCAGGCACACCCCAAGAACGAATAGCAGAGGTGATACTCTCTTCCTGTTGCCGCCGCCTAACGCCGGAGGAACACTCACGATTACTTCGTGGAGAAAAAGTCTTGAGGACACAAAGAGGTAACACGAGCAACTGAACCCAACAAGCGATGTCATCTGGCCTGCAAATCACCTTATCAAGCGCCCCTTTCAGAACTCGCGAAAAACCCAAACGACATTTGGGAGGGATGGATTTCACAGAACGCAGCCGCTTGGACCATAAAGTGTTTAGAAGAGCAACATCAAAAGAAAAATGATGTTCTCGAGGCGCAACAGAAGTAGACAGCTCGGAAGCAGGAGCTTGCGGTTTTTGAATACCGTAGAGAGTAAAACGAATAGTACCATCCCCAGAATCAGGTGGGTCCACAAAAACCGTACTAGAACCACTGCCATGACGACACCTAATACGATGAGTATGCGTCTTGAAACAATCTCCACATAACCAAATTCCCATACGACGAAAGGTCACCTCAGCCGTAGTAAAAACCTGCAAATTGGTAGTAAGGGAATGACGGGTTACATCCCGCACACCAGTGCAACAATGTCGATCACGTAAGTGAGTGATCAGAGAACTCCTCACCAAACCACGCCCACCTCCATCCTGGCACCCGCTAAGACCCACAAAAGGGCAATGAAACTTCTCTACGGAAGCCGCCATAACAAAGCACTTCAACCAAAAAGTAACTTCAACCAACGAACACCAACGAACACCACACAGCAAACCCAAGAGGACAAATCACCCAAGAGAACACACTCACGGTTGTTGCACACTCACGATCAAAACACCCAAGTGAACAAAACACTCACGAACAACAATCACGGTTGTTGCACACAAGAGAAGATCGAAACGCCCAAGAGAACCCCAAAATGAAGCTGAGCACCAAACTGAAACCCACGACTGAAACAGAACCCCAAAGTGATCTCCAAATTGCCGGGAAATGATCGAAACACAAACTGCAACACCAAAAACATAAACTGCAACACCAAAACCAAAACGCAACACCAACCTGCGAACCAGACTGAAACGGAACAACCCACGAACTTACGAACAAACGCACTTGAAACTCTCGAACGGAACTGAAACCCAGACTGAAACCCAAACCACCGAACAACTGAAAAGCCACCGGAAATGTTTGAAAACCCAAAATGAAACCCAAACTGAAACTGCCGAACTGCCGAACTGACGAACCCACGAACCTGAAACTGAAGCCGCGCTAAACCACCGGAAATGCCTGAAAACCGCCGACACATAAGCCCCCTGAAAACCACCGGAAATGCCTGCTTAACCACCGGAAAAGGCTGCGAAAATCGTTGCTAACAACCTGCGAAAACCCCCACGAAACCGCCTGGAAACCGCTTGAACGCCGTCGCCTGACACCTGACCGCCCTCGCCTGACCCCGGCACACCGACGCCGACGCCGGAGATCCCTGGATGATCGACGAGGAGGGAGCCTTAAACGCACGTAAACATCGTGCCCTAATCGCCTGTTTTTGAGAGGATTATTATTTATTATTATTATTATTATTATTATTCTTTATTTTATAGTTACTATTCTGAAAATATAGTTAATTTACAGAACCTATAGTTTCTATAATTTACTGTTTTTGTCTGCAAGAATGAATATATAGTAGTAATTGTTTTACAGTTAAAATTACTTTTCTATATGATATAGTTACTCTTTGGATAGAATAGTTATTCTTATCATTATTATGTTAATAGTTATTATTCCGGAGATATAGTTACTTTACAGAACCTACAGTTTCTATAATTTACTCACTGTTAAAATTACCTAATTACCCTGGTTCATGGTAATCTTATGGTGGACCGGGTCCATGCAAGTGGAATTGTAAGTTTTGTGGTTCAAAACTTCATATGATTTTCCGGCAAATACAAACATATCCATAATTATATGGTCCTAACCGTCCAAAACTAATACTCGTACGTAGTACATTCCAAATTTTCAATGATTTCCCACTTCAAAATTCATATCCTATATTCCTATAGCCTTTCATATAAATGTGAACTAAATTGGTTGGTTAAAGCTACGAGGTACTCGAGAGTTGGAAACGAAATATCTAATTAATTTTGTCATTTCCCTTTCTCCATACGCACAATAAAACAAATTACAGCCTCTCCTTAAACGTATAAGAAAAAGAAAGTTAGACTACTTATGGATATTCACCGACATGGGTAACGAAATACAGTTCAATTAATTGGAGGCTTGGAATTGCGACATCCGTAATTTAGAAGGTGGACCATGATGCACATAGAGCATGGTGCACATTAAGAACACTGGTATATAATTGAAAGAACATCTGGTTACGAGAAAAGAACACGAGTATTTTTTTTATTTAGGTTTTTAATAAATAGTAAAATAATATATTATTTTTATAATAAAATAGTGAAATATTATATCGCATGTTCTTTTGCCATAGTGTCATGTTCTTTTGCTTATGCACATATGTTCTCACTACAAAAAAACAGTTTATTAACGACAACCCATTAATGACAGGGCCTAAATCCCGTCGTTATTGTGATAGGTTCTACGATAGGGCCCAAATCCCGTCGCTATTTGTGGTGGGTTTTACGACAGACCCAAATCCCGTCGTTTTTGTGATAGAGTTTTACCCGCAGATAATTAAAAACCTACAGCAATGTCATATTTTCTCTCCTCCCTCATTTTGTTCCTTTCGCTCCCTCTAACAAAGGCGACGAAGGCGATGAAGCTCCTCCGTAGAAACCGATGAAAATCGCAGGATTTCTTGAAATTCCTCCATAAAATCGAGCTTATTCAAGTTTTATTTGTCCAATTCTGCTGCAAATCAGAGATTATTTGATTAAAATCGAGCTTTATCAAGTTTAAATCCGGATGCATTTTTAATTAGGTTTTCTCCAAATTAATGATTCAAGTATTATCAGGTATATAATCTCTCTCATATGGTCGTTTTTTTGCTCTCCAGTTGAATTTGTTTGAGAATCTGTCACTCCAATTTTATTTGTGTTTATTTGATTTTTCCGAGAATTTGTAACTTCAATCTGATTTATCGGCAAATTTTACTAAATTGCTTCTCATTATAGTGGCGAATTAGTATCTCCTAGTTATCTGGTGGTTTGTTTTGCTCTAGAATTTGATGTTTGGTTAATTCTAGCTTTAATAATCTGCAATTAAAGTTGTTAGAAGGTTTTTTTGGATTTATCTGAAATTAAGCAGCAAGTTGTTTGGTAATTATGGTTGTAAATTAGTTCAATACTCAATCAGAACATTTAGGATATGTACAAAATTACGGCTATCAGGCCATCAGTTCTATCAGAAAAGTATGTTCATGTTCATAGTGAATATTCTAAACCATACAATAGCAGAGTCTCTGTTATAAGTATGGTGAATTATGTTCAATCTCTTATTCTCCTAATTCCATTTGAATTTATGTGTAGAATTAGCATTATTTTAAAGTCTTGATTCATTGGTAATGGCTGCAGTAATGTTTTAAATTTGACTAATCAACATTGATATATAGTTATATTATTAGAAGAAGTGGGAATTGACTAATTGAGCTCTCGGCCTCAACCTTTTGTTTAATAATATATGCTCCCAATTCCTAACCCAATATGTTTAATAATATATGCTCCCAATTCCTGACCCAAATTTACTTGGGAATTTTATCAAACAGGTTATCTGCATTGCTCACAAAGGGGTATTTTTATAAAAGACCCAATCAATATGCTACAAACGTCGTTTAAAACGTAATTACAACTACAGTAAGATTTCCAAGATTTGGTAATGCAAATGAGGATGAAATAGAATTGAATTTGAAGGGCATACTACATAATTAAACATGTTAAATCGATTAAAACTTTCGGGGAAAGGTGAATTAAAATTTGATTTGGAATTTCAGGCCTTAGGTAAGAGTACTTTGCATATGGTAGATTGGTGTGTAACAGTGTCAATACAAAGTTCGCCAATTTACAATGACTGAAGAACAGCAAAGAATTCAGGTAATTACATATATTATGGTTTGCATTGTGATTTAAAGATTGCTGCTACATTTTGAATAACTTGGAATGAGTTAGATTTAATCTATCACATACTCTTGTCTCTGGAAATGTAGGATGAGCTGAACTTGTTGGGAAGATTGTCACATCCAAACTTCGCTCATTCATTAGGATATTGCTGGACTGAGGAGAAGTTTTATTTAGTCTCTGAATATATACCCAAAGGAATTTGGATAATCATATGCTCAACGGTAAACAGTTAATTGTTTGCTTTGGAGTTTGGCGTTGAACTGTTGATCAGTGTGGTCTAACTAGATTCTGGTATTTCCTCCGCAGGTAGAGTTAGTTATAAAAAATTGTACTAGTTGGTATAAGCAAGTAATTGTACTAGTTGTTATAATGTTTACATCAATTACTTTGTTTTCTAGAAGTGTGATATATTTTATTGAATTTTTGTAGGGTGGAAGTTCTGGAAATCCTCCAAGTTTTGGTTCGACACTCACAAAACAGGAATTATCTTAGACAAGCCCGAAACTGTGGAAAGACACGTAAGTTTATCTTCCTTCCTCTCTATTTCTTAAGTTCCATAAGTGGGGTTTTCTTAAGTTCCATAAGTGGATTTTGAAAATGTGAAACCCTATGGGATATTGCAACTAACTTGATTTTTAATTCTTAAAGGAAATGATCAAGAAGACAATTCAAGAAAATCCAGAGATGGAGGGAAAACTTCAGGCCATTCTAGATGCTTTTAGAGATAAGTAAGGTAAATACTACAAATCTCCCTCTTTTAATCAAGTGATTGATTCCTCTTTAAATTTGATGACGATATGCATTTTCTCCATAATCTTGTGAAGTTTAATTTCTTTGCTTTACTTTTTTTATGGTACAAAGAACTGTCACATGTTATATATGAGTTGTGGTACCTGTTTTCTGCTGTTCCTTTGTCTGCAACTGTAAATTCAGGTTGGTATTTCAGTATGTTTGTTTCTTGAATTCTTCATCTAAACATCTGCTTTAGTATTCGTTGGTTAAGAATATGCACTCCTGGCCTCCTCCTAAGTTAAGAATACTCTAATCGCCCTTTCCTTTTCTCTGCTTTATTTGTCCTGTCTATCTGATAGTTTGGGCCAGTAGATTAAGGGCTATAGTATAGTGTTATTAGAAGTTGGGCCTACAGATTAATGTATATGGGATCTTAGTTGTTAAGATGTCGATCTCACTTTACTAATATACTTGATTCTGCAACAGGACTATTTACCACATTCTTAACTTATACATTTGATGACCAATGTATCAGTTAATAGGGCTGAAAAAACCAAACTTGAAAAAGGCTTTACTAGACTCTAATGTTTCTGAATCTCTTAAACATCTGACATGAAATTAGTGTCATTCCATCAATCTGACATGAAATTAGTGTCATTCCATCAAAAAAAATATTGCTAATTAATCTAAGTCTGAAATATTTTGTTCTTGATACACTAACATAGTGAGATTGTATTGGTTTTGGAGTGCTTGTGTAAAATGCAGTGTCGATGAGAAGACTTCGTCTTGTCTTTATGACTTTATAGTTTATAGAAAACATTGAAGTATATCTACAGATCATTGACAATTTACAGAAATGCATGTTCTGAGTGATTTTTTTTGTCAAAAATATGCAGTATCTGACATGCTGTTACTTCTCAGATTGGTGCTGCTATGTGCTTCCTTGCTTCCTGCTGGGCTAATGTGCCTTGCTTCTACTATCTGCTGCAAACTTTGAATTTTATTTAAATTGCAGTAATCAGACCAAGTGTTATTGTGGTCTTATTTTTGATTTCTTGGGCATCAGACAATTGGTTGTGGTAGTTTTAATCATGGGCCATTGTTGTAGATTTGGATTTTGTGAAATGAACTTGATGGTACTTTTATAATCTGTTGATGGTATTAGTATGTATGTAGTAATCATTTGTATTGATTCATAACTAGCAGGTGCATGATAAGCTAGAAGGTTCTATAAGAATCATTATCATGGCCTTTTGCGACGGGGAGTGACCCTGTCATAGTTAGCTTTTTGCGACGGGAGGTTAGCCCCTCATGTTTGGCCTTTTGTGACGGGATTTTTCCATGTCATAATAGGCTTTTGCGACGAGATTTTTTCCTGTCACAATAAGCTTTTGCGACGGGGTCATGACGGGGTAGTCAATTACGACGCCCCCCTTTCATGACGGGCTTGTGACAGGTAATCCCGTCATAATTGGTCTTTTATGACGGGTCAATGACGGGATTTCCCGTCATAAATAGAACCTTTTTTTGTAGTGTGTGAAAGGTTTGGCCTTTGTTATTAGGTAGATTTCTCTAGGCAATATTCATTGTTGTGAAAACGTACGATTGTTATTCAACAAAATATTTTCTTTCATTATGATACTTTTCACTACCTAGATAAAATGTTCAATGTAGTCACCTCGAGAAGCCTTTTCCATATTTTCGAATGCTAAAAACTTTAGTTCGTTCCTCTTAAGTAGACTCCGGAACTTGATCTCGTTGCTCCACCTAAATAAATAAGACTCTCGTAAGAACACTTTACTAGGTAAGAACACTTCCTTACGGAAAGAACACTATATGGTAATGGCATTTTTGTAATTTTTATGAACAAATATCCCAATTTAATTATTCTTTCACTGTTATTCTCTCTCTCTCTCTCTCTCTCTCTCTCTCTCTCTTCAATTCCTCTCTCTCTCCTTTTCGAACACTTCTCTTGCTGCTCAGTTCGCTGCTCGCCGCCGCCGCTCGCCGTTGTTGCTCGCCGCTGCCGCTCGCCGCCACCGCTCGCCGCCGCCGTTGCCGCTGCTCCCAGCATTTCCATCGTTGGTCGCCGAACTTGAAAGAACCAAAAATGGTGGTGGCGGTAGTTGTGGTTCGCGAATCAGGTAAAAAAAAAAATTCAATCTCGTTTAAATTCAATTCAGTCGATTTCTTAATTCAATCTCGCTGAAGTTCTTCGAAATTGAATTTAAAAGAAATCGATTTTAATCTCGCCAAAATCGATTTCTCAATTCAATCTCGCCTAAATCGATTTCAATCTCGCCGTTCGCCGCTCGTAGCTTGACGGCGCCGCTCTCAGTTTGCTGCTCGCAACAATCCGGCGACATCGCATCCTCCTCCTTCCTTCTCCAATTCCTGAATCAGCACTTTCAATTCAAAATCCATTCCTTCTCGCATCCTCGTCCTTTCTTCGATTCTAAAATCAATCAATTTCGATTTTCTGAGATTCTAAAATTAATCGATTTTTTCGATTATAAAATCAGCCGATTCTTCGATTCTTAAATCAATCAATTTCTCAATTCAAAAATAAAAAAACGATTTCAATTTTGGTGGCCACGCATCAGATCTCGTTTGAGCGTATAACAGGATTTAGAACACTGTTGGATGAAGTTGGAACATGTTAGAATAAAATTTGAACAGGTTGAATAAAATTTGAACACGGTTGAATAAAACTAGTACACGCTTGAATAAATTTAGAACATATTTGATTTAAGTTAGAACATGCTTGAATAAAGTTAGAACATGCTTGAATAAAGTTTTAACATGCTTGTATAAAGTTAGAATATGCTTGAATAAATTTAGAACACTGTTAAATAAATTTAGAACATGGTTGTATAAATTTATAACATGCTTGAATGGATTTAGAAATGCTTGAATAAATTTTGAACATTGTTGAATAAAGTTAGAACATGATTGAATAAATTTTGAAACACGATTGAATAAAGTTATAACATGGTTGAATAAATTCATAACATGTTTAATAATTTTAGACATGCTTGAATTAATTTAGAACATGGTTGATTGGATTTAGAACATGCTTGAATAATTTTAGAACATGCTTGAATTAATTTGGAACATTAGCTTGAAATTTTAGAACATGTATATATGTATACGTGTTGACTAGGTTCCATGTTCTAAATTTAGAACATTGTTGAAAAAATTTAGAACATGGTTGAATAAAATAGAACATGGTTGAATAAATTTAGAACAAGAGCTTGAAAATTGAGAACATGGTTGAATAATTTTGGAACATGCTTGAATTAATTTTTTAGACATGAGCTTGAAAATTTAGAACATGGTTGAATAAAATTAGAACATGCTTGGATAAATTTAGATCATGTTTGAAAAAATTAGAGCATGGTTGAACAAATTTAGAACATCGTCGAATAAATTTAGAACATGCTTGAATAAATTTAAAACACGAGCTTACAAATTTAGAACATGGTTGAATGAATTTAGAACATGGTTGAATAAATTTAGAACATGGTTGAACAAATTTAGAACATGCTTGAATAATTTTAGAACATGGTTGAACAAATTTTAAATATTTTTGAATAATTTTAGAACATGGTTGAACAAATTTAAAATATTTTTGAATAATTTTAAAACATGGTTAACTAAATTTAAAACATGCTTGATTAAATTTAGAACATTGAGAGTGTGAAAGTGTTCTTACCGGATCCCTCCCCTATATATATATATATATATATATATATATATATATATATATATATATATATATTCTCTTTTCACTATAAAAGAATATGAATATAAATACAACAACTTTTCGGTAGGACCACCTTAAGGCGCGTGCAGGAAAGACCGGGTGACTCACCCACGCGCGGTATAAATATTGTTTTCTCTCTCTCCTCTCACTTTTTCTACAAACCCGTTTCTTCATCTTCTCTCCTCTCAAAATTCTCTCTGAACGCGAAACCCTAATCTCCTAAAAGTGAATCTCATCTCCTCCTCCGCTGCCGAGAACCCTAGTTTTATCGCCATAGTCGATTTCCATGGAGTCCTCACCGTCGTTTTCACATGATAACTTTAACATCTCTGCCGTACCGTCCACCAATTTAGGGAGTTCGTCAACTTTCTACAGCGGAGAAAACCTCCATTAATACCATCCTCGTTCTGAATTTCTTCCTCCGCCTCGATTTTGTACAGTTCAACGACTTCATTCTCCACGATTTCTTCCTCCACCTCGATTTTCTACAGTTCAAGGATTTCGATCTCCATAATTTCTGCCTCCACCTGCAACGCCTAGATTTGCTACTGGTAATCGATGTTTTCCTCCTCCTACATATGTTGCTCCTCCTAGATTTGCTGCTCCTGATAGATTTAACAATCCTCTTCAATTTAATACCCCTGATAGATTTCAATCACCTGCTCCGGCTAGATTTGAAGCTCCGGAACCAGTGATTTTGTTACTTGAATATGAAACACAAAATTCTGCAACAACCGAAACAACGTCACGTTAGACACAAATTCTGGAAGAACATCAGAAACGACGTCATACACAACATCTGGAAGTACATCAGCTAACGCCTCAAGTAATAAACTAATCAATCGGAAATTTAACTAAATACTTTCATATGTTAAATAATTTTAGTTTTCTTTAACTAAATTTATGAATTTTGTAACTAATTGCTCCTAAAATGATTAAATTTTTTTTAAAAACATCTGTAACTAAATATTCTCTTGTGTTAACTAATTACATTAATTGTTTAACTACGTATATGAAACTGTTAACTTTTAACTAAGTATAACCCTTAACTTGTTAAGCAATTTAAACTAATTTTACCTATCTCGTTTCATATGTTAACTAATTCGAATGTAAATTTAAGTAAACATTAGAATTTTGTAACTAATTCCTCCAGAGCTGTTTACTTTTTAATTAAATATGCACTAACTTCATTAATGTGTTAACTAATTATATTGTTTCTTTAACTAAATAACTGAAATTTGTAACCAATTATTTCATAGCTGATTACTAGTTAAGTAACTAAAACTAATTGCATTATTTGTGTAACTAATTTCTTTAATATTTTAACTAATTTCTATACATTCTTAACTAATTTGTTTTTAATTTTACATGTTTCAAAAATAAATTTGACAACTTAACAGAGGATGAAATAAGAGGATCATTGACTGGATATGAAGCACAGACCCTTGATGAAATATTTCCCTTTATAAAAAACATTAAGTGCTGATCGGATTTTCAGTAGGAAAGCTACAACAAGGAGAGTTCCAAACACTGTAGAGCTCAAGGAACAATACTTTTGTTGTTCAAAGCAAGGAAAACGAAGGGAAGAAAAAACAAAAAACAACCAGGAATTATCTTTACCATCTGAAAGCAAACCAAAAAAGAATCAAACCAAACAAGAAAGCAAGAAATTACTAGAATGGGATGCAATGCGCAGATAAGATTGAAGTTAAAAGTAATGGAATGTTTGAAATTAAGCATCATCTTATTGAACACAATCATGATTTAGCAAGATTGTCACTGCAACACTTTCATAGTTACAAATAATTAAATGCATCTCTTTAACTAATTGGTTCAGTTTCCTAACTAATATGTTCTAAACGTGTACTATTTAATCTTTTTTATTAACTAATTGATTAAATTGTTCAACCAATTATATTACAGGATTAGCTAATTCAATTTATTGCTTGACTAGTTTCTTCCACTGCTTAACTAAGGGAATTCATTGCTTAACTATTTCCTTTACAGATCACAAAGAAAAATTGATGAAGATAAGGCACAAGTAATTGAAGGGCTCGCTTTATCATGAATACAACCAGCAGATTCATACAGATATATGTGTAATTAATCCGGTGACCCGAAAGTCCTTGGCCACACATTAACCGACCACATGAAATTTTCAAGTAGATTGAAGATGAAAACAAAAGAAAGAAAAGATTCAGAAGCTGTGGTGAATATGTTAATTCGCAAAGGAGAAGAAGAACCAGATTTTTTTATTGTGTTAAGTTGAATGAGGAAAATCAAGTTATAAGCATGTATTGGAGAGATGGAATGATGAAAGAAGATTATGATATTTATGGTGATGTGTGTGTGTTTGATACAACTTTCAGAACAAACAAGTACAATTTAGTTTGTATACCGTTTGTAGGCGTCAACAATCACTGGAGTAATGTGATGTTTGAATGTGCCTTTATTGCTGATGAAAAATCAAACACTTTTGTGTGGCTATTGGAAGCATTTCTAGAGTCTATGGGAGAAAAAGCACCTATAACTATCTTCACTAATCAAGATCAGGCAATGGAAAATGCTATAGAACATGTAAGAATACCTGTAGGCGGGTATTTTTCGCTTGCCTTTTTCCCTTCCTACGGGGCGGTATTACAACCTTTGTATTTTTGTATTTTGAAGGAGTTGCCACCAAACATTGTTTAGGGTCTTGTTTGGAAAGACCAAAAAGTTGACTCTATTCGGATAAGGCATTGAATCTTAGAAACGGATGGGAGAGATCCGGGCAAGGGAACGGGATGCTTATTCCACGAGCTTTAGAAATAATTCAAGTGCGTGACACAACATTTTCGAAAATACCCTAGTTTAGACTATGTGGGTTTGAATTTAGAACAAATAGAATTTCTACTTTGTATTGTGACCACTTTGCTTTAAAGTTAATTTAAGGGAACCTAAGATCGGTTTGTCCAAGAAATTATCTTTGTTAAGCGTGGTGTAACCTTGTATTTTGTTGTATTTAGCATGTAAGGTGATGAAAGCGATAAACAAGTAAGCAACATCACAATTGAAAATAAGTGCGGAATTAGTAAAATACATCACCACCTAGAAATGGACTAGGTGGGAAACCACATTGCCTAGAAGGGACTAGGCAAGTAAAGTTGCATAATTGAAAGTGCGGAATTGAAATTCGTTATTGAAATTGCGTAATTGAAAGGTGCGGAATTGAAAGGTGCATAATTGAAATTGCGGAATTGAAATTGCGGAATTGAAAGGTGCATAATTGAAATTGCAGAATTGAAATTGCAATATTGAAATTGAACTTAAGCACATGAGATCCAAACGCTAAACGACTCCTTAAAAATAAGTGCGTCCGACACGGATTCAAAGCTAAAAAATGTCAACTTTAGGATGAGTATTTCACCCCAAAGTATCCTACATTTTGCACATAGAACTTGAACTTGAAAAGTTTGAAACTTGAAATATTGAACTTGAAATGTTGAACTTTGAAATATTGAACTTGAACTTGAAATATTGAACTTGAACTTGAAATTTTGAACTTAAGAGTCTTGAATCTCAAAGATCGCACCTTTAAACATTGAAAAAGCTTAATCTTTGATGTGCTCTTACTTTGAAATGATCCTAGTTTAGGGAAGTGATTATAAACAACCCTAAACATTATTGGATCTTGAAACTTGAACTTGAAATTTGAAAAGTGGAGTCTTGAATCTCAAAGACTAAACCTTTAAACATTAGAAAGGTATCATCTTTGATTACTCCATATTTTGAAGATGATTCTAATTCAAGGAAGTGATTACAAACAACCATAAACATCATTGAATCTTGAAAGTTTGCACTTTTGTATCACATAAATTTTGGATATATTTTATAAGAGATGTATGATTGTGGTAAGTGACATTTTTAAGATTAAAAATGCAAACTTACTAATCATTTTTGAAAGAGAAAATCAAAGAAACATGATTGATTAGGGTGGGATTCAGAATTACCTAGTTAGGTTTAGGCAAGAATTCCTTTTAGAGCTCCCAATTGCTTAGAACTTGAAATATTGTATGAGATTTTGGAGGATAGTTGGATTTTGATTTGAGTGGCAATTTTTGTATTACGACGTTGTGTTTTGATTTTTGCCTCCCCATAATGCTCAGAATTAGGGGTTTAAATAGGAGAGTTTGCTGCTAAACGCCAGCGCAGAGCGCAGCTGCTAGCGCCCAGCGCTGCTGACGTGGCGCAGAAGCCGCGAAAACAAGGACGCGGGCTACGTCCTTGCTTTTGTCTTGTATTGGTGTACCTTTGTAAGAAGTTGGCACGTAGTTATTGCTTGGGGATTAAGGCTTGGTTTGCGTCTAAAAACAAGCCGTTTCGGGTTTTTGAATTTCGGTTTTACGGGACGAGGCTCGACTTGCTCGGTTTTGTGGGTCGGCGCCCGAATTTGGATTGCTTAGTGTCTTTTTGACTGGAAATTAAAAGGCCTTGTAAAACCAATGGGATAGTCCATTGGGTGAGATTGTACTTGGATTTTGAAATTGATTTTTGGAAATTGTATTTTGTACCGAGTTCCGGAATGGGAACGACCTCGGGGATTGGATTTTGGCTCTTGGATTTTGGAAATGTTCTTAGCAATTGGGATTTCCGCACGGAGTTGCTCCAACCGCCTAATAAGGATAATGGTATCGTCATCATCCCAACGGGGAGACACGATTTAGGTGTCTACAAAAGCCCCCACTTTGACTGAGCGTTCGGTTAGGAAAGCGCAAGTCAAAGTTTTCGACATGGAACGGAGAACGGTCAAGTTGTTCTGCAATCAAGACCATTCATTGTACGCCGGTACCTGCACAAAACAGGTGTTAGGAAAAAGGATAGAGTCTACCTCCGTGCGGTTGTGACGACTCCGATTTGTACTTGTACTGCTCTTCCGCCTTTGGTTTAGGACGGAGCTTGGCATCGAAAATTTTGAATCTTGAATTTCTTGAATTTTGAATCTTGAATTTTGAATACTCGGAATTGATCCGCTTGGGGATGTGCTACATTGGGGATAAGAGCTTTTATTGGCTCTTAAGATTTTGAAATCTCGACTGACTTTCCTGGAGCTTGGGTCCGTTGGGAGTCGAACGCCTGAGTCGTTGTATTTTTTGGACTTTGTATTCTTGAAGTGCTCATCTGTTTGTGTTTGGAGATACAGGTATATACCCGTATTTTCGGAGGATAGCATGATTTGATGTTTGATGCCTGGTGCGGAAAACCGTAGCAGCAAAGGACATGCAATCAGTACGGAAGACCATGCGCTGAAGATTCCTGCGCATACAGCAGGGCAACGCTGGGCGCTGGGCTCCGCGTTCGGCGCGGGGTTGTGCTATAAAAAGCCCCCTTGCCGTGCCATTTGAAGAACACTCCCTTGAATTCTCTTGCTTCATTCTCTCTCAAAGGTTGAATAATCTCCCCTTGGTCTTGTTCTTTCCTTGTCCATGTAAGTATTTCATGTTTTGCTTATGAAATAATCTCTAGGATTGCATGTAGCTTTGATTTTTCTTGTACTTTGGAATGATGCTTGTATGATATTAGGCTTCTTCAATCTTGTAGAAAATTGTTTGATAGCCACTTGAACTTGAACTGTTGGAACTTGTAGATTTGAATTTTTGAAATTTTCCTTGAACTTTGTACTTGGCATTTGTAGATAGTGGTCTCACTGGCGACCTTGCGGGGTCTCGGGAGAGAATAGGCTAGGATGCCTAGATGTTGTTTGTAGAACTTTGAATATGTTGGTGTAGAACTTGTATACCTGCTTTGGCATGGATAGCCTAGGCGTTGGTGTAGAATTCGTATGTTGAACTAGAGGTCTCTGGCTGAATTAGTACTGCCACTAGGGATTTTTGAATCTTTGACTTTTGTACGGGCTAGTATAAGATAGCCCCCAGTTTAGAATCTTGACATTTTGTATTCTGCATGATTTAGTATGCCTCATCATACTCGAAGCAAGCTCGCCGAACGTTCGGTGGTTCGAGCTGCTATGGAGGATGCTTTGGATGATGAAGCAGCTGCAACAAACGTGCCGGAGGAGGGTATGGTGCTCCGGAGAGTACCCACCTTCGTTGGCACTGGCTGGAGTCCTTCTGATCTAGTGTTTCGACCGGAGTTTCATTTGTCTCAGCGGCCTCGGGCTGGTTTGGTGAGTCTTGTACTATGCTTTATTTTTGAACTTGTATAGGTTTTGAACTGATCGGCTTATCCATAGGCCGATGGAGATCCGTTGCGCACTTTTTGGTCCTTGGCGGACCTTCACAAAGTTTTCCCGGCTGTTCATGCTGACGCGGAGGCTATGGAGATCTGGTTGCAGACGGGCCTAGTCGACTTCTGGCGTGCCATGGGTGATACTCAGAGGAGAACAGGCATCAAACCCCGGCTACAGGCTTTGCTGGAGCGGTGGTGGGATACCACCAACACCTTTCATATGGCATGGGGGGATATTACCATCACCCCTTTTGAGTTTGCGATGATCACGGGTCTTCCTTTCTCTAAGAGGAACATGATTTTTGATTCTGAGATGAAATGGCACTCGATTGGTGTCAGGGACTTGCTCGGCCCTGTTGTTGACTTGGTGAATGATGACACCCACTCTTCTGTGACGGTGATCATGGCTGCGATCCGTAGCGTGGACGTATCTGTGGAGCAGAGGGTTCGGCTCTTCCTCTTGGCTCTGATGAGTAGAGTGATGGCCCCGAGCAGGAACATTCGGCTGCATATTGGCTTCCTGACAGCTTTGCAGGACTTGAGGGCCGTTTCGAGCTACAACTGGGGTGGTTTGGTATATAGCCACCTTTTGTATGAGATGAAGTGGGCCTCCCGAACTCCGCCGGAGAGTGACCCGAGTATTGCTTCTTTGTGGAGTGTGCTGGAGGTATTTGAGACTCCTTGTACTTTGTATTTTGTACTTGTATGTTTGTATCTTGAATTTGACTGATGCTTTGTTTGCTTCTTGAAAGATTTGGATGTACGAGCACTTCCCGACTTTGGCGCCGGCTTGTACTAGAGATGCGGCTTACCCGTATGCTGCCTCTTGGATAGGAGCGGTGCGCAGGAGGGTGCCTCTGGAGGCCTCCCGCAGAGCTTGGAGGGTTTTACCCGTTGATGAGGTAAACCTTTTGTACTGTTTTGTCTTTTTGTATTTGCACTGGTATAGTTGCCTGAGTTGTCTTCTTTGTAGGTGGTTTGGCGTCCTTTTGCTGACGCGCCTATACCTGTCCCGGCTACTCGTGCCCACTTCTTGTCCGGGCGGCGGGTCTTGCTCCCGGGGGTGTATCGCCATATGTGGTACTTGGGGGAGCGAGTGTCCCTTCAGCATAGTACGGGGGACAGGCTTGTCCCCAAGGACCCACCAGAGTCCATGTTGGTGCCAGACGAAGAACTTGCCCAGCTCTATTTGAATGCTAGGGGCGATGCTGTTTGTTTCCCTTGGGGGAACTTTGTAGATAGGAGGGGCCGTTATGAGGACCTTTTGAGGAGGCTTGCTCCACTTGTACGCTTCGTAGTGCCGGTGAGATTTTGAATTTTGTATCTTGCATTCTTGTATTCTTGTATTCTTGTATCTTGTATTTTGTATTCTTGTATTCTCGAATCATTGTATGAATGTTTGCAGGAGGAGGAGGTCGACCCCGAGGACATTCCCTATGCTGACAGGGTTGTCCGCTATGAGAACTCGGATGGGGAGCAAGTGGAGGTGACCATTCCTATAGCTTCACCTCCGCACCGGAGGTCGTATGATGCTGTACCGGAGCATTATGCATCTGCAAGAACTGTTGCATTTTCTTGAAACTGGTTGTAATCTTGTATCTGGAAATTGATCTTGAATTTTGTATGCAGGCGCCTCGGGTAAGAGTGCGTCGCTGGATGCTTTTGATTGATTAATTCCTCGAAGAGGCATTGTGCCAAGCTGACCCAGAAGCTTTCTGGCCGGGACAGAGAGGTGCTTTCATTGACGTCGAAATTTTGTACTCTAGAAACTTGAACTTGGATGTCTGATTCTTGAAACTTGTATTTTTTATAGGAGCGCCGTCGAGGTTGCAGAGGTTCCGTTGACAGGGAGCCCCAGGTGGAGACTTCGTTAAGGCAGGATGGACCGAGCTTGGATTTGGGACAGGGTTCCCGTGCTGGTGAAGGAAATAATGCCCTTGGTCCAAGTATGCATTCTATGTTAAGTCTAATAAATGCGGTTCAGTATTAATTAACAAGTTAATAATTCAGTGAGATCAAGTGAGCTGAATGCCTAGCTAGAGGCCGCTTCAGTTCAAGTGGAATTAATGATATTAATCCACAGCTTACTCTTGACTGAACCCGTAGGGTCACACAAATATTACGTAAACGGATCAAGTATTTAATGGCATTAAATACTCTATCTATGGATATTCGTAATCGACGGATCTTGGTTTCAGTGGGAGCTGAGATCGTCACAAGCAAGAAATGAATACTCCGGAAACGATGATATTGCCGGAAACGGAAATATGGATCGTATCGGAAATATAAATATTATCCAAGTCGTAGATGTTGCCGGAAACGGAAACATGGTACGTATCGGAAAATATTATCGGAAATGGAAATAATGCCGGAATCGGAAATATTGCCGGAAACGGAAATATTGTCAGAACCGGAAATATTATAGGAATCGGAAAATGATTCCGGAAACGGAAATATTAAATATTTGTTCGAAACGGAAATTAATTCCGGAATCGGAAATATTAAATATTGTTCGTATCGGAAATGAATTCCGGAATCGGGAATTTAATCGGAAGCGTATCGTACGAATTAGCATCGGACGAGGCCCACTAGACGAAGGCCCAGCACGAAGCCAGGCCATCGCCCAGCGAGCCGCACGCAGCAACGCACGCCTCGACCAGGCCCAGCGCAAGGCCAGGCCCAGCCAAGGGCGCGCGCGCGCGCAGCACCGCACATGGGCTGTGCGCCTGTCGTGGGCCGCAAGGCCTGCGCGGGTGCACGGCTTGTACAATGCGTGTGCGGGAAATCCTAATCCTATTAGGATTTGTGCAAAGATTAAAATCCTAATCCTATTAGATTTGCTTTGTTATTTAGAGTCCTAATAAAGTTCTAATTAACAAATCCACATCCTAGTAGGATTACAATTCCTTTTCCATACTCCTATAAATAAGTGCCTAGGGTCACAATTTATGGGTACGATTGAAGTATTCAAAGGGTAAGTTTTTGAAATAAAAATCAGCCATACACTTGCAAACACTAGCCGAAATTCCTAAGCACCTTAAGGGCGATTCTAGTTGGTCTAACTTGAGGCGGATCCGGACGTACTGTGGACTATCTACGGAGGGACGACATTTGGATTCCTAAAGACTTGTTCTTGTTCGGTTCGGGCGCAGCTAGGTAAGGCACGCTACAACATGTATGCATCTATTCTATGCTAAATGATTATGTGTAAATAATATGTTTTCCTGGCTTTATGGTTTTTCCGCATGATTTATGAATTGTCATATGTATCATAACCTAACAGTGGTATCACGAGCCTCTTATTATTTTCATAATCTAAATTGCCTGAACATGGTTAAATATTACAAATTTGCAAGAATTAAAAGGGGTGATTAATTTTCGTAATTGTTAATTAATTGCAAATTGCGTTTATTTAATTATACGTACGCAGTTTTTCGGCAGTTTCTTCGTTACTCATCCAAACCGAGTGATTTTTGTGTCAATTCCGCATGTAAAAGGCATTCTAAAATTTTGACAAAAATTTTATTTTTCGGCCGAACCCAGAATTCTCAAATTCGAAGCCTAACTATGACTTTTCGGAGGTTTTAGTTTTTCGAATGCAAAATTTCGTAAATTTAAGATGTTAAATTAAATATTTGCGATTCTTGTTGATAAATCTTGAATTTTTGATTGACCTACTGTATATGTTTAACAAGTTTGAATGCCTAGCCTTGTTAATTATGCAATCTAATTTGTAATTATGATTAATTTGTTGAAAATTGGAATAATTTAGAATTAATTTGATTTTCATAATTAGTTATAATTTAATTAGATACCTATGATTAAAAACCACCATAAAAAATTGTAAATTTATGTTAAATTTTAAATTTTTATGACCTAGACTTGAATCCATGTTAATCGGAAATCAATTAAATAATAAATTTTCGATTTTTCGCCCTAAAATTATGAAATTAATATTATTTTTTAATTTGTCATTAATTTTGAAAATAAATTCTTAATTTTTATGCGATTCGCTAATATAACTTGCACGCACAAAGCAATGGACGCTACGTGTTACCCTTAAGGGGTGTTGTATAGTGCGGGTATGCGACGACGAGCAAGGGAGCTCGTCGCCCATGCGGTACGAATGCAGCGAGCAAGGGCATGGTGCACGAGCACAAGGCAGCTGCCCTGCCTTGTGTCGTGGGCTGTGTGCAATGGGCGAGTGGGCAAGGGCGAAAGCAAGGCACGGCAGTCGCGTGTGGGCAGCAAGCGAGCTGCGCCACAGCGCGCACTGCCTCGCGCAAGCGTGCGGAGCCTCGCGCGCAGCGAGCGCAAGTGTGCGTGCGACGAGCGCTGCGCTTAGCGATGGTGAGCAGCGTGCTTGTTGCGACGAGCGCTGGCGCGCGCCTTGCGATGGGGAGCAGCAGCGATGCGACGCAGCGCATGCGCTGCGCGCACATGGCCAGCGATGGCTGTGTGCGTGTGGCCCATGGGCATGCGTTGCGTGGGGTTGTGGCGTTGCGATTAGATCGTTTTGAAATTTTAATTTGAAAATTTCAGTTTACGTAATTTTAATTAATTTTAAAATTAATAATTTAAATTATTTTCTTGGATTTTAATTTTGAATATTGTAATTATAATAAATTTTATTTATTCTAATTATTTTACTAAAATTAAAATCATGAATTAATTTAAATACGACTGAAATTAAATTAAATTTTTTGGATTCAATTATAAATTTATATGAGCTTTAAATTTTAATTAAATTTGTATGTTTCCGGTTAGACTAGAAATACATTTATATGTTTAAAATTAGTAAAGCATATGAATTTATTGGTTTAAGTGGGAGCCCTTTTTAGTCATAAACTCTTGATTAGGTCTACAAATCTTTAAGGTTAAAACAACTTGATTAGAATTAATAAGGACTGAATAATTTGTAGATTATTGGTGCCCTTGATTAATTGCTGCAAATGTTTATGTGATGCATAATGTGTTTTACTAACCAGCTATGTGGGCCATTCATGTTAATGAATGGGTGAATGGTATATATTGTATATGTACTGTTTTGCAGGTTATGAAGTGACTAGTATGGCCCAAATAGGATAGAAAATATGCTCTGCGTACCATTAATTTGAATGTAATTGGTCTAAAGTACCAAAGTTGTTTTTCAATTCAAATATGGTCTGTGTACCATCATATAGTTGTAATTAGTTTTAATTATAGCTTATCCTATTTGAAGAAAATGGTGCCTCCCACGGAGATTTTCAAGACGGACTTTGAAGTTGAAAGCTTCAAAATGAAGTCGGGCCATACTAGATCACATTTATCTTATGCATGTTTTAAGTTATTTATTGCTTTTAAATATGTCTTAAAATGCATGAGATCAAAGCTTGATTATGTTGCATGATTAAGGATTTTAGTTCACTTAAAATCTAACCAACATAGTAAGAGCCTTAAGTTCCAAACTTAAAAATTGAGTTAAAAGGTGCCATGCCAAAATATACACTTGCTTGGATATCCTTTACATCAATCTAGTAATAGTTTTCGCTCAGCGAGGTGTTACTTATTGGTCCTAAAGGGGCAAGGTACACAAATAATTGTGAGTACATGTTAGTTTTGGTGAAACTCAACGATATAAGTAAGGAGTCCTTTTATGTCGTGGCAAAATCGATAGGTTTACCTAATAAGTTCTTAGACGTGCCTATCAACCAAGAATAGTTTCTAGACTATTAGCAAAAGGTTTTTGCTTACCTAAGATGTTTTAGAATTGAGTCGACAAACTGTGCTTAATTCTTCAATGGTTTTAGGATCTTGGAATCATTTTATTCACACCTGCCGGAACAATAAAATCGAATAAAATGCCAATAACTTGTTTAAATTGCATGATTGCTTTAATTTTCAAGTTATTACTCATGATAAATGTTTAGACTTTGCATGCTTCACTGTATATTTTAATTATTGTTTATAATTAAATATCTTGCACTGCAGTAAATCCTTTTAGAAAGGTAACAGTAAATTTCCTCGATTGGTAGTGAATCCAAGAACGATTCACGGAAATGAGAGAAAGTGAGTAATTTAAAATGTACGTTTCTTATATCGACTTTTATGGTTGTTTTCGAGTATCAAAGTCGAATGGCAAACCGATTGGTGCTTGTGAATTCAAAATACAATGTAGTTTTGAGATCATAAAGCATTGAGTTTAAACGCTCAGCTTTACCAATGGTTAACAACCTAAAATCCTTTTTCCATTTAATTCTCGAATGAGTCTAGTCCCTAGACATTCGAATAGATCGATGCTTAGAGAACTTTAGAAGCTTCTGGTAAAATCATCTAGTTGAAACAGAATATTCAACATAAATGGTAAGAACTTTGATAAAATGACATTGGACATGTCTAACAAAGTATAAAAGTCAACACTAGAGAAGTCAATTCTTAAGACTATAAGAAAGGGTACAAGAAATAGGAAAACAAGGAACAAATGAAAGGAATTTACGATTCCGTTTCTACCTATAAGTTTATGTTTAAAGAGAAGTAACCTAGCAATCAAACTTCCTTGGTATCATATACCGCTTGAGGTTCTTACTTCGGTAATAACTCAAACAATGGAAGCTAGGCTACACTAATGGCCTACAAGTGGGAAATGAAGCATGGCAATTCTACATTAGTTTGTTTTAAGTCCTTTCAAGGCTGGAACTTAATGACTATTTTGTTCCATAATCAGCATACCTAAATTTCTGCTTCAAACACAGAAAGACTCACATTCAGAAGAACAAAAACAATGCTTGTTTGTTTGTTTATTTGAATGAAATGGTCATTTACGGGATGAGTCAATATGCTTGATTAAAACAAACAACTCTTTAACAATAAAAACTTTACTAGGTTCAAATCAACCCCTTGATTTGAGTTCCACTAATCTTTGGCACGGTTGCTTAGACCATATCAACAAGTTAACATTCAAAAGCTCTATTTTGATAGACTTTTGAAAGTTGATTGATTTCTAGATCAATTTAAGACAACTAGTCTTACTTGTTGAAAGTAACAAAAGATATGAACCATTGTTAGAACGCCTAGACAATAGAGTTCAAAGCTAAAGAAAGGTTTATGACTTTATTTCACATGGATTTGAGTAAATATAGGTTTATTTACTCAAATGTGATATAAGTTGAATCTGTCTGGCTAGTTCAAAGATTCAGAAGTATAAAATCCACTTGGCAAGAAATCATAAAGATCTAGGATTAGATCATGTTGATGATTACTTGAGACCAAATATGATCATCAATGATTGTGTGTTGTAATTTCACAATCTAGGTCCATAAGATATGGCATATCTTAGTTGGAATAATCGAAGTCAATTAGTACTTGATTCGATTAATGATGAATCATAAAGACTTTTCCTATAATTTCTAAACAAAATGGTCAACTACCACCAAGCTAAGCCAAATTCGTCAAAGCTATTGAAAAGTAATTTCAGAATATCTTTTCATAATATATCTAAAGAGTTCCTAAACTCAGTGGGAGCTTAGTGTTTGTTATTCAACAAACTAAGGCCCAAGTATAGATATATATTTCATTGTGATTTATTCAAATGAGACACAAGGGTATTGTTTCTACCACGAATTTTTTGAGAACATAATGTTTGTTTGCTCGAAATGATGTCCTTTTGGAGATTCGTTTCCAAAATGACAAGTGGGAGAAAATAGACCTCGAAAGTCTTCGAGGCGAACAACAAACATAAACGGGCCTCCTGGAGGCTTTTCGAAGTGCTTCAGAAAATCCGAACTTATTCTTTAAGGACTTTAGAAGTGGCTTTAAAGAATAGACATCTCTTAGAAGACTTTATAAGTGCTTCAAGGAGAACAGAATATTCAAAGGACTTTCAAGTGGCTATTGATATTCTATTGTTTGATGTTCTATACCCAAGTAGGCATAGAATTCAAATCACTGAAACTATAAGATTCTTCTATTAGATAGTGAAGAAACATGGAGTTCAGGTCACTGAAACTATGCAATTCTTCTATTAGATAGTAAAGAAACCTACAACTTGCAGTCAAACTATTATCATGTAGATTAATGAGTTTGTGACTTGTAAGAAAGCTATGACGAAATATAGATTCCCTAAAATGGTTAGAGGCCATACATAGACTCAAATGTTTTAAATGGTTAGAGACCATAAAACATACTCAATGTTTTGATGACAAAATTGAAATTTTCTTGATTTGCAAGAATAGTTTCACACCTATTGGTTGCAAGTTTGTTTTAAGGATAAAACCATCAAACATGGAATTGTGTTCACACACAAAGCTAGATTATTACAAGCAAATTCTGGCATGAATTGTGTTGAAACCTCATGCATAATCGTAATGCTCAAGTCTATAATTCAAGCAATGATTTCATATTGGTACATATGGCAATTGGATGACAAAACGTATTCCTCAATCAAAGGTTGGAAGAAACTATGCACATGACATGTCATAGGATTTGTGGATCCAAATAAATGCTTGAAAAGAAATGCTAGCTTATGAAATCTAAGTACAGATTTAAGCAAGCAATTGGAATTGGAATTGTATTTTAGTGAAGCTAATAAGTATTTTAGTTTCATAAAATATACATGATTCTTATAAATATATAAGAAGTTTAGTGGGAGTACATAAAACTTAATTGGTCCTATGTGTATCACACACATATCTCTCTATTGTGAAATGAAATTCAAATGCTAATGACTTAGATTTGAAATTATTCATCAATGATGGACCATGGCGAAACTTAGTACATACTGGGTATTAAGATCTGGTTACAAAGATCTTATAATATTGTTTTAGATTAAGTAATGGAATTTACTAAATCAAACACGAAAGACTCCATTGGAGATATTCGACCCATATGAATAAGTCTAAGTAAAGGATGTTTGAACTATGTATAAGCATTTACTAAGTTAAACATCAAAGAATCTAAGTAAGATTCTTAACCTATATTATATATCAAAGAATTTAGCTGGATTCAGTATCTACTGAAATTGAATGAGCTAAAGTTACATGAATAGAATTCAATTGGGAATTATTCTGCAAAAGAATTTATCATGTATGATATAATATGAGGATCGCCAAAAACTTATCGTATGACTTTAGGCATGACGAACATATACCAATCTCTATTGATCTAAGTAAAGATCAACTAGATTGAGATCAAGAATACTTATGGTACTTGAAAAGGTACATAGGAATAGTTCTTGATTCAAGGAAATAAAGATATGCTAAATATTGATTCTACACGCATAAACACTGGCAAAGGATCAAGCAAGATTCCCTTGGAGTTAACCATTGATAAGGACGAGCTATAGAGCATCGTGTTTTGAAATGGCAACATGGGTTGGAGACCATGAGTTGTTGCGTGGGAAATTAAAATATTAATTTCTATGTTCCAAAGATACAGCTGGAAAGTCTTCCACATATCTGTGAACTGCTTGGATAAGTAAATCCAAACAAAGCATCACTAGCAACCTAAACAGTTGAAGTAAAAGTACTTATTGCCTAAAAAGCAATAAAACAGAGTTGTTTTAAAGAGTTCTTCACTGAACTTGTGTAGATCACCTGTCTGCTGATTTGATGGTTCTTCATTACAAAATGCGTAGAACCACTATCAAAGTAAGAAAGACTAGATCACATAATAAACAAACTCAAACGATCTTATCATCCTATCTCGAAGAACATTCGATGAAAAGGATATTAAGATTGGCAAATCATGATAACTAAACCTATGCAACAAGTGAAAAGCAACACTCACATTGTAGCACTGGAAATCAAGCATAACTTTGAATTCCATTAAATGTTTTAAAGATGGGTTAGAGGCCCATGGTTGTAAAACATTGGGGTTGAACATTTATCATATATGAAATGTATTTTCATATTCCATTTAATCTTGGTTTAGTATTAAATGATGAGTCCCTTCAATTTGACGATATATTCAAGATAGACTGTCAGGACCAGTCCTGTGACTAAGAAATGTCTATCAAGTGAACTTGAATGTTAAAAGTTGAAAATGGTCCCTGGTCGGAGTTTTCTATAAAATTGGACGCATAGAAAACGTTAGACGACTAAAATGCAAGATGACTAGTAGTTCTGTTTCTTGAACTATGTGGACATGGCAATGTCATAAACATTTGCATAGATACTTACTTTGGGAAGACTAGTATCGGACAGACCTATGAAACTTTACTGTAAGAGATGAAAATCTGTTATAAGTAAATTTCATTAAAATTATTAGACACTAAATCCTCAATACCTGAGTGATTTGAGATTACTTGTTTGAGAACTGGTTGCTTTGACGTTGACCAACCGTCGCACCGTAAAAGGAGGCTATAAAGGCAACGCTCAGGTAATCACCTATCAAACGAAGTCTAATCTCAAGATCGCAAGATTGGGATTGTCCTCCCATAAATCGGGATGAGATGCTTAAAAGTTGTACAAGGCCACTCGGAGAGCTAGAAACTGTGAAATGCATGGCCGTGCTCGGGTGAATCATAGGCTATGATTATCTGTTTATTTGATCAGTTGAACTCCGAAACCGAGAAACACCTCTGGACATAATAAGGATGATAACTCTTACCTTATGTTCAAGAGCAAGCATCGAGCGACAAAGGAATTAGGAAATGCACACTTGTCCCTAAGGACAAGTGGGAGACTGAAGGAAATAATGCCCTTGGTCCAAGTATGCATTCTATGTTAAGTCTAATAAATGCGGTTCAGTATTAATTAACAAGTTAATAATTCAGTGAGATCAAATGAGCTGAATGCCTAGCTAGAGGCCGCTTCAGTTCAAGTGGAATTAATGATATTAATCCACAGCTTACTCTTGACTGAACCCGTAGGGTCACACAAATAGTACGTAAACGGATCAAGTATTTAATGGCATTAAATACTATATCTATGGATATTCGTAATCGACGGATCTTGGTTTCAGTGGGAGCTGAGATCGTCACAAGCAAGAAATGAATACTCCGGAAACGATGATATTGCCGGAAACGGAAATATGGATCGTATCGGAAATATAAATATTATCCAAGTCGTAGATGTTGCCGGAAACGGAAATATGGTACGTATCGGAAAATATTATCGGAAATGGAAATATTGCCGGAATCGGAAATATGCCGGAATCGGAAATATTGCCGGAAACGGAAATATTGTCAGAACCGGAAATATTATCGGAATCGGAAAATAATTCCGGAAACGGAAATATTAAATATTTGTTCGAAACGGAAATTAATTCCGGAATCGGAAATATTAAATATTGTTCGTATCGGAAATGAATTCCAGAATCGGGAATTTAATCGGAAGCGTATCGTACGAATTAGCATCGGACGATGCCCGCTAGACGAAGGCCCAGCACGAAGCCAGGCCATCGCCCAGCGAGCCGCACGCAGCAACGCACGCCTCGACCAGGCCCAGCGCAAGGCCAGGCCCAGCCAAGGGCGCGCGCGCGCGCAGCACCGCACATGGGCTGTGCGCCTGTCGTGGGCCGCAAGGCCTGCGCGGGTGCACGGCTTGTACGATGCGTGTGCGGGAAATCCTAATCCTATTAGGATTTGTGCAAAGATCAAAATCCTAATCCTATTAGATTTGCTTTGTTATTTAGAGTCCTAATAAAGTTCTAATTAACAAATCCACATCCTAGTAGGATTACAATTCCTTTTCCATACTCCTATAAATAAGTGCCTAGGGTCACAATTTATGGGTACGATTGAAGTATTCAAAGGGTAAGTTTTTGAAATAAAAATCAGCCATACACTTGCAAACACTAGCCGAAATTCCTAAGCACCTTAAGGGCGATTCTAGTTGGTCTAACTTGAGGCGGATCCGGACGTACTGTGGACTATCTACGGAGGGACGACATTTGGAGTCCTAAAGACTTGTTCTTGTTCGGTTCGGGCGCAGCTAGGGAAGGCACGCTACAACATGTATGCATCTATTCTATGCTAAATGATTATGTGTAAATAATATGCTTTCCTGGCTTTATGGTTTTTCCGCATGATTTATGAATTGTCATATGTATCATAACCTAACAGCTGGTACTTATCAGAGGCATTATGATGCTGATAGGGGAGCTGCCCCTTTTGTATATGTTGATCCCACCATGCATTCTTTTGGGGGTGCGAGCAGTTCGAGGCCTTTTGTTCCTCCTCCCGTTATTACTTCGGAGGGAGCGACCCTCATCCTTGGTGTGTGGATCCTTGGACTTACTGGCAGGAGATGGAAAGGATGCGTCAGGCCCAGATGTTTGAGGCGCAGCGCCAGTTCATGGCGATGCCGCAGCCTTATCAGTACCTTTCCCCTCAGCAGGGAGTTTATCACTCTCCCGGTGCTCTTCGTATCTCGGAGCAGAAGCCTGGTACCCTAGGGCAGAGCTGGATCGGGATTTGGAGCGCCTTAGGAGGCGGAACAGGAACAAGGAGCCCGTGGTTGACATTACGGCTGATGATGACTCGGACTGACCCTGCATGGTAGCGAGTTCCAGCTTGCCTTGGTTGATTGTGTATGGATTGTATTTGTATGGATTTGTATGGTTGAATTGTAAAGTTGAACTTTTGTATGGCTTTGAATTTTGCAAGGTTTGGAATTGTGGATCTTGTATGGCTGAATATTGGTTTTTGTATAGTTGAAAATTGAACTTTGTATGCATTGTGTGTGCCTTTGAAATTTGTAGCTATATGCACGCATGAAAAAATTGCAAAAAATTCGAAAAAAAATTGCCCATTTTTTCGGGTGTACATACCCACTATAAGCCCCCACTTTGACTGAGGGTTTTTGGTTAGAAAAAGCGCAAGTCAAAGTATATTCAAGTTTTGCTTATGCATACGCAGACTCGACTTAGGACGCCGAGAATGCTTGAATTTTGAACAATTGACCCGACATCGACCCGAGGTGCTGATTCGGACTGCTTGAAATTGCGCGGCTTGTGGCTTTGGACTCTCGAATAATTGAGGCTGTACTCTGCTGTCCGAAGCACTATAGAGTGCGTACTTGGAATCATAAAGGGGTCGGTGGCCTCGTCCTTCGTTGTAGGCCCCTGCGCTTGGCGCAGGCCTCGACGCCTGGCGCCGGCGTACTGTGATGAGAGCCGGCTTTTGTATAAATAGGGATTTTTTCGGATCATTCTTTGCATCAATCCTTCCCTGCTTTCCTTTGCATATTGCTTCCTCACGAAAAAGAAGAGAAAAAAATGGCCATGTCTTTTGAAAATGCCTTGAACTCTTGGCTTGGTTCGCTAGGCAAATTAAAGAAAAGGGAGCTCGATGACATGCATCTTGGAGTGCTCGCCTCCTTCCGGTTTGTAAAGCTTGATGTGCACTTCATTCTTTCTGCTCCGGAGGCTTGGGATCCGACTCATCATGTCTTCCGCTTTGGAAATAATGAGGTATGTCCCCTCCCTGAAGAGTCTAGTGCCATATTGGGGTGGCCCATTATGCCGGAGCCATGCATGCCTAGTATTGAAGAACACTTTTTCTTGGGTTTTGAAAGATATTTAGGCTTGAAGCCCCCACTTTTGAGTGCTGTTGTATATGGCAAAGGGGTGGATTTGTCCCTCCTTGTCAATTGTTTTGCTGGGCTTGATGTTCCCAAGGCTTTCCACTTGAGGGCCTTGAGTTTTTGTATCTTTGCTCGCTTCCTCTTTTCGAAGCAGGGGTTTGGCAACGGTGATGCCTCCCTAATAGTGATTGTAGAGCAGTTTGCTAGTGGCCAGGACCCAATGCCACTCGTGATTGGCGAAACATTGATGGGCCTTGATATGTTGAAGTCGGACTCCTCTTCTTTGCCATCGGGAAGTCCGGTATTACTCCAAGTAAGGATATGGAGCTTTCTTGTATATTGAATTTGTACTTGTATTTTGAATGTTGAATTTTAAATGTTTTTCTTGTATGCTCCCCAAGGTCTGGCTTATGGAGAGGCTCATGCTGGTGGCACCACCGGAGAACATGGAAAGCTATAATAGGAAAGGGTTCAATGTGCGGCCCATGAGGTATGGCCGACTTTCATTGGATGAGTGGCGATGCGCACTCTCTGGGATCGAATCTTGTATAAAGTGGGTAGTTCCTTGGTGGGGAATTACTGCTATGAGGTATGCACCCGGCTCTACTACTTTGAGGGTACCGAGCCTCACAATGTTGGTCTTCTACTCGCCTGTCCGAGTGATGAGACAGTATGGTTTGAAATAAAAAGTCCCGGATTGTGTTGAAGAGAACCCGAAACCTGTTGCGCTGAATGCAGATCGACTTGAAGTTTGAAGGAGGTATTGGGTTGCCAAACCATTCTTGAGTATTCAGTTCCCACCTGAGCCAGTTACTCTATCTGCAGGGTATATTGTATGGATGAAAGGCCCAAACCAGAGGGACATTTCTCTCTTCGGACCAGCTAGAGTCCGAGGTTCTAGGGCTAGACGCCCTGCATCAATTGATTATGAGGAAGGTGACGGGAGTGTGGCCCGTCCGGTGCTTGACCGATTCGAGTCCAAAGGAGGTTCGTCATCCTCCCGTCTTGGAAGACTAGCAAGTTCCTTCTCCCGCCTCTTGGGCAAGGGGAAGATTGATGATTGATTGCAGGAAGAGCCAGGGGATAGTACTCAAGGTGCCAGGACTCAAGATCATAGTCTCCCGACCCTAGATCTTTGTAGGCTAAATGTGTTTGAAGTTGTACTAGAAGGAATTGTGTTTTAAGAATGTGTTTGGAAAATGTGTTTAGAAAATGTGTTTAGGAAGTGAAAAGGCTTTTGAACTTTGCTTCACCTGATCCCAACCTTGTATTTGAATTAACTTTGAAGGCATTAGAGCCAAATAAAGAGTTATTGTGTTAAATTCTGCTTGAACATGCTTTGCGTTGAATTGGCACATTTGGAATAAAGACAACAACAATTGAATTTTGAATTTTGAGTTTGATTTTTAGGATGCCCTTAATTGAGGAAATTTTGATAAACTTTTTGTATTAAAGTGGCCAGGCCTCAGAATGAGGTTGCCTACGTGTCCCGTTAAGGAATCAGGCCGGACGTAGTTCTAACCTTACATGACCTTTTTGAATTGGATTTTGAATTTGAACATAGAACTTAGACATAGAACTTCTTGAGTTGATCGAGGTTTGTAAGGGATCGGAATTCTGTTCCATCGACATCTATTAATTTGACTGCTCCCCCGGAGAGGATTTTCTTGACAATGTATAGTCCTGCCCAGTTAGGTTTGAATTTTCCCCTTGGGTCCATGATGCTCTTGCGAAGGGCTTTCAGGACAAGCTCGCCTTCTTTGATGTTTCGGGTTCTTACCCTTTTGTTGAAATGTCTGGCCACTCGGCGCTGATAGACTTGTACATGGTGAGCAGCTTGAAGTCGACGGTCATCGAGCATGATTAGCACATCATATCTTTCTTGTACCCATGCAGCTTCTGGGATTTTGCTTTCGAGGACTATCCTTAGAGAAGGTATCTCCAGTTCGATAGGTTGTACTGCCTCCATTCCATTGACCAATGAGAATGGGGTTGCACCAGTTGAAGTGCGAATTGAAGTTCGATACCCCCACAATGCGAAGTGTAGCTTCTGGGGCCAGTCTTTGTAATTGGTTGTCATTTTCATGATGATAGTCTTGACATTCTTGTTGGCTGCTTCGACTGCCCCATTAGTTTGTGGGCGATAAGGCGAAGAACGATGATGTTGAATTTTGTACTCGGTGAATAGATCTTCACACTCTCCTTGAAAATGGATTCCCTGGTCACTAATGAACTCGTGGGGAACTCCGTATCTGCATATGATGTTTTCTTGTATGAAATGGGCCACTTGCTTGGAACCCAACACTTCGAAAGATCTGGCCTCGACCCACTTAGTGAAATAGTCAATTGCGACTAGTATGAACTCATGACCCCCGGTGCCTGTTGGAGTGATTTTGCCAATGACGTCGATACCCCAAGCTGAGAATGGCCATGGTGATGACTGAGAATAAAGCAAGGATGAGGGAATGTGCTTTAGATTTGCACACTTTTGGCAGATAGGACATTTCTTGACAAAGAAGTAGCAATCCCGTTCGAGGGTAGTTCAGTAATATCGAGCCCTGATGACTTTGAGGCCAACATCTTCCCATTCATGTGGGTACCACAGACTCCGGCATGTACGGTGTCCATGGCTCTTTGAGCTTCGTGCTTGTCAACACATCGGAGATTAGGGCCGCTAGGGGACCTCTTGTATAGAACGCCGCCTTCTATGAAGAAATTCGCTGATTGTAATCGTAAAGCCCTTTGACTCTTTCTTGAAAAGTGCGGGGGATATTCGGAGTTTTGCAGATACCTTTGAATGTCTGTAAACCAAGGTTCCTCTCTGTCAGGCTCGAGGTCGTCAATAGCATGGACAAATGTTGCTTCTTGACGTGTTTCAATTGTAAGTGGCATTTCAGCCTTGCCATTTGGAATGTTGATCATTGAGGCCATCTTTGCTAGAGCGTCAGCGAATTGATTCTCCTCTCTTGGGAGGTATGTATAGCGAAGCTCTTTTACTTGCTCAAACAACTTCTCAAGATAGGACTGGTATGGGGCCAAGCTTTCGCTCCTTACTTTTCATTTGCCGGAAATCTGATTGATGATTAGGGAGGAATCCCCGTACACTCGAAGCTTCTGGACACCCAATGCTAAGGCGGCTTCCAGGCCCATAATGCATGCTTCATATTCTGCTGCATTGTTTGTGACGTTGAATTGCAATTTTGCTGATTTAGGAATGTGGGTGCCGTCCGGGGCTACTAGAATTACTCCAACTCCACATCCGTTCTGATTTGAAGCACCGTCAAAATGCATCGACCAGCTGTCATCACTGGTCATTAAGATTTGCTCGTCGGGTAAGTCATAATCCTCCTCTTCTGCCTCGACGGGGCAGTCGGCTAGGAAGTCCGAGACTACTGAACCCTTGATAGACTTTTGAGGGGTGTATTTGAGATCGAATTCTGCTAGCATGACCAACCATCTGGATAATCATCCGTTGAGAGCTGGTTTTTCGAACAAGTACTTGAGAGGATCTGCTTTGGTGATTACATGCACTGTATGGGAGAGCATGTAGTGCCGTAGTTTCTTTGTGACCCAAACCAAGGCGATGCTGAGTTTCTTGAGCTGAGTGTATCTGGTCCCGTACTCGATTAACTTTTTGCTGATGTAGTATACGACGTTTTCTTTGCCTGCAATTTCTTAGGCGAGCATGGCCCCAACTGCTGATTCTGTTGTTGTAAGATAAAGCCTAAGGGGAATCCCTGACATGGCTGGCTTTAGCACTGGCGGATTGGAAAGGTAGTCTTTGATAGTATTGAATGCATGCTGGCAATCCTCGTCCCAGACTTTGGGTTCGCTTTTGCGGAGCTTTCGAATTACCGGTTCGCATATCATAGTGAGTTTTGAAATGAACCTACTGATGTATTGCAGCTTGCCGAGAAGCCCTTGAATCTCTTTTTCATTCGTTGGCGGCTTCATCTCTTGAATGGCCCTGATTTTTGAAGGATCAGCCTTGATGCCCTAAGAGCTGATGACATATCCGAGTAACTTGCCTGATGTTACCCTGAATGCACACTTTTGAGGATTGAGCCTCATATTGTATGGCCTGAGCCAGTCGAAGAACTTCCAGAGTACTGAGGTATGCTCATGTCGCTCTTTGGACATGACGATCATGTCGTTGACATATACTTCAATTTCCCTATGAATCATATCGCTCATGATAGTTGTGGTTGTTCTTTGATAGGTTGCCCCTGCGTTCTTTAGTCCGAACGGCATAACTGTATAGCAATACGTACCCCACTGAGTGATGAAGGTTGTCTTCTCCATATCCTCCTCTGCCATAGGAATCTGATTGTAGCCTGCATACCTGTCCATAAAAGAGAGTAAGGCATGATTTCCGTGTTGTCGACCAGGATGTCGATGTGAGGCAAAGGAAAAACGTCTTTAGGGCTGGCCGTGTTAAGATCTCTGTAGTCCACACACATTTGTACTTTGCCGTATTTCTTTGGAACTGGGACGAAATTTGCAATCCATTCCGGATATTTGGCTTCTCGAATAAACCCGGCCTTTAGCTGCTTAGAGACCTCTTCTTGAATTTTGAGGGAAACGTTCGGTTTCATGCGACGGAGTTCCTGCTTGATGGGTTTTGAACCTGGGATGAGGGGAATTTTATGCTTACCGATGCTTGGATCAACACCTGGCATATCATGATAGGACCATGCGAAGACGTCTATGTACTCTGAAAGTAGCTTGATAAGGTCATCCCGCTCTACTTGAGATAGAGTTAAGCCAATCTGAACTAGTTTTGAATCACTGTTGTTAGAAAGGTTAACTTTTTCTGTTTCCTCAATTATGGGCGTCCTGTTTTCATGATTTTCAATAGCTTTTAGTATTTCAAGGTCAGTTTCTTGTGAAGCAAAGTTGTTTGGATTAGAAGTGTGTTTTGAATTTGGACTTGAAGAGTAAGAGGAAATTGAAGTGTTATTGAAATCAGCACTCATTACATCGACAGTTTTGACTTGAAGCTCAGCCTTTAGAGGCTCTTGATTGATGCAAGACTCTAGCCCTAGACTCTTAGACTCATTACCAGACTCGAAAATTGAAAGACAAACTCTGGACTTGAACAAAGACACTAATCATAAAGATAGTTCTCGGGGTACTCCCAAACGTCCACGTCATCGGCATCATCATCATAGGCGGGGCTACATGCACAGATCAGCAGGACTTGACGCCAGACTTGGTCCCACGTGCTGTAGGGAAATGCAGCGAAGCAACCTTTGCATGAGGTATTGAGCCCTAAGAGGAACATTCTCACCATTTTGCCTTCTGGCATCTCAGGCTTGATTGTACGAGCAGAGATTTTCCACCTATGGTAGTACCCTTGGATGCACTCATCTTTTTCCTGGCGTAAAGCCGGCTTTTGCTTGATGGAAGTGTCACGGAAGCTTGAACCTTTGAGGGTGAGGCAGGCAGGGCCGTCCAATATCTTCTCGAACCAAGGCTCTCCAAATAGTAGATCGAAGTCGGCAGGCACATCGATGACTAGAAATGCAGCACTGTTGTAGTAGGTGTCGAAGGAAAAGACCAAATCGAGGACCCCTAGGACTTTGTATGTGACACCCTGGAGTTTGACGGTCTGCTGGGTAGTTAGCATGAGATCATAATCGGAGAAGCCCAAAGCCTTCAGGGTGGCAAGGGGACAGATGTTTTCTTGAATGTCAGTGGTTACCCTCGGTTCGGGGATCACCTAGTTTTGAGCATTTGGAATTAGATGGCAGAAACTTGGAACCATTAGCTCGTAACCTGGCTTGTATATTATAGAGATTAGGTTGCATGGAAAATCCTCTCCTTCGTCTTCACAATCATAGGAGATGGCTTGCACCGAGGGAGTTTGTTTGGCTCCTGGAGGTAGGGGTAAGGTCTTGTTGTCGACCATGTTCTGGATCAAATTCTTAAGCTTGTAGCAGTCTTCGATGTCATGGCCCTTCACCTGATGGTATTTGCAATATGCTGCAGGATCCCAGCTCTTGGATCTCTTGACGATTGGAGTATCGGGTGTAGGACCGATCGGGGTAATGACTTGCTTTTCGACCAGTCGATCGAATGCTTCACTGTAAGAAATTATGAGGTTAGTAAAGACCCTTTGTGGTCTCCCTTGAAAGTTGCGCTGATTGGCGCTATTCTTGAAATTGTTCGGCTTCGGACCTTGAGGAGCTTCTAGGGCGTTGACCTCGTGGACCTTGCGAGTTACTTCAGCTTTCTTACCCTTCCACTTTTCAGCTTGTGGAACCGGGGCTATTGGTGCTTTCATCAGGTCATCCTCTATATCGACCCCAATGTCATATGTTCTCTTGAAGCTTTCCAAGCCTAGGTACTTCATGTGAGTGTTGTATTTTGGAAGAAGTCCAGCATTAAAGATCTTGACCAATTCTCTCGCGCAGGGTCGAGTCACCATTTGGGACGCCATTTCTCTCCACCGATTGAGGTAATTAGTGAAACCTTCTTGGGGTCCTTGCCTGAGAACCTCCAATTCTCGCAGGGTAGTATGAAGTTGAATATTGGGCTGATACTGCTCCATGAATGCTCGAGCAACTGCTTCCCATGTACTGGTTTGATGTTCTTTGAGTGAGTAATACCACTTCTGGCAGACTGTTTCTAGAGATACAGGGAATACCACGGGGTATAGCTCGAGTTCGACCCCCTTAATTACCATTGTAGCTCTGAAGTTCTTGAGATGATACTTGGGATTGTCAGTCAACTTGAATTTGGAATGTCATTGGCAGAGAATTTTTCTGGCAGGTTTTCCTTCTCCTTGAGATTGTCCTCCATTGAGGTATCGAAATAGTTCTCTTGATTGGTAACCTTGTTAACCAGGCTTTCGATCTTCTTGGTTAGGTCATCCGTGGGTGCAGCTTGTTCCACAATACCCAAGCGATTGCTTACGTTCTCCGGGTTGGCATTGAGGTTGGCTACGGAGGCTATGAGTTGAGTGATTTGACCGACATTGGCCATTTGAACTGATTCTTGAAAGGGACTAGAAGTTTGATTTGAAGAAGGTGAACTGGATGTTCGTTCGATGGCGGCTATGAGTAAGGCTAGGGCTGATGGAGTTCTCTTCAACCTTTCTCCTCTTCGGCGAACCCACATGATCTTTGGACTCCTAGTTAGGACACATGACATGATTTAGAACTTGAACTTCCCGACACATGATATGATATGCATGCAATGAATGAGACCTAGACTTGACTCTAAGTGCCACTCCGAAGATTCGGGATTTTGGATTTTGTATTGGTGTTCGGGATTTGCAACCCGTTGGAAATATTTGAGAGGAGACTTCATTCTTTTGCGGAAGTTAACTCCATGTACTAGAATTTGCAATATTGAAAAGGAAGATTTCGACTTATTGGAACTTGGACTATTTTAGGGGAATTTCAACCCATTGGAATTTGAAAATTGGACTTGTATTGCTTCAAGGGACTTTCATCCCATGGGAAATATTTTAGGAGATTGGATATTGTATTATTTCAAGGGAGTTTCAACCCGATTGAAAGGGAATTGATTTTGTATTGTTTCAAGGGAATTTCAACCCGTCAATATTTTAGGGGAATTTCAACCCATTGGATTTTGGAATATTTTAGGGGAATTTCAACCCATTGAATATTGGAATAATTTTGGGGAATTTCAACTCATTGGAATTTAGAAATTGGACTTGTATTATTTCAAGGGATTTTCAACCCAGCATAGAATGTGGAAATTGAATTTGTACTATTTCAGGGGATTTTCAACCCATTCGAAATTTGGACATGTATTATTTCAAGAGATTTTCAACCCATTGGAAATATTTTCGAATTTTGTATTTGGGAGCAATGGAAGGCAAGAATTTTTTGTAGCTTGAAGATGAGCTTAAAGTTTGAATTTCATTCGAAGTTTAAACATTGAAATGGGAAAGAGGCACTTTTGTATAGAGCATGAGACGTTTGAATTTGAATATTCCGGCATCACGCCATCATGAATTTGGCATTGGATTTGAAATTTGGAAAGTCCGTCATCATGCCGCCATGGACTTGGAATTTTGAAGTGCTTGATCATGGAATTTTGAATTTGAAATTGAATATGGAAAATTCGGCATTACGCCATCATGGATTTGGAATTGGAAAGTTTCGAATATGGGACTTGAGATTTGAAAGATTGAATTTAGGACTTCGAACTTGAGGTGTGAAAGATTGAATGGAAAAGTCGGCATTATGACGGCACGGATTAGGAATTTTGAAACTTTGAGTATAGTACTTGAAGTTTGAAAGATTGAATATAGGAATTTCGAACTTGAGGTTTGGAATATAGAATGGAAAAGTCGGCATTACGACGATATGAGTTTTAACATTTGAACTTGAGGTTTCAAAATTGAAATTGGTAATTTGAACTTGAGGTTTGGGAAATGGGATTGAAAGGTCGGTGTTACGACGACATGAGTTTGAACACTTGAATTTGAGGTTTTGAAGGATGGAATTGAACATTTGAATGCTTGAACTAGAATTGGATTTTTAAACTTAGAAATTGAATGCTTGAACTAGAAAGTCCAGCGTGACGTCGTTGGATTGAGTTTTGAATTTGAAGTTTTGACTAGAAAATCCGGCATTATGATGCCGTTGGATTGAATTTGAATTTGAAATTCGGAATTTGGAATTTGGACTAGAAAATCCGGCATTATGACACCGTTGGATTGAATTTTGAATTTGGAACTCGAAATTTGGACTAGAAAATCCGGCATTATGACGCCGTTGAATTGAATTTTGAACTTGGAACTCGGAATTTGGACTAGAAAATCCGGCATTATGACGCCGTTGGATTGAATTTTGAATTTGGCATTTGTGCGTGAGGCGTGTTTGAGGGTTTTGAATCAAATGGAGTGGCACTCCTAAAAGACCTTAAATCGGCGATTTTGGATGCATGAAGTTTGAATGATGCTCCTAGGGGTTTGGTTTCCTAGTTGGAGGCTAATTGGTTTTGGCAAGCTAGAACTCGAGGTTAGCCATTCACGCGTGCAAGGACGCTCACGCAATGCACAAATAGCACGTTGTCACACTAACATTGATATGAATGCGACATGCAAAGTTCTCAAACTAGGGTCGGTCTAAGTTTTGTATGATGCAAGTGGTCGGCTTTGGGGGTCAAAAGGTACTTGACTAAGAGGCGGATCCAGCGACAACTTGCACATCCACCTAAGGGACGTGTGTGTCGGCAGACGACCTCCATGCTTGACATCGGGAATGTCAAGCAAATGCCAAGTTTCGGTAGGCGCGGAAATGGTCACACACTTTGGTCGGGAACCGTATGGAGAGTCACCATTTCGTTTCCCCCAGGGTTAGCCCGAATGTAGAACACATCCGTTTGGGCAAGGTAGAAATTCATTTTTCACAAATATGGTTTTCGAAATATGCATGAAATGCCTAGAAATTGAGAATTGAAATCGCACTTGAATATTGTATTTGAAAAGCTCGTTTTTCGACATTCGTTCTCAAGGTTTGGGAGCGTCCTTCAAAATACAAAAATAGACTGACTCCCACTTGAAAACTCGAGCAACATGGCAACAAGCCACTGTGAGCCACTGTGCTGGATGCAGGCAGTGGCGTTTGGCGCAGGGGCCAGGGCCTGGCGCCAGTGCTGGCATCCAGAACTTAAGCAGATCAGTGGCTTGATGCTCAAAGCCTGCTCGTATTTTCAAAGTTGAAATCAGGAACTCCCGAGTGGAGTCACCAGAATTGTAGGTGGGTATTTTTCGCTTGCCTTTTTCCCTTCCTACGGGGCGGTATTAGAACCTTTGTATTTTTGTATTTTGAAGGAGTCGCCACCAAACATTGTTTAGGGTCTCGTTTGGAAAGACCAAAAAGATGACTCTATTAGGATAAGGCATTGAATCTTAGAAACTGATGGGTGAGATCCGGGCAAGGGAACGAGATGCTTATTCCGCAAGCTTTAGAAATAATTCAAGTGCGTGACACAACATTTTCGAAAATACCCTAGTTTAGACTATGTGGGTTTGAATTTAGAACAAATAGAATTTCTAATTTGTATTGTGACCACTTTGCTTTAAAGTTAATTTAAGGGAACCTAAGATTGGTTTGCCCAAGAAATTATCGTTGTTAAGCATGGTGTAACCTTGTATTTTGTTGTATTTAGCATGTAAGGTGATGAAAGCGATAAACAAGTAAAGCAACATCACAATTGAAAATAAGTGCGGAATTAGTAAAATACATCACCACCTAGAAATGGACTAGGTGGGAAACCACATTGCCTAGAAGGGACTAGGCAAGTAAAGTTGCATAATTGAAATTGCGGAATTGAAATTCGTTATTGAAATTGCGTAATTGAAAGGTGCAGAATTGAAAGGTGCATAATTGAAATTGCGGAATTGAAAGGTGCATAATTGAAATTATGGAATTGAAATTGCAATATTGAAATTGAACTTAAGCACATGAGATCCGAACGCCAAACGGCTCCTTAAAAATAAGTGCGTCCGACACGGATTCAAAGCTAAAAAATGTCAACTTTAGGATGAGTAGTTCACCCCAAAGTATCCTAGATTTTGCACATAGAACTTGAACTTGAAAAGTTTGAAACTCGAAATATTGAACTTGAAATCTTGAACTTTGAAATATTGAACTTGAACTTGAAATATTGAACTTGAACTTGAAATTTTGAACTTAAGAGTCTTGAATCTCAAAGATCGGACCTTTAAACGTTGAAAAGGCTTAATCTTTGATGTGCTCTTACTTTGAAATGATCCTAGTTTAGGGAAGTGATTATGAACAACCCTAAACATTATTGGATCTTGAAACTTGAACTTGAAATTTGAAAAGTGGAGTCTTGAATCTCAAAGATTAAACCTTTAAACATTAGAAAGGTATCATCTTTGATTACTCCATATTTTGAAGATGATTCTAACTCAAGGAAGTGATTACAAACAACCATGAACATCATTGAATCTTGAAAGTTTGCATTTTTGTATCACATAAAGTTTGGATTTTGTAAGAGATGTATGACTGTTGTATGTGACATTTTTAAGATTAAAAATGCCAACTTACTAATCATTTTTGAAAGAGAAAATCAAAGAAACATGATTGATTAGGGTGGGATTCGGAATTACCTAGTTAGGTTTAGGCAAGAATTCCTTTTAGAGCTCCCAATTGCTTAGAACTTGAAATATTGTATGAGAGTTTGGAGGATTTTTGGATTTTGATTTGAGTGGCAATTTTTGTATTACGACGTTGTGTTTTGATTTTTGCCTCCCCATAATGCTCAGAATTAGGGGTTTAAATAGGAGAGTTTGCTGCTAAACGCCAGCCAACGCCAGCGCAGAGCGCAGCTGCCAGCGCTGCTGACGTGGCGCAGAAGCTGCCAAAACAAGGACGCGGGCTACGTCCTTGCTTTTGTCTTGTATTGGTGTACCTTTGTACGATTTTTACGAAGTTGGTACGTAGTGATTGCTTGGGGATTAAGGCTTGGTTTGCGTCTAAAAACAAGCCGTTTCGGGTTTTTGAATTTCTGTTTTACGGGATGAGGCCCGGCTTGCTCGGTTTTGTGGGTCGGCGCCCGAATTCGGATTGCTTAGTGTCATTCTGACTTGAAAAGGCCTTGCAAAACCAATGGGATAGTCCATTGGGTGAGATTGTACTTGGATTTTGAAATTGATTTTTGGAAATTGTATTTTGTACCGTGTTCCGGAATGGGAACGGCCCCAGGGATTGGATTTTGGCTCTTGGATTTTGGCAATGTTCTTAGCAATTGGGATTTCAACATGGAGTTGCTCCAACCGCCGAATAAGGATAATGGTATCGTCATCATCCCAATGGGGAGACACGATTTAGGTGTCTACAATACCTTAACTAATTGATTTCTAGAGTTAATTAATTTGTTAAGAATTTTAACTAATTGCTTCTTTTTGTTCACTAATCACTTAAAACGCTTCACTAATAGATAACCACTCTTCACTAATGTCTTCTGTAGTTAACTAAATATTTAAAAGCATTAACTAATTCATATTAATACTTAACTAATACTATTCTGTGAATATATTGTCAGGTGTTTCCTACTACTAGACATAGATTATGCTTATGGAACCTACAAAAAAATGATGTGTAGAGGTTTGGAGATTTAAAGGTTGACACAACATTCAAAGACACATTTCAAAATTGTTTATATGGCTGCTTCAATGAAGAACAGTTTGAAATCACTTGGTTTGAAACGATTCAGACATATGGGCTTCAAAATCATGAATGGTTTACGAATTTGTACACCATAAGAGAAAAGTGGTGTACAACTTTAAACAAAGATTTTTTTTCAGCTGGTATTTTGTCTTCACAAAGGTAATTTTACCAACTGAACTAATTTCTTTACAAAATTAGCTAATGCGTTTCAGTTCTTAACTAAAATGATTATATGTTGAACTAGTTCATTTACTGTGTTATTTTAACTACTTGCTTTGATTATATAACTAACTAGTTCAATTTATTAACTAAAGACTTCCATTGCTTAACTAACTGGTTCCAGTGCAAAAGTCATAACTTACAGTGCTTTAACTAATTGCTTTAAACATTTAAATAATTGGTTCCATTATTAAAATAACTGCTATAAATATTTAACTAATTGCTTAAACAATGGCTTACATTGCTTTAAATATTTAACTAAGTGTTTCCATTTTTAACTAATGTCTTGCATTGCTAACTAATTGGTAAAGTTTTTTGACTAATTGTGTTTTGTTTAACTATTTGGTTGGTTTGCTTAACTATTTGGTTTTAAAATTTAACTATTTCAGTATATTTATTAACTAATTGAATATTGTTCTTTTACAAAGGAGTGAGAGCACAAACAATACAATTGGATTTAAAGGGAATAAATCCACTACCCTAACAGAATTCTTCCATATCTTTGGGGCAACAGTAGACCGGTGGAGGTATCAAGAAGATCAAAATGAGTTTATTTGCGGAAATTCGTTGCCTAAAACAAATTTTCCAATGGTTGGAATGATTAAACACGCGGCAAGTGTTTATACCCTCACCTTGTTTCGAGATTTTGAAAAATAATTCAAGTATGCAATGGGTTGCATATCAACTATTCAACACATGTAAGACAATTTTATTGGTTATAAAGTACAACACGAATCATGGCCAGACCACACTGCAAAACATGTAGCATTTGATCCATCAACCAATTTAATTGCTTGCAATTGTAGAAACTTTGAAGAATTATGATTAGTTTATCCCTTGACTAATTGTTTTAAAAACATAACTAATTGTATTCAATTCTTAACTAATTGATTCCAATTCTTAACTAAATAGAGACAGTTCTTAACTAGTTGATTTTAGTTCTTAACTAATTGTTTTAAAAACTTAACTAATTATATTCAGCTCTTAACTAATTGTATTCAGTTCTTAACTAATTGATTTCAGTTTATATTTTCTTGCATTATGATTGAATTTTGCTCCTGTTACAACATGCATGATGGCTATGTTTTCATGCATTCGAGTTCTACATGTACATTATATAATCAATATCCCAGAGCGATATATTTGCAAAAGATGGACAAAATTTGCAAAAAGTGAAGTATGGAAGAGAGTGGAACAAAGAGAAGACAATGGTATTGAAATAAGAAAAATCACTCCATGGCGTTACGAGATGACAAAAAAATTTTACAATTTTTTTCTTAAATGTCAGGGCAGTGACGAGGCAAAAAAGGTTTTTAACTAAATGAAGGTTAACTATTACATACAAATTTAATACCAATTGCTATCAGAGTTTAACTATTTTTTTTAAAAAAATACTACTTCCTCCGTTCCGGAAATATCGCACCATTTATTTTTTACACTATTCACACTACAACTTTGACCATTTTTTGTGATTCGTACGTAATGAAATTTTAGTCATGTGGGGTCATGTTAGATTCGTATTGATATATATTTTCTAAATATTAATTTTTTGTATTTTTTACTTGCACACGATTTGAGATATAAAGAGTCAAAGTAATGGTTAAAAGAGTAAAAGTCAATCATGGTGCGATATTTCCGGAACGGAAGAAGTATTAGGTTCTGAGAGCTGCTTATGCTAGTGCTAGTGACATCATAAATAAAGTGCTTGAAGCAGAAAAGGCAGCAGAAAAGGCAGCAGAAAAGGAGGCAACACAACAAGCAGCAAAGGACGTGGCACCATTTTCATCATCAAATGCCCTTGTAGAATATCCTGGCCAATTTCCCCAAATAACAGTTCAGAATCCACCACAAATAAAGACAAAAGGAAGAAATAAAAGAAAAAGAGGACACTTCAAAGTCAGGGAATCATCAACAACAACTAAAGAATTCGGAACTTTTGCAACAAAACCACAACTATTTTAAATATTTGTGTAATTAAGTTGGGTATGAACAGGAATTAGTTCAAGAAAGTCATCGAGTAGTGAAAATATGAGAGAAAATATTCAAAGAGAAAACCCAAATAGTGATACTTGATTTTTAATACTACTTCAATTTTTACTACAATTAATTAATTTATTTATATATCTTACAGTTTTTTAACTAATTGCTTTGATTTTTTAACTAACTAGCTCAATTTATTAACTAAATACTTACATTTCTTAACTAATTGGTTCTAGTGCAAAAGTCATAACTTACAGCGCTTTAACTAATTGCTTTAAACATTTAAAGTATTGGTTCCATTATTAAATTAATTTCTATAAATATTTAACTAATTTCTTTTCTTTCTTAAATAATGGATTGTATTGTATTAAATATTTAACTAAGTGTTTCCATTTTCTAACTAATATCTTGCATTGCTTTAACTTATTGGTGGAGTTGTTTGACTAATTGTGTTTTTCATAACTAAATAAATCCAGTGCATTAACTTCTTTTTACATTCCTTTGACTAATTAATTTAACTAAGTAGTTGGTTTGCTTAACTATTTGGTTCCGCTGAACTTATTTATTAAAGTGCTTAACTAGGTTATATTGATTAACTAATTGTTTCAGTGACTTAATTAACTGTTGGATTACTTAACTAATTGCTTCAATAATTTAACTAAATTTTTAGATTACCTAACTAATGGTTTCAATGATTTAAAACAATTTAAAACAAAAGAAGGAAGTACCCTATGCTTAACAAGAACCTGGAAACAATAAGAGAATTTTGGTACTAGCTCACCCAAAATATCAACAAAAAAAAAACAACTAAAAGTACCACATGTTAAAATGTTAAAAATAACTAGAACCTAAAACCAGTATCACCTAATGTTTACCAATATTCACAACTAAGGACCAACTACTAAATTGTTTCACTCTTCAATTGCCTTCTCATGATCAATTGTATGCCTTTTCATACTAGGTTGATTCAATTCAGTTCCTGACGTGGGAGCAGTTGTTGTTGCTTGTCTAGTTAGTGCAGTCTTGGCTCCACGCCTTGTCTTGGTATATGTTTTAAATGATTTAGAAGCATCTAATTTTGCATTCTCTAAGGCAATTGTTTGTAATCTCTTCTGCACAACAAGAACCTTCTTCAGTTTCAGTTGTTCTTGCAACTGGGCAGCAACATCTTCTTCTTGTTTAAGACTCTCTTCTTCTTCTCTTCTTCATTCTTCTTCAGCCGACGTTCAAGGATAGCGGGGGCAATACCATCTTTCACGGAGTTGAATTCTTCAATTTCATTGAGCACATCTTGCTGAATTTGATTCAAATCAGACAGAACTAAGGAACTACGAACCTTAGCGCTGCACTGAATTCTGGTAGAACGCTGAAAAAAAAGAAGTAAATTTGAATAATTAGTAAAATTTTCACTAGTCTACATCATTGCTTAACTAATTGAATTTCATAGTTAACTAATTGCCATATCTACTTAACTAATTGGTTGTATACTAAAAATAACTTAAATAATGTTTAACTAATTAATGTAAACACTTAACTAATTCTTTTAAGAACACTTAAAAACCTTGAAAATACTTAACTAAAAGAGAATTATCTTGGAAAGATCACAAGTAATCTCCTTTCCGTCAAAAAAGTGCATTGCCATCATCAGATAAACCCCATAATCTACATGATTAGGGTTTTTTTATTCTTCCAGGGAAATCTAGATATGTTATTACCAAATCTAAAAGTTGTAAAGATGATGGATGGTCAATACCTATCAAGAAATTGGAGAATGCTTCAATCATAAATGACATCATTGTCCTATATGTGGACAACACCTCCTCCGTAGCAATGATGTTGTCAAAATATACAAGATTTTTAGCCTTGAAGTTGACAATTAGAAGAGACATGTGCTCCTCATGATGAATGGGCAAGAAAAACTACCAAAGAATGAAGAAAACAGAAGCAGAAAAATCATAACTAAATGAAATAAAATTTTAACTAATTAATACAATGTCTTAACTATAACCTATAAATTCATAACTACTAAGAATACAAACTTACCATTGACACATTTTTAAGATCCCATCGGTGGTTATTGATGTCCTTCGCCCAATGTTTCCAGCTACTTAAAAGCTCTTCATATATATGTTGTTCAGAGTCCATTAACTTCTGATTTGAAGCAAGATATTTTAGCTTAACCTAAAATATTATAAAATAAATTTAATTACTAAATAGAGAAAAAACGAAGTAAACAAATTTTCGTGTAATGAATAATAACAATGAAATAATCGTACCCTGTACTCGGTTCCAAAATAGAAGTTACACCCTTGATAATTCAACTCGAATTGCTTTCTATTTAATAGAATGGCCCAAGACTCAACAATATTGGATAAGATTAATTAACTTATCACGAAGCAAAGTTTGCATCTCATCTCGTCTTATCTTATGGACCAAACCATAAGCAAAAAGATCAGCCCTGTTCCACAATAATTAATTTGTGTTAGTGTTTAACTAATTGATGTAATTTTTAACTAATAGTTTCTTGAGCTTCACTAATTAGTTAAGTTGCATAATTAGTTGATTCCAGTGCTGAACTAATTGGTTAAATAGCTGAACTAATTGTATCTCAGGGTTAACTAATTGAATTTAAGGCTTAACTAAATGACATGATTTAATAACTAACTAGTTTGTGACCCGGGCGTTGCTCCGGGTTTTACTTTTAGTGGGATTTACTTATTTTAAATATGTGCGTATGTGGTGCTATTATCTGATTTCCATGCAAGATCAGTGGTCAATCAACAAACTTCCTTCCCATATCCGAAAATCAAAACAAAGTCGAGTTCTCTTCTTCATGATTAGTTGATTATTATACTCTTGTCAATGTTTCCCTCTTCCACACTCATAATTACACTCCATTACCCTAAGTTTTTTTTATTTTTCAAGCTTAAGTTGAGAAGAGAAGAATTGTACATTATAAGTTAAGTAATTAATTCCCTTTTGTTTTTTTTCCCCCTTTAGGCCTTGTTCTGTTCACCTTATTTCCACTTATTTAAGTTCAGATAAGATAAGTTCAGGAAAAATAAGGGTTGACCAAGTACAATTTATAACTAAAATAAGTTTTGATAAGTTCAGATAAGTTCAGTTAAGTTCAGATAAGTTCAGATAAGATAAGTTCAGGAAAAATAAGTGAAAATCAGGTGAATAGAACACAACCTTAATTCATTATTATTCATTTTAAAAAGGTTGTATTATTTATTTAAATAGAAAAATATAACATCATTGTGGCTAGCTAAGATGGTAAGAATGGTAACTTTTAATTCAAGAGGCCTAGTGTTCAATCCTTGCTACATGCTTTTTGTTTGTCAACTACATGTCATGATACTTAGTAGTGGTGATGTGGCGTAATAAGGAGGGATCTACGTGGCACATATACATTTTTATAAACGCCTTTTAATATATTAGTATAGATTTATGATATTTTCTAACTAATTGGTGAAAATTCTAACTAATGACTATAAAATCCTAATTAATTACTAAACGTTCACAACTAATTTATGTTAACCTTTACTAAATATTCATTACTAATTGACATAAATTCTTAACTAAAACTATGAAATGAATAACTAAACACAGAAACATAAACATGCATGGCAACTTACTTTTGATCAACACAATCATCATCAAGAAAACAGAAGTCCATAACCTCTTTTTCAAGCCTTGCGTCACGGGAGAGGGTCTTAGGGTACATGAGCATGAATGTCGATGCACAGAAAACTTCTTCATAAGGTGAACCAAGTGCTAGGCTGCAACAATGGGTGTCATTTTCCGGTTGACGACCACCAGCTTTATCAGTTGTAGAAGGAACATAACCAGAAGCATAAGCATTCTTTTGACCTGAACCAGAACCAACACCGGAAGCACCACTACCACCACCACCATCTTCAACATTAACAACATCTTTAACACGAGAACCATCATTGTTATCTTTCTTCAGATCTTCAGCATATGCAACAATTGAGTCTATAATCTCCAAATTAAAATACCGGATCTCCCTATCCAAGACTATCTGACAATTGTTGCCTTTCCGCCTTTAACGTACTTATACGTTGCTGATGAAAATTAGAAACCATGTATAAATCTCGGAAATACTTTTTCATTGCTGATTGCAACTCCTTCACAAAAAATGAAAACATGTAATCAGATAAATGTTATGTAAAACAAATTAGCTAAAAGTAATAATAGTAACAAACAATGTATAACTAATTTATTTCATAACTTAACCAATACAAGAGACCATGTAACTAATTTCTTGAATTACTGAACTAATATGGGTGATTGAATAACTAATTAAATTGTTAACTAATTGCTTTAGTAGATGAACTAATTGGTGTCAGTTCATAACTAATAAGTAGGATTCCTTAACTAAACCAAAAAAAAAAAATTGAAAAAAATAAACTGACTTACATCATCGCAGCTCTTTTCAATATCATCATTTGTGTCAAAGCCTTCCGGAATAGCAAATTCAATAATCCTGATTCCATGCAGAATGAGGTGCTGCAGACACTACTTCAGGAACCTCAGCTTTAACAGGGGTGAGTCCCCCCAACAAATCAGCAAAAGACTTTGACAATGAGTAGCTCGTTAAATCAACAGGAGCTAGCCCAAAACTCATTTTTGCCTCGACAACTACACATTCAGATACTTGAGCAGGAGACCAATGTTGCACAAGCGGAATCTCCATTGGGGGACTTACACCACGGAATAAAGATTTTTGTAGATATATAATCTCCAGAAATTTTAAATAACAACCACCAACTCTGTCATTACTAATTTTTACATTCCACCTCCCTACAGCCAACCCCAAATGGTTGAGCACGTAATTGCACCAATTTTGTTTCACAATTTGTGAAACATCCTCTACTGCCTTCAGATGCTTAATGTCTACCATCCGGTTAGACGTGGGAGCCAAAAAAAACACCTTTGAAACCAATTAGTTCATCACAAAAACAAATGAGTGAACAGGGCCGTCTTAAACATTTCGGAGGCCCTGTTCTAATCTTGTCCAAAACTAAAAAATGTGGCCCCTTATATCAAAAAGAAATTGCGATAATTAAAATATTACTTTATGAGAATTACAAATTTACAATACAATAGAAGGAAAAAGCAGTAAGTCATTAATACAGAAATGAATCAATGATAAATGGAAATTACAACAACACAAATAGTAGGAATTCACGGTAAGAATTGAAAAAATAATTTGTAATTTACAAGCATAAATTTCGTAATTAACAGTCCCATAAAAAAATTGAAATTAGTAGGAAATAAAATTAGCTAAAAAATCTAATATTTTTGCGAGATAAGCACGAATTCACTAAATTAAGAACTTGATAAGCACAAAAATTATGAGATAATCACGAATTAAGAAAAGAAATTGTAAAATTGCAATTAACAAGAAATTAAAACCTAAACCACAAACTAACTAAATTAAGAAGAAAACATTCAAAACAACAATTGTAATTTCGTTGATTTGATAAATTCGAAAATCGAAAATACCTTTTCCTCTGACTCTTGTTATTCATCTTTAACAAATCCCTAATTCCCTAAATCCCCAATCTGATTTTTTTTTTCTTGGAATGAATTTGATGATTTGTTTGAGAATAGTAGAAGTATTTAAGGGGTAAAAATCTAGCCATTTGATATGAAAGTAGCCTGTAATTTGCGAAAAACGGTTCCATTGATAACAAAATCTTTTGTTCTTCGGTAAATTTGAATATCTAAATAATCTGAATATCTAATGTAAAGCAGTTGAAATTTGAAAATAAAATTTTTGTAATTGGGAATTTGGAATAGGAAACAAAAGTAATTTATGGGAGATGAATGTGAGTGATTGAAATATTGAATGGAGTTATTATGGAATATGGAGCGTGATTCATGAATCTTGGAGAAGGAAAGTGGAAACTAATTCGGGAAGTTGGTGGGCTGTTGATGCGGTGATTCCCAGGAGCATTCTCATTTAATTTTTTTTTAATGTAGGTTGGGCTTTTCGAAAACGGGCCTTTATTTTTTGGGTGGCCCTGTGATGTTGACCCGGATGCACAGGGCCACCACCGGGCCTGTGAGTGAAGCAGTTGAATAAATTAGTTAAGCATGCAGTACAATTAGTCACACTGTGAAAGTAAGTAGTTGAACAATCAGTTCAGTTAGTTAAGAAATAAAATTAGTTAACTTTCATTACAATTAGTTCAGATGTGAAACAAAATAGTGAAGATTTGACAAAAATAAATTTCACTGTGAAAATAAGTAGTTAAATATTAAAAGAAACTAGTTAAAGTGTAGAAGGAATTAGTGAAGCATTGCAAGCAATTAGTTAAAAAGATAAAATAATTAGGTAAACTTTCATTACAATTAGTTAAGATGTGAAACAATATAGTGAAGATTTCACAAAAATAACTTTCACTCAGAAAATAAGTAGTTAAGTATTAAAAGAAACTAGTTAAAGTGTAGAAGGAATTACTGAAGCATTTCAAGCAATTAGTTAAGGTAAAATAATTAGTTAATTACATAAATCAATTAAATAGGAAATTAAATAAATGTGTTAACTAGTTAAAGTAATTAGTCAATTGATTACCTAAAGCGTAAATCACAAACGCACGCTTGAATTCATCTATGTACTCTTCAGTTTTTGCAAGATAACTCTCCACCTCGGACAAAGCAGGAGATTGCACATTGTCTTTTTTTTGTTATATATTGTAAACCACCTCTGAAGCATTAATGTGTTGCATCTCCCTCGACCCTCTTCCTGGGTGTTTCTTCAACATCAACACCCTTCACCAAGGGCAGCCCAAACACGTCGTACACATCATAACCATATAACTGCACATAATATTTCCGACCTTCCCCAAACCGCAGCATATGACCAACACTGTTAAAATTCTCAAGAAATCGGGAAGTAAGCTTCTTGTTAATTTCAGGAAGACGAATAGACAACAGGCCCGCAAAACCAATTTCAGTTATATCCTTGACTTGATTGTCTTTCTCCTTGATGATAGATAGCAAAGTAATGAGAGCTTCTAGTCTATATATGGGTATAAAATCCCTAGAAAAGAACAAAAGAACTTAAAACAAATAATAAAAATAATAAAGGGAACATAAGAGATATGACTAATTAATATGAAAACTTCACTAATTAGTTTCAGTCCATAACTAAATACATTGGATGTTTAATTAAATACTTGTACGTGAAACTAATTCATGTCAAATCTTAACTAATTGGTTTCATAGCTTAAAAAAATCAAATGAAAGTTTAGCTAGTTGAATTTACTGCTGAACTAATAGGTTTCAGTCAATGACTAATTGAGCTAAATATAAAACTAATTGATTTCTAGGGTTAACTAATTGATCAAGTGCAGGAAAAAATTGGTTAGGCGGAGAAAACAATTACAACAACATATTAAAATAGTAACAAATGACATTTATTAGTTAAAAAGTTACAGCCAAATAGTAAAATATGAACTATTTTAAGGCTTAGCTTAACTGACATATCCTAAATAAAATGTTTTAATACATACTATTTTGTTTCAATGCTAAACTAATGTATTTAACTTTTTAACTAATTAGTTTCACTATAAAAATCACATATTTAAAACACACATTAAAACCAAATTTAAAAGAAAAACACAAAGACGATAAGATTTATACCTATCCATCTCAATTGTGTTACCCATCAGGCTCCAAATACTCCAACTTCACTGTTTGTGTTTTCTTTGTCCCTTTTCTGGACGGAGCAGCGACATACCCTACATCAGTAGCAACTTTTTGTTAGGTTATGATTCATATGACAAAACATAAATCATGCGGAAAAACCATAAAGCCAGGAAAGCATATTATTTACACATAATCATTTAGCATAGTTTAGATGCATACACTTTGTTGCGTGCCCTCCCTAGCTGCGCCCGAACCGAACAAGAACAAGTCTTTAGGACTCCAAGTGTCGTCCCTCCGTAGATAGTCCACAGCACGTCCGGATCCGCCTTAAGATTGACCAACTAGGATCGCCCTTAAGGTACTTAGAATTTTCGGCTATTGTAGGCAATTATATGACTGAATTTTTGCTCTCAAAAATCACTTTGAATACTTGAATCGTGTATACAAATAATGACCCTAGGCCCTTATTTATAGAGGTATGGAAAAGGAACTGGAATCCTATTAGGATACGAATTAATTAAACTAGAATCCTAATAGAATTCTTATTTAATTAATTCATCCTTTTAGGTTTAGGAATTTAATCATATGTCGAAACCTAATAGCTTTAGGATTCGTATAGCACACAAACACACACACGCACGCACAGCAGCCCACGAGGGGCGCCATGCGCGCGCGCGTAGCCCGCGAGCTCGCAGCCCATTGCCACGAGGCCCATACGCTGCCGCAGCCTTGGCGCGCGCTGGGCCTGCCTTGCGGTGGGCCTGGTGCAGCCTTGGCTGGTGCGTTGTGGCGCGCTGGCTTGCTGGGCGATGGCCCGGCTTCGTGCTGGGCCTTCGTCTGGCAGGCCTCATCCGATGCTAATTCGTACGATACGCTTCCGATTAATTTCCCGATTCCGGAATTCATTTCCGATACGAACAACATTTAATATTTCCGATTCCGGAAATAATTTCCGTTTCGAACAAATATTTAATATTTCCGTTTCCGGAATTATTTTCTGATTCCGATAATATTTCCGATTCTGACAATATTTCCGTTTCCGGCAATATTTCCGATTCCGGCAATATTTCCATTTCCGATACGTACTATGTTTCCGTTTCCGGTAACATCTACGACTTGGATAATATTTATATTTCCGATACGATCCATATTTCCGTTTCCGGCAATATCATCGTTTCCGGAGTATTTATTTCTTGCCTGTGACGATCTCAGCTCCCACTGAAACCAAGATCCGTCGATTCCGAATATCCATAGATGGAGTATTTAATGCCATTAAATACTTGATCCGTTTACGTACTATTTGTCTGACCCTACGGGTTCAGTCAAGAGTAAGCTGTGGATTAATATCATTAATTCCACTTGAACTGAAGCGGCCTCTAGCTAGGCATTCAGCTCACTTGATCTCACTGAATTATTAACTTGTTAATTAATACTGAACCGCACTTATTAGACTTAACATAGAATGCATACTTGGACCAAGGGCACTATTTCCTTCAGTCTCCCACTTGTCCTTAGGGACAAGTGTGCATTTCCTAATTCCTTTGTCACTCGATGCTTGCTCTTGAACATAAGGTAAGAGTTGTCATCCTTATTATGTCCAGAGGTGTTTCTCGGTTTCAGAGTTCAACTGATCAAATAAACAGATAATCATAGCCTATGATTCATCCGAGCACGGCCATGCATTTCACAGTTTCTTGCTCTCCGAGTGTCCTTGTATAACTTTTAAGCATCTCATCCCGATTTATGGGAGGACAATCCCAATCTTGCGATCTTGAGATTAGACTTCGTTTGATAGGTGATTACCTGAGCGTTGCCTTTATAGCCTCCTTTTACGGTGCGACGGTTGGTCAACGTCAAAGCAACCAGTTTTCAAACAAGTAATCTCAAATCACTCAGGTATTGAGGATTTAGTGTCTAATAGTTTTAATGAAATTTACTTATGACAGATTTTCATCTCTTACAGTAAAGTTTCATAGGTCTTGTCTGATACTAGTCTTCCCAAAGTAAGTATCTATGCAAATGATTATGACATTGCCATGTCCACATAGTTCAAGAAACAGAACTACTAGTCATCTTGCATTCTAATCGTCTAACGTTTTCTATGCGTCCAATTTTATAGAAAACTCCGACTAGGGACCATTTTCAACCTTTGACTTCAAGTTCACTTGATAGACATTTCTTAGTCACAGGACTGGTCCTGACAGTCTATCTTAAATATATCGTCAAATTGAAGGGACTCATCATTTAATACTAAACCAAGATTAAATGGAATATGAAAATACATTTCATATATGATAAATGTTCAACCCCATTGTTTTACAACCATGGGCCTCAAACCCATCTTTAAAACAGTTCATGGAATTCAAAGCTATGCTTTATTTCCAGTGCTACAATGTGAGTGTTTCTTCTCACTTGTTGCATAGGTTTAGTTATCATGCTTTGCCAATCTTAATATCCTTTTCATCGAATGTTCTTCGAGATATGATGATAAGATCTTTTCGAGTTTGTTTATTATGTGATCTAGTCTTTCTTACTTTGATGGTGGTTTTACTCATTTTGCAATGAAGAACCATCAAGTTAGCAGACGTTTTTCTTGCTTCAAGAGTGGTTCTACGCATTTTTCAATGAAGAACCATCAAGCCAGCAGATAGGTGATCTACCCAAGTTCAGTGAAGAACTTTAAACAACCATGTTTTATTGCTTCTTAGGCAATAATTACTTTTACTTCAACTGTATAGGTTGCTAGTGATGCTTTGTTTGGATTTACCTATCCAAGCAGTTCATAGATATGTGGAAGACTTTCCAACTGTATCTTAGAACATAGAAATTAATATTTAATTTCCCACGCAACAAATCATGGTCTCCAATCCATGTTGCCATTTTAAAACACGATGCTCTTTAGCTCGTCCTTATCAATGGTTAACTCCAAAGGGTCTTGCTTGATCCTTTGCCAGTGTTTATGCCTGTAGCATCAATATTTAGCATATCCTTATTTCCTTGAATCAAGAACTATTCCTATGTACCTTTTCAAGTACCATAAGTATTCTTGATCTCAATCTAGTTGATCTTCACTTAGATCAATAGAGATTGGTATATGTTCGTCATGCCTAAAGCCATACGATACGTTTTGGTGATCCTCAGATTATATCATACATGATAAATTCTTTTGCAGAATAATTCCCAATTGAATTCTATTCATGTAACTTTAGCTCATTCAGTTACAGTAGATACTGAATCCAACTAAATTCTTTGACATATAATATAGGTGAAGAATCTCATTAGATTCTTTGATGTTTAACTTAGTAAATGCTTATACATAGTTCAAACATTCATTACTTAGATTTATTCATATGGATCGAATATCTCCAATGGAGTCTTTCGTGTTTGATTTAGTAAATGCCATTACTAAACAATATCATAAGATCTTTGTAAATAGATCTTAATACCCAGTATGTACTAAGTTTCGCCTTGGTCCATCATTGATGAATAATTTCAAACCTAAGTCATTAGCATTTGAATGTTATTTCACAATAGAGAGATATGTGTGATACACATAGGACCAAATAAGTTTTACGTACTCCCACTAAACTTCTTATATATCTATAAGAATTATGTACATTTTATGAAACTAAAATACTTATTAGCTTCACTAAAATATAGTTCTAATTCCCAATTGCTTGCTTAAATCTGTACTTAGATTTTATAAACTAGCTTTTCTTTTCAAGCATTTATTTGGATCCACAAATCCTATGACATACCATGTACATAGTTTATTCCAACATTTGATTGAGGAATACGTTTTGTCATCCAATTGCTATATGTACCAATATGCAATCATTGCTTGAATTATAGACTTGAGCATTACGATTATGCATGAGGTTTCAACACAATCCACACCGTGAATTTGCTTGTAACCTTTTAGCAACTAATCTAGCTTTGTGTTGTGAACACAATTTCATGTTTGATGGTTTTTATCCTTAAAACAAACTTGCAACCAATAGGTGTGAAACTATTCTTGCAAATCAACAAAATTTCAATTTTGTCATCAAAATATTGAGTATGTTTTATGGCCTCGAACCATTTAAAACATTTGAGTCTATATATGGCCTCTAACCATTTTAGGGAATTTGGGTTTCGTCATAGCTTTCTTACAGGTCACAAACTCATTAATCTACATGATAATAGTTTGACTGTAAGTTGTAGGTTTCTTCACTATCTAATAGAAGAATTGCATAGTTTCAGTGACCTGAACTCCATGTTTCTTCACTATCTAATAGAAGAATCTTATAGTTTCAGTGATTTGAATTCTATGCCTACTTGGGTATAGAACATCAAACAATAGAATATCAATAGCCACTTGAAAGTCCTTTGAATATTCTGTTCTCCTTGAAGCACTTATAAAGTCTTCTAAGAGATGTCTATTCTTTAAAGCCACTTCTAAAGTCCTTAAAGAATAAGTTCGGATTTTCTGAAGCACTTCGAAAAGCCTCCGGAATGTCCGTTTATGTTTGTTGTTCGCCTCGAAGACTTTCGAGGTCTATTTTCTCCCACTTGTCATTTTGGAAACGAATCTCCAAAAGGACATCATTTCGAGCAAACAAACATTATGTTCTCAAAAATTCGTGGTAGAAACAATACCCTTGTGTCTCATTTGAATAAATCACAATGAAACATATATCTATACTTGGGTTAGTTTGTTGAATAACAAACACTAAGCTCCCACTGAGTTTAGGAACTCTTTAGATATATATAATTGAAAAGATATCCTGAAATTACTTTTCAATAGCTTTGACGAATTTGGTTTAGTTTGGTGGTAGTTGAGCATTTTGTTTTAGAAATTATAGGAAAAGTCTTTATGATTCATCATTGATCGAATCAAGTACTAATTGACTTCGATCATTCCACTTAGATATGCCATATCTCATGGAGCTAGATTGTGAAATTACAACACACAATTGATGATCATTATTGGTCTCAAGCAATCATTAACATGATCTATCCTAGATCTTTATGATTTCTTACCAAGTGGGATTTATACTTCTGAATCTTTGAACTAGCCAAACAGATTCAACTTATATCACATTTGAGTAAATAAACCTATATTCACTCAAATCCATGTGAAATAATAAAGTCATAAAATCTTTCTTTAGCTTTGAACTCTATTGTCTAGGCGTTCTAACAATAGTTCATATCTTTTGTTACTTTCAACAAGTAAGACTAGCTTGTCTTGAATGATCTAGAAATCAATCAACTTTCAAAAGTCCATCAAAATAGAGCTTATGAATGTTAACTTGTTGACATGGTCTAAGCAACAATGCCAAAGATTAGTGGAACTCAAATCAAGGGTTTGATTTGAACCTAGTAAAGTTTTTATTGTTAAAGAGTTGTTTGTTTTAATCAAGCAAATTGACTCAACCCGTAAATGACCATTTCATTCAAATAAACAAACAAACAAGAATTGTTTTTGTTCTTCTGAATGTGAGTCTTTCTGTGTTTGAAGCAGAAATTTAGGTATGTTGATTATGGAACAAAATAGCCATTTAGTTCCAGCCTTGAAAGGACTTAAAACAACCTAGATGACCCTACAGCTAATGTAGCATTGCCATGCTTCATTTCCCACTTGTAGGCTATTAGTGTAGCCTAGCTTCCATTATTTGAGTTATTACTGAAGTAAGAACCTCAAGCGGTATATGATACCAAGGAAGTTTGATTCCGAGGTCACTTCTCTTTAAACATAAACTTATAGGTAGAAACGGAATTGTAAATTCCTGTCATCTGTTCCTTTGTTTTCCTATTTCTTGTACCCTTTCTTATAGTCTTAAGAATTGAATTCTTTAGTTGTTGACTTTTATACTTTGTTAGACATGTCCAATGTCACCAACAAGGTTCTTTACCATTTTAATTTATGTTGAATATTTTGTTTCAACTAGATGATCTTACTAGAAGCTTCTAAAGTTCTCTAAGCATCGATCTACTCGAATGTCTAGGGACTAGACTCATTCGAGAATTAAATGGAAAAAATATTTTAGGTTGTTAACCATTGGTAAAGCTGAGCGTTTAAACTCAATGCTTTATGATCTCAAAACTACATTGTATTTTGAATTCACAAGCACCAATTGGTTTGCCATTCGATTTTGATATTCGAAAACAACCATAAAAGTCGCTAAAAGAAACGTACATTTTAAATTGCTCATTTTCTCTCATTTCCGTGAATCGTTCTTGGATTCACTACCAATCGAGGAAATTTACTGTTACCTTTCTAAAAGGATTTACTGCAGTGCAAGATATTTAATTATAAACAATAATTAAAATATTCATTGAAGCATGCAAAGTCTAAACATTTATCATGAATAATAACTTGAAAATTAAAGCAATCATGCAATTTAAACAAGTTATTAGCATTTTATTCGAATTTATTGTTCCGGCAGGTGTGAATAAAATGATTCCAAGACCCTAAAATCATTGAAGAATTAAGCACAGTTTGTCGACTCAATCCTAAAACATCTTAGGTAAGAAAAAACCTTTTGCTAATAGTCTAGAAACTATTCTTGGTTGATAGGCACGTCTAAGAACTTATTAGGTAAACCTATCGATTTTGCCACGACATAAAAGGACTCCTTACTTATATCGTTGAGTTTCACCAAAACTAACATGTACTCACAATTATTTGTGTACCTTGCCCCTTTAGGACCAATAAGTAACACATCGCTGAGCGAAAACTATTACTAGATTGATGTAAAGGATATCCAAGCAAGTGTATATTTTGGCATGGCACCTTTTAACTCAATTTTTAAGTTTGGAACTTAAGGCTCTTACTATGTTGGTTAGATTTTAAGTGAACTAAAATCCTTAATCATGCAACATAATCAAGCCGCAATCTCATGCATAATTAAGACATATTTAAAGCAATAAATAACTTAAAGCATGCATAAGATAAATGTGATCTAGTATGGCCCGACTTCATCTTGAAGCTTCAACTTCAAAGTCCGTCTCGAAAATCTCCTTGGGAGGCACCATTTTCTTCAAATAGGATAAGCTATAATTAAACTAATTACAACTATTTGATGGTACGCAGACCATATTTGAATTGAAAAACAATTTTGGTACTTTAGACCAATTACATTCAAATTAATGGTACGCAGACCATATTTTCTATCCTATTTGGGCCATACTAGTCACTTCATAACCTGCATAACAGTACATATACAATATATACCATTCACCCATTCATTATCATGAATGGCCCACATAGCTGGTTAGTAAAACACATTATGCATCACATAAACATTTGCAGCAATTAATCAAGGGCACCAATAATCTACAAATTATTCAGTCCTTATTAATTCTAATCAAGTTGTTTTAACCTTAAGGATTTGTAGACCTAATCAAGAGTATATGACTAAAAGGGCTCCCACTTAAACCAATAAATTCATATGCTTTACTAATTTTAAACATAAAAATGTATTTCTAGTCTAACAGGAAACATACAAATTTAATTAAAATTTAAAGCTCATATAAATTTATAATTGAATCCACAAATTTAATTTAATTTCAGTCGTATTTAAATTAATTCATGATTTTAATTTTAGTAAAATAATTAGAATAAATAAAATTTATTATAATTACAATATTCAAAATTAAAATCCAAGAAAATAATTTAAATTATTAATTTTAAAATTAATTAAAATTACGAAAACTGAAAATTTCAAATTAAAATTCTAAAACGATCTAATCGTAACGCAACAACCCCACGCAACGCACAGCCATAGGCCACACGCACGCAGCCATCGCTGGCCATGTGCGCGCAGCCCATGCGCTGTGTCGCATTGCTGCTGCATTCCATCGCAAGGCATCCGAGGCATGCTTGGCCTCTGGCTCGCTGCGCGCCTGCCCTCGTCGCACGCGAGCTTGCGCACATCGCACGAGGCAGTGGCATGCGAGCTGGCGCTCGCTGCGCGCGAGCGATCGATGAGGGGCGTAGCACTCGTGGCACGCGAGCTTGCGCTCGCTGCGCGCGAGGCTCCGCACGCTTGCGCGAGGCAGTGCACGCTGTGGCGCAGCTCGTTTGCTGCCCACACGCGACTGCTCGTGCCTTGCTCTCGCCCCTGCCCACACGCCCATTGCTCACAGCCCACGACACAAGGCAGGGCTACTACCTTGTGCTCGTGCACCATGCCCTTGCTCGCTGCATTCGTACCGCATGGGCGACGAGCTCCCTTGCTCGTCGTCGCATGCCCGCACTATACAACACCCCTTAAGGGTTACACGTAGCGTCCATTGCTTTGTGCGTGCAAGTTATATGAGCGAGTCGCATAAAAATTAAAAATTTATATTCAAAATTAATGACAAATTAATAAATAATATTAATTTCATAATTTTAGGGCGAAAAATCGAAAATTTATTATTTAATTGATTTCCGATTAACATGGATTCAAGTCTAGGTCATAAAAATTAAAATTTAACATAAATTTACAATTTTTATGGTGGTTTTTAATCATAGGTATCTAATTAAATTATAACTAATTATGAAAATCAAATTAATTCTAAATTATTCCAATTTTCAACAAATTAATCATAATTACAAATTAGATTGCATAATTAACAAGGCTAGGCATTCAAACTTGTTAAACATATACAGTAGGTCAATCAAAAATTCAAGATTTATCAACAAGAATCGCAAATATTTAATTTAACATCTTAAATTTACGAAATTTTGCATTCGAAAAACTAAAACCTCCGAAAAGTCATAGTTAGGCTTCGAATTTGAGAATTCTGGGTTCGGCCGAAAAACGAAATTTTACATGCGGAATTGACAAAAAAATCACTCGATTTGGATGAGTAACGAAGAAACTGCCGAAAAACTGCGTACGTATAATTAAATAAACGCAATTTGCAATTAATTAACAATTACGAAAATTAATCACCCCTTTTAATTCTTGAAAATTTGTAATATTTAACCATGTTCATGCAATTTAGATTATGAAAATAATAAGAGGCTCGTGATACCACTGTTAGGTTATGATTCATATGACAAAACATAAATCATGCGGAAAAACCATAAAGCCAGGAAAGCATATTATTTACACATAATCATTTAGCATAGTTTAGATGCATACACTTTGATGCGTGCCCTCCCTAGCTGCGCCCGAACCGAACAAGAACAAGTCTTTAGGACTCCAAATGTCGTCCCTCCGTAGATAGTCCACAGCACGTCCGGATCCGCCTTAAGCTTGACCAACTAGGATCGCCCTTAAGGTACTTAGAATTTTCGGCTATTGTAGGCAATTATATGACTGAATTTTTGCTCTCAAAAATCACTTTGAATACTTGAATCGTGTATACAAATAATGACCCTAGGCCCTTATTTATAGAGGTATGGAAAAGGAACTGGAATCCTATTAGGATACGAATTAATTAAACTAGAATCCTAATAGAATTCTTATTTAATTAATTCATCCTTTTAGGTTTAGGAATTTAATCATATGTCGAAACCTGATAGCTTTAGGATTCGTATAGCACACAAACACACACACGCACGCACAGCAGCCCACGAGGGGCGCCATGCGCGCGCGCGTAGCCCGCGAGCTCGCAGCCCATTGCCACGAGGCCCATACGCTGCCGCAGCCTTGGCGCGCGCTGGGCCTGCCTTGCGGTGGGCCTGGCGCAGCCTTGGCTGGTGCATTGTGGCGCGCTGGCTTGCTGGGCGATGGCCCGGCTTCGTGCTGGGCCTTCGTCTGGCAGGCCTCGTCCGATGCTAATTCGTACGATACGCTTCCGATTAATTTCCCGATTCCGGAATTCATTTCCGATACGAACAACATTTAATATTTCCGATTCCGGAATTAATTTCCGTTTCGAACAAATAATTAATATTTCCGTTTCCGGAATTATTTTCCGATTCCGATAATATTTCCGATTCTGACAATATTTCCGTTTCCGGCAATATTTCCGATTCCGGCAATATTTCCATTTCTGATAATATTTTCCGATACGTACCATGTTTCCGTTTCCGGTAACATCTACGACTTGGATAATATTTATATTTCCGATACGATCCATATTTCCGTTTCCGGCAATATCATCGTTTCCGGAGTATTCATTTCTTGCCTGTGACGATCTCAGCTCCCACTGAAACCAAGATCCGTCGATTCCGAATATCCATAGATGGAGTATTTAATGCCATTAAATACTTGATCCGTTTACGTACTATTTGTGTGACCCTACGGGTTCAGTCAAGAGTAAGCTGTGGATTAATATCATTAATTCCACTTGAACTGAAGCGGCCTCTAGCTAGGCATTCAGCTCACTTGATCTCACTGAATTATTAACTTGTTAATTAATACTGAACCGCACTTATTAGACTTAACATAGAATGCATACTTGGACCAAGGGCACTATTTCCTTCACTTTTTGCGTCTGTTTCCCAACATGTTTTGTTGATGGTTTAGGAACCTCATGACCTTTTGATGCACGTGCATTCTGAACATGAGGATCATCCTCAGATGTCTTTGCTTCATTTTTTATTCTCGCCATTTTGATAACTCAAAAAATACACAAGTTAAATTAACAGAAATTGCAATGCGAAAATAAATGTGAAATTAAACAATGAGAGGGATTATAGAACAAAATAACTACAATAACTAGAAATACAAAACAAAATTCAAACAAAAAAAGGAAATTCAGTAATATACTTGCAATGTGTAACTATTTCGGTTGTATAGTTCACTAATTTCTGTTAATTAAAAGGTAACTAATTAGTTAGAATACGTAACTAATTCATCTGAAAAGTTATTAAACAAAAACTAAAACTACTGATATCATAACTAAATAACAAAATTATAAACTAAAACAACAGAAATGTCAAAAACGCATAGCAAGGAGTAAAAGAATAATTAAATAAGGAGTAAAATGATATGACAACCTGAAAACCTACTAGAATAAAATAAAACGAAAAAAAATCCAAAGAGCGAAGTGTTACAAGTACGAAAATGAAAATTCAAACAAATAATAGCAAAAAATAGAGCAGAATCTCGCAGCCGGAGATGAATCGCAAAACCTAAGAACAAATCACGAAAGAACACAACGAATATAGGTAAAAACATAAAAATCGGACAAAAACCATAACACAAACACAAAATGAAGAAGAATCGCACAATCGATGAAGAATAACAAAATGAAGAACAAAACACGCTAAACACAAGCAGCGAAGTTCGAGAAATTCTAAAAATCACAGTAAAACCCTAACATGAACGCAAACCCTAACAATCTACTAACATACAAAAATGTAGTAACAAATGACAAAAAAACGAGTATAGAAACTAAATTCAACTAGACAAAAGAGGGAAAAAATAAAAAAATAAACATAAAATGGAAGTTGAATCGAAAGAAAAACTTACGAAAAAGAAGAAACAAAAAAGAAGCAGAGACGTTGAGTCGAGATCGGAAGAACGGAGAGCAGAATTGTAGAAAAGCTGGAGCAGAAGTGAAGAGGAAGATGGAAGAAGAAGAATCGGTGCGAGATGATGAAGAACTTTCTCTCCCCTAAATGTGAACAGTGTATTTTGAAAATTAAAATGAAGACAAAAGCGTGAAAAGAGGAGCTTTATAGGGTCCGAATATTCTAACCCGCGAACAAAAGAAACTGGACTTGACCCGCGAAACAAACTCGGTATAAGGTGGTCTTACAGGAAAGACCGCTTTATAAAAAAAATTGTAATAGAAATATTGGCCTGTATGACACCAACTAGATATCTCTGGTGCGACAAGTGTTAGGAATTAAACACAACTTAGTTAAGTCGACAAGAATACGAAACAGACTTGGGGAGCAAGTATAATTCTAGTAGACGTGGGTTTCTAGTTTATCCTATAAAAGGGGGTTTAGGCCTAGCTAGAAAATAAGAGGGAAAAATACATTGGTGAGAAGAATCATCAATTGAGGGATTATTGTGTTATTTTGCAGGAACTTAATAATATGATAATATTTGAGGGGAGGAAATCTAAATTTCCTCACAAACACTTGTGTCTTTTATTATTGTTTTTGCTATTTGTTCTATATTGTATTTGCAGGGTTTGTTCTCAATCGTTCGTGGCACGCGTTTGGTTATAAAAACAAGCAACACCAACTAATTCGAATGTCTAAGACACCCAATAAATGTATTCCACACTGTTATAGGAATATCCAGTGAAGGTAAAACACATGTAATAACGAATGAATGTATTTAACCTAGATCATTTAAAATATATCCCCCTACCTTCTACCACATTTACTTTCAAAATAATAAAGGTTTTCTAAAGAAAGGTGACAGATGAATACAAATATTTCCTCCTTTTTCAATAATTTGGTTCGCTGCTCATTTGAATTGTTGTAGATTTGCTTTTTTTTTTGGACAACACAAATAAAGGTTGTAGATTTTCTTGATCCGAACAATTCGAAAAGGAACGACAAACGAGAGCTTGTGTTGAAGACTGGCCTTAGAGTATAACCAATGGATGGCCCAAATTTGTTGGTTATCAAATAAACAATTGTTGTCTACTCTTTCAACTCACACATGAACAAACCCTATGACCAACCACTAGTAGAAAAAAGCTCAAGTGCTTTGAACTATGTGCTTGGGTTTTAGAGAAACCCCAAGCACTTTATTGAACCTAAAAAAAAATTGAGTAAGTGCTTGGAGTTTTTTTATTCACCCAAGCACAAAATTGCAAATTTTACAAGTGCTTGGGGTTTACTATTTACCCCCAAGCACTTAGACCTCCATTTTCACTACACGACTTAGGTTAATTTGCAAAACATCCCTCCCATTCCGATTTCCATTTCCCAGCCTTTTGTTTCTCACACAATCTTCCTTCTCAGTGTTTCTTACCCCAACACCGCCCACCCGCATTTCTTCCTCCAACACCGGTCACCCCAAAAGCAACACCGCCCACCCTCGTTTCTTCCTCCAACATCGGCCACCCCAAAAGCAACACCGCTCGAAGTCTCCCCCGTGTTTCTCTAACTCTCCTACTTCTGGAAGCAGCCCTGCAACCGCCTCATCTCCTCTCCTCTTCTGTGCGAACTGCCACCGTCGCCTCCCACAGGCCACCGCTAGGTTATTTCTGCAATTTTGTTATATCTCACCATTTTTGTTAATTTTGTGCTTTAAATTTGATAATTATCCCTCAAAAGAATCAATTAGGGATTTAACAGCCAATTAATTTTGTTAATAATTTTGCAATTTTGGTTTTATTTTTCTGGTTTGGCCCGTGACTTGTGATTTGAAGGCCCGTGACTTGTGACATGGGACTCCTCTGGTTGTATACATTCATTATTTTGCGCAGATTATTCAGCTACTTTCGTTGAGGGATGTTACTGAGGAGGAGTGGCGCAATTGGTTTATTGAGGTATGTTAGCTGCTCAATCCCTAAATTTTTGAGTTTTTAGCTGTTAGAAAGCATTTTTTAAATAACAACCTTTAATTTAAGGGATCTGTATTGAGGGAATAATCTATTGCCACCATATATTGAACTAATATTTTTTGTTTTACTCCTACATAAAACAAAAAGTTTGAATCAAGTGTTGTAATTAAAGTCAATTAAGGGTATATGGGTTTAAAATAGGATTTTCTTTTGATATCAGAAAGTAGTGTGTACATAAAGATTTATATTATGAATCTGATGAGTTTCAAAATTGAATGTGGCTTTTGTACTTGGTGAAGGAGGGCCTTCAGAAGATTAGAAGTATCAGGCATATTATGCAGATAGATCACCAATGTGGCTGGTGATTAAGGCTACAGGAGCACATGGGCGAGGGGCGAGGTTGTATGACAATACTGCAATGGAGAACTTGACGAAGAGTATTGAAAGATTTAGTTTTTTGTGTTATAAGTGAGTGTGTAGCTCGTTTATATGTGTCATTCTTACTGATGGTTGTTGATCAGGGTTCCTTGGCTTGTTTTCTTTGACTTGCAGTCAAATTGTCATGAGGGATTTTCTATGTTCTTGCTTTTTGGCGCTACTGGTTCACTGTACTGCTGGTTTTCAGGTTTGGGTTGGTCTACAGTTAGTTGGGATTGGTTCGATACTGCTGTTGGTTGGTTGTTACACTGTTTGGTGGTATTATTCGTGTTGTTATGGTGCAAATTGTTGTGATTAGTTTGGTGTCTTCTAGTCTGTTCTGCAGACTTGTGTGGTGTGTTTATAGGCTAGCTTCAATCTACTGCACTATTTGATAATTCGGAATTAATTAAATGAGCAATGCAATATAGTTGGATCCTCGTGTATCCTTATTTTCATTCCTCTCTTGTATTTTCCACTATCCTTGTATATCCTGATTTTCTATGCTTCGATGATAACAATGTCGCACACTTATGTTCCTTAGAACTGTTTGTTTGGTTCGGTTCTAGGTAATCTTTCATGGGCGGTTTAAGAAGCATGTTGCTGACAGAGAGTTCTAAGGAACATAAGTGTGTGAGATTTCGACATTGTAGCCAACTCTTCTGGCATGCATCTTAATGGGGTTCAGAAAAGCAGAGCTGATATGATTATTTTGGTATGTCTTTTCGTTTGGGAGCTCCCTTAGCTTTAATATCTGCCGACAACAATGTTATTCTTTATTTGCAGTTGCAATACATGTCTAAGGAACTGTGTTATTAAATATAGTTGCTTGTTATCTAAGGAACTTCTATGCTGCTTATAGTAACTGCTCCCTGGGATTTTTGGATTGAGAGAAGATATTTGCAAAAAGCAGAGGTAAGAATAACCTGTTCCAGCTCTTGTCTTTTGTATATGATGATCTTCAATAAGTAGTTAATTCATTGTTCTGTGGACTTTGTCAAGTTGTCGTTAAGAAGGAGGTCAGCTGAAAGAGATGCGGATAATTTTGAAGAGATTGAAATGACAGTATATGATTATTTTGCTGATCATCGAAACATAAAGCTTCGATACTCAGGAGACCTGCCTTGTGTTAATGTGGGTAGACCAAAGAGGCCGAATTACATACCAATCGAGGCAATAAAGCTGTAGCAGTTTGTTTTGTGGTCTTATCACTCTGAAACTCTAAAATTCCTACCTGAAATTCCTATATATAAAGCATTTTGAGCCGGTAACTGTTGTAAACTACCTGAAATTCCTATCTGCAAAGCATTTCAACACATCTCTGTAAACTACTCTTTCTTTGCTTCAATGAAATCCCTTCTAGATGGATGTGGTCTTTCCAATGCTGCTGAAATGGTGATCACTAATTTACACAGTTTGTTATCTTTTTGAAATCTTGTAGCAAGACAAGGAGAAGTTCGAGGATCAGTTGCATGATATGGCAGTAATGCTTAAGAGATTAGAAGAGGGGAGGAAGAAGCTTCTGCTAGAGGTAACCGCTCTTGCCTCATTATTTTTGGCTGGAAAGCTTTCTTGCCTTATTAATATAGAATACATACATTTTTTTTTACCTCTATCCCCTTCTTTTTCATAAATGAAATATTATTTTATTCCCCTTTGCTCAAGTTATATTATGTTTTTTTAAGATTGATTCACAATCTTCAGAGATAGAGAAGCTCTTCGGGGAAAATTCAAATCTGACATCTGCTTATCAGGAGGCTGTGGGTGTGGCCTTACACGGGAGACTAAGGTGATTTAGGTTTCTTGAAGTTTTTCTACATGTTGTTCACAGGGTTCTTAATCTGAGACATTGTACATAGATAGCTATTTGTGCTTCAAATCCGACCCATTTAAGTCAAAATATATTAAACATGTAAAGGGTTTAGAATACCTATTTAGAATACCTATTTAGGTTTATTAGTTAAGAGTTGGGAGAATACCTATTTAAGTTCATTAGTTAAGAGTTGGGAAAGAAAACGACCATTTAAGTCAAAATATGACAATATAACGATCAAACGAGTCTTAAATGTAAATAACTTGACCAAAGTATATTAGAATGAGTCTTATCAACCTAATCCTAAGTATATTAGACATGTAAAGGGTCTAGAATACATATTTAGCTTCATTAGTTGAGAGTTGGGAGCGAAAACAACCATTATAGTCAAAATATGTCATATAACGGCTAAACGAGCCTTAAATGTGCATAACTTGACCAAAGTAGATGATAATGAGTCTTAGAAACCTAATACTAAGTATATTAAACATGTAAAGGGTTTAGAATATCTATTTAGCTTCATTAGTTGAGACTTGGGAAAGAAAATAACTATTATAATCAAAATATGTCCTATAGCTATCAAACAAGCCTTAAATGTGCATAATTTGACCAAAAGTAGATGCAAATGAGTATTGGTAAACTAATACTAATTATATTAAACATGCACAGGGTTTGGATTACCTATTTTGGTTCATTAGTTGAGAGTTGGGAGTGAAAATGACCATTTAAGTCAAAATATGACATATACGATCAAACGAGCCTTAAATTTGCATAAATTGACCAAAGTAGATTATAATGAGCATTGGCAACCTAGCTAATAATAAGTATATTAAACATGCAAGAGGTTTTAAATACCTATTTTAGTTCATTAGTTGAGAGTTAGGAGCGAAAACGAACATCTAAGTCAAAATATGATATATGACGATCAAACTAGCATTAAATGTGCATAAGTTGACCAAAGTAGATTAGAATGAGTATTGACAACCTAATACTAAGTATATTAAATGTCAGAAGGGTTTAGAATAACTATTTTGGTTCATTAGTTGAGAGTTGGGAGCAAAAACGCCTATTTTAGTCAAAATATGTCCTATAACTCATTTATTGTTTTAAAATATTGTTTATGTTATATTTTACAAGATTCATGACTCTAACTAGGGTATTATGTGTTTGTTTGTTGGCTTTGATTAGGTATTCATGAACAAACCAATGGATCAATATTCCTTCACGATTGATGAAATCAAATGTGTTTGAGACAAGTTGGCACGATGTATTACTAATGAATGTCTTTGGTTGATCGCGTTTTTAGCATTGTAATGATCTTTTAATACAGAAGTTAGCTACTTTTTTCCATTTATCAATTTATATACAATTTGTTTTAAATCGTTTGATATTTATTTTGAATTTTTTTTATACTTGTGTTATTGAATGGTGTATGGATGAGCAAGGATGATGTCTATTGGTGTATAGTACATATGTTGTGGTGGAATAAGGTTGCTTGGTGTAGGTACAAGTTTATAGCTACATCATATTTTCATATAGTGGTACGGTGCTAGCAATTTTTTTAAAAATAATTGTTAATATCACTTGATATGTTAAGTGTTTGGGGTTTTCCAAAACCCCAAGCACTTGACATGATAAGTGCTTGGGTTTTTTCAAAACCCCAAGCACTTGACATGTTAAGTTCTTGGGGTTTTCCAAAACCCCAAGGACTTGACATGTTATGTGCTTGGGGTTTTCCATAAACCCCAAGTCAAGTTCTTGGGGTTTTGGGGTTTTCCAAAACCCCAAGGACTTGACATGTTATGTGCTTGGGGTTTTCCATAAACCCCAAGTCAAGTGCTTGGGGTTTTCCGTAATCCCCAAGCACTTAACATGTCAAGTGCTTGGGGTTTCTTATACCCCAAGCATTTAATTTTTCAAGTGCTTGGGGTCAACCCCAAGCACTTGAAATATTATCAAGTGCTTCACCTCCAAGTGATGGGGGCATAATCACCAGCACTTGAAAGCATTTTCCCCCAAGCACTTGGGCTTTTTTCTACTAGTGAACGATGCCCAAACCTTCCCAATGGTTGCCCAATTTATTTTGGTCACCATTTTACTTCTCTTACTTTTAGCCTACCCCGTCATAAGCTTTCTCTCTTCTATTCCACCATATAACTTAAAATAATTATTAATAAATGCATAAAGTATCTTAAACCTTATCTATACTAATATATTTAAAGGCGTTGTGGAGAATGTATATGTGTCACGTAGTACTCTCCTCACGTCACATCATCCACTCACCAATTATTATGTAATTGACAACCAAAAATCAATACAATGAGGTTCGAACACCAGACCTCAAGTTTGGATGATAATTCTCATTACCATCTTAACCAACCACCAATTGTGGTTTATCTCTGCACATTAATTTATAAATAAATGTTCACATGAAGTCTAAAACAAATTGATTTTTATGTGACTTTTTAATTTCTATGGACTATTTTGAAAAGAAAAAAAAGTAAAGCATTATGACAACCATGAAGAAACATGATGTCATAAGTCTCATAAGAATCAACTATTGGATTGCTTTACATAGCTGCATATATATCTAATTTAGTGTTTATTAATTTGACTCACTTAGTTCCACGAGAAAACAAATTATACAAATTGTAAGATGATATGATTGAAAACTTACTTGCCATGATAAATGACTTAGTGTATCTGTGTAGTTGACGAACTTAACGAAAAATTTTCATTCTATAGAATACAAGTATTTTGGTCAAATATTGAGCTCAAGAAAAATCTAAAACTTTAGATATTCAATGTAGTAACCGGGGCATCGCCCGGGCCACACACTAGTTCTTAATTAAATTAATGACTTATAATAAAACATTAATCGCTCTAGAAATATGTTAATTAAAAGTTAACGTTTTTTTTTTGTAAAAGTACTTCAATATTTGGTCTCATTTTATAGAGGAAGAAAAAATAAAGTCATAGTACAAGTTTTGTAATTTTTTACTTATTATTTTTTGAGATATTACTGTTTGAAATATTTCTGGTGTTAAAAATTATTCAATAAAATCAAATGAGTTTACAGCCATTGATGTTAGGATATTATAGCCGTTTATTTTTTTGAAGAATACAAACAACAGAAAAAACTACACCCCTCTTCTAGCTTTTGGGCTAGATCATGGGTCTTAGCTACAAGACATCTAGGGACTATAAAAATGGGAAAATCCTTTAGAGAATTAGCTAATGTAAGGATATCCTGGACTATGTGAATCACTTCCAGTGGGGCAAGATTCGGGTCCCTAAGGGCACGCACCATCTCCAAAATATCAGTAAGAACCTCCACCCTCTCGAAATTCGTTGAAGTTTCCTGCATCCCCAACAGTATACCCATAGCTTCTGCTTGTATAGAGGAATTTGCCATAACCGGTCCGAAGCCTTCAGAAATTATGACATTGTTGGACGTGGCAATCCACCCTACTCTCTCTTTCCAATTTCCAAGCTTATTAGATCTTCCTTGTTTCTAAGTAAGGAAGTAAGGAGAGTAACTGGGGTCAAGCCATGGCTCTGCCCAATAGACTAAAAAGGCGGTATAACGTCATATGTCGTATGTCTGGTAATCTCCTTGTCCTTAATGTTGCTGAAGTGATGCTAAGCTTGATGTCATCATGATACAGAGCCATGATTGAGTCCGGGTTAAGGGAAGCATTTCTAAAAATAACTTCATTCTTGTGAACCCAAATGCCCCAGAGGGTGGCATAGAACTTATATACTCTTCCTATCGGGTCATCGTCACTTTTCCAAAAGAGTCTCAGGTAGTCTCTGTCCCATTTCGCAGCTGTACACTCGCATGATCTATCCTCAATCCCAACGGTCCCGATCCCCAAAATCTTCTAGCTACGTCGCAGTCCCTGTAAAGATGTTCCGAAGATTATTTGCCATTGTTTTAAAGGCGACATGACTCATCTACATCCATGCCTCTTCTCTTTAGGCCGGTACAAGAAGGAAATGCCTCGTTTATTAATTTCCAAGAAAAAATTAACCATGAGGGGATGATTTTCAGCTTCCATAACACTTTCCAGAAATTACCTTCAGCCATAGTATTATCCTCGGAGAATCGTAAGAACCTGTAATCTGATTTTGTGCTATAAATTCCAGCTATTGTGTGGTTCCAAACGGGTGCATCACCCCCCACTGTTTCCGACCTGTGAATGGCTAGCACTTGTCTTGATGTCTCCTTGTCAAACAGGTTCCACACTAAATTTACATTCCATTGGCCATCATCCTGAAGTAAATCTGAAACTCTATTATGGATAGAGTTAGCGCCCAATTTGAACCCAACTTTCGAGTTTGTAGCCCAAATGTCGCCTAGGATGGAAGTACTTTCGCCATTACCCAGTAGCATTCTCGTTGCTCCTTTCATGCTTTCCGAAGCTTTGACAAAGCTACGATAACCCCACGAGGCTTGATGCAACTGGCTCCCTCTTTATACTCTATCTATTGGTGTTGCCAAATACTTACCAGTAAGAACCTTCGAAACTAAGAGTTGTGAGTTGCGTTAAGTACGCCAAGCTTGTCTATACACCATGGTCGTATTCAGATGTTGGATGTTCCGAAACCCTATCCCTCCAGCACTTTTTTGTCTCTCCATAGATTTCCTGCTCGCCCAATAAATTGGCATGTTATCTAAAGACGAACTCCAGAAAAAGCGGGTGAAAAGGCATTTTTTGTAGGTTCTTTTTTAGGAGAATATAAGTAGCTGTGACATGAGAAGAGAGGGCTATGGTGATGTTGTTAGGTTATGAACAATCTAATTTACATGTGGAAAAATCATAAATAGCCAAAATCCAAATTAATTGTCACATAATCAACTAGCATAATTTAGTTTACATACTATGTGATGCGTGCCTTCCCTAGCTGCTCCCGAGCCGAACAAGAACAAGTATAAAGCTCCAAATGTCGCCCCTCTGTAGGTAGTACACAACACGTTCTGCAACACCCTAATATTCCTTGCTTTTATAAAATCATTTTCCAACTTAAAATAAAGGAATTACTAAGATATTACCGCCACCGTGATAACGGTTAAGGCTATTACCAGAATTACGCAGCGGAATTAACTAACTTTCAAAACATAGTTAATAGTTAATGGCCTCCATACAAATCGGAACCATAACGGCCCAAAACCAAAACATTTAATAATCCAAAATCCATTAACTAGCAATTTAAAAAGTTTAAGTAGTCATGACTAGTAAAAATAATAGAGTTATCATGCAGGAGAAAACATCTCTCAAACTCAATCCCATGCTCGATAACTTCTCCCGCAAGTTATCTCTACAAACTTGTTATTTAAAATCTACTCCCTAACAACGCAAATGCAATGGTGGATCATCATAGGGTTATTAAGGGAAAGGTCATGACCAAAAGAAACATGAAGCACGAAGTCAGCGAAAGCTGAGTACGAACAAGATAGAAAGAAATCCTAGTCTAACATGCTTCACTCAACAATATAAATAATCCACATGCAATAGCCATTTAATAAAAAATTAATCATGGGGAAAAGACTCGGCACTTGACACGACTCTTGACTCATAGATTAATTAAGAATAAGCTTCGAACGGGCCCAAAAGAAAATATCCATAAAAGGAAGGGTGTAGGGAGCCCACCAAACACCAAAATAAATAAAAGTAACCAATTGTCAGACCATACCGACGGAATTCCAGCGCATAAAAGAATGAAGCAACGTCTTGTATCATTCGTAGGAGTACAAGTTTTCCGGCAAGACTCCCCCCATTGTTCATACTCAAGGTATATATGTTCCAAGAGTTTTGAAGCTTGTTCTGGTTGCACTTTACGTTAATTAATATTTTATTCATAAGGTGAACTCAAGACACAACAACATGCCATACAATAAAAGCAACCAAACAACACTCTTTGTTAATTCATTAGGACTTGTGATCAACATACAAGACTCAAGTGATATTACTCCCATTGTTCCTTCTCAATATACTATTGAGATAACCTGATATGCCAGTTAGCAAGCGGGGTGTGCACAAGGCACGAAAAATCCTTATTTCAATTCACATAGACTTCCCAAACATACCCTACAGACGAGGTAGAATAAATAGTGCAACGAGGCACCATTACTTGGCTCAAAATATGCTAGACATTACGTACAATAGCATAATAATAATCCCTTGCATGTGAAAAACAACCATACATGCATAAAAATACTTGAACATCATGTTTGATATTAAATTCAACGATTATAAATAATCACAACATGCTTGTTCACATATAATTCATAAATTCAATAATAATCCATAACATGTTTGTTCACAACATCAAACATGAATCCATAATAATCCAAGTCACATGATTCACAATAATAACGTATCACAAGGTCCTCATCTAAACGGTGGTCACCCTAGACATGTACGTACCTCGAATATCTAAGTACGATGGCCACTTTGCGAATCGTGACTCAAGATTAGAAATCACCTCCTGTCATTAAAATAATGAAAACCAATTATTATTCATGCTCACTAAATTTCCAGCAACTTTTATAAATCCTAAAACCCTTGAATTTGTTAGAAATTAATTGTCCATTAATAAAATAATAGTCTCAATTGAAAAACTAAAGTCCTAGTATGAAAACATTAATTTTCCACCTTTAAAATCATGAAAATCGACATTTTTATGCCTTGAAAAAATTCTGAAAATTATATTTGATTTCCATAATTGAAATTAACAATAAATTATGTAAATCAATCAATGAATCATTAAGTTGGGATTAAAACCCTAACCCTAATTTGTCATAAAACTTACTTTAAGCCTTTAAAAATCGACACTTTATTAAATACACGAATCTGAAAATTGTAGTACTTCAATATGAAATACTCCTATTAATCCAATCATACAAATCATCAAAATTAGGTGTTCATAACTAATCCCGGCAGTTTAATTAATCAAAAATCAATAATAATAATAATATATTTTAAAATACGGAAATGAAATAGAATAGGCAAGGAAGAAGAGAATTATACCAAACCGACCTACACCACAGTATAACGAATTGAATATGATTGGGCGCAAAAGATCAAAGGAATTTAGAGTATAATACACGACAACACCCATGACTTGTGTGTGTGCGTGTGGTGCGCAACGGACAGCAACACGGGAAGGGGCGCAGGCTGCTTGCGAGCAAGAGGGAGCACGGAGTGTGCGAGTAGCTGGGCGTCGGAGAAACAAAGCCGGGCAGCAGCAACACTCGGCGAGGGCACGAGTGTTGTGCGACGAGAGAAAATAGCGATGCGCAACAGGAGAGGGAGAGAAGGCACGAGTGTTGTACGGGTGATGCATGAGCACGAGCAGCAACAAGGCAGCGAGGGGGAGCAAGATGAGTGCATGAGGGTACGAAGGCACGAGGCAGCGACGAGGCACGAAGTGGTCGGCTGTTGTGCGCGAGTAAGGAGAGGGACGAGAGAAAGAGAGAGGACCCAGGTGTGTGGTGCAAGAAAGAGGAGAGAGAAAATTAATGAGGGAGTGGGGATCAATTTAATGAAGTGGGGTATTTATAGGCTTCCCCAATCCCTAATGGGCTAGGCTTATGAATTAGACATTGGGCTTTGCAAAATAGGAGGTCGGGTTTGAATTAAGAATTGAAATTAGAAATCTTAGTTGGGCTCAACTACTAGAACGAGTTGGGCTCGGATTTAATTCAAACCATTTAAAATCAAAACCCAATTAAATTTCCCTACTTCAAATAATAAATTCCTTTCGTAATTAATTAAAATCATAATTATTTTAATTAAATAAAAATACATTTAAATGCAATTAATTTCTAAAAATCATAAAAAAGCTTTATAAATATAATAAAATATATTTATAAATACAGAAAATTACGAGGTATTACACGTTCCGATCCGCCTTAGGTTCAACCAACTAGGATATCGTCTAAGTTATTATGCACTCGGAAACTCACTATAAGTGATAGGCAAGAATATTGAATTTGTTGAATTCAAGTTGTGATGTATGTTATAAACTTATGATCATGGATCACATATTTATAGGGGAATACAGTAGTCATATCCTACTAGAATTAGATTTTCTAAAACCCTTAGAATGATGATTTAAGTTATCTCAAATACTTAGTCTTTTAGAAACATCTAAATAGTTAGGTATTAGGATTATCATAAAGTTCTAAACTAAGTAGGATAAGGAAAACGGATAGCTAGTGGGCCAAGCTACTTGCCGCGCAAGTAGCATTGGTGCCCAAGCATTTATTGTCTCACACGCCAAGGTTGTGGGCTGCTTGCTTTCTTGCCACCCACGCCATGATGCAGTCTGCCCGTTGCCTGGCTGCCTTGCCGCCCACACCTTGCTACGGGCTGGCTGTCTTGCCGCCCACGCTTGGCTCGCAGCCCATGCGCTAGACGCTGGGACTTGTGCTTGGCGTTGGCTCGTCGAGCGATGGGCTGGCTCTCTTGTCGTCCTGTCGCTCGTCGTGCTTCCGATTCGAACAATCTTTACGTTTCCAATAATATTTCCGATTCCGGCCATATTTTCCGATTCCGACAATATTTTCCGATTTTGACAATATTTCCGATTCCGATAGTATTTCCGTTTCCGACAATATTTCCGATTACAGCAATATTTCTATTTCCGTTAATATTTTCCGAAATGAACCATATTTTCGTTTTCCGGTAATATCTTCGACTTCGATAATATTTATATTTCCGCTATGAACCATATATTCGTTTCAAGAAAAACATCTTCATTTCCGACAAATATTATTTCTTTGCCTTTTGATGATATTAGCTCCCACTGGAACCAACATCCATCATTTCCGAATGTCCATAATTAGAGTATTTACCGAATATTATATTCACCTAAATACTTGATCTGTTCACGTACTATTTGTGTGACCCTACGGGTTCAGTCAAGAGTAAGCAGTGACATTAATATTATTAATTCCACTTGAACTGAAGCGGTCTCTAGCTAGGCATTCATATCACTTGATTTCACTGAATAATTAAGTTGTTTAATTAATATTGAACAGCATTTATTAGACTTACCATAAATGCATTAAATGCAAACTTGGACCAAGGGCATTATTTCCTTCAGTCTTCCACATGTCCTTAGGGACAAGTGTGCATTTCATAACTCCTTTACCGCTTGATTCTTGCTCATGAACATAAGGTAAGTGTAGTCATCCTTCTTATGTCCAAAGGTTTTTTTTCGGTGTCAGATTTCAACTGATCAAATAAGTAGATAATCACAGCCTATGATTCATCTGAGCACGGCCATGCATTTTACAGTTTCTAGCTCTTTGACTGGTCTTGTACAACTTTTGGCATCTCTTCCCGATTTAAGTAATCTAGCGATCTTGAGGTTAGAATTCATTTGATAGGTGATTACCGAGCGTTGCCGTTATAGTCTCCTTTTATGGTGCGACATTTGACAACGTCAAAGTAACCAGTTCTCAAACAAGTAATCTCAAATCACTCGAGTATTGAGGATTAGTGTCTAATAATATAATGAAATTTAGTTATGGAAGATTTTCATCTCTTATAATAAAGTTTCATAGGTCTGTTTGATACCAATATTACCAAGTAAGTATTTATGCAAATGATTGCGACATTGCCATGACCACATAGTTCAAGAAACAGAACTACTAGTCATCTTGCATTTTAGTAATCTAGTGTTTTCTATGTGTCCACCTTTATAGAAAACTTCCGACCAGGGACCTATCATATGCCTTGTTGAGGTCGATCTTGAGTATAGCAGCATATTCCTTCCCTTTGTTCCTTTTCTTCACAACGGTCATCATTTCATGAGCTAGCAAGCAATTATCAACAAGTAATCTTCCCAGAACGAATTCATTTTGGAAGTCTCCAACTATATCAGACACTACAGACTTCAGTCTGAGTACCATCGTCTTTGAAATGATTTTGTACATAGTGTGTTGCAAAGACCAATTGGTCTGAACTGTGATGCGGACTCCAATCTGATTGTCTTTGGAATATGAGCGATGCATATTCGGTTTTGTTATAAATAAATGTTCACATGAAGTCTAAAACAAATTGATTTTTATGTGACTTTTTAATTTCTATGGACTATTTTGAAAAGAAAAAAAAGTAAAGCATTATGACAACCATGAAGAAACATGATGTCATAAGTCTCATAAGAATCAACTATAGGATTGCTTTACATAGCTGCATATATATCTAATTTAGTGTTTATTAATTTGACTCACTTAGTTCCACGAGAAAACAAATTATACAAATTGTAAGATGATATGATTGAAAACTTACTTGCCATGATAAATGACTTAGTGTATCTGTGTAGTTGACGAACTTAACGAAAATTTTTCATTCTATAGAATACAAGTATTTTGGTCAAATATTGAGCTCAAGAAAAATCTAAAACTTTAGATATTCAATGTAGTAACCGGGGCATCGCCCGGGCCACACACTAGTTCTTAATTAAATTAATGACTTATAATAAAACATTAATCGCTCTAGATACATGTTAATTAAAAGTTAACGTTTTTTTTTTGTAAAAGTACTTCAATATTTGGTCTCATTTTATAGAGGAAGAAAAAATAAAGTCATAGTACAAGTTTTGTAATTTTTTACTTATTATTTTTTGAGATATTACTGTTTGAAATATTTCTGGTGTTAAAAATTATTCAATAAAATCAAATGAGTTTACAACCATTGATGTTAGGATATTATAGCCGTTTATTTTTTTGAAGAATACAAACAACAGAAAAAACTACACCCCTCTTCTAGCTTTTGGGCTAGATCATGGGTCTTAGCTACAAGACATCTAGGGACTATAAAAATGGGAAAATCCTTTAGAGAATTAGCTAATGTAAGGATATCCTGGACTATGTGAATCACTTCCAGTGGGGCAAGATTCGGGTCCCTAAGGGCACGCACCATCTCCAAAATATCAGTAAGAACCTCCACCCTCTCGAAATTCGTTGAAGTTTCCTGCATCCCCAACAATATACCCATAGCTTCTGCTTGTATAGAGGAATTTGCCATAACCGGTCTGAAGCCTTCAGAAATTATGACATTGTTGGACGTGGCAATCCACCCTACTCTCTCTTTCCAATTTCCAAGCTTATTTGATCTTCCTTGTTTCTAAGTAAGGAAGTAAGGAGAGTAACTGGGGTCAAGCCATGGCTCTGCCCAATAGACTAAAAAGGCGGTATAACGTCATATGTCGTATGTCTGGTAATCTCCTTGTCCTTAATGTTGCTGAAGTGATGCTAAGCTTGATGTCATCATGATACAGAGCCATGATTGAGTCCGGGTTAAGGGAAGCATTTCTAAAAATAACTTCATTCTTGTGAACCCAAATGCCCCAGAGGGTGGCATAGAACATATATACTCTTCCTATCGGGTCATCGTCACTTTTCCAAAAGAGTCTCAGGTAGTCTCTGTCCCATTTCGCAGCTGTACACTCGCATGATCTATCCTCAACCCCAACGGTCCCGATCCCCAAAATCTTCTAGCTACGTCGCAGTCCCTGTAAAGATGTTCCGAAGATTATTTGCCATTGTTTTAAAGGCGACATGACTCATCTACATCCATGCCTCTTCTCTTTAGGCCGGTACAAGAAGGAAATGCCTCGTTTATTAATTTCCAAGAAAAAATTAACCATGAGGGGATGATTTTCAGCTTCCATAACACTTTCCAGAAATTACCTTCAGCCATAGTATTATCCTCGGAGAATCGTAAGAACCTGTAATCTGATTTTGTGCTATAAATTCCAGCTATTGTGTGGTTCCAAACGGGTGCATCACCCCCCACTGTTTCCGACCTGTGAATGGCTAGCACTTGTCTTGATGTCTCCTTGTCAAACAGGTTCCACACTAAATTTACATTCCATTGGCCATCATCCTGAAGTAAATCTGAAACTCTATTATGGATAGAGTTAGCGCCCAATTTGAACCCAACTTTCGAGTTTGTAGCCCAAATGTCGCCTAGGATGGAAGTACTTTCGCCATTACCCAGTAGCATTCTCGTTGCTCCTTTCATGCTTTCCGAAGCTTTGACAAAGCTACGATAACCCCACGAGGCTTGATGCAACTGGCTCCCTCTTTATACTCTATCTATTGGTGTTGCCAAATACTTACCAGTAAGAACCTTCGAAACTAAGAGTTGTGAGTTGCGTTAAGTACGCCAAGCTTGTCTATACACCATGGTCGTATTCAGATGTTGGATGTTCCGAAACCCTATCCCTCCAGCACTTTTTTGTCTCTCCATAGATTTCCTGCTCGCCCAATAAATTGGCATGTTATCTAAAGACGAACTCCAGAAAAAGCGGGTGAAAAGGCATTTTTTGTAGGTTCTTTTTTAGGAGAATATAAGTAGCTGTGACATGAGAAGAGAGGGCTATGGTGATGTTGTTAGGTTATGAACAATCTAATTTACATGTGGAAAAATCATAAATAGCCAAAATCCAAATTAATTGTCACATAATCAACTAGCATAAGTTAGTTTACATACTATGTGATGCGTGCCTTCCCTAGCTGCTCCCGAGCCGAACAAGAACAAGTATAAAGCTCCAAATGTCGCCCCTCTGTAGGTAGTACACAACACGTTCTGCAACACCCTAATATTCCTTGCTTTTATAAAATCATTTTCCAACTTAAAATAAAGGAATTACTAAGATATTACCGCCACCGTGATAACGGTTAAGGCTATTACCAGAATTACGCAGCGGAATTAACTAACTTTCAAAACATAGTTAATAGTTAATGGCCTCCATACAAATCGGAACCATAACGGCCCAAAACCAAAACATTTAATAATCCAAAATCCATTAACTAGCAATTTAAAAAGTTTAAGTAGTCATGACTAGTAAAAATAATAGAGTTATCATGCAGGAGAAAACATCTCTCAAACTCAATCCCATGCTCGATAACTTCTCCCGCAAGTTATCTCTACAAACTTGTTATTTAAAATCTACTCCCTAACAACGCAAATGCAATGGTGGATCATCATAGGGTTATTAAGGGAAAGGTCATGACCAAAAGAAACATGAAGCACGAAGTCAGCGAAAGCTGAGTACGAACAAGATAGAAAGAAATCCTAGTCTAACATGCTTCACTCAACAATATAAATAATCCACATGCAATAGCCATTTATTAAAAAATTAATCATGGGGAAAAGACTCGGCACTTGACACGACTCTTGACTCATAGATTAATTAAGAATAAGCTTCGAACGGGCCCAAAAGAAAATATCCATAAAAGGAAGGGTGTAGGGAGCCCACCAAACACCAAAATAAATAAAAGTAACCAATTGTCAGACCATACCGACGGAATTCCAGCGCATAAAAGAATGAAGCAACGTCTTGTATCATTCGTAGGAGTACAAGTGTTAGGTTATGATACATATGACAATTCATAAATCATGCGGAAAAACCATTAAGCCAGGAAAACATATTATTTACACATAATCATTTAGCATAGTTTAGATGCATACTCTTTGTTGCGTGCCTTCCCTAGCTGCTCCCGAACCGAACAAGAACAAGTCTTTAGGAATCCAAGTGTCGTCCCTCCGTAGATAGTCCACAGCACGTCCGGATCCGCCTTAAGATTGACCAACTAGAATCGCCCTTAAGGTACTCTGAATTTTCGGCACTTTATAGGCAATTGTGTGACTGAATTTTGCTCTCAAAAACTCACTTTGAATACTTGAATGCTCTATGTAAATATGTGACCCTAGGCACCTATTTATAGAGTTATGGAAAAGGATTTGGAATCCTATTAGGATACTAATTTATTTAATTAAAATCCTACTAGGACTCTAATTAAATAAACTAAATCTTTTAGGATTAGATTTAATCATATGACAAATCCCGGTAGCTTTAGGATTCGAGTAGCACACAAACACACACGCACGCACAGCAGCCCACGAGGGGCGCCATGCGCGCGTGCGCGCAGCCCTCGAGCTCGCAGCCCACTGCCGCAAGCCCACACGTTGCCGCAGCCTTGGCGCGCGCTGGGCCTGCCTTGCGGTGGGCCTGGCGCAGCCTTGGCTGGTGCGTTTGTGGCGCGCTGGCCTGCTGGGCGATGGCCCGGCTTCGTGCTGGGCCTTCGTCTGGCAGGCCTTGTCCGATGCTAATTCGTACGATGTGCTTCCGATTAATTTCCCGATTCCGGAATTCATTTCCGATACGAACAATATTCCACATTTCCGATTCCGGAATCAATTTCCGTTTCGAACAAATATTTAATATTTCCGTTTCCGGAATTATTTTCCGATTCCGATAATATTTCCGATTCTGACAATATTTCCGTTTCCGGCAATATTTCCGATTCCGGCAATATTTCCATTTCCGATAATATTTTCCGATACGTACCATGTTTCCGTTTCCGGCAACATCTACGACTTGGATAATATTTATATTTCCGATACGATCCATATTTCCGTTTCCGGCAATATCATCGTTTCCGGAGTATTCATTTCTTGCCTGTGACGAACTCAGCTCCCACTGAAACCAAGATCCGTCGATTCCGAATATCCATAGATGGAGTATTTAATGCCATTAAATACTTGATCCGTTTACGTACTATTTGTGTGACCCTACGGGTTCAGTCAAGAGTAAGCTGTGGATTAATATCATTAATTCCACTTGAACTGAAGCAGCCTCTAGCTAGGCATTCAGCTCACTTGATCTCACTGAATTATTAACTTGTTAACTAATACTGAACCGCATTTATTAGACTTAACATTGAATGCATACTTGGACCAAGGGCATTATTTCCTTCAGTCTCCCACTTGTCCTTAGGGACAAGTGTGCATTTCCTAATTCCTTTGTCGCTCGATGCTTGCTCTTGAACATAAGGTAAGAGTTGTCATCCTTATTATGTCCAGAGGTGTTCCTCGGTTTCAGAGTTCAACTGATCAAATAAACAGATAATCATAGCCTATGATTCATCCGAGCACGGCCATGCATTTCACAGTTTCTAGCTCTCCGAGTGGCCTTGTACAACTTTTAAGCATCTCATCCCGATTTATGGGAGGACAATCCCAATCTTGCGATCTTGAGATTAGACTTCGTTTGATAGGTGATTACCTGAGCGTTGCCTTTATAGCCTCCTTTTACGGTACGACGGTTGGTCAACGTCAAAGCAACCAGTTCTCAAACAAGTAATCTCAAATCACTCAGGTATTGAGGATTTAGTGTCTAATAATTTTAATGAAATTTACTTATGACAGATTTTCATCTCTTACAGTAAAGTTTCATAGGTCTTGTCCGATACTAGTCTTCCCAAAGTAAGTATCTATGCAAATGATTATGACATTGCCATGTCCACATAGTTCAAGAAACAGAACTACTAGTCATCTTGCATTCTAGTCGTCTAACGTTTTCTATGCGTCCAATTTTATAGAAAACTCCGACTAGGGACGATTTTCAACCTTTGACTTTCAAGTTCACTTGATAGACATTTCTTAGTCACAGGACTGGTCCTGACAGTCTATCTTGAATATATCGTCAAATTGAAGGGACTCATCATTTAATAAACCACAAATTAAATGGAAAAATGAATTCTTTTCATTTATTGTGAATGATTAACCAATAATGTTTTACAAAGATTTAAACTCTAAAAATTTAAAACATTAAACAGGGATATCAAAGCCATTCTCCAATATGCTTGATTCCCATAGCTGCAGTGTGCGAGTTGTGCTTCGCCTGCGGCAGAGGTTTAGTCAATGGATCTGATATGTTGTCATCAGTTCCAATCTTGTTTATCTCGACTTCTTTTCTTTCAACGAACTCTCGTAGAAGGTGAAATCTACGAAGTACATGCTTGACTCTCTGGTGGTGTCTAGGCTCCTTTGCCTGTGCAATAGCTCCGTTATTATCACAATACAGGGCTATCGGTCCTTTAATGGAGGGGACTACACCAAGTTCACCTATGAACTTCCTTAGCCATATAGCTTCCTTTGCTGCTTCATGTGCAGCAATGTACTCCGCTTCAGTTGTAGAATCCGCAATGGTGCTTTGCTTAGCACTTTTCCAGCTTACTGCTCCTCCGTTGAGGCAGAAGACAAACCCAGACTGTGATCTGAAATCATCTTTGTCGGTTTGGAAACTTGCGTCCGTATAACCTTTAACAATTAATTCATCATCTCCACCATAGACCAGGAAGTCATCTTTGTGCCTTTTCAGGTACTTCAGAATATTCTTGGCAGCAGTCCAATGCGCCTCTCCTGGGTCTGACTGGTATCTGCTCGTAGCACTGAGTGCGTACGCAACATCCGGGCGTGTACATATCATAGCATACATTATTGAACCAATCAATGATGCATATGGAATCCCATTCATTCGTCTACGCTCATCAAGTGTTTTTGGGCACTGATTCTTGCTTAGAGTCATTCCATGAGACATGGGTAGGTAGCCTCGCTTGGAGTCCACCATCTTGAACCTATCAAGCACCTTATTGATATAAGTGATTTGACTAAGTCCAATCATCCTTTTAGATCTATCTCTGTAAATCTTGATGCCCAATATGTACTGTGCTTCTCCTAGATCTTTCACCGAAAAACATTTCCCAAGCCAAATCTTGACAGAATTCAACATAGGAATGTCATTTCCGATAAGTAATATGTCATCGACATACAATACTAGGAAAGCAATTTCGCTCCCACTGACCTTCTTGTATACACAAGATTCGTCTGCGTTCTTGATGAAACCAAAGTCACTTACTGCTTCATCAAAACGTATATTCCAGCTCCTGGATGCCTGCTTCAATCCGTAGATTGACTTCTTTAGCTTGCATACCTTTTTAGCATTCTTTGGATCCTCAAAACCTTCAGGCTGTGTCATAAACTCAGTTTCTGTTAAAACACCGTTTAAGAAAGCATTTTTGACATCCATCTGCCATATTTCGTAATCGTAATATGCAGCGATTGCTAACATTATCCGAATAGACTTTAGCATTGCAACTGGTGAAAAGGTTTCATCGTAATCCACACCGTGGACTTGCCTGTAACCTTTTGCAACCAATCTAGCTTTGAAAACTTCAAGTTTCCCATCCTTGTCCTTTTTCAGTTTGAAAACCCATTTGCTTCCAATGGCTTGGTAGCCATCTGGCAAATGGACCAAATCCCATACTTGGTTTTCAGACATGGAGTCTAATTCAGATTGCATGGCTTCTTGCCATTGCTTGGAGCTAGGGCTCGTCATAGCTTGTTTGTAAGTCGCAGGTTCATCACTTTCAAGTAATAGAACGTCATAGCTCTCGTTCGTCAAAATACCTAAGTACCTTTCCGGTTGAGATCTATATCTTTGCGATCTACGCGGGGTAACATTTCTAGATTGACCATGATTCTCACCAGATTCTTCTAAAGATCTCTGAGTTTCATCCTGAATGTCATCTTGAGCATTCTCTAGAGTTTGTTGTTCGACTCGAATTTCTTCGAGGTCTACTTTTCTCCCACTTGTCATTTTGGAAATGTGATCTTTCTCCAAAAAGACACCATCTCGAGCAACAAACACCTTGTTCTCAGATGTATTGTAGAAGTAATACCCCTTTGTTTCCTTTGGATAGCCCACAAGGATACATTTGTCAGATTTTGGATGAAGTTTGTCTGAAATTAATCGTTTGACGTATACTTCACATCCCCAAATCTTCAGAAAAGACACATTTGGAGGCTTTCCAAACCATAATTCGTATGGAGTCTTTTCGACAGCTTTAGACGGAGCTCTATTTATAGTGAGTGCAGCTGTATTTAGTGCATGTCCCCAAAATTCTAATGGAAGTTTGGCCTGACCCATCATTGACCTGACCATGTCTAGCAAGGTTCTGTTCCTCCGTTCCGACACACCGTTCCATTGTGGTGTTCCAGGAGGAGTCAATTCTGATAGAATTCCACATTCTTTCAGATGGTCATCAAATTCATAGCTCAGATATTCACCGCCTCTATCAGACCGCAGTGCCTTAATCTTCTTGCCTAATTGATTCTCTACTTCACTCTGAAATTCCTTGAATTTGTCAAAGGATTAAGACTTATGCTTCATTAGGTAGACATAACCATATCTACTGAAGTCATCAGTGAAAGTGATAAAGTAGATGAAACCACCTCTAGCATTTGTACTCATTGGTCCACATACATCTGTATGGATTAAACCCAATAGTTCATTTGCTCTTTCTCCAACTTTAGAGAAATGTTGCTTTGTCATTTTGCCAAGTAAACATGATTCGCATTTACCATAATCCTCTAAGTCAAATGGTTCTAGAATTCCTTCCTTTTGAAGTCTTTCTAAGCGTTTCAAGTTTATATGGCCTAATCGACAATGCCATAGATAGGTGAGATCTGAATCATCCTTTTTGGCCTTTTTGGTATTTATGTTATATACTTGTTTGTCGTGATCTAATAAATAAAGTCCATTGACTAATCTAGCAGATCCATAAAACATCTCTTTAAAATAAAACGAACAACTATTGTCTTTTATTAAAAAGGAAAATCCCTTAGCATCTAAGCAAGAAACTGAAATGATGTTTTTAGTAAGACTTGGAACATGGAAACATTCTTCCAGTTCCAAAACTAGCCCGGAGGGCAACGACAAATAATAAGTTCCTACAGCTAATGCAGCAATCCGTGCTCCATTTCCCACTCGTAGGTCGACTTCACCCTTGCTTAACTTTCTACTTCTTCTTAGTCCCTGTGGATTGGAACATAAGTGTGAGCCACAACCTGTATCTAATACCCAAGAAGTTGAATTAGCAAGTATACAGTCTATAACGAAAATACCTGAAGATGGAACGACTGTTCCGTTCTTCTGATCTTCCTTTAGCTTTGGACATTTTCTTTTGTAATGGCCTATTCCATCACAATAAAGACAGCTTGATGTGGACTTGTCCTGCTTTGATTTAGCATTGCCCTTGGACTTTCCACCTTTCTTGAACGGTCTCCTTCTAGCCTTGAGTAAATCTTTGGCTTCACAGTCCAGTATTATTTCAGCCTTTCTGACAAGGTGAACAAATTCTGCAACTTTTTCTTATCTTGGTTCACTTAGGTATAGTTGCTTGAAGCGACCAAACCCACTGTGTAGTGAATTAAGCAAGATAGAGACTGCCATTCTTTCGCTTATTGGTGTTCCTAGTAGACTTAGGCGATCAAAGTATGAACGCATAAGATCCACATGGAACCTCAGTGGGACGCCTACCCTCTGTTTAGTGCGAAGGAGCTGAACATGTGTTTCTTGGACTTCCATCCTATAACACCTGTTGGGAGAACTAACCTTTAGACCAGACATTGATTCAATCAACTCATGGACGTTCAGGTCCCTGTCCTCCGTGCTTCCACGACAGATATTCCTCAGATTTTTGATGAGCGTAAAAGGTTCATAGGCTACAAACCTTCTAGCCCAATCATCAGGGATATTGTTCAGCATGAGACTCATAACCTTTTTGAGATCCGCATCCCAGGCGTAAAATCTCTCAGGGGTCATGTCTCTGGCATAGTAGCTTGGCATGGGATGTGACAGTACATACTCAAGTCCATTGAGTTTGACTATTTTGTTATTCCAGTAGGAACACGCACAAGAGGGGGGGGGGTGAATTGTAATTAGAACTTTGATAAAGTTTCTTGCGGAACTTAAGAAACAATCAAGAAACTGAGAATAGAGAAGACAATAACAATAATTGTGAAAACTTCTTGATACTAATCAAGAAGAGAATTCTTTTATTATGGTAATGCCTCGATTACAATAATCTCTCCAACACAAGTTCCTCTCAAACTCGTGTTCCTCACAGTAATCTACTTCGATTACAACTCCTTAACTTCTCTCTCTCAGACTTAAACTCTAAGTCTAAACAGGATAACTCTATCCTTACTAATACAAAATATAATTCGTGTTTGGATAACTCTAGATATTAATAATGCTTTTGTGAGGATATAAGAAACTTAGGAACTTTGAATTAACTAGGACACAAACTGTTTTAGAAAATCTTAGACAAAACGTTTTTAGGAAAGCAAAAACTCTCAGAATGTTTGTGTGCTTTAAACCAAAAACGATTTCCCTTTTATAGTGTTTATCCTTAGGGTTAGTTCCCTTCAAAACCTCAACTGCTAACTGCCAGCACTTTGGTCTCCACGTCCCTTGACTTGAGGAACAAGGGGAAGACCACTTCCCACGTTCAGCCATAAAGCAGTTGGTGATTTGACTCAATCAAACCCTAAAACATTTCTTTAAAACAGATTTTATTTATCTACAAAAACTTAGGAGAATTTTTAGGAAAATAAGTTTTGTTTAAATAAAACGTAAATCTATTTTATATTAAATATGCAAAACTTGTTTTTATTTATGAAAATGTTTTCCATAAAAATCGCTTCCAATAAAATAAATGGCCTAATTAAATCATAAGTTCCTTGAGTACTCTATATACCATTAGCATAATTAATATTTACATAAAATTCTAAGCACAGTGGACTACCTAGACTTCATGTCTTCCCTTTGTCTGGAACTTGCAACTCAGAAGCTTCAGACGTTCCAGCCAAGGAACATTGATGAGTTCCTCTCTAGCTAACACAGGAACTCTTGGCTATGAGTCTGTAATAGTTCTTGTGGATATTCGGAACTCTTGATATGTAACTGTGTTGCTCCTCTTGTGACTTCAAACTGGAACAGATACAACTTCCAGCTCTGAAACTCCATTGACTGTTCCAAGTGTACCTCAGGAACTTCACCAGTTTATTCAAGTTCCTATCCTAATAGAAACTTGGTCATATGCCTGTTCAAAGTCATTTAGCAACCATAATCAGGAAGTTTGCAATATGTGTGTGTGTCATCAACCAAAACTTAGGAACAACAATATTCCCCCTTTTTGGTGATGACAACACTTGCAAACTTTTTACAAAGAGAGTAAGTACAAACAAACAAGAACTTATACAGACTATTGTGAAACAGAACATAAAAATTGAAAAACAAAAGAGAAAGATTAGAGAGAAGAAAGAGGAGCACCCTTGGCTTACAGAGAGATTCAGAGAGATTGATTCAGGAACTGGATTGAGTGTGCCTTGGAAGTTTGCACCCATGACTTCCCCCTGTTGACATCAACAAAAAGCATAGCACGAAATATAGCCATTCCAAACACAGTGCCCCACGATCAACGTTTGGCAAGTTAAGCTAGCCTCAAAGTATTAAACTAACTCATACAATAAATTGAAAGCAAGCAGTAATGATCAAGACTAGAAAGCATAGATATGTGTAACCAAGCAAGTCAAAATAAGATGGAACAAATACCCAAGTTTAAAAATTATACAAACCGAAAGCAAATTAAAAAGATTGTTCCATGGAAAAAGATAAAAGAAACATGGGATAGGGTGATTTAGGCTTGGGATGGGGAACCAGAACCAGCAGTTTCCTCTATCACAGTCTCCTCAAAAGATTCCAGATTGTTGATCTTGGTGAGGATTGTGGCACGAGTTGCATTGGCTTGTTCTGAGTAGTGGTGAAGATCGTTTTGGAGAGTCTTGACACTTGTAACCAATGCACCTATGTGGGCCTGCATTGAGCTAATCCTGTAATCTGTTCCCTCCTGTAGTTCCACCAGACGAGCAACTGTTGCCTTTAGCTCCAATATCTGATCATCCTTTGTGTTCCAGGCACCCCCATGATCTTGAACATGTTCCTGTTCAGATGGAACATGACTAGCTTTGGACTTTTTGGAGGATCTGGGTGTCCTTTTTCTTGGCCTAACAGTTTCAGGCAGTTCCTCTTTATTCAGTGGAACAGCATCCTCCTCTATGGGCATCTCCTTGACATCCCCTTCCTCATTTATTTCCATGAAGACAGGCCCTCTTTTCTTGTTCTCCTTCATTGCTACCCTCATGCTCTTTCTTTTTCCTACACTCTTCCTGTTCCCTCGAGGTAAAGGGACCTCTATTTGTTCGAGTTCCTCCTCCTCCTCCACTTCTTCTTTAACTGCAATTCCTTCCTGATCTTCCTCATCTTGTTTCTCTTCCTTTCCAGCCCTAATGACTTTACCCTGAACCACTTTAAGATTTAATAGATGGAGCATTTCAAGTTGAAGGATTTGGGTGGATTTTAAGGGAATCACAAAGTATGGGCTAAGGTCAACTGAGAAGCTTTTGAAGATTTCTGTAAGAAGGGAGGAGTATGGAATTTTGAATTTGGGGATACAGGTGGATAAGTGTTTGATCATGATTGCAGGAAAGTTTATGGGAATTTTCCTTTCAAGACAATACATGAGACATGCATCAAACAGACTTGCTATGTTCCTTTTCTGAGTTCGAGGAACTACACCTCTCCACACAATATTAAACAGTAATTTTTGAAGAGGTGAAAAGCAGTTGTGTGAGGTGGAGGTGGATACTTTAGAATCTCCTCCAATGGAACCAACTATATCTTTCTCATCTACATTATCTATGGTCACTGTGATTTGACCTTTGAGCCACATATCAAAACCCCTATTGGGTGTACCAAACAGCTGTTCCAGATAAGAGGCATCAAATTCGATGCGAGTTCCATTCACTTTACTTGAGCATACATTATCAACACATGCAAAGTTCTTGCAGAATTCTTTCATAGCTTCAGGAATTAAGGGGGATTTGGCATAGGTACTCAACAGACTTACCCACTTTTGTTGTTCAAGGATTTCCATCAACTCTTTAAATTTCGTGGCTTCACACCATGTTGAGTTGATTGCGAACCCCTCGACCAGATTGTTTTCCTTTGCAGTGAGTTTCTTGGACCCTTTTACTTCCCCCTGAGTTTGAGCATTCTCCTCTGTTTCCTCGATGTTTTCACCAGAAGCTTCCACTCGTCGTTTTTTGGATTTTCTTGTGGAGGATCTAGGGTTTGAGATTGGGGATTTCATTTCGATGTCAGTGTTGGTTTGTTCCCCCTGAGTGATTGCGAGCATTGGATTGTGGGATCGAAGAGGAATTGGCGATTGAATGGGTGAGGTATCCATGGGAACAGGAGATGAAGGGTTTCTCTTTCGTTTGAGGGATGTGAGATCAGTGTTGTTGCTTGTGAGAACCATGGTTGAGGTTTTTTTATTTTATAGGTGGAAGGAGAGGTGATGTCAGTGGAGAAGGCGTGTGAGAGAGAGAAAGGGGGTTGCATGGATTGATTGTGGAAAGTGAAGAGTTTCTCCTATTTATTGCCAATGGAACCGTTCCAAACATTCTTTGAATATGGGTATTCGGTTTTTAATTAAAAAAAAATAAATAGATAAAAATAAAAGGAAAATAAAAAAAAATTGTGTTTGACTTTGACTTGCTTAATTTCGTATCTCTGACTTAACTAGTTTGAAAGGAACTGCTTACCTTGCTCATTTGAAGTGTGAGTGAATTTGCCACGATGGTAAGCTTCAACTATGTTTGCACACAAGATTTTGTGTTTGTAATAGTCTATATGTACCATGATTCTTGCTTTTGCCTTAGAGGAACTTCAATTTGGCAATTACCTTAGCTTGATCATTCCGAGTTCCATTCTCATTTTCTCATGTTTCTCTCTGTTCAAAGGCTTAGTTAAAATATCAGCAATTTGGTGATCAGTTTGGCAAAAGTCTAATTTGATCAAACCTTTCTCAACATTATCTTTAAGGAAATGGTGTCTGATGTGGATGTGTTTGACTCGGGAATGATGAACCGGATCTTTTGAAATACAAATAGCACTAGTGTTATCACAATAGATAGGAACACAATCATAGATAATACCAAAATCTCTTAGCTGTTGTTTTATCCATAGAATTTGTGAGCAACAAGCTGCAGCAGCTACATACTCAGCTTCAGCTGTGGATAGAGCAACAGTATTCTGTTTCTTGGAACCCCAAGAAACCATGCATGGACCTAGGAACTGTACCATACCTGATGTGCTTTTTCTATTCACTAAGTCACCTGCATAATCAGCATCTGCATATCCTCTTAGCTCGAAGGATCCACTTCTTGGATAGTAAAGGCATAGGTCATCAGTTCCTTTGAGATATCTTAGTATTCTTTTCACCGCAGTTAGATGGGACTCCTTTGGATTTGATTGAAATCTTGCACATAGTCCTACACTAAAAGAAATGTCAGGTCTACTGGCTGTTAAATATAATAGAGATCCAATCATACCTCTGTATTTTGTTTGATTCACACTTTTCCCATTTGGATCAGTGTCTAATCTGGCAGCAGTTCCCATGGGAGTGTGATTTACTTTGGCTGATTCTAGCTCATATTTCTTTAGGAGTTCCTTCACATACTTTTGTTGGTGTATCATGATTCCTTCCTCGGTTTGCTTGATTTGTAAACCAAGGAAGAAGTTGAGTTCCCCCATCATACTCATTTCAAATTCACTGCTCATCAAGCTTGCAAAATCCTTGCACAAATTTTCATTAGTTGCTCCAAATAATATATCATCAACATAAATTTGAACTACTAACAAGTCAGTTCCTCTAGATTTTAAGAATAAGGTTTTGTCTATTCTACCTCTTTTAAAATCATTTTGAAGGAGGAACTTTGATAATCTCTCGTACCAAGATCTAGGGGCTTGTTTTAGTCCATAGAGAGCCTTATCTAATTTGTAAATGTGATTTGGAAATTCGGGATTTTCAAATCCAGGGGGCTGTTCCACATAAACATCTTCCTCTAAGAAACCGTTTAAGAAAGCACATTTAACATCCATTTGATAAAGTTTAAAACCCATGAAAGCAGCAAAGGCAATTAAGATTCTAATGGCTTCTAATCTAGCAACAGGTGCAAATGTTTCTTCAAAGTCAATGCCTTCCTGTTGATTATAACCTTTAACCACTAACCTTGCTTTGTTCCTTATGATTGTTGCATGTTCATCTTTCTTGTTCCGGAACACCCATTTTAGCCCTATCACCTTCTGGTGCTTTGGTTTGGGTTCCAAGTGCCATACCTTGTTTCTTTTGAATTCATTTAATTCTTCTTGCATGGCAATGATCCAGTCAGCATCTTCCAGAGCCTCAGTGTGATTTCTTGGCTCAAATATGGAGAGGAACGCGTGGAATGCGCAAAAGTTCCTTAGTTGTGACCTTGTCTGAGTTCCTTTTCTGATGTCACTCACAATGAGTTCCATTGGGTGGGACTTTAGATGCTTCCAAGGTTTAGGTTGAAATTGAGCTACTGGTGTTGTGGCATTTTCGTCAGTTCCTTCTATGACCTGAGTTCCCTGTTGGGGTTCCTCTGGTGTTGTTTCTGGATCTTCTTGGTTTTCTGCTTGTTCCTCTAGTACGGGAACTTCTTGATTTTGTTGAGCAGTTCCTTTTGCTGTGTGTTTGCTTATTTGGAACTCCTCATCATTTTCTGCAGCACGAGATAGACCAATCTCGAAAAATTCTTGTTCCTGTGCTATGTCAGTTTTGTTAGATTCATCAAATATTATATGTACACTTTCCTCAACACACATAGATCTTTTGTTATAAACTCTATAAGCCTTGCTATTTAAGGCATATCCTAGGAACACTGCCTCGTCGCTTCTTTCATCAAACTTCCCCAAGTTCCTTTTTCCATTGTTGTGGACAAAACATTTGCTCCCAAAGGCTCTAAAGTAAGAGATGTTGGGTTTTATACCTTTTAGTAGCTCATAGGGGGTTTTGTTTAGGATTGCTCGAATCATAACTCTATTTATAATGTAACAAGCAGTATTGACTGCTTCAGCCCAGAAGTTCCTAGGCAAGGAACTGGCTATTAGCATGGTTCTTGCCATGTCCTCTAGGGTTCTATTTTTCCTCTCAACAACTCCATTTTGTTGTGGAGTTCTGGGAGCTGAGAAATTGTGGTCCATACCTTGTTCCTTGCAGTATTCATCGAATTTGTAGTTTTCAAATTCTGTTCCATGATCTGATCTTATATGGATCAGTTGGTGACCTGTGGTTTTCTGGATTTTCTTTGAAAATGTAACAAACTCATCAAACGTTTCATCCTTGCTTGTTAGAAATATGACCCAAGTAAAGCGAGAGTAATCATCAACAATAACTAATACATATTTTTTCCCACTTCTGCTTTGAATTCTCATTGGTCCACATAAGTCCATATGGATGAGTTCCAATGGTTTTGTGGTGCTTACCAATTTCTTAGATTTAAAGGAACTTCGGACATGCTTGCCTTTTGCACATGCATCACACACTTTATCAGTTAGGAACTTGATTGAGGGGAGTCCTCGAACCAGTTCCTTTGATCTTAGTTTGTCAAGCAGCGAGAAACTAGCATGTCCAAACCTCCTGTGCCATAGTAGGGAATTTTCTTCAAGGGCACTGAGGCAGGTTAGATTGTTCCTGGGAACTGTATTGAGATCCACAGAATATGTGTTCCCTTTACGAGTTCCTTCCAAAATAACCTTCCCAGTGTTATTGTTTATGATTTGACAGTTTTCAGAAGTAAAACTTACAGAGTTTCCTTTGTCACAGAATTGAGAGATGCTTAGTAGACTGTGCATCAAACCCTCGACTAAAAATACATTTTCAATGGCGTAGGAACTTGACCTTCCAACTTTTCCAATTCCAATAATTTCTCCTTTCATGTTGTCTCCAAAGGTCACAGTTCCTCCATTGTAGGCTTCTAGTGAGAGGAATTTAGATTTGTCTCCTGTCATGTGTTTGGAACACCCGCTGTCGAGATACCACGAGCTGTTCCCCTTCACTAGAATCTGTAAAAAGATCAAAGGTTAGTTACAGGAACTCGGGTTTCCTCGAGTTCCTTTTCAACTATGACTTCAGACTTCTTAACCCATTTTTGTTTTACATAGTTTATGTTTCTTTGATCCTGTTCCTTCATCTTGGAACACTCAGTACTTATGTGACTTCCACTTCCACATGAGAAGCAGACTTTTACACTAGGAAGATCCACATACTTCTTCTTATGACTATTTTTATGGTTAAAGCCTAATCCTTCTGTTCTTTTAGATTGAGCATTCTCAATCCATTTGGGAGGAACTTTAGGTGGTTGTCTCTGTGCCCTGGCCATGGATAGTTCCCTTTCCAGTTTCTCTTTTTGTTCCTTTGTGGTGATCAGATCTTTGTTTAAATTTTCTAAGTCGATGTTAAAAATACCCATGTTGATTTCCAAGGATTTTGTAGGATCTAAACTTAAATTAAACATCTTATATTGACTGAGTTGAACTTGTAGAAGGATGTTTTCATTTCTAATTTTTTCGAATGACTCATTAATAGAGGTATTTCTATCTAGTAATTCAAAGAACCTGCCTTGGACATCAGATCTAATATTGTTCAGATAATTTATGTGGTCTTTACTGAGTTCCAAGGCTCTATCACTTTGTGCTTTTAATATACTTAGCTTTTTGTAATCATCTAGAGTTTCTAGCAACAGTTCAATTAGTTTTGACTTTGAGAGACACTGAAGAGTGGAGGAACTTACTTCTTCTGATGGAACTTGATCAGTTCCTTCTGTTCTAGCCATAAGGCAGAGATTTGCAGTTTCTTCATTTGGTTGTTCCTCATCGTCTTCTGAGTCTGTTGCTTCGCCCCATGCAGCTATCATGGCCTTCTTGAAGTTTGGTCTGTTGAAGGTAGACTTGTTAAAGCGATCTTTGACCTGTTCCTTCCCTTTTCCTCTGGTCTTGTCGTTCTCCCACAGAGGGCATTCACGAATTTGGTGATCAGTTTCTCCACATTTGAAGCAACCTTGCTCAGTTTTGGAACTAGTGATTTTCTTGGCAAAGTTCCTTCCTTTCTGGTTTCCTGGTTTGAAGTTCCTATAGAGCTTTCTCATTCTTCTGACCAGCATGGCAGCCTCTTCTTCATCTGGTTCAGATTCATCGAGTTCCTCAGCCTTTAGAGCAAGTCCTCGACTTCTTGAGCTCTCGGGAACAGCAGCTCCAAGATGCAGTTCGTGTGTCATCAAGGAACCAGCAAGTTGTTCAATGTTGAACTTGGTGAAGTCCTTGGTCTCAAACAGTGCAGTGACCTTTGTTCTCCAGCGATCATCTTGTGGCATGCTTCTTAGTATTTTTCTTACCTGTTCATCTGTGGGAATGATTCTACCAAGAGAAACTAATTCATTGGTTATGTTAGTAAATCTAGTGAACATTTCTTGAATAGTTTCTTTTGGAAGCATCTCAAATCTTTCATATTTAGACATCAAAAGGTCAATTTTGGAACGCTTAACTTCATTAGTTCCTTCGTGGGTTACTTGAAGTAGTTCCCAAATCTGTTTTGCGTTCTTGCACCCCATGACTCTGTTGTGTTCATGAGGTCCAAGCCCGCAATGCAAGATTTTGACAGCCATGGCATTCATCTCATATTTATCAAAGTCTTCTTTAGAAAATTCAGACATTGGTTTAGGAACTACCTCGTTTTCAGCATTGGTCTTTGTTACCTCGAAGTCTCCAACTTCAATTACACGCCAAACTTGGTAATTTTCAGCTTTGATGAATATCTCCATTCTATTCTTCCAGTATGAGTAGAACTTGCCATTGAACATAGGTGGCCTTTGTGTCGAGTAACCTTCTTCCAGTTTCTCTTGTGAGTTCATACTTTCAGGAACTTGACTCAAACAGGGTTTCCTGTGTTTTGGTGAGTACTGGCTCTGATACCAACTGTTATTCCAGTAGGAACACGCACAAGAGGGGGGGGGGGTGAATTGTAATTAGAACTTTGATAAAGTTTCTTGCGGAACTTAAGAAACAATCAAGAAACTGAGAATAGAGAAGACAATAACAATAATTGTGAAAACTTCTTGATACTAATCAAGAAGAGAATTCTTTTATTATGGTAATGCCTCGATTACAATAATCTCTCCAACACAAGTTCCTCTCAAACTCGTGTTCCTCACAGTAATCTACTTCGATTACAACTCCTTAACTTCTCTCTCTCAGACTTAAACTCTAAGTCTAAACAGGATAACTCTATCCTTACTAATACAAAATATAATTCGTGTTTGGATAACTCTAGATATTAATAATGCTTTTGTGAGGATATAAGAAACTTAGGAACTTTGAATTAACTAGGACACAAACTGTTTTAGAAAATCTTAGACAAAACGTTTTTAGGAAAGCAAAAACTCTCAGAATGTTTGTGTGCTTTAAACCAAAAACGATTTCCCTTTTATAGTGTTTATCCTTAGGGTTAGTTCCCTTCAAAACCTCAACTGCTAACTGCCAGCACTTTGGTCTCCACGTCCCTTGACTTGAGGAACAAGGGGAAGACCACTTCCCACGTTCAGCCATAAAGCAGTTGGTGATTTGACTCAATCAAACCCTAAAACATTTCTTTAAAACAGATTTTATTTATCTACAAAAACTTAGGAGAATTTTTAGGAAAATAAGTTTTGTTTAAATAAAACGTAAATCTATTTTATATTAAATATGCAAAACTTGTTTTTATTTATGAAAATGTTTTCCATAAAAATCGCTTCCAATAAAATAAATGGCCTAATTAAATCATAAGTTCCTTGAGTACTCTATATACCATTAGCATAATTAATATTTACATAAAATTCTAAGCACAGTGGACTACCTAGACTTCATGTCTTCCCTTTGTCTGGAACTTGCAACTCAGAAGCTTCAGACGTTCCAGCCAAGGAACATTGATGAGTTCCTCTCTAGCTAACACAGGAACTCTTGGCTATGAGTCTGTAATAGTTCTTGTGGATATTCGGAACTCTTGATATGTAACTGTGTTGCTCCTCTTGTGACTTCAAACTGGAACAGATACAACTTCCAGCTCTGAAACTCCATTGACTGTTCCAAGTGTACCTCAGGAACTTCACCAGTTTATTCAAGTTCCTATCCTAATAGAAACTTGGTCATATGCCTGTTCAAAGTCATTTAGCAACCATAATCAGGAAGTTTGCAATATGTGTGTGTGTCATCAACCAAAACTTAGGAACAACATATTTCAACTAGCTTAGCTTCCCATTCAAGAAAATTTGCCAGGTTCAGCTTGACCATAAGCTCAGAACCTATGATGATGCTTTGATTGTTGTTTGCCATATTTAAAAACTACAATCGAAAAGAATAAACAAATAAATAACCTTTCACAGTTTCTCTTAATAAACTTAAATTCTAGCATACATGCATAATTCAATGTTTATTAAGCATTTTGTTCAAGTTATGTGTTCCGACAGGTGTGAATAAAATGATTCCAAGATCCTAAAATCATTGAAGAACTAAGCACAGTTTGTCGACTTAATCCTAAAACATCTTAGGTAAGCAAAAGCCTTTTGCTAATAGTCTAGAAACTATTCTTGGTTGATAGGTACGTCTAAGAACTTATTAGGTAAACCTATCGATTTTGCCACGACATAAAAGGACTCCTTACTTATATCGTTGAGTATCACCAAAACTAACATGTACTCACAATTATTTGTGTACCTTGCCCCTTTAGGACCAATAAGTAACACCTCGCTGAGCGAAAACTATTACTAGATTGATGTAAAGGATATCCAAGCAAGTGTATATTTTGGCATGGCACCTTTTAACTCAATTTTTAAGTTTGGAACTTAAGGCTCTTACTATGTTGGTTAGATTTTAAGTGAACTAAAATCCTTAATCATGCAACATAATCAAGCTTTTGATCTCATGCATTTTAAGACATATTTAAAAGCAATAAATAACTTAAAACATGCATAAGATAAATGTGATCTAGTATGGCCCGACTTCATCTTGAAGCTTTAACTTCAAAGTCCGTCTTGAAAATCTCCGTGGGAGGCACCATTTTCTTCAAATAGGATAACCTATAATTAAAACTAATTACAACTATTTGATGGTACGCAGACCATATTTGAATTGAAAAACAACTTTGGTCTTTTAGACCAATTACATTCAAATTAATGGTACGCAGACCATATTTTCTATCCTATTTGGGCCATACTAGTCACTTCATAACCTGCAAAACAGTACATATACAATATATACCATTCACCCATTCATTATCATGAATGGCCCACATAGCTGGTTAGTAAAACACATTATGCATCACGTAAACATTTGCAGCAATTAATCAAGGGCACCAATAATCTACCAATTATTCAGTCCTTATTAATTCTAATCAAGTTGTTTTAACCTTAAGGATTTGTAGACCTAATCAAGAGTTTATGACTAAAAGGGCTCCCACTTAAACCAATAAATTCATATGCTTTACTAATTTTAAACATAAAAATGTATTTCTAGTCTAACCGGAAACATACAAATTTAATTAAAATTTAAAGCTCATATAAATTTATAATTGAATCCAAAAAGTTTAATTTAATTTCAGTCGTATTTAAATTAGTTCATGATTTTAATTTTAGTAAAATAATTAGAATAAATAAAATTTATTATAATTACAATATTCAAAATTAAAATCCAAGAAAATAATTTAAATTATTAATTTTAAAATTAATTAAAATTACGTAAACTGAAATTTTCAAATTAAAATTTCAAAACGATCTAATCGCAACGCAACAACCCCACGCAACGTACGCCCATGGGCCACACGCACACAGCCATCGCTGGTCATGTGCGCGCAGCCCATGCGCTGCGTCGCATCGCTGCTGCTGCTTTCCCTCGCAAGGTATCACGCGAGCTGGTGCTCGCTGCGCGCGCCAGCATTCGATGCACGCGAGCCATCGCTCGCTACGCTCGCTCGCCAGCGCTCGCTTCATGCGAGCCAGCGCTTGCTTCATGCGAGCCAGCGCTTGCTGCGCGCGCTCGCCAGCGCTCGCTTTATGCGAGCCAGCGCTTGCCAGCGCTCGCTTTGTGCGGGCCATTGCTCGCCAGCGCTCGCTGCGCGAGGCATCGACGCTGGGCGTAGCAATCGTGGCACGCGAGCTTGCGCTCGCTGCGCGCGAGGCTCCGCACGCTTGCGCGAGGCAGTGCGCGCTGTGGCGCAGCTCGCTTGCTACCCACACGCGACTGTTGTGCCTTGATTTCGCCCTTGCCCATTCGTCCATTGCTCACAGCCCACGACACAAGGCAGGGCTGCTGCCTTGTGCTCGTGCACCATGGCCTTGCTCATTGCATTCGTGTCGTATGGGCGACGAGCTCCCTTGCTCGTCGTCACATGCCCGCACTATACAACACCCCTTAAGGGTAACACGTAGCGTCCATTGCTTTGTGCGTGCAAGTTATATGAGCGAATCGCATAAAATTTAAAAAATTTATATTTCAAATTAATGACAAATTAATAAATAATATTAATTTCATAATTTTAGGGCGAAAAATCGAAAATTTATTATTCAATTGATTTCCGATTAACATGGATTCAAGTCTAGGTCATAAAAATTTAAAATTTAACATAAATTTACAATTTTTATGGTGGTTTTTAATCATAGGTATCTAATTAAATTATAATTAATTATGAAAATCAAATTAATTCGAAATTATTCTAATTTTCAACAAATTAATCATAATTACAAATTAGATTGCATAATTAACAAGGCTAGGCATTCAAACTTGTTAAACATATACAGTAGGTCAATCAGAAATTCAAGATTTATCAACAAGAATCGCAAATATTTAATTTAACATCTTAAATTTACGAAATTTTGCATTCGAAAAACTAAAACCTCCGAAAAGTCATAGTTAGGCTTCGAATTTGAGAATTCTGGGTTCGGCAGAAAAAAAATTTTGTCAAAATTTTAGAATGCCTTTTACATGCGGAATTGACACAAAAATCACTCGATTTGGATGAGTAACGAAGAAACTGCCGAAAAACTGCGTACGTATAATTAAATAAACGCAATTTGCAATTAATTAACAATTACGAAAATTAATCACCCCTTTTAATTCTTGCAAATTTGTAATATTTAACCATGTTCATGCAATTTAGATTATGAAAATAATAAGAGGCTCGTGATACCACTGTTAGGTTATGATACATATGACAATTCATAAATCATGCGGAAAAACCATTAAGCTAGGAAAACATATTATTTACACATAATCATTTAGCATAGTTTAGATGCATACTCTTTGTTGCGTGCCTTCCCTAGCTGCGCCCGAACCGAACAAGAACAAGTCTTTAGGACTCCAAGTGTCGTCCCTCCGTAGATAGTCCACAGCACGTCCGGATCCGCCTTAAGGTTGACCAACTAGAATCGCCCTTAAGGTACTCTGAATTTTCGGCACTTTATAGGCGATTGTGTGACTGAATTTTGCTCTCAAAAACTCACTTTGAATACTTGAATGCTCTATGTAAATATGTGACCCTAGGCACCTATTTATAGAGTTATGGAAAAGGATTTGGAATCCTATTAGGATACTAATTTATTTAATTATAATCCTACTAGGACTCTAATTAAATAAACTAAATCTTTTAGGATTAGATTTAATCATATGACAAATCCCGGTAGCTTTAGGATTCGAGTAGCACACAAACACACACGCACGCACAGCAGCCCACGAGGGTCGCCATGCGCGCGCGCGCGCAGCCCGCGAGCTCGCAGCCCACTGCCGCAAGCCCACACGCTGCCGCAGCCTTGGCGCGCGCTGGGCCTGCCTTGCGGTGGGCCTGGCGCAGCCTTGGCTGGTGTGTTTGTGGCGCGCTGGCCTGCTGGGCGATGGCCCGGCTTCGTGCTGGGCCTTCGTCTGGCAGGCCTCGTCCGATGCTAATTCGTACGATGCGCTTCAGATTAATTTCCCGATTCCGGAATTCATTTCCGATACGAACAATATTCAACATTTCCGATTCCGGAATCAATTTCCGTTTCGAACAAATATTTAATATTTCCGTTTCCGAAATTATTTTCCGATTCCGATAATATTTCCGATTCTGACAATATTTCCGTTTCCGGCAATATTTCCGATTCCGGCAATATTTCCATTTCCGATAATATTTTCCGATACGTACCATGTTTCCGTTTCCGGCAACATCTACGACTTGGATAATATTTATATTTCCGATACGATCCATATTTCCGTTTCCGGCAATATCATCGTTTCCGGAGTATTCATTTCTTGCCTGTGAAGATCTCAGCTCCCACTGAAACCAAGATCCGTCGATTCCGAACATCCATAGATGGCGTATTTAATGCCATTAAATACTTGATCCGTTTACGTACTATTTGTGTGACCCTACGGGTTCAGTCAAGAGTAAGCTGTGGATTAATATCATTAATTCCACTTGAACTGAAGCGGCTTCTAGCTAGGCATTCAGCTCACTTGATCTCACTGAATTATTAACTTGTTAATTAATACTGAACCGCATTTATTTGACTTAACATTGAATGCATACTTGGACCAAGGGCATTATTTCCTTCAACAAGTTTTCCGGCAAGACTCCTCCCATTGTTCATACTCAAGGTATATATGTTCCAAGAGTTTTGAAGCTTGTTCTGGTTGCACTTTACGTTAATTAATATTTTATTCATAAGGTGAACTCAAGACACAACAACATGCCATACAATAAAAGCAAGCAAACAACACTCTTTGTTAATTCATTAGGACTTGTGATCAACATACAAGACTCAAGTGATATTACTCCCATTGTTCCTTCTCAATATACTATTGAGATAACCTGATATGCCAGTTAGCAAGCGGGGTGTGCACAAGGCACGAAAAATCCTTATTTCAATTCACATAGACTTCCCAAACATACCCTACAGACGGGGTAGAATAAATAGTGCAACGAGGCACCATTACTTGGCTCAAAATATGCTAGACATTACGTACAATAGCATAATAATAATCCCTTGCATGTGAAAAACAACCATACATGCATAAAAATACTTGAACATCATGCTTGATATTAAATTCAACGATTATAAATAATCACAACATGCTTGTTCACATATAATTCATAAATTCAATAATAATCCATAACATGTTTGTTCACAACATCAAACATGAACCCATAATAATCCAAGTCACATGATTCACAATAATAACGTATCACAAGGTCCTCATCTAAACGGTGGTCACCCTAGACATGTACATACCTCGAATATCTAAGTACGAGGGCCACTTTGCGAATCGTGACTCAAGATTAGAAATCACCTCCTGTCATTAAAATAATGAAAACCAATTATTATTCATGCTCACTAAATTTCCAGCAACTTTTATAAATCCTAAAACCCTTGAATTTGTTAGAAATTAATTGTCCATTAATAAAATAATAGTCTCAATTGAAAAACTAAAGTCCTAGTATGAAAACATTAATTTTCCACCTTTAAAATCATCAAAATCGACATTTTTATGCCTTGAAAAAATTCTGAAAATTATATTTGATTTCCATAATTGAAATTAACATTAAATTATGTAAATATATCAATGAATCATTAAGTTGGGATTAAAACCCTAACCCTAATTTGTCATAAAACTTACTTTAAGCCTTTAAAAATCGACACTTTATTAAATACACGAATCTGAAAATTGTAGTACTTCAATATGAAATACTCCTATTAATCCAATCATACAAATCATCAAAATTAGGTGTTCATAACTGATCCCGGCAGTTTAATTAATCAAAAATCAATAATAATAATAATATATTTTAAAATACGGAAATGAAATAGAATAGGCAAGGAAGAAGAAAATTATACCACACCGACATATACCACAGTATCACGAATTGAATATGATTGGGCGCAAAAGATCAAAGGAATTTAGAGTATAATACACGACAACACCCATGACTTGTGTGTGTGCGTGTGGTGCGCAACGGACAGCAACACGGGAAGGGGCGCAGGCTGCTTGCGAGCAAGAGGGAGCACGGAGTGTGCGAGTAGCTGGGCGTCGAAGAAACAAAGCCGGGCAGCAGCAACACTCGGCGAGGGCACGAGTGTTGTGCGACGAGAGAAAATAGCGATGCGCAACAGGAGAGGGAGAGAAGGCACGAGTGTTGTACGGGTGATGCATGAGCACGAGCAGCAACAAGGCAGCGAGGGGGAGCAAGATGAGTGCATGAGGGTACGAAGGCACGAGGCAGCGACGAGGCACGAAGTGGTCGGCTGTTGTGCGCGAGTAAGGAGAGGGACGAGAGAAAGAGAGAGGACCCAGGTGTGTGGTGCAAGAAAGAGGAGAGAGAAAATTAATGAGGGAGTGGGGATAAATTTAATGAAGTGGGGTATTTATAGGCTTCCCCAATCCCTAATGGGCTAGGCTTATGAATTAGACATTGGGCTTTGCAAAATAGGAGGTCGAGTTTGAATTAAGAATTGAAATTAGAAATCTTAGTTGGGCTCAACTACTAGAACGAGTTGGGCTCGGATTTAATTCAAACCATTTAAAATCAAAACCCAATTAAATTTCCCTACTTCAAATAATAAATTCCTTTCGTAATTAATTAAAATCATAATTATTTTAATTAAATAAAAATACATTTAAATGCAATTTAATTTCCATAAATCATAAAAAAGCTTTATAAATATAATAAAATATATTTATAAATACAGAAAATTACGAGGTATTACACGTTCCGATCCGCCTTAGGTTCAACCAACTTGGATATCGTCTAAGGTATTATGCACTCGGGAACTCACTATAAGTGATAGGCAAGAATATTGAATTTGTTGAATTCAAGTTGTGATGTATGTTATAAACTTATGATCATGGATCACATATTTATAGGGGAATACAGTAGTCATATCCTACTAGAATTAGATTTTCTAAAACCCTTAGAATCATGATTTAAGTTATCTCAAATACTTAGTCTTTTAGAAACATCTAAATAGTTAGGTATTAGGATTATCATAAAGTTCTAAACTAAGTAGGATAAGGAAAACGGATAGCTAGTGGGCCAAGCTACTTGCCGCACAAGTAGCCTTGGCGCCCAAGCATTTATTGTCTCACACGCCAAGGTTGTGGGCTGCTTGCTTTCTTGCCACCCACGCCATGATGCAGTCTGCCCGTTGCCTGGCTGCCTTGCCGCCCACACTTTGCTGCGGGCTGGCTGTCTTGCCGCCCACGCTTGGCTCGCAGCCCATGCGCTAGACGCTGGGACTTGTGCTTGGCGTTGGCTCGTCGAGCGATGGGCTGGCTCTCTTGTCGTCCTGTCGCTCGTCGTGCTTCCGATTCGAACAATCTTTACGTTTCCGATAATATTTCCGATTCCGGCCATATTTTCCGATTCCGACAATATTTTCCGATTTTGACAATATTTCCGATTCCGATAGTATTTCCGTTTCCGACAATATTTCCGATTACAGCAATATTTCTATTTCCGTTAATATTTTCCGAAATGAACCATATTTTCGTTTTCCGGTAATATCTTCGACTTCGATAATATTTATATTTCCGTTATGAACCATATATTCGTTTCAAGAAAAACATCTTCATTTCCGACAAATATTATTTCTTTGCCTTTTGATGATATTAGCTCCCACTGGAACCAACATCCATCATTTCCGAATGTCCATAATTAGAATATTTACCGAATATTATATTCACCTAAATACTTGATCTGTTCACGTACTATTTGTGTGACCCTACGGGTTCAGTCAAGAGTAAGCAGTGACATTAATATTATTAATTCCACTTGAACTGAAGCGGTCTCTAGCTAGGCATTCATATCACTTGATTTCACTGAATAATTAAGTTGTTTAATTAATATTGAACAGCATTTATTAGACTTACCATAAATGCATTAAATGCAAACTTGGACCAAGGGCATTATTTCCTTCAGTCTTCCACATGTCCTTAGGGACAAGTGTGCATTTCATAACTCCTTTACCGCTTGATTCTTGCTCATGAACATAAGGTAAGTGTAGTCATCCTTCTTATGTCCAGAGGTTTTTTTTCGGTGTCAGATTTCAACTGATCAAATAAGTAGATAATCACAGCCTATGATTCATCTGAGCACGGCCATGCATTTTACAGTTTCTAGCTCTTTGACTGGTCTTGTACAACTTTTGGCATCTCTTCCCGATTTAAGTAATCTAGCGATCTTGAGGTTAGAATTCATTTGATAGGTGATTACCGAGCGTTGCTGTTATAGTCTCCTTTTATGGTGCGACATTTGACAACGTCAAAGTAACCAGTTCTCAAACAAGTAATCTCAAATCACTCAGGTATTGAGGATTAGTGTCTAATAATATAATGAAATTTAGTTATGGAAGATTTTCATCTCTTACAGTAAAGTTTCATAGGTCTGTTTGATACCAATATTACCAAGTAAGTATCTATGCAAATGATTGCGACATTGCCATGACCACATAGTTCAAGAAACAGAACTACTAGTCATCTTGCATTTTAGTAATCTAGTGTTTACTATGCGTCCGCCTTTATAGAAAACTTCCGACCAGGGACCTATCATATGCCTTGTTGAGGTCGATCTTGAGTATAGCAGCATATTCCTTCCCTTTGTTCCTTTTCTTCACAACGGTCATCATTTCATGAGCTAGCAAGCAATTATCAACAAGTAATCTTCCCGGAACGAATTCATTTTGGAAGTCTCCAACTATATCAGACACTACAGACTTCAGTCTGAGTACCATCGTCTTTGAAATGATTTTGTACATAGTGTGTTGCAAAGACCAATTGGTCTGAACTGTGATGCGGACTCCAGTCTGATTGTCTTTGGAATATGAGCGACGCTCAAGTGCTCAAGTGTAGTAATCTCCTCTTGGTGACGACTCAGTGTATAAAGAAATTAGTCCCACTATCATTTTGTACATTAAGCACCACTCTTTCATTCTTACTTTAATGAAATGAAGTTTCCTTTGTATCACAAAGAGATTAGAGCCTTGCACTGTTTTGTTCCACTTCTCATCCACCATACTAATGATTGGTTCCATGATCATTGCCCACACTCCCATCTTGTAAGGACGTTGCACTTCTTATAGCTGTTGATGTCTGCAAACATTTGGTAGTAATTTTGATGCGTCAGCAATTTGGGCTTTTGATCCATTATCAATCACACGTGTCTTGCTGAAATGATATGTCAGGATTGTTGTTTTGGTCATCACTTCTTTTCTCCCTATTTTCATCTCTCTTTATTTTTAATTATTTTTTTCCCCTTTCTCTCACCTCATGCCGAGTCACAACCAAACGTTGACCTTGCTCTTAATGATTAACGTTTTGAAATGAGCAGAATAAGAAACACATTTTTACAGATGAATGTATATTTGGCCTGAAAAATAATAACTCCAAAGACATATATGTGAATTCTGAAAGTTGATCCTTTTCGGAAAAAAAGAAATTTAACCTTTTCTGATAAAATTATTAAGAACGGTTGTATATACAAGCAATGTATTGATCGAAAGGCAAACACATTTACAGGAAAAAAGATATTACTGCTCATTGTGGCGTGTAGATCAAGTTTGAGTGAGCAGAATTATACTAATTGATGTCCTGCTCATAGTGGCAAGCCTGCATCAAGTTTGAGAGAATTAGCACTTTGTATTTCATAACATTTTTCTCTGCGTTATGTCAACAAGAATTTCGTGAACTGTTGCTTCACCTACTGAATGCCTTTATATGTTCTTCTCCACTGTATGAAAGATTACTGAGTGACAAGCCAGAAGTCGGCTGTTAGCCAAAAGGTGTGCGTATGAGTCAGATGACCATGTCATTTTTTGTTTTTCTTTGGGTAAGAAAATGGGAGACGGGGGACTTTAGCTGCTAAACAATTTTTCAAGTGTCTCAAAAGAAAGTTGGCAGTGATATTTTTGCTCATTAAAAAGGGAACTGACATCTAGATTAATAGGGGCACAACAGACATGAATGCATGCTTACCATGATTTACAATGAGTCATACTCTCATGCCAGTACTAGCTACTCAGACTTTTTCACCAAACTGAGAAGCACGCCAGTAGTAAGACTCGTTGCCACAAAACCAAGAGATACTTCTGTTCCAACATGGAATCCTGAAATAAAAGTAAAAGGAGAGAAAAAGAAATTAAATTTAGACAAAAAAGGAAAACTAGGAAAGAATTTTTTGTGTAAAAACACCCACCAAAGTAATCAAGGATCATCTTCAGCCCAATAAAGCCTAGTACAACAGCAATGGAGGGCTGAAACAAAACAAATCGAAGCTGTCTTAGTATTTTATTCAGTAGCAATAAAGAATTAACACAAGGCATTGCAGCGACTTGGTCATAGCCAGGTATATCCACATACTGCATTATATTGACACAAATTATTCAAACAGCACCAATGGTGAAGAATATTTTGAATTCCTTTTCAGTTGACATATTTTCTTCCAAGCCTTCACTGAGTTTGCTGCATATTTTTCCGAAAATGATTCACCACGGTTTCTAACATGCAGCATATTACCTAAATCTGTATGAATATACAAGAAATAAATATGTCTTAACAATGAACCAGAAAAGTTCATTCACCTGCAGATATTCCAAGTCGGCCATGCTTTCAGAAATAAGAGTATATAACGACCTTAAACCTGCATTCAAATTTATATCATCAGTACATCTAAATACTATAAATATAAAATGATAACCAGTCAATATAAGTAAAGCATGCTTTCAAGCACTGGAGCTAAGGAAACTAATGCTTCGTATGTACCAAATCCTTTGATTCCACTTTAGCAATTACCACAGAATTCAAGCAAACAATATGAACTCTCTGTTTCACCTAAATCTAGCATAGACAATTTACAATGGACTTAAAGGTCCCCAAATGGGGCATGGCTAAATAGCCCATATAGTTTCTTTCAGATTACCATTTCTCTTAGACCATTAGTTGAACTACATACTACCTCGTCGGATGGAAGCCTGAAATTTTTTTTTCAGAATACTGTTGTGTGGGGTCTTTGTGTGGTATACGCTTACGACCCGTTTGGTAGCCGGCCATAAATGGCGTGAATGAGAATGAATTTGTAAGGAAATTCAATATCCATTCCCATGGTAATGTTAGTTCACTCAAAATTACCTCTTTTTCTTTACAAATTTCCATTACCATTTTGGGAGTGGAATTAGGTGGGAATGCAAATCTATACTACTATTTTTATAACGGAAAGATTCGCAAGAAATCTAGCGTGCCACATGTCAAATCTTCAATTCTATACTACTATTTTATAACAGGAAGATTTGCAAGAAATTTAGCCTGCCACGTGTCACATCTTCAATTTCAATTTTTTTTTAAAAGAAAACCATCCATAAACATTGTGGAATTTCAATAGCCTTTTGTTACATTTCTCTTCAAATGTCATAAACTTTCCGTTTCTTTTTCATTTCGTTTCCGATTCCCTTCGGTTTCAAATCCTTAATTATCTTCCCTTACTTCTTTCCCCCATTAAATTTTACTCTAATTTTATTTTTCTTTCCCTTCTCCCTTTCGCCAAATCTGAAATTTCGAACCAAGCAACTTACTTTTTTTGAATTTACTTCCTTGCAAGACATTTAAGTCAAAGATTTTGCACAACAAATTGCTCTCTACTCAAAGTCGGAATTATGATATTTATAATTTGAGTAAGAATGTCTTGGTTTTAATATTATACTTATATAATTTATAGGATAAATTGATTCTAAAAATACAACCTTTAATCGATCTGCTTAAAAATGGCTGACTTAAAAATGGCTGACTTTCCGTTTAACTAAGAATAACACAACCTTTTAGACTTGTCTTCTTTTAAAGGGTTCCCCTCATAAATGACTTTCACCCCTTTTTAAGCAGATCGCTTAAAGGTTGTATTTTTAGAATCAATTTTTCCTAATTTATAATTGCCCGAAAAATACATAATTTATTTAACAAATTAACTCATGCGTTGCATGGGCCAAAGACTAGTTTAAGAAGAAAAACACCAAGTTTGTGACAAAAATTCATTACCATGGACTCATGATATTATTTTCCTTCCAAATAACACTTAGATTTATTCTCATTCCCACTATTCATCACTGGCTACGAAACAGGCCGTTAAGGCATTGCTAGTTTCACGTTATCAATGATTTTCCATCAGTTGTTCAATGTGCTTACCATCTCAACTTAGTGTTTGGCAGAAAATTAATATTTTCTTTCCAAGTTAATACTTGTATTACTTTCTTCCATCATGCTGTCAAAATGTCAATAATATGTTCTCCCACCTAGATAGTAGCTCACTACACAAAAAAGTTATTGGCTTTAATTGGTGATGAAAAAGTACCAGCAAGCCTAAATAGCACTCTCAAACATTCACCAGGCCAGTGATCAGAAAGACTCATAATGAATGAAATATTCAATGTTGATTTGGAAGCTAACACCAATGTATTATTTGTTCAACTTACTGAGACAATAAAGGACAAAGAACAAAATATCACCTAAGATGGCAAAGAGATTGGATGAAAATACTATGAAAGGATCTCGAGTTACACCGAACACAGCTGGTATTGAGTCAACCTACATGTAACAGATATAGGCAGACAAAAAACTTATTAGTAATTCGTTCATGATCTAAGCAAGGTTGACCATCCATCAAGTTAACATGAAATTAAAAGCCATGACATGAGATAAAGAACCTACGGCAAAAGCAATATCACTCAACTCAATAACTGCTACAGTGAGAAGTAAAGGTGTAGCCTGCCCAAAAGTTTAGATGCCTGTTAGAAACCAAATACAATTACTGTACAAAGGAAACATAAATGCACACATAGATAAGAAATATTTCACTACTTATCGAATCATCTAAGCAAAACAAAAGGTAACGTGATTGGCAGAAATCTGCTCAACTAGCACAACTTCATACACCTTTATGAGGGAATGAAACATGCTGATGTTTCCTTCTTTGTTCAGTGGGCTTTAATCTCAAGTAGAAACCCCTAAAATTTGAAGCGAATAAAATTAATATTTTTTGAGAGATGGCGACATCATTAGAAGATTTTTTGGCCAGAGCATTTACCTTTTCTTCAATTGTTATTAACATTTACATGGTGTATCTGTCCTCTGTCCTTTGCACTAATGATAACTTCCAATTTTATTTCAGAGCAAGTGTAACGAGCCGAGCTGGCGAGCTTGAACAATCCCAAGCTCGGTCTCAGATCGCTCAATTAGCAGCCCTAGCTGATGCAAGGACTTACTATTTTTGGATGACAACGAAACCCCTAGACTAGTTGATCTAATGGATGACCCTATTGCCTTTATTATTAATACAACAACAACAAAGCCTTAATCCCAAAATGATTTGGGGTCGGCTAATATGAATCGTCGTAGGAGATCGTCATTGTCACCAATCAAACCAGAAAGGAGCAGGAAGTAAAAAGAAAAAAAACAAGAAAGAGAAAGTGGAATTAATGAAAGTAAGATAAGAGAAAAATGTATATATATATATATATATATATATATATATATATATATATATATATATATATATATATATATATATAGAGGAAGGCTCTCGTGAGAACACTTCCTTACGGTGAGAACACTTTCTTACGGTGAGAACACTTTCTATAATGGCATTTTCGTAATTAATTATAACAAATACCCCCAATTTATTTTTTCACGACACTTTTTTTTTTCATTTCAGATTCATCTCTCTCTCTCCAATTCTTCCCCCTCTCTCTCTCTCCAACTCTCTCGCCGTCGGTCGCCACCAACACTCGCCGGTCGCTGCTCGCCGGTCAATTCTCGCCTCTCGCCGCCGATGATCGCCTCTCTTCGCCGCCGCTGATGATCGCCTCTGGCCGCCGCCGATGGCAGCATTTCAATCGCAATTACAATCGGTAAAATCGAACCAGAAATCCATCAATTTCACCGCTGTTCGAACAAATTCTCCATCTCGCGGTGATTTCTTCTCGTTGCTCGCCGCCGCTCAAACAAATTCGCCGATGTTCGAACAAAATCGCCGGTCGCGAAACCTGAACTCGAACCAAAAATGCTGGTGGCGGTGGTTGTGTTTCGCGAATCAGGTAAACACAATTCCAATTCAGCAATTCTCATTCGATTTTTCTTTAAAATCGATTTCAAAATCAGTTTCATTCAATTTCTTAATTTCAAAATCAAAATCTATTTCAATCGATTCTTCGACCGGCGCCGCTCATTGCTCGCTGCTCTCAGTTCGCCGCTCGCAGCAATCCGGCCACATATCATCTCCTCCTTCCTCCTCCAATTCCGATTATATTTTCGCAGCAATTTTGATTATCTCCTCTCGCCGACGACGCTGGTGGCCTCTCACCGCCGCCGCCGCTGCTCGCAAGAATTCAATCACAGTTCCTTGTTCCTTGTTCCTCCACCACGTCCCCTGTTTTGGTTGATTTTTATTTTGTAATTCTTCTTAGATTTGTTTCAAATGAATTATTCCAAATTTTGGTTTAGTTATCAATTTTGTAATTTCAATAACTTATTTTATTGATTTATGTGGTTGATTTATTTTTTCAATTCGCATTATAATTTGATTGAATCTCTTGATAATTAACTTGTACCGCTTTTATTGTGCTAGGAAAGCATATAATAAATTTAGAACATGTTTGAATAAATTTAGAACATGCTTGAATAAATTTAGAACATGGTTGAACAAATTTAGAACATCGTGAATAAATTTAGAACATGCTTGAATAAATTTAGAACATGCTTGAATAAATTTAGAACATGAGCTTAAAAATTTAGAACATGATTGAATAATTTTAGAACATGAGCTTACAAATTTAGAACATGGTTGAACAAATTTAGAACATGGTTGAACAAATTTAGAACATGGTTGGACAAATTTAGAACATCGTTGAATAAATTTAGAACATGCTTGAATAAATTTAGAACATGCTTGAATAAATTTAGAACATGAGCTTACAAATTTAGAACATGGTTGAACAAATTTAGAACATCGTTGAATAAATTTAGAACATGCTTGAATAAATTTAGAACATGCTTGAATAAATTTAGAACATGAGCTTACAAATTTAGAACATGGTTGAATAATTTTAGAACATGCTTGAATTAATCTAGAACATGAGGTTAAAAATTTAGAACATGGTTGAATAAAATTAAAACATGCTTGAATAAATTTAGAACATGGCTGAACCAATTTAGAACATTGTTAAATAAGTTTAGAACATGGTTGAATAAATTTAGAACATGATTTTGAAAATTTAGAACATCGTTGAATAAATTTAGAACATGCTTGAATAAATTTAGAACATGCTTGAATAAATTTAGAACATGCTTAAATAAATTTAGAACATGAGCTTACAAATTTAGAACATGGTTGAATAAAATTAAAACATGCTTGAATAAATTTAGAACATGGCTGAACCAATTTAGAATATAGTTAAATAAGTTTAGAACATGGTTGAATAAATTTAGAACATGAGTTTGAAAATTTAGAACATTGTTGAACAAATATAGAACATAGAGAGTGTAAAAGTGTTCTCACCATAAGAAGTGTTCTCACATAAGGAGGTGTTCTCACCGGATCCCTCCCCTATATATATATATATATATATATATATATATATATATATATATATATAGAGAGAGAGAGAAAGGCTCCCGTAAAAACACTTCTTACGGTGAGAACACTTCTTACGGTAAGAACACTTTTTAGACCGTTGGATTGTTTCTAATCTGACCGCCCAAAATGAATCGATTTTAACAAATCTGGACCTTTAAATATTTACGGTTGGGATTAAAAACAAAAATAATTTTTTTTTCAGATTTTTTTTTTCATTATTTCACACTCTCTCTCTTCAGTTCCTCTCCCTCTCTCTCTCTTTCGAACACCACCAACATCAGATCGTCGTTTGCTGCCGCCGTTGCTCGCCGGTCGCCGTTCACCGCTCGCCGCTAGCCTATCGCCGGCCGCCGCTCGTATCCCGCGGTTGTGGCGGTGGTTGTTCTCTCTCTCTTCAATTCCTCTCTCCCTCCCATTTTCGAACACACATCCGGCCACCGCTCGTAGCCGCCACCACCACCAACATCCAGCAACATCCTCCTCGCGGTGATTCCTTCTTGCTGCTCGCCGGCCGCCGCTCGCTGTCGCTCAAACAAAATCGCCGGTGTTCGAACAAAATCGCCGGTCGCCGAACCTGAAATCGAACCATAAATGGCGGTGGCGGTGGTTGTGTTTCACAAATCAGGTAAACACAATTTCAATTCAGCAACTCTCATTCGATTCTTCGTTAAAATCGATTTCAAAAATCAATTTCAATTGATTTCTCAATTCCAAAATAAAATCGATTTTAATCGATTCTTCGAATACGAAATTATTTCAATGGTGCCGGCGCCGCTCTCAGTAATTCGGCCACATAGCATCTCCTCCCTCCTCCAATTCCGATTATATTTTCACAGCAATTCCGATTATCTCTTCAATCAGCACTTTCAATTCAAAATTAAATTCACAATTATATATTTAGTGTTATATACTTGGACTAATTAATAATTTCTTTAAAATTATCTAAATATAACAATATATATACCGTTATAATTGCATCTGAGAAGCCAGAGCTAAAATATCAGCACAAGAAACAACACCAGGGAACTCCTTTTCTATAGCGGACTTTATTGCGTTCATGACTTCAAATCCTCGAATTGTTGACTAAATTTAGAAACAAGCTAATGCTTGAATAAATTTAGAACATGTTTCAATGAATTTAGAACATGCTTCAATGAATTTAGAACATGTTTGAATGGATTTAGAACATCATTATATAGATTTAGAACATGTTTGAATGGATTTAGAACATGCTTAAATAAATTTAAAACATGATTGAATAAATTTATAACATGTTTAATAATTTTAGAACATATTTGAATTAATTTAGAACATGAGCTTGAAATTTTAGAACATGTATATATGTATATGAGTTGACTAGGTTCTCGTGTTCTAAATTTAAAACATGCTTGAATAAATTTAGAAATGCTTGAACAAATTTAAAACATCGTTGAATAAATTTAGAACAAGAGCTTGAAAATTTAGAACATTTGTATATGTGTTGGCTAGGTTTTCATGTTCTAAATTTAGAATATGGTTGAATAAAATAGAACATGGTTAAATAAATTTAGAACATCGTTGAATAAATTTAGAACATGCTTGAATAAATTTAGGATATTCTTGAATAAATTTAGAACATGGGATTTAAAATTTAGAACATGCTTGAATAAATTTAGAACATCGTTAAATAAATTTAGAACATGCTTGAATAAATTTAGAACACGAGCTTGAAATTTTAGATCATGGTTGAATAATTTTAGAACATGCTTGAATTAATATAGAACATGAGCTTGAAATTTTAGAACATGGTTGAATAAATTTAAAACATGGTTGAACAAATTTAGAACATGGTTGAACAAATTTAGAACATCGTTGAATAAATTTAGAACATGCTTGAATAAATTTAGAACATGAGCTTGAAAATTTAGAACATGATTGAATAATTTTAGAACATGCTCGAATTAATTTAGAAAATGAGCTTAAAATTTTGGGACGTGGTTGAATAAAATTAAAAAATGTTGGAATAAATTTAGAACATGGTTGAATAAATTTAGAACATCGTTGAATACATTTAGAACATGGTTGAATAATTTTAGAACATGAGTTTAAAAATTTAGAACATGGTTGAATAAAGTTAGAACATGGTTGAATAAATTTAGAACATGATTGAACAAATTTAGAACATGGTTGAATAAATTTTGAACATGATTGAACAAATTTTGAACATGTTTGAACAAATATAGAACATGTTTGAACAAATATAGAACATGGAGAGTGTAAAAGTGTTCTTACCATAAGAAGTGTTCTTACCTAAGGAGGTGTTCTTACCGGATCCCTCCCCTATATATATATATATATATATATATATATATATATATATATATATATATATATATATATATATATATTATAGAAGAAATATTGTAAGAAATAATAAAAAATAAGTAAAGTTTAAAATAAATGAATAAGTAAAATAAGTACATTTCAAAATAGCATGTAGAATTAAAAATAAAATTTAAAAGAATTTTACAAATAAAATAAAAATTAAAAATTAAAATTAAAAAATTAAAAAATAGAAAGAAACAGAAACATGAAAGTTGTATAAGTCAAATGAAGTCATCAACGTATATTCTCTCCCTCCACTATGTCCTATCCAACGCCATATTTTCCTCAATCCCAAGAAAGCTCATATCATGCTCAATCACCTTCCTCCAAGTTTTCTTAGGTCTTCCCCTACTACTTGCAATTCTATCACTTTGTCACCTTTATTATTAATGAGGCACAAAAAGTTTTTCTGATTCACTTTTTTTTATGGGGATGAAGAGGTTAACAACAATAGAATTATCATTATCATCATTATCATTACCCCATTGCCTCAAAGAGGCTCCCGTAAGAAGCGGGGTAAGGGGGGTCGGGTGTACGCAACCTTAACCCTGCAATTTCAGAGAGGTTGTTTCCAATTGACCCAAAAGCAATAATAGGACGACAACGGGACGACCATCTTCTACTTCATTGAAAGGAGGCGAAGAGGTTTTAAGAGCCATTTTGATTTAGTCCATTACATCCCACGGCCAAAAGAACAAATGAAACTTTGGCTCCATCGGAAATGGACAAAGGTTAACAACAATAGCGTTAACAACAATAGCATTACATATTATTTTTGTATGACAACGAAACCCCTCGACTAGTTGGTGTAGTGAATGACCTTATTACCTTGATTATTAATGAGGCACAAACAGTTTTTTTTATGCATTTTTTTTAATGGGGGTGAAAGAGGTTAAAAACAATAGCATTACATAATGAAGCTCATACAATGACAATCCAATTAATCAAGTACTTCCTCCGTTCCACAATAGATGCATCATTTCTCATTTGCGCACTATTCATCAATCAACTTTGACAACCTTTCTTTCACTGTTGTGTAAGAAAAAAAACATAGTCAAGTGTGATCTTGTTAAAATCGTATTAATGCAAGGATTCCAAATATCAACTTTTTATAATTTTTACTTATACGCATTTAGAGACATTAATGTTCAAATAAGCGCGTTGGCATACGTGCAATGAGAAATGATGCATCTATTGTGGAACAGAGGAAGTAGATAACTGTTGGAACACTCCAGTTTGTACAAGCTGTTCACTATAAGCATCCATGAACAAAGAAATTAATAACCAATGTTGATTTGTGACTAACCTTCCACACACCATTGTCGATTGTGAAAAACCGATTGCCATCATAATTAGCTGCAAAGTTGAGAAGATGGGAAATGAGAACTTTGGACAATGAACACCGACAGCAAAGTGTTCACTATAATAATCAACCTTACAGTCTTACAGCATTGTAAATCAAGTATTCTAGCAATTATATTTACTTGAAACAGGCTTTTGTCTGGTAACTGATTCAGGTGACTAATATGACAAGGTAGATGAAAATTTCTGCTAAAGTTTCAATTAAAATAAAATCATAAAATTTCATCTACATAAACAACTTCTTCGTTCTACCAACCACTCATGTAATCATCTTACAATCAGCCACCTTACCAGTTTCAGTTACTACCTATTTTTGTTAATGCTTAGTTGTATCAGATTCAGCTTCATTTCAACCAGTGTTGCCAAACATAGCCTTTATTGTAACTTAGGACCCTTTACCAAGAATATAGTCAAATTGAACTAGTCTAGAACATGTATAATCATCAACCATGATCCACTTAGCTCTCTGCAGAAAACAAAGTCTACTTTCTTAAGGTGGTCCTGTTTCAAGTGAGTCAACCAGACAGTAGCAATATCAAATTAACAGAAACTTTTTAATTCTTTGCTCTATTTCTCTCTGAAGACCAAGAATATAAATTTAAACTTCAGCGCTTATCCTTGTACTTCTGGACTCTGGAGGTAAGAGAACTGATTCAACTGTTTTCCATACGTTCAATGATTCAATATCTCAGTAAACTTTCTGATATGATACCTTAAAAATTCTCCATTCCCCTAATCAAATCAGTGTAGGCTCTCTCACAGGACTAAGTCTATTATCTAGCTTCTCACCACAGGCACCAAATCTTGACTAAGATCAACAAAATAAAAAGAAAATCAGCACCGAGACGTTAGAGACACTTATCAGGTCGAAAGACTCAAAACTGAAGCTATCAGAGTATCAGACTATTAACATCGATCATGGCCTCACTGCAACTCTATGAGGGTTAACCACAGCTTTCTGGTATACTGCGGCTGCTTGGCCTGCTTAAAAGTGATTGAATTGGTTGTAACTGGATAATCTTAGCATTCTCAAAATCGTTATAAAGCTGGCTACACAGCAATGCATTATTGTCAGTTACAGAAAGTACTATTAAAAAGAATATGAAATTCTCATTGATAACACTTAGCAGTATTTCCGAGTCCATATAACATAAAAGTAGACACGAAATGGAAATGGAAATGGGAAATGGGAAAAGGGAGATTTGACACTTTGTAAGTAGAAGATGATGTTGATCTAAGTATGCTGCATGCATCAGCAGAACAATATAAATAATTCCGTGCAAAAAAGTAATCCAAACTACAAAATATACACTAACAACCCCATCTAGGGAAGCTAAAATCAAGATCATGATTCCACTGACATTTCAACTTTCTACATCAGGTTGGAGCAATTGAAGTACTGGACTGTAACACTCGGGCTCAGCCCCGACAAGAGTACCTGTCCTGATGTTAGACTCAATAATTTCATGGATAATGCACATGTTTTTGGTCCAAAACAAAGTGTCAAGATTTTCAACCTAGTAAATTGTCCACACTCTACAGAGTTTAATATTCGACAAAAGAAGAAATGAAAAGATCCAGCAACATAGGATTAGAATGGGGTTAGATAACCAGTGTGATCTACCAGAGATATATTATAGTAGGATCTACGACTTGTTGAACTTTTCTGGACTTGGCTCTTGGCCTTACCACCAATTTGATTATTGAACTTTGCCAAGTTATGGAAATATTTACAATTAAATTGATTTTTTTAGTCTCAAAAATCTACATGCAACATTTAAAACAAAAATGAACAGATTTGCCAAAATAAAACCTTCTATAAGACACGCCTTGTCAAAAACTAATTTATAAAGAAAGGTTTTGAGATACTACCTTTGAAGATACTTTTTTCGCAAACATATACCACAAGTTGACCAACTCTTTGGAAGTTGACTTTTTCTTTTTTCCTCTGTTCTCTTCCTTTTCCTACTTTTCTAACTCACCTTTCGTTATCCTATATTTTGTTCCCTTTAATTCTTTTGATCAAACAGTTCTAGATCCAAGAGGCCAAGATTCATCATTTCATAAAATCTCACCAATCCAAAGTTGATGAAGATGGCGATGATATTTCTAGCAAGATGATCAACCAAAGAAAATGGAGCATGGGTTCAACATTAAGCAAACCATGGAGCATGGGTTCTGTAATTGTAGTAATTTCCAACATCCTTTTTTATATAAAGTAATTTTTGACAAAAAGGGTCTTATAAAAGATTGGTTCAGGCGAATTTTCCAAAAAACAATGGCAGGGAAAGCAAGACAGCAAGTTAGTTAGCTTTATAAATAGAAGATAATACAAGCGTCCCAGAGGCTCGTTCTCTCCAAAGTGTAAACTAAAACCAAAGAAAATTTTCAATAATGTTCTTCATGGCTTCTTTCTCCCTATCCTTCTTATATATAGCATTTCCCACAGTTCATTTCCTTTCTTCTTGAAATCTGGCTCACAAGGTTAGGATTGGGCAGAGATAATTGGCAATAATGAGAAAAACTCATGGTTACGGATTGATTCAATCTTCTACACACCCCCTTCCCCCCTAGGAAAGAGGGGGGAAAAAGGCTTCCAGTTTAATATAAATGGCTATAGGCAATCGTTGTATACTATAATGTTCCTCCGGTTTTTTTTTACTTGCAACACTTTGGTTTTTGCACTATTCACATACACTACTTTGTTTATCTTTGATGATTATACTTAAGGTAAAACATATTCATGAGAGATTCGTCATAATGCATTTTCTGAATATTAACTTTTTATATTTGTACTTATTGTTAATTAAAGATATTAATTGTTCAAGTTGTGCAGTGACAAATGTGATAATGAAGTATTGCAACTTGCAAGTAAAGAGAAATGGAGGAAGTACGTCATAAATGCCACAAATTTAAAGCTCTTCAAGTTTCAGTGTTATCGCGAGAACTATCAAATCCTTGTATTTTCATTTTACATTTTTACTGATTAAAAATTTCGTTTTTGTTCGTCCCATTCATTGGTTTGCATTGGACTCCCTTTCCACTGAATATGTTTTACAAATGGGATTTTTCATGAAATGCCCCTGAGGTTTGCCTTAATGCACCAAATACCCCTAAACTTTCCAGAATGCACCAAATACCCATGAGGTTTTGAAAAATAATACAAAATGCCCACAAGGCTAACGGACATTAAGTCTCCATTAGCGTATGTTTACCCTTTTGCCCTTAATCAACCATTTTAACTACTAATCCTAACATTAACCCTTAATTAAAGTAAATAAAAAAAATCAATTAACCTCAAAAAAATCAATTAACCCCAAAAATAATAAATTAACCCCCAAAAAATCAATTAACCCAAAAAAATCAATTAACCCCAAAAAAAAACAATTAACCTCCAATTTTTCCTGTTTAGAACCTTCACCACCACTAACCACCCGCGCCACCACCGCCTTAATTGCTGCAGACGACCCGCAACCACCGCAACACCACGCCCTCGTCTTCCTTTCCTTCTCTCGCGCTTCCTGTCTTCTTCTCCTCCGCGCTGGCCGCAGCCACGCAGCACCACCCCAGCCGGCGTACTCCTTTTGCCTTGTCGGCGTGACGCCGCGCCCAAGCCTGAGCCGCGGCGCCCTTCTTCCTTCCTCGTCGTGCTCACCTTCTCTCGCCCTCCCTGCCTCCTCCTCCACGCTGGCCGCAGATAAGCAACACCACCCCAGCCGGCGTACCCCTTCTGCCTTGCTGGAGTGACGCCGCGGCCCCCTTCTTCCTTCCTCGTCGTGCTCACCTTATCTCGCCCTCCCTGCCTCCTTCTCCTCAGCCCTGGCCGCAGCCACGCAGCACCACCCAAGCCTCAGCCGCAGCCCTTCTTCCTTCCTCGTCGTGCTCACCTCTGCCCCTGCCTTGCTTTTGCTCCATGGTTGGCTGGATGGAAAGGGGAGAGAGAAAAGAAAAGAGAAAGAAAAGGGGAAAAAAGAAAATTAAGAGGGAAAAAAACAGTTAACGGAAAGTTAACGTCGTCGGTCAAAATGGGGCAAAAAGGGTACTTGAGTGTATTTTCCCAAACCTCGGGGGTATTTGGTGCATTCTGAAAAGTTTAGGGGTATTTGGTGCAATAAGGCAAACCTCTAGGACATTACAAATGTATTATTATCATGTAGAGTATTTTACAAACCTTCTAGTTAGGACTTAGGAGTGATGAATATGGTTTACAAATGTATTATTATAAATGTAGATTTTTTTCCCTAATTTGAGCTCTATTGTTTTTTTTTTTTTGGCAAACAAAGAAGTATTATTACCAAAAGGATAAGATTACAAAATAACCACAATCCAACAAATCACCTAGGCTGAAAGTGGAACAAAATCCTCCGGTTGAGGAAATACCACCACCTACTACTTAAGCAATATAACCACTCATTGCATCATATACAAGCTACATGAAACAAAATACTATGAACTATAACACTGCAATTGTCCAACTGAAGATCTTGGCATTCCTCTGCAGCCACAACCGATACACTGTTTCAGAAAAAGATGACCCTAGCTTCTGGTTTTTTGACTCTACACTTCTTGGTAATCCATTTTACCTCCTCAGGGAAATCACCTATACTAATGATAAATCCTATTTTGGTTTACACACTAGACTAGACTTTAGGAGAAACAGGACACTTAAAAAATAATTGATGCAGATTCTCAGGTTCCTGTTGGCATAAACTGCAAACACCATCCACACTCATGTTCCATTGCAACGGTTTGTATTTAGTTGGAAGCCTGTTTTGAACTGTTAGCCAAATTATAAAGATACTCTTAGGACTAGCTCTATTGTTACAAATGAGCCTTCTTCAATCCACCTTATTACCTTCCTACTTCAAGTGCTTGTACATTTTCTGAATCTTGTATTTTCCTACATATTTTCCTAAGGGACCAACTCAGTCCATTAGGAAAATTCATGGTCCGGAGTCATTTTTCTTCACATAGTACACGTGCACCCATTTAATCCAAAGCCTGTCCTGCTTCAAAGAAAGAGCCCAACAATGTTTTAGGACTACAACTTTGTTTTGTTCCACACTATAAGATCCCTCAAATATCAAGACAGAGTTGTTCCCAAGCCACTGAGCTTTCTTAGATCCCATATCCCCACCAGTCCATAGGAAAGCCCTTAGGAAAGCCCTGCAAACAACATGAATCTCTCTCATGACCTTCCTAGGCATGATAAAAATTTGACACCAATAAAGTTGCATTCCATAGAGAATTGTTTTACAACTGAAGCCTACCGGCATAGGAGAGAAGCTTAGCAGACCAACTCCTGAATTTTACAATAGTTTTATTAATGAGAGGCCTACGATCAGTGTACTTTAGTTTTCTAGTGGTAGAGGAACATCAAGGTATTTAAAGGGGAAGGAATCCTTGATCTTACCTAGTCCACCTCTAATACTAGACTCATCATCATCAGATACATCAAGAACATCAGAAGATCATCTGCAAACATCATATGAGTGATTCACAGTTTTTTACATCTAGGATGAAACTTGAAACCATGAGTGCCAACCACTGCAGCAGACATCTAGATAGATATTCCATTCCAAGGGCAAATAGAAAAGGAGAGATAAGGTCACCCTGTCTAAGTTCTTTATTTGCAGAATTGCATGAATATGACCAGTGGGATAACCATTGACCAAAAGGGAGTAAGAAACAGTAGAAAGACACTCCATGATCCACCCTACAAAAATGGACGGAAAGCCAAGCTCTTGTAACATTGTTTTGAGGAAAGGCCATTCAAGAGAGTCATAAGCCTTTCTAAGATCAATCTTGATCATGGACCTTGGTGAGATATGTTTCCTAGTATACCCCTTAATCAACTCAGAGGCCAGGAGAATGTTATCAACAATTGATCTGCCAGGAATAAATCCAGTTTGAGCATCACTAACTACATCCCCCACCACTGTCAACGGTCTAGATGTGAGAACTTTTGAAATAAGCTTATAAATAACATAACAGCAGGCAATAGGCTTATAGTCCTTCACACAAGAAGCATTCTGAACTTTGAGATTAAGGTGACTACAGTATTAACCTGTTTGAGCAATTTGCCATTGTCAAAGAAGTCTAACACAGGTTCATAAATCCAAGTCTTGATGGTTGGCCAAGCCTTCTGAAAGAAAAGGCTATTGAGTCCATCGAGCTTTATTAATGTCAATCCCTTTAAGAGCTATATCAATTTCCTGTGTAGGACAAGTCTTATCAAGTGTTGAGCAGCATCAGCAGTTAGTCGTGGACCTTGCCTGACAACAGTTACGTCAACTCCTAGAATAGAGTCAGCAGTTGTTCCAATCAACCCCTTATAGAAGACCCTAATATTCTCCTTGATTTCCACTGCACTACTCAATTTATTGCCACTACTATCATAAAGCAGGTCAATACTATTGTTGGAATACCTTTCCTTCATGGTAGTGAAGAAGAATTTGGGGTTTGAATCACCAAGCTTAAGCCAATCCTTGACTTCTGCTTATAGACACTCTCCAGGACAGCAAGAAACTTTTTAAGAGAAGCAAGTGTTTCTTTTTTCTTCATCTAAAGATCAAGATCTGTATGATTGTTGGACAACTGACTCGGACAATATCTCACTCTCCTTTGATATGCTCAATTCTATCCTCCAACTTAGCAAAGTCCCTACTATGGATCCTTTTAAGACCAGTTTTAATATGTTTGATCTTCTCCAAAACTTGAAACATTGGAGTACCCATAAAAGGAACATTCCAGCCTTCACTGATCACTTTCACTGATGACTTGATGGAATTCTACATGGCCAGCCATGTAATTGAAAATTTTAACGGGCCTCCCTCCTTGCTTGACCTATAGGTTACCATGAATAACCAAAGGAGAGTGATCTGAAACACCTGGATTGAGATATTCCACTAGAGAGATAGGGAAGACAAAATGCCATGTAGAATTACAAAGGTACCTGTCTATCCTAGAAGAGACCCTAGTATCTCCCAAACCTTTATTACTCCATGAGAAGAAACTGCCACAAGCCTTCATCTCCCCCTAGATCAATGTTAGACAACCAAAGTCAGCAGTTTACACAGTAGCTATAGGATTTCCATTAATCCTGTCACCATCATATAGAACAACGTTGAAATCACCAATAACACACCAGGGCATTGTAATACTATTAGCCAAAAAGGACAGATCATGCCATAAAGGTTTCCTTGTGTCCACTACGTGTAATCCACACCACAGTGAGGTAGAAATCAGTTTTCCCATTCTTGAGTTGAACCCAACGATGAATTAGCTGTGCTGAATGATTTGGGCAGTAACATCATAATGATACCAGGCAAGCCAAATCCTACCCCTAGGACCAAATGGAACCAAATTTCCCTATTATCCTCTTACTTTCCCACACTAACTATAGTTTCAAATAAAGCTACAATACTCACTTTATTATGAGTTAGAACCTTCCTCACCTCCCTTTCCTTACTGAGGTCATTAAAACCTCTCACATTCCAGCTGCAGATCATGGAACTATGTGAGGATGAGTCTCTTCCCCACCTAAACCCCCCCTATACCATCCATTACATCATATGCAAGATTCACCTGAGCTAACCCCTCTGGAATAGAGGTCAAAAGAGTGCCCAGAGGAGATCTATGAAGCATTTTCCTTCTTGAAACCACCCTCCACCCATCATCAACTGGCTCTTCATCCACTTCATCCACTGCAGGAGTTGGACATCACCCTTTGCAATCTCAGTAGTTGTAGTTGTAGTTGCAGTGTTGACAGGTCCATTGGTCCATTCACCACCCATTTCTTAGTAACCTTCTGTTGGTGGACGGCAGGTTGAAATCAGTGTCGGTTTGATTGCTCTTAGAGCAATGACCACAGTCTTACAAGTCTTACACGGCATCCAGTCATACAGACCACTAGGATCTTTCACAAGCACAGAATGGGGTAGCTCTTTTGTTACATCCACTTCCACTGGAATTCTAGCAAATGAAATTCTAAGTTGCTTAGATGTGCATTCATCAGCATGCGATGGAACCCCTACTAAACTACCAATTCTGTTCAAAGAGTCAGTACCCCAACAATTAAGAGGCAAATTAGGCAGCTTAATCCATAAGGGAACCACACGCAATATTTCATCATGGAAACTGAAGTTTGCAGCCCATGGCTTAACAATCATGGGTCTACCATACGAGTGTGGACCAGCAAACAAAATAGCATTTCTGTCTGCAATGGAGGCAAACTTAAGCACAAAGAAACCTTCATCATGAAGGAAAACTTGAGGTTTGACCACCTGACTCCACTTCTTCTCCATATACCTCGAGACAGCTCCAATGGAGGGCAACTCTTCCACAACATACATCACAATGGAAGTAGCTCTATTGTTTTTAATTAGTTCCGCGTATAGTTTTGTACTTGGTTTAGAAAAAACCAAAAATCAAAACTGAAATTCATTTCCAGTTTTTCAAAGACTAAAATCCAAAAACAAAAGGTGATACTAAACGAGCCTAAAATATAAGTTGGACTTTTCTTATACTGATTTTTCATCGCATCAATAAGGATAATGGTTTCTAACAAAGGATAGTAACAGGCTAGCAGCTCATGCAATAACTTTATACTCTATACTGAATTACTGATGTTGTAATGTGAGATCAAAACACATAACTTTACATTGCTTTTAGATTTGTAATTATTATAATATCATTTGACCTAGTAGTAGACCAGATTCCTATCTGTCTGATCTTTAAAACTAAAGCACGCTTCTTTGAAACATACTTAAAAGCTTGAAAGTTCAGAACACTTCCCATTTCATGTAGGGAAGTATAGTATCACAATTCACAAGAGTGCCATTAATCTCCCACAGCCATGATTAAGATATAAGAATATTTGACATGTCCACATGAACTCCGCTAAACAATCAAAAAGTTACAGAATGTCAATATGCAAAGAGCACTTATTACCTGTCACAGGAATAACTTTCTGGCAAGCCTTCACTATAAAATTTTCCGATAAGTCTTCATCTTCTTCTTCAGTGGAAAATAACTATTTTCAAAAGGCCGAGAAAGGCACCATTAACAGAAACAAATAAGGGTGTCAGACTGACAATCTGATGCCAAGCAAGATCAAATTAAGAGCACAAGGGAATCCTGATACAAACTGATGCAGATCCTAGGTGAGAGAGGTAGTTCAAGGCACAGTCCAAACAACAAAACCAAAACTTACTCAACCAAGTGCAGGTTTGTCTTCAGGTTGGCATCTAGGACAGTACTTATGCAAGGAATCCTTAGAATTTTAGGAGACATATTATCTCAGTTATTAAGATGACGAGCACTACAAATTAGATTGTTTTCATCAAGTACTTTGTGTGGACTTATTGTACTGTTGCAGGTTATGGAAAGGCTACTTGAAAGGATGTCGAAAACAAGATAATTGCATAACCAAAGGTAACAAAGAAAATTATAGAAAAAAGAACGGACAGTCAGAATTCCTAAACGATGATTGAAGAACATAACATACAAAGGCAAACATGCTAATCTAGGAAAAGAAATGACTTTTAGCAAGTACTCCCTCCGTATTTATTTAAGGGATACAAGTGGGGATCATGTCATTTTAGAAGGGTGGGAGGGGGTGGGGGGTGGGGTTTAGTTCTGAAATTATTTGTTTAATAGGGTGGTGGGGTATAGGATATATTAGATAGATTATTTAATTAGATGGTGAGGTTGATAAGTTTCTAAAAATGACAAGTGTATCTCTTAAATAAATACGGCCGGAAAAGGCAATTGTATCCCTTAAATAAATACGGAGGGAGTACATAATATGCGCGAGGCATCTATCATGAAGAAGAGAACTACCAACAAATACATATTATGTTCAAGACACTTACATGCTATTCTTAGGAAAGGGTAGAATAGGATAAGAGCCTCTTACTTTCCAATTGAACTGTCAATTTTGAAGTTTGAATTTTACATTTTACACAGGTACCAAAGGCCCTAAGGTTTAACGGTAATGTTACCTTGAATGAGGAATACAGGAGTATTGCTGCCAGTAGAAGGTTCACCACTTCAAACCTCTATCAGATCAAAACAATATGCACTAGTTCAAAGTCTGTCACCGCAAGAGAGGTTTCAAAGGACTGTAAAAAACCATGAAATGCTGAGGATTCAACCTGAAGGGTGGCTGTCCCAAGAAGTATTAGTGAAGATCGGAATATAACGGCGCCAGCGATACCATAAGAGAGCACACGATTCTATATAACAAGCAGGAAATACTGTCATAATAAGACAATGAAACAATCTGAACAAAATAATCAAATCTGTTTGTAAATAAAAAGCCTCCTCAGAAGTCTATCTTCAGTTTAAGAGATGATAACTGTTCTACAGCGCATTTGTCAAACTGATTTTAATAACTGACATAACCTAAGATCAAACTTAGCAGATAAGCATACCTGGTACATAATTGGCACCTTGAAGTACTTGAAAACTAAAACAAAGACAAACAGATTGTCCACAGAAAGACTTTGCTCCAAAAGGTACCTGAAAATGACTCTCGTCATACTGCTGAAAATTTACGAAGTACTACAGCTGATTCGTAAAGTTAAGAGGAAAGTAATGCCAAACAATACAAATATGTAAACTGAGATAGAGGCAGCAATTGTTTCTAAAATAAGGTTTACTCAATCAAGTGGTTGGCTAGTTAAATAGAAGTATCTAACATAAAATCATATTACTAATAGGAACATTTTTACACCCAATATAAACCTCCTCCAAGAAAAAATTATTTCTGCTCCTTTAAAATTTTGTTTTCTTCTATTTTTCTGTGCCTTATTTTTTATACTGACATAAATAAACCATGTTAATGATGTTACTACCTCCATTTTCCTGCTGCTCAATTTCTGTAGCAAAAACAAAGGAGAACTCAAGTGGAAGACCACTCATGAGGGTATCTTCGCTTGAATTTTAGGAGAGGTAGTGGAAAGGTGTAATTATTATATGCAAAAGGGGTTAGATGATAAAATATGTTTTCCAAAAAATAGAATAAAGTAGAAGTGGGTAGAACAATAAAAACACACCTCTTTTTGGAAAGTGGGTACAAATAAAAGTAAATAAATGAAAACAGAGGGTTTACATTAGATATGGGCAGGTAAAGACAGAGAACAATCATGGTATCATACCCGGCAAAAAATTCTGTAGCTTTGCCAACACCACCTGTGAAACCCAAACCAATACCAAATGCCACCGCAGTGCTTACCTATTAAATTGATTGACCACATCGTTTAACATAAAAACATGTACAAGAAGAAAAAAATAAGAATAAAATTCAAAGATACTCACACACAAAGCAACAGTTCTAACAGATGACATATAGCTTTCTTGATCATGCTTTTCTTTTACTACACAGCCTACAGAAGTTGATAAATGAGACTTGCTGCCACTACTACTCGGACGTGATCCAGTATCATCTCCATGCCATTCTGCAAGCCATTTAAACAGCAAGAACTTCAAAGAAGCTAGAAAAGGGAGGCCATAATAGTCCAAACTCCAAAGACTTTTCCACTCATCAAACCTCACGTAAACATTTATTTTTAAAGGACAAACTCAAAAACATTCAATCAACTACTTAAACTTTGAACAAAATAATAAGTCAAAAAGTGATCTAATGTATGCTCAAACTGTCAAACTACCAACTCCATTTGCAGATTCAAAAGATTTTTCAAGTCAATAAAATATAGGAGGGGAGTGGGGGCACTGCAAAATTACTAACACTATTTTCATCAAGCATGCAACTCTCTCTGTGCCTTTTCTCTCTCACTCTGCACATGTCACAAAAAGTCAACCATCATCATCTTACAATTATTTCAACATTACCTCTGCTGTATTCATTTTCCCCGCTCCTCCTTTCCCCCCTCCCACTCCCTTCCCTTACTTGTCTATCTCTCTTCCATCCCCGCTCACGATGCTCTCCGACTGAGATACATCTATAGTCACAGTCATGCACATGCATCATTGATGCGATAAATGATAATTTCCCCAGGGCCAATCTCCAAAAAATCTTACTACAAGCGATAATGATTACATTACTAGTCACTGCTTGGTTTGACGATGGAACCATATTGGGGTTGCAATTAGTCACTCTTCTCCCCTCTGGGCTTGTGTTTGGCCCAGTGAAGTTTATCAAGTAAATCAGCACCAAGGGTTTTGAAATAACAATGAAAGAACAGAAATAAAGGGATGAAAATAATTTGAATTATGATTATTGTTCTGTGTTAGCATGTAGATATTCGAAGGAAAGTTGGAGTTGTTGATATAAAGGATAGGATAAGAGATAAACGGCTATGTTGGATAGTTGCATCAGCAACAATGGTGAAGGGTTGAGAAAATGGAGATTTGAAAAAAAAGCCGAGGAACCCAAAGATGACATGATAGAGGGAATTAAGAATGACATGAAAAAAGTGGATTTGGAAGAGCAAGGAGTATTAGATAAAAACAAATGGATGAAGATCCTGTGGGTGACCATGAGAGATTAAGTTATGGTCATGCAGCCGACAGGCTTTGGTTTTGTTGTTGTTGTTGTTGTTGTTATTGTTGTTGTTGTTGTTGTTGTCGTTGTCGTTGTCGTTGTTGTTGTTGTTGTTGTTGTTGTTGTCTTGTGTTGGCAAAAAAAAAAGAAGTGGATCTGTGCATGGATTAAGAAAGCCACAAGTACACAAACGAGGTGCAGTCCTATAACAGCGATTTAGAGCAGCTATGTGATTAGTATTTTATCCACCACTAGCATGTGCACTAAGAGGAAGACAGCTATGTCTTTGGATTTGGCTTTTTGATGCTTTTCTAACATATGGACCTCAAATTTAGCAGTCCTTTCACTATCCACAACAACCCAAGGTATGTTTGACAACCATGACTGAACAGTCAAGTGGTATCTTCAAGACTACTGTGCAAAATAAATAAAAAATCAATTCCACTAAACTACTTAAATCTTGAAAGTCGTTGTCTTCTCAATTTTGGCTAACAACAAGAAGATACCATCATGGCATCGCCTGTCAACAAACTAAAGAGAATAAAGTAGGACGAAAATCACAACGGTGATTGGGTCATTATGGATTCTTAAATCACAACATCCTGAGATAAAGAAAGTTGCTCCATGGATGAATTATGGTGGCAGCTAACAACTACAAATTGTAAATATCTCGTAGATGGAAAGGCAATAATAACGCCATAATACAATATCAAGCAAGTCCAGCTCAATGACATCTACCACACCCCTTGTATTTTGGTTAACAAAGATTCAAAAAATTGATCTTAAAATCATTGTTACTTAATACTCCAGTACAGATTGGGTACAGGAATTCAATTTGCTATCTAGTTTTGTATATTAGGCAAAAATGTACCACTTTCATAGATAAAGTCATAAATTCTCCCTTTTCAGCTTACCGGGATCAGCGATTTAACTAACACTACATAAACTACTTGGTCCCGTCAAGTTAGAATCTTTTGCGCCAATTTAGAAGGTGGTAATAAATGGCGATAATGTTAATGATCTTATACATAATTTTAAAGTCATCCCGTTATTGTTTATGGGTCAATTGGAAACAGCCTATCTACAATTGCAGGGGTAAGGTTGCGTACGTCTGACCCCCACTTACCCGCTTGTTGTTGGGAGCCTCTTTGAAGGCACTGGGGTAACAATAATGATGAATGATGAGTATCATACCAATGTGACAATGTCTATGGTAATGGTTGACCATTTCAAGCATCTCAATTTTTATTATAGAAATCAATAGTTTAGAATAATGGCATTATGAAAAACAAAGAAACTATATAAAATTGTAACTAGTAAATAAAAAACCAAGGTACCTGAGGCAGTGGAAGTACCATCTTCCTCCTTGGTACTCTTTGCATAAACAACTGAGAAATTAGGCAAAGGAATTTTCCGGGAATGAATCGCTGCAAAATCATTAATTAAACAATTTCAGAAAATTAACTTCAAATCGCAGAATCTCAAAATCAGAATTTAAGAGAGCAAGAGAGTGTTGCCTGAGCGAAACATCAAACATGGACGATGCGAGAACTGAGTAGCAAACAAAGAAGTGGAGGATGAATTGGGGGTGGTATTGAGCCCCACATTGAATTTCAGAGGGATTGTGTGGACACCATTGTAAATCACTGATGTCACTCCCATTTTTGTATTCCCACACTGCTAGAAAGCTAAGCTTTCTGTGTGGACGTAACAACTTCTAAATAGTGTATTTTGACCTCGCTAACGCAACGTCCACGTTGGGAAATCCTACAGCCACGACATGAGTCAATATGGGACAATTAGAAAAACGGAGGAAGTATCCAATAAAAAATAACTGCAGGCACAAACCCTCATAGAGTGATAGGCACGTGCATACAGCCTGCACACAACCACCCTCCTATATACACCAAGCCTCGCACACAAAATCTAATACCCACATGCACACGGTGGCGTATCAGCCCTCTGCGTCTATTTTTTATAGCTTGCTTATGTAAAAAAAGAAATGAAGAAAGTTAGACCACCATTCATTTAAGTAAGAGGGAACTCAGGCAAGGGACTATGGAATTCGTTTTCTTCTGGAAAAGTTTGAATGTACCCGATATCCTAACCTACCAATATTCTTATTCGATCCTCAATAAGTCACAATTTGAATACACCTGAAAACCGTGTGGTTGAAATTAATGGGTATGATGAAATATGAGGACAGGAAGGACCCTATATCTCAATGGAGTCTAGTACACCGTTAATGGAGTTGCATACGGGGCTTTAATTAGCTTCCTTTATCATTGTTACAAGAATTTGTAAAGGCCCATTGTACATAATCCCTTTCTTATCTTTGCCAGTCAAAACTATCACATCCCTCGTTCTTGCCCAATTTTTTTAATGCTCATATATTTTGAAAGACCCACCTTCATAATTATAATTTCAAACGACAATGGTTCGAATATAACTAGACTATAATATAATTAAGATAAAATCAACTAGTATAATAATCATGTATCATCAATATCGAGTACATAATCAAAAACATGATTGATCAACACAACAGAAACATATATAAATAAATTTTACTTAATTACAGCAAAGAATTGACAACTCAATTGCATAAGATAGATAAAAGGCAATCCTGATTTGGTTATACACATATTTCTCAATTTACAGTTCAAGCACACAATATTGTAAGCTTAACACAACTCGACAATTGAAAGAAATTAGATAAAAATCAAATAAAAAAATCAAAGAAGCTGCAACAATATTTTACAAAAATCAATCGAAACCCAGAAAAAGTAAAGGAGAAAAGAGCAAAGTTCTTGATAATTGCAGAAAATAACAAACTATTATGAGAAAATACAAACCTTACACGAATGAAACGTTGCCCCAATCTGAACCGATATTTGGGTGAATTGAGATTTGAGAGTGAGATTGTAGGATAGAGAGAGGAGTCAGTGCCTTAGTTTGAGGGGTTTAGAATGATACTCTGCTTCGTCGTCGTCAACATCATCTTCGAATCAATATCATCTCTTTGCATCAGCACTTATCAGTCAGTCATTGAATCACAGTAATTCACTCTACTCAATTTAGATTGGGCTACTTTATTGGATACTAATAGTATACACAAATTCTTATTTACAAGGGTTGTACAATAAAATAAATATTGTACGTAAAAGTTAACTCAAAATACTTAAAAGTTAAGCTTATATATATATAAGTTATCTATTTTTTAGTGATTTTTTTTTTTCATTTTAATAAAACTTATTTCTTCAAAATCACTAACAATATATAAAATTATTCATTTAACCCTTCAAAATATTTATCTATCAACTTTTTTTACTAATATAAAAGTTAATCAAAACTAGGCTAAAATTACTAAAAAATGAGTAAAAGTTATCTTGGTGTACAATAAATTTATTGTACACCTTGTGCACGAGGCATGCTACATCGCTGTCCACCAGCGACAAAAAAGATCCATACCCACCCTAAAAAAAAAAAAAATTGGAAAGATGGCCCACACTTAAATAAATGTGTACAAGTGTTGCTAACTTCTTATATACTGTCATCGGTAATATAAGTATTGTCATTGTTATATATATACTGTCATTGTTGTATTAAAATACTGTCACAATCACCCAAAAAAAGAAAATTATGTATACAAGTGTAATGAAATAGAAAAAGTAAAGGGATCACTTAAATGAAAGGATAAAAGTGTTGCATATTAAATGAATAGATAAAAATATGTATATAAGTGTTATATAAGTATTATCATCGTTTACATAAATACTGTCATTGTTGTATTAAAATACTGTCATTGTTGTATCAATTACTGTCATATTGCCGATATTTAGTAATTTGTTTGACTTTTCAACTCATGTAACGAAAATACCATTTTGCCCTAGGTATGGGCTCTTTTTGTCGCTGTCCACCAGCGATGTAGCATTCCTCCCTTGTGCGCGCAAGACCTTTTGAATCTTATAGGGGCGACACTAACTAAGTAATGAATGCAAAAAATGAATAAAGAGAGAGACGACACAAGAAGATGTTGACGCGGAAAATACAGGAATAAGGTAAAAATCGCGGATAGCCATGAGGCTATCAATCCACTAAGTATCCTAAGAAATAACTAAATAATTGTTTATGCTTTGTAAAGGGAAATAAACGAATACAATGATTGCTTTAATGGCTGAAATATAATGCTTGTTCTATTGATTGAGAGCTTGAGTTAACTTCTCTTCTAAAGTCGTTGCCCCTGCTTATATAAGTGAAGCCCAACGACATTATTAGTTGATAGGATCCCTGGAAAATAGGAATTAGTTGACAACCGTTGTCTCCACGTTCTTTGCTCGTCTTCAACAACTTCCGAGATCTTGGGTGGCTTACTTGACCTATTCTGTTTGTTTGACGGCGCTACACATCTTGGGCCTTGGGCTTGGATCTTGACCTATTTTCTCTTAGTTGCTTATCTATTATCGTTGGTCATTTGTCGCCTATCCCTTGTCATTGGTCTTCTGTCGCCTAAGCCTCGTAGCCTAGCGCTGCGTCCGACCTATTCATCCGACACGACGCTACCTGCGACACGACAGTACCTGGTCGACACGACATGATCAAACGTCAAAGCAGTTATGTCGTCAGTCCAAAAAGTGGGATAACAGTATTCCCCCAATTGTGATTTTGCGGGGTCTTGCAGAGCAAAAATAACAATTTAAATTTCAAAAAGAAACTACTTCAACTGCCTCGATCGTGGGAAACCGCTGTGAATTAAAAGCCAATTAATAGGAATCAGAGCATGCAATAAGTTTTTTACATAGAAAGCTTCGAGAATTTTCAGATATAAAAACAAGAGAGAGAAAGAAAGAGAAAGAGAAAGAGAGAAGTTGAATCGTTTTCCTGTGTAATTTCGCCCAATTCAGGTAAATTTCGACCATTTCTTTTCGTTTTTCCTGTAGAATTTCTTAGAAACAATGGTTAGATCGAAGTCAGTGGCGGTCAAAGAGAAGGAAGAAGTTGGGTCAAGCCGGGTTTAATCACTTAATCCGTTTTATTCCACCGTTGAGAGTTCGGTGGCGTTTATAAGCTTGCTGGTTTGCCGCCGTCGGCGAAAGTTGTAATTCCCGGTCCGGAGGATGAGGCCCTTCATTGCCCCGAGGGATATGTGGTTCTGTATGAGTATCCGTTTACAATTGGCTTCAATTTTCCTTTTATACCTCTGGCTAGATCTTTTATTGAGGTGCTCCACTTGAGCCCAGGTCAACTAATGCCTCAGATCTGGCGAATTTTTACCGTGGTGCAAAGGGTTACTTTAGATTGGCAGGTGCCGTTTGATTTGTCTGATTTGATGCACACCTACGACTTGGCACTTAAGGAGTGTAGTCCTTATACTTTGGTCACAAGGAAATAGATGAAGAATTTGGGTATTGGCTTGAGTGTGAACGACAGAGGGTGGCAAAGTCGTTTTGTTTTTGTTAATAAGGATTCCCTGGGAGAAAAGGGGAGTTTCTTGGTTGAAGGGTGGACGACGGAAGGTAAATTTATTTCTCATTTTTTGTTTTTGCTATTTTACTGAACGTCACCTTACTTGGCTTTGTTTTGCAGTTGTCAATACGTCGCTGGCTGGACTGAACTCGGATTCTCACGACAAGACTCTCAAGTTTTTGGGTGCTCCGTCGACGAGAGGTCATTCCGTCGTGACGGTGGTCGCTTGGAAGGTCAAGAGTGGGATCAATCAGGCGACGTCGACGAGGAGGAAGTGGAAGAGGAGTCAGGTCATTTGACTCGTCGACGTAGGAGATTGGATCTGCTTGACGAGGTAGTAGCAAATTCATCGTCTACCGAAGGGGAGGAAGGTGACATGGAAGACACTTCAGGTATTTGAATTTTTTATTTTTGGCTTATCGTGTTTGTGTTTTAATGGTGGGGGTTTTATGGTGACATGTTGTGTTTTTTGGTGAAGAACACCCTTTGTCGTCCAAACCAGTGGCAAGGATGTCGCAGAATGAGATGATGGAACGTGCGAGGAAACAGTTGAGGTCGTCAGCTTCTTCTGGTGGGCAAAGCTTGCCTGTCGTCCCTCGATACTCTAAGATAGGTGCGTCGCTTGAGACGCCTGTCATTATTGGGGTTAAAGGTTTTCACCCCATTGCGTTGTCTTCGCCTCCGAAGCCATTCAAGGCATCGTCGACTACTGTCACCCTTGGCAAGGCTCCTGCTGCGTCGGCCTAGAAGTGTCCTGCTGAAAAAGGCGCTGCTGACAATACGAATATCTCTCTGCCCCCGAACTTCTTGGGCGACGATGACACTGCCGTCGTTTGGCCGTATGCGGACCGTTTGATCTTGCCTTCGACGTATTAGCGCTATCGTGAGGCGATACCGATGTCTGTTGCGTCGGACGCTGCTGAACTTAGCTTGTGGTAAGTTTATTTTTTTACGTTTTTATTATCGTTCGTCGTGTGTCAGTGCGTCGTTTGTGTTTGCGCGCATTACATACGTGTGTCGCTTATTGTTGTGATATCTCTACATACAGGCGTTTCAGGCCTCAATGGCTGCTCGTAAGTACTATGCGCATTTATGCAACGAGTTGGCTGATGCTGGTAATTTGGTCGCGACTACGAAGAAGGCATCGACGTCTTGGGAGTCGAAATGGAAGGTTGGGGAGAAGAAGGTAATTGACCTTACTGCTGTCGTGAAGGCTAAGGATGAGCAGATCGCCAACGCGACGAAGGGGGTTAAGGAAGTGAGAGAGGAGTTGACTTTGAAGGTGACAGAGATGGAGGGGCTACAGAGTTTGTACGACGCTTTGCATGAGGAGTTTAATGACTGCAAAGCGTTGGCTATCTGGAGGACGAGGGCGCAGATGATGTACTCGCATTTGATTGGGGAAACTAGCATCTGGCCCGCGCAAATAGAGGAGGATGACTATTTGCCTAATGGTGGCACCATGGAGGAGTTGGCGGTGACAGTGGTGAAATTGGGAGATATGGATGATACTTCTAGTACGGGGGTTACTGAGGCCACCGTCGCCCCATTGGTTGAGGATGCCCCCGTCGCCCCCACCACACAGGAAGAGGAAGGTGCCCCCATCGTCGTCCCGCAGGAGGAGATGCTAGAGAAAGAGACGACGGAGGTGATGATCACTGCTGACACCGTCGTGCCCCCAGAACAGGAAGATGAAGCCCCCGTTTCTACTCAAGAATGAATGTAATAGCATGTAGTTTGAACTTGTTTTATTTTGTGGTTTTATTTTGTGGATGTTTTTACTCGTCATCGATGGCGGCGACAAGGTGTTTGGATAATTTGTGTGTTTATGTCGCCCTTATGAGGTGATAACTTGGGTTTGGAAGTCGCGGCCCTAGAGGTCGCGCATTTTGCCTCGTTTATGACAAGTGTGTTTGATTTTCAATTGCGTTTTATCTGTGGACGTGTGATAGCTCATTGTGTTTCGGTGTTACCGTCGTGCGTAGTGTGTTAGATGTCACAAAAGTAGGTACTCGAAGGACAAAGTTCTGTGCACATAAAATATTACATGCGTCGTATGTAGTCGTTGTGTTTCAGAAGTGATGCGTCGTTGTTAGGATCCAATTTTGTTTAAGGGTCATGACCTCCGGGGACGAAGTCGTCCACTGTTGGTTATGTCGTTGTCTCCTCTTATGTGTTGGTAATTCAGTCGACTGTATGACCTGCGAGACGAACATGGGATGCTAGGAGAATAGGCCATTGGGGGTGCCAACGGCCCTCCGATGCCTAATTCAGTAATGGTTTATGAATTAAAAAAATCATAAAAATGAAAGAATGAAAAGACAATGTAACGGCTGATAAAATTATAACGACGAAGTTTCAAAAGTGATAAAGTTTAAGTTGGGCGGCATTCCAGCTTCGGGGGGACCGACTTGCCGTCTTTGGTGACGAGTCTGTATGCCCTCTTTCGATGATTTTGTCGATTAAGTACGGTCCCTCCCAAGCTGGTGCCAATTTACCCGCGTTTAATTCCTTTGTGTTTTGGAACACTTTGCGTAGCACCCAGTCGCCCTCCTTGTGTTAGGTTATGATACATATGATATTACATAAATCATGCGGAAACAACCATTAACCCAGGATTACATATTATTTACACATAATCATATAGCATAATTTAGATGCATACTCTTTGTTGCGTGCCCTCCCTAGCTGTGCCCGAACCGAACAAGAACAAGTCTTTAGGACTCCAAGTGTCGTCCCTCCGTAGATAGTCCACAGCACGTCCGGATCCGCCTTAAGATTGACCAACTAGAATCGCCCTTAAGGTACTAGAATTTTCGGCACTTTTGAGCAAGATGTGTGGCTGAATTTTTCTCTCAAAAAACTCACTTTGAATACTTTGAAAAACCGTTATAAATTGTGAACCCTGGCCACATATTTATAGGGGTATGGAAAGGGAATTGGAATCCTATTCAGATACAAATTGATTAAACCTAGAATCCTACAAGAACTCTAATTTAATTAATTTATCAAATAGAATTAGGAATTTAATCATTAACCGAACTCTGCACGTTTTAGGAAACGTGCACGAACACAAACACTTGCACACACACGCACGGCAGCCACGATGGGCCCCCATGCGTGCGCGCGAGCAGCAGCCCACGCAGTGCCCGCGCGCGCTGCGCGCTGCGCGTGCTGTGCGCGCTGTGCGCGCTGCGCAGCCTGCTGGGCCTGGCCTTGCGCTGGGCCTGGCGTGGCTGTTTGTGCGGCGCGCTTGGCTTGCTGGGCGATGGCCTGGCTTCGTGCTGGGCCTCGTCCGGCAGGCCTCGTCCGATGCTTATTCGTACGATGCGCTTCCGATTAAATTTTTCCGATTCCGGAATTCATTTCCGATACGAACAATATTTAATATTTCCGACTCCGGAATTAATTTCCGTTTCGAACAAATATTTAATATTTCCGTTTCCGGAATTATTTTCCGATTCCGGTAATATTTCCGATTCTGACAATATTTCCGTTTCCGGCAATATTTCCGATTCTGGCAATATTTCCATTTCCGATAATATTTTCCGATACGTACCATGTTTCCGTTTCCGGCAACATCTACGACTTGGATAATATTTATATTTCCGATACGATCCATATTTCCGTTTCCGGCAATATCATCGTTTCCGGAGTATTCATTTCTTGCCTGTGACGATCTTAGCTCCCACTGAAACCAAGATCCGTTGGTTCCGAATATTCATAGATGGAGTATTTAATGCCATTAAATACTTGATCCGTTTACGTACTATTTGTGTGACCCTACGGGTTCAGTCAAGAGTAAGTTGTGGATTAATATCATTAATTCCACTTGAACTGAAGCGGCCTCTAGCTAGGCATTCAGCTCACTTGATCTCACTGAATTATTAACTTGTTAATTAACACTGAACCGCATTTATTAGACTTAACATAGAATGCATACTTGGACCAAGGGCATTATTTCCTTCAGTCTCCCACTTGTCCTTAGGGACAAGTGTGCATTTCCTAATTCCTTTGTCGCTCGATGCTTGCTCTTGAACATAAGGTAAGAGTTGTCATCCTTATTATGTCCAGAGGTGTTCCTCGGTTTCAGAGTTCAACTGATCAAATAAACAGATAATCATAGCCTATGATTCATCCGAGCACGGCCATGCATTTCACAGTTTCTAGCTCTCCGAGTGGCCTTGTACAACTTTTAAGCATCTCATCCCGATTTAAGGGAGGACAATCCCAATCTTGCGATCTTGAGATTAGACTTCGTTTGATAGGTGATTACCTGAGCGTTGCCTTTATAGCCTCCTTTTACGGTGCGACGGTTGGTCAACGTCAAAGCAACCAGTTCTCAAACAAGTAATCTCAAATCACTCAGGTATTGAGGATTTAGTGTCTAATAATTTTAATGAAATTTACTCATGACAGATTTTCATCTCTTACAGTAAAGTTTCATAGGTCTTGTCCGATACTAGTCTTCCCAAAGTAAGTATCTATGCAAATGATTATGACATTGCCATGTCAACATAGTTCAAGAAACAGAACTACTAGTCATCTTGCATTCTAATCGTCTAACGTTTTCTATGCGTCCAATTTTATAGAAAACTCCGATTAGGGACCATTTTCAACCTTTGACATTCAAGTTCACTTGATAGACATTTCTTAGTCACAGGACTGGTCCTGGCAGTCTATCTTGAATATATCGTCAAATTGAAGGGACTCATCATTTAATAAACCACAAATTAAATGGAAAAATGAATTCATTTCATTTATTGTGAATGATTAACCAATAATGTTTTACAAAGATTTAAACTCTAAAACTTTAAAACATTAAACAGAGACATCAAAGCCATTCTCCAATATGCTTGATTCCCATAGCTGCAGTGTGCGAGTTGTGCTTCGCTTGCGGCAGAGGTTTAGTTAATGGATCTGATATGTTGTCATCAGTTCCAATTTTGCTTATCTCGACTTCTTTTCTTTCAACGAATTCTCGTAGAAGGTGAAATCTACGAAGTACATGCTTGACTCTCTGGTGGTGTCTAGGCTCTTTTGCCTGTGCAATAGCTCCGTTATTATCACAATACAGGGCTATTGGTCCTTTAATGGAGGGGACTACACCAAGTTCTCCTATGAACTTCCTTAGCCATATAGCTTCCTTTGCTGCTTCATGTGCAGCAATGTACTCCGCTTCAGTTGTAGAATCCGCAATGGTGCTTTGCTTAGCACTTTTCCAGCTTACTGCTCCTCCGTTGAGGCAGAAGACAAACCCAGACTGTGATCTAAAATCATCTTTGTCGGTTTGGAAACTTGCGTCCGTATAGCCTTTAACAATTAATTCATCATCTCCACCATAGACCAGGAAGTCATCTTTGTGCCTTTTCAGGTACTTCAGAATATTCTTGGCAGCAGTCCAATGCGCCTCTCCTGGGTCTGACTGGTATCTGCTCGTAGCACTGAGTGCGTACGCAACATCCGGGCGTGTACATATCATAGCATACATTATTGAACCAATCAATGATGCATATGGAATCCCATTCATTCGTCTACGCTCATCAAGTGTTTTTGGGCACTGAGTCTTGCTTAGAGTCATTCCATGAGACATGGGTAGGTAGCCTCGCTTGGAGTCCGCCATCTTGAACCTATCAAGCACCTTATTGATATAAGTGCTTTGACTAAGTCCAATCATCTTTTTAGATCTATCTCTGTAAATCTTGATGCCCAATATGTACTGTGCTTCTCCTAGATCCTTCATCGAAAAACATTTCCCAAGCCAAATCTTGACAGAGTTCAACATAGGAATGTCATTTCCGATAAGCAATATGTCGTCGACATATAATACTAGGAAAGCAATTTTGCTCCCACTGACCTTCTTGTATACACAAGATTCGTCCGCGTTCTTGATGAAACCAAAGTCACTGACTGCTTCATCAAAACGTATATTCCAGCTCCTGGATGCCTGCTTCAATCCGTAGATTGACTTCTTTAGCTTGCATACCTTTTTAGCATTCTTTGGATCCTCAAAACCTTCAGGCTGTGTCATAAACACAGTTTCTGTTAAAACGCCGTTTAAGAAAGCAGTTTTGACATCCATCTGCCATATTTCGTAATCGTAATATGCAGCGATTGCTAACATTATCCGAATAGACTTTAGCATTGCAACTGGTGAAAAGGTTTCATCGTAATCCACACCGTGGACTTGCCTGTAACCTTTTGCGACCAATCTAGCTTTGAAAAATTCAAGTTTCCCATCCTTGTCCTTTTTCAGTTTGAAAACCCATTTGCTTCCAATGGCTTGGTAGCCATCTGGCAAATCGACCAAATCCCATACTTGGTTTTCAGACATGGAGTCTAATTTAGATTGCATGGCTTCTTGCCACTGCTTGGAGCTAGGGCTCGTCATAGCTTGCTTGTAAGTCGCAGGTTCATCACTTTCAAGTAATAGAACGTCATACCTCTCGTTCGTCAAAATACCTAAGTACCTTTCCGGTTGAGATCTATATCTTTGCGATCTACGCGGGGTAACATTTCTAGATTGACCATGATTCTCACCAGATTCTTCTAAAGATCTCTGAGTTTCATCCTGAATGTCATCTTGAGCATTCTCTAGAGTTTGTTGTTCGACTTGAATTTGTTCGAGGTCTACTTTTCTCCCACTTGTCATTTTGGAAATGTGATCATTCTCCAAAAAGACACCATCTCGAGCAACAAACACTTTGTTCTCAGATGTATTGTAGAAGTAATACCCCTTTGTTTCCTTTGGATAGCCCACAAGGATACATTTGTCAGATTTTGGATGAAGTTTGTCTGAAATTAATCGTTTGACGTATACTTCACATCCCCAAATCTTAAGAAAAGACACATTTGGAGGCTTTCCAAACCATAATTCGTATGGAGTCTTTTCGACAGCTTTAGACGGAGCTCTATTTATAGTGAGTGCAGCTGTATTTAGTGCATGTCCCCAAAATTCTAATGGAAGTTCGGCCTGACCCATCATTGACCTGACCATGTCTAGCAAGGTTCTGTTCCTCCGTTCCGACACACCGTTCCATTGTGGTGTTCCAGGAGGAGTCAATTCTGATAGAATTCCACATTCTTTCAGATGGTCATCAAATTCATAGCTCAGATATTCACCGCCTCTATCAGACCGCAGTGCCTTAATCTTCTTGCCTAATTGATTCTCTACTTCACTCTGAAATTCCTTGAATTTGTCAAAGGATTCAGACTTATGCTTCATTAGGTAGACATAACCATACCTACTGAAGTCATCAGTGAAAGTGATAAAGTAGCTGAAACCACCTCTAGCATTTGTACTCATTGGTCCACATACATCTGTATGGATTAAACCCAATAGTTCGTTTGCTCTTTCTCCAACTTTAGAGAAAGGTTGCTTTGTCATTTTGCCAAGTAAACATGATTCGCATTTACCATAATCCTCTAAGTCAAATGGTTCTAGAATTCCTTCTCTTTGAAGTCTTTCTAAGCGTTTCAAGTTTATATGGCCTAATCGACAATGGCACAGATAGGTGAGATCTGAATCATCCTTTTTGGCCTTTTTGGTATTTATGTTATATACTTGTTTGTCGTGATCTAATAAATAAAGTCCATTGACTAATCTAGCAGATCCATAAAACATCTCTTTAAAATAAAACGAACAACTATTGTCTTTTATTAAAAAGGAAAATCCCTTAGCATCTAAGGAAGAAACTGAAATGATGTTTTTAGTAAGACTTGGAACATGGAAACATTCTTCCAGTTCCAAAACTAGCCCGGAGGGCAACGACAAATAGTAAGTTCCTACAGCTAATGCAGCAATCCGTGCTCCATTTCCCACTCGTAGGTCGACTTCACCCTTGCTTAACTTTCTACTTCTTCTTAGTCCCTGTGGATTGGAACATAAGTGTGAGCCACAACCAGTATCTAATATCCAAGAAGTTGAATTAGCAAGTATACAGTCTATAACGAAAATACCTGAAGATGGAACGACTGTTCCGTTCTTCTGATCTTCCTTTAGCTTTGGACATTCTCTTTTGTAATGGCCTATTCCATCACAATAAAGACAGCTTGATGTGGACTTGTCCTGCTTTGATTTAGCATTGCCCTTGGACTTTCCACCTTTCTTGAATGGTCTCTTTCTAGCCTTGAGTAAATCTTTGGCTTCACAGTCCAGTACTATTTCAGCCTTTCTGACAAGGTGAATAAATTCTGCAACTGTTTCTTCTCTTGGTTCACTTAGGTATAGTTGCTTGAAGCGACCAAACCCACTGTGTAGTGAATTGAGCAAGACAGAGACTGCCATCCTTTCGCTTATTGGTGTTCCTAGTAGACTTAGGCGATCAAAATATGAACACATAAGATCCACATGGAACCTCAGTGGGACGCCTACCCTCTGTTTAGTGCGAAGGAGCTGAACATGTGTTTCTTGGACCTCCATCCTATAACACCTGTTGGGAGAACTAACCTTTAGACCAGACATTGATTCAATCAACTCATGGACGTTCAGGTCCCTGTCCTCCGTACTTCCACGACAGATATCCCTCAGATTCTTGATGAGCGTAAAAGGTTCATAGGCTACAAACCTTTTAGCCCAATCATCAGGGATATTGTTCAGCATGAGACTCATAACCTTTTTGAGATCCGCATCCCAGGCGTAAAATCTCTCAGGGGTCATGTCTCTGGCATAGTAGCTTGGCATGGGATGTGACAGTACATACTCAAGTCCATTGAGTTTGACTATTTCAACTAGCTTAGCTTCCCATTCAAGAAAATTTGTCAGGTTCAGCTTGACCATAAGCTCAGAACCCATGATGATGTTTTGATTGTTGTTTGCCATATTAAAACTACAATTGAAAAGAATAAACAAATAAATAACCATTCACAGTTTCTCTTAATAAACTTAAATTCTAGCATACATGCATAATTCAATGTTTATTAAGCATTTTATTCAAATTATGTGTTCCGGCAGGTGTGAATAAAATGATTCCAAGATCCTAAAATCATTGAAGAACTAAGCACAGTTTGTCGACTTAATCCTAGAACATCTTAGGTAAGCAAAAGCCTTTTGCTAATAGTCTAGAAACTATTCTTGGTTGATAGGTACGTCTAAGAACTTATTAGGTAAACCTATCGATTTTGCCACGACATAAAAGGACTCCTTACTTATATCGTTGAGTTTCACCAAAACTAACATGTACTCACAATTATTTGTGTACCTTGCCCCTTTAGGACCAATAAGTAACACCTCGCTGAGCGAAAACTATTACTAGATTGATGTAAAGGATATCCAAGCAAGTGTATATTTTGGCATGGCACCTTTTAACTCAATTTTTTAAGTTTGGAACTTAAGGCTCTTACTATGTTGGTTAGATTTTAAGTGAACTAAAATCCTTAATCATGCAACATAATCAAGCTTTTGATCTCATGCATTTTAAGACATATTTAAAACAATAAATAACTTAAAACATGCATAAGATATTTGTGATCTAGTATGGCCCGACTTCATCTTGAAGCTTTGACTTCAAAGTCCGTCTTGAAAATCTCCGTGGGAGGCACCATTTTCTTCAAATAGGATAAGCTATAACTAATTACAACTATTTGATGGTACGCAGACCATATTTGAATTGAAAAATAACTTTGGTACTTTAGACCAATTACATTCAAATTAATGGTACGCAGACCATATTTTCTATCCTATTTGGGCCATACTAGTCACTTCATAACCTGCAAAACAGTACATATACAATATATACCATTCACCCATTCATTATCATGAATGGCCCACATAGCTGGTTAGTAAAACACATTATGCATCATGTAAGCATTTGCAGCAATTAATCAAGGGCACCAATAATCTACCAATTATTCAGTCCTTATTAATTCTAATCAAGTTGTTTTAACCTTAAGGATTTGTAGACCTAATCAAGAGTTTATGACTAAAAAACGCTCCCACTTAAACCAATAAATTTATATGCTTTACTAATTTTAAACATAAAAATGTATTTCTAGTCTAACCGGAAACATACAAATTTAATTAAAATTTAAAGCTCATATAAATTTATAATTGAATCCAAAAAGTTTAATTTAATTTCAGTCGTATTTAAATTAATTCATGATTTTAATTTTAGTAAAATAATTAGAATAAATAAAATTTATTATAATTACAATATTCAAAATTAAAATCCAAGAAAATAATTTAAATTATTAATTTTAAAATTAATTAAAATTACGTGAACTGAAATTTTCAAATTAAACATTCAAAACGATCTTTAATCGTAACGCAAACACCCTACGCGTTGCACGCCCATGGGCCGCACGCACACAGCCATTGCTGGCCATGTGCGCGCAGCCCATGCGCTCGTCGCATAGCTGCTGCATCCCCATCGCAAGCCTCCGCACGCATTGGTGCTCGCTGCGCGCGCCAGCTTTCATCGCACGCGAGCTATCGCTCGCAGTGCGCGCGCGACATCGCTCGCTGGGCGCGCGACATCGCTCGCTGGGCGCGCGAGCCATCGCTCGCTGGGCGCGCGACATCGCTCGCTGGGCGGGCGACATCGCTTGCTGTGCGCGCGAGCAATGCTGGCTGTGCGCGCGAGTCCTCGCTCGTTGTGCGCGCGAGCAATGCTGGGCGCAGCGCTCGTGGCACGCGAGCTTGCGCTCGCTGCGCGCGAGGCTGCGCGCTCTTGTGCGAGGCAGCGCGCGTTGTGGCGCAGCTCGCTTGCTGCCCACACGCGACTGCCTTGGCTCGCCCTTCGCCCATGCCCATTCGTCTATTGCTCGTGGCATACGACACAAGGCAGGGCTGCTGCCTTGTGCTCGTGCACTACGCCCTTGCTCATTGCATTCGTGCCGCATGAGCGACGAGCTCCCTTGCTCGTCGTCGCATGCCCGCATTATACAACACCCCTTAAGGGTAACACGAAGCGTCCATTGCTTCGTGCGTGCAAGTTTTATGAACGAATCGCATAAAAATTTAAAATTTATATTTAAAATTAATGACAAATTAATAAATAATATTAATTTCATAATTTTAGGGCGAAAAAATCGAAAATTTATTATCCAATTGATTTCCGATTGTTATGGATTAAAGTCTAGGTCATAAAAATTTAAAATTTATCATAAATTTACAATTTTTATGGTGGTTTTTAATCATAGGTTTCTAATTAAATTACAATTAATTATGAAAATCAAATTAATTCTAAATTATTCTAATTTTCAACAAATTAATCATAATTACAAATTAGATTGCATAATTAACAAGACTAGGCATTCAAACTTGTTAAACATATGCAGTAGGTCAATCAAAAATTCAAGATTTATCAACAAGAATCGCAAATATTTAATTTAACATCTTAAATTTACGAAATTTTGCATTCGAAAAACTAAAACCTTCGAAAAGTCATAGTTAGGCTTCGAATTTGAGAATTCTGGGTTCGGCAGAAAAATACTTTTTTTGTCAAAATTTTAGAATGCCTTTTACATGCGGAATTGACACAAAAATCACTCAATTCGGATGAGTAACGAAGAAACTGCCGAAAAACTGCGTACGTATAATTAAATAAACGCAATTTGCAATTAATTAACAATTACGAAAATTAATCACCCCTTTTAATTCTTGCAAATTTGTAATATTTAACCATGTTCATGCAATTTAGATTATGAAAATAATAAGGGGCTCGTGATACCACTGTTAGGTTATGATACATATGACAATTACATAAATCATGCGGAAACAACCATTAACCCAGGATTACATATTATTTACACATAATCATATAGCATAATTTAGATGCATACTCTTTGTTGCGTGCCCTCCCTAGCTGCGCCCGAACCGAACAAGAACAAGTCTTTAGGACTCCAAGTGTCGTCCCTCCGTAGATAGTCCACAGCACGTCCGGATCCGCCTTAAGATTGACCAACTAGAATCGCCCTTAAGGTACTAGAATTTTCGGCACTTTTGAGCAAGATGTGTGGCTGAATTTTTCTCTCAAAAAACTCACTTTGAATACTTTGAAAAACCGTTATAAATTGTGAACCCTGGCCACATATTTATAGGGGTATGGAAAGGGAATTGGAATCCTATTCAGATACAAATTGATTAAACCTAGAATCCTACAAGAACTCTAATTTAATTAATTTATCAAATAGAATTAGGAATTTAATCATTAACCGAACTCTGCACGTTTTAGGAAACGTGCACAAACACAAACACTTGCACACACACGCACGGCAGCCACGATGGGCCCCCATGCGTGCGCGCGAGCAGCAGCCCACGCAGTGCCCGCGCGCGCTGCGCGCTGCGCGTGCTGTGCGCGCTGTGCGCGCTGCGCAGCCTGCTGGGCCTGGCCTTGCGCTGGGCCTGGCGTGGCTGTTTGTGCGGCGCGCTTGGCTTGCTGGGCGATGGCCTGGCTTCGTGCTGGGCCTCGTCCGGCAGGCCTCGTCCGATGCTTATTCGTACGATGCGCTTCCGATTAAATTTTTCCGATTCCGGAATTCATTTCCGATACGAACAATATTTAATATTTCCGACTCCGGAATTAATTTCCGTTTCGAACAAATATTTAATATTTCCGTTTCCGGAATTATTTTCCGATTCCGGTAATATTTCCGATTCTGACAATATTTCCGTTTCCGGCAATATTTCCGATTCTGGCAATATTTCCATTTCCGATAATATTTTCCGATACGTACCATGTTTCCGTTTCCGGCAACATCTACGACTTGGATAATATTTATATTTCCGATACGATCCATATTTCCGTTTCCGGCAATATCATCGTTTCCGGAGTATTCATTTCTTGCCTGTGACGATCTTAGCTCCCACTGAAACCAAGATCCGTTGGTTCCGAATATTCATAGATGGAGTATTTAATGCCATTAAATACTTGACCCGTTTACGTACTATTTGTGTGACCCTACGGGTTCAGTCAAGAGTAAGCTGTGGATTAATATCATTAATTCCACTTGAACTGAAGCGGCCTCTAGCTAGGCATTCAGCTCACTTGATCTCACTGAATTATTAACTTGTTAATTAACACTGAACCGCATTTATTAGACTTAACATAGAATGCATACTTGGACCAAGGGCATTATTTCCTTCACCTTGAACATCTTCACCTTGACGTTTTTGTTGAAACACTTTGCGACGATCTGTTGATTTGATGCCATCCTTATTAATGCTGCTTCCCTTAAATCCTCCGTATTGTCGAGGTTCTCACTTAAATCCTCCGTGACCCGATTATCGTCTTGTTGCTAGATTCTGCTTGGCCATTTTCTTGGGGGTATCTTGGCGTCGACGTCTTTAGCTCGATGTTCCACGTTTTGCAGAATGCTCTCGTCTTATCACTTATGAACTGCGATCCGTTGTCGCATATGATCTATGAGGGTACTCCAAACCTGCATATTATGTTAGTCCAAATAAACGAGCATACTTCTTTGTCCTCCCTCGTATAGTATACGTTTCTTTTTATCCTGGTTGACAAGATTCGTCCTCCCTCGTGTCCTCCGCATTCTCCTTCGTGGTATTGTTGGAGCAGTCCTTCCCAATCTGCCTTCTCTGCGCATCGCATCATCATTCTGTTGGCTGATTTTTTAAATAACACGTCCTGAAAAATAACATATCGTGAAGCTTTGAAAAGGATTTTTCTGGCTTCGAGCTTGTCGTTGGGAAGGGTTTCGTATGTTAGGTAGTCGAGAATGGGTTTGGTCCAACTGTCTGTGTTTGTGGTTGATAGGACGAGGCTGGCGTTTTGTGGGATTTCTTTGTCTATAGTGGGCGACGGCAGGTGTATTAGGGGTATGGTTGAGAATGGTGATTTTCTAAGTGCGGATCCTAAGTTCGCGAGTGCGTCGGCCTGTGTGTTTTGGTCTCGTGGCACTTGTTTGATGGAAAAGGGTTTGAACTTTGTGGTTAGCTTTTTAGCTTTCTCGAGGTACAGGGTCATTTTGAGGTCTTTAGCTTCGTAGTCATCGTTGATTTGGTTGACGATCAGTTGGGAGTCGCTGAAGATGTCGAGTCCTCTTGCTCCTAGATTTTCAGCTAACGTCATTCCGGCGATCAATGCCTCATACTCTACTTCGTTGTTTGTCGCTTTAAAGTCGCAGCATATGGCCTGTGATATCATGTCCCCTTGTGGTGATTTCAACACGACGCCTAATCCTGCACCACAAAAGTTAGAAGAGCCGTCAACGAAGAGTGTCCACGTTCCGCCTATGTTGTTGATGTGTTTGACTTCGTCGTCTGCTATTTTCTCTAAGTCGGGGCTGAAGTCGGCCACAAAGTCTTCTAGGGCCTGCGACTTTACAGCCGTCCTGGGTTGGTATTTAATGTCGAATCCTCCCAGCTCCATTGTCCATTTTTCCATTCGGCCTGTCAGTTTTGGCCTACGCTGATATGTTCATATTTTATAGTGTTTTTACCCCCGTCCCTTAGTACTTTTTGATCTCAAATGAGCTCTTCGGAGCGATTTTTAGTACTAATGCGCTCCTTGTAGTGTGTTTGTAGTTTCAGGTTCATCATTTTAGGAATTAGCATATTTTTGTGCATTTCCTATTCATTTGAATCAATACAAGACATTATGTACTTTCGAGAGCACAACATTGAGTTGGAAGAGTTTTCGAGCAAAGCGGATAGTGAAAGAAGTAGAAAACCGACACTCGTCTACTCTTTTGATCATAACTTACGTTCTACAACTCCAAATGAAGTGATTCTAATTGGTTTGGATTCTAGACTTCAAGAGATTTCCAACGAGTGGTCACTCACCTAATTCCGACGAATAACAAAGGAGATATGACGTTTTAAAGATAAAGGATCGTGCAGTTTGTACGCGCGCCCGGCGGGCGAACGCATGCCCGGCGGGCGAAAAGAGAGAATTTGAGGAACGTCATATTTGGCCCGGCGGGCATACCTGCGCCCGACGTGGGGTTTTCGAGCTTCTCGCCCGGCGGGCGGATGTCTGCCCGACCGGGAGACGACAACCCAGGGCGCTTTTTCGCGGTTTTCTTTTATTATTTTGGGCAAACTATAAATACTAAGCCCTATTATTTTAGTTGACACCTTTATTTTCTAGTATTAAGCACTTATTTTATTTTCCTAAGCTCAGTTTTTCTCTCTAATTTGTTCTAAACACTTAGTTTATTTTCAATCCAAAATTCAAGCTTTCCTTTGCCATTGTTCTTCAATTAGGTATTGTTCTTATTTCAATCTTTTGTTTTTCCCTTAATTATGTTTTCAATCATGCTAATTGCTTTGTTTATTGTTAATATGCTTGAGTAGTCTAATTTCTAGGGTTTGGGGATCCATGATTAGTATGAAGGGACATTGAATAATTGTGATTGTTGGCATTGTAATTAATTCCTATTGATTGATTTATTTCACTATACAATTAGATTTGCGCAGGTTTAATTGTGGTAGTTATGCAATATCAAATTAAGATTCGAGAGATGCAATTTGATGTTTAGGCTTGTGTCAATAGGTGGAATTAGGATTAATACGTAGCGAGTTCCCGTTAATTCTAAGTCTATGATTAGTATCGATTCGAGAGAGCATGCTAGTCTAATTAATTACCTTGTTGATTATCGTGATTGTTCGTTGTCCTGGATTGTTAATTGTTGGTGAACCTATGCCCTAGATTCCTTAATATATTGATTCATAATCGTTTAATTGTCGTTCGTAGTCTTAGCATACAATCAATCAACCAACTCTTGTTCCCAATAGTCTAGTTTAATTAATTGATAGTAGAAAGAACGCCTGTTTCCCTGTGGATTCGATCCTGACTTCCCTTGCTACCCAGCTAGTGGACTTAGGTTATTTTTTATTAGGTGATACGACTTTAGCCTGTCAAATTTTGGCGCCGTTGCCGGGGAAACAATTTAATTTTCTGCTATGATCTAGATTATTTTCTTGAGTCTCATAGAACTTCCTGTTCTTTGAGACCATGTATATATTTTATTTTCTTTAGTATATTTTTTTTTAATTTTTTTTTTAATTTTTTTTTTTTTTTAACTTTTTTTTCCCCCTGAAAAATGGATTATTATTCTTTCCTTCAATTCGTAAATGAGCCTTTTAGGGTGTATTTCGATAGGCTAAATGATTTTATTGGTTACCACAATCTTAATCTTTGGGATTCTTGTGGTTTTGCTTATGGTGGTTTAAATGAGTATACAAGGAATGTGATAGAAAGTAGATTTAATGGTGATTTTCGAGCCTTGTCTTTGGATGATATGTGGGATTACTATATGTGGTTTGCAAGGGATTTGTATGAGCGTGAAATGGCCATTCATGTTACATGTGCTAATCCAAATTATGAGCATAATCTACATGTTTCTACCCCCTCTCCCTCGAATGCTTGTTATAATGAGGTGCATTCTAATGTTTATGATAATCATGTCTATTCTAATGACTTATCTAACCCTTTCATGGATATCAATGCTTTGCCTCATGATTCCACTGTTGCTTCTCCCGTGTATTATTGTGAACCCTTGTCCAATCCTGTTCAACCCGAATCAGAAAGCAGAGATAGCTTCTTAGAGGAATTAAGAAGATTAAACTCTGAGATTGAGATTCAGTGTACTAGATCTCAAGAGGCTACTGATGAGATTATTAAAGCTAGTAAGGCAACTCTTGAGAGATTTAGAAAAGTTCAAGAAATTATTGAAAATAATGATTCGAGTTGTGTTGGGGATGGGGGTCAATTGAGTGAACCCATAGGCAACCAAGAGTGGGAGGAACTTATAAAAGAGGTTGAGGATGAGTTGGAGGATGATGATGTGACTGTTGGATCAATGGATGAAGGATTTGTTGAAACTGAAAAGCCATATGTTATAGAGCAAGTCCATGAGGAAGTTGAAGTTGATAAAACCCCTGTTGTTGTGTCAACCCCTACCCCTCATATTCCAAGTCCAAGAAGGGTTATTCTTTGCCCCGTTTACACCGTCTCACTCCCCTTCTCTTTCCCCATAAAACCTTTGCTTGAGGATCTTCCTCCTCCCCACGAAAATCAAAAGCCCAATGACCCAATAGAGTATGTTCCTCTTTGTGAATCTTTTGCAGGTACTTATAGTACTTACAAAGAAGAGGTGGATGCTTTGCAGAGAGCTCTATATGGTAAAGAGCCTGTCCACCATGAATTTCAAAACACAGAGAGAGCTATTTCATTGATCATTGAGGTTGAAGAATCAATAGTCCGCAAAAACAACTTCCATAAGGAGAGTATGCCTACTTTCTCTTTTCCTTCCTTTTCTTATTCTTATTTTCTTATTGTTTTTTCTTTTTGTTCTTCTTCCTTTAGGCATCCTACTCCTTACTGGCATAGAGCGCATTCGGACTTTATGCAAATGTTGCCGTTGATTATCGTGCATGTCTTGTTGCACGAAAGATGTGCGAGTGCGCATGACAAGCTTCTACGCTCGTTGGTTGGTTATTTACTAACCAATCGCTTTGCGGGAGGCACATAAGAGTTGGAGCCGGAGGGGTTCAATGAAGATTGAGACCCTCGATCTCCACTCCTTCAAGCACTGAGGACATTGCTGAGTTTGGCTTGGGGGAGGTATGTGTTATTGCTTTCTAGAGTAGTTTATCGCTTTTGAAAAAAAACAAAAAACAAAAATACGTTCCGATAAAATACAAAATCATGCTTCCATGTGCCCCTTGATTGAAAATTGTTTTGATTCTTGGTTTTTGATGACGAGCAATGTTGATATGTTAGCCATGATTTGATATTTGATTACTTTGATGCCTTGATATGTGTCAACTTTGACCAACTATTTGTGGACTTGGTGCTTGGCTAGTTGATTTGTTTAGGAATGTGTGATAGCTTCCTGGTGTGTCATTGATTTTGAGTATTGATATGGAACTGTTAGTAATGTTTTATGACTCATATACATGCACATTGAGGAGGACGAAGGCATTTTGCTATTTAGGTAGCCTTCAGATGAAATTAGATACATTTGTTCCCTCTTTTCTGCCCATGTTGTGGCTTGTGCCCTTTTATTCGGTGACTAGCCATATTACAAGCCCATGAAAGCCCCATTGGTTACTAGTCCCAAGCCTAGTTTGGGGGAGCTAATAGTAGTGAGGCGAGGGAGTTGTAGTGTGCTACATTTTGAGCACAAAGTGAGTATTGAAAAAGGAAGTTCTTCTTATCATGTTTATTGTTTGAAAAGGAAAAAAATAATGAAGAGTGAAAGAGATGAGAAGAATAGAAAATGTGAAGGCTTCCAAAAGAAAAAAAAAGGAGATCGAGCCAAAAAGAGAAAAAATTCATTACTCTCAGAAAAATTCAAAGCATTGTTTAACTCAAGTATTGTAATTTCTTATCATTATATATGAGTGATTGATTTTAGTTGTGAAAGAAAGGCAAGAAAGTATAGTGCGGTTTGTTTGTTGTTTCATCATGTGTTGAGTGGGAGAGTTGTGGTCATCATTTGTGGTTGATCATGGTTTTGCTAGGATTTATGCTCCCCAAAGCCAAGGCTTTAAGCTCACATTTTACCCAAATTTACCGCACCCCTACCTAAGCCTATCATTAAAAGCTTTGAAGACCTTCCGACCTTTGTGCATAGAGTCATATTAATGTGAAAGTATTTGTTTATCAATGCAAGTTATGACATGACATATTCCGAGTCGACTATTAGGTTGAGTGCATGTTCTTTTAAACACACGAGTGTTGTGAGTTTGGGAGGGCATTGTTCACATACATATTGGGAGGAGAGAGAACGGGTACATCTTTTACCCGCCACATAAATGAGTGAAGAGTGTGTGAGCACTAGTCTTGAATTCCATTGTGCACTTATGGTTCGCTCTGCGTGACGATTGTTAGGGAGGATTTGTGGTCGAATGGATTTGATTGCTTGGCATTGATGCATGCTTGTTGAATTTTACCTTGAATCGTATCCGTTGTTTTAAGATGTGTTTGGGGTGAAGTTGATTTATGTATTCATCGATGATTTCTTTGCTTAGGGACAAGCAAAGATCTAGCTTGGGGGAGTTTGATATGTTCATATTTTATAGTTTTTTTACCCCCGTCCCTTAGTACTTTTTGATCTCAAATAAGCTCTTCGGAGCGATTTTTAGTACTAATGTGCTCCTTGTAGTGTGTTTGTAGTTTCAGGTTCATCATTGTAGGAATTAGCATATTTTTGTGCATTTCCTATTCATTTGAATCAATACAAGACATTATGTACTTTCGAGAGCACAACATTGAGTTGGAAGAGTTTTCGAGCAAAGCGGATAGTGAAAGAAGTAGAAAACCGACACTCGTCTACTCTTTTGATCATAAATTACGTTCTACAACTCCAAATGAAGTTATTCCAATTGGGTTGGATTTTAGACTTCAAGAGCTTTCCAACGAGTGGTCACTCCCCTAATTCCGACGAATAACGAAGGAGATATGGTGTTTTAAAGATAAAGGATCGTGCAAATTGTACGCGCGCCCGACGGGCGAACGTCTGCCCGGTGGGCGAAAAGAGAAAATTTGAGGAACGTCATATTTGGCCCGGCGGGCATACCTGCGCCCGACGGGCGGTTTTCGAGCTTCTCGCCCGGCGGGCGGATGTCTGCCCGACCGGGCAATGACAACCCAGGGCGCTTTTTCGCGGTTTTCTTTCAGGTTTTCTTTTATTATTTTAGGAAAACTATAAATACTAAGCCCTATTATTTTAGTTGACACCTTTATTTTCTAGTATTAAGCACTTAGTTTATTTTCCTAAGCTCAGTTTTTCTCTCTAATTTGTTCTAAACACTTAGTTTATTTTCAATCCAAAATTCAAGCTTTCCTTTGCCATTGTTCTTCAATTAGGTATTGTTCTTATTTCAATCTTTTGTTTTTCCCTTAATTATGTTTTCAATCATGCTAATTGCTTTGTTTATTGTTAATATGCTTGAGTAGTCTAATTTCTAGGGTTTGGGGATCCATGATTAGTATGAAGGGACATTGAATAATTGTGATTGTTGGCATTGTAATTAATTCCTATTGATTGGTTTATTTCACTATACAATTAGATTTGCGCAGGTTTAATTGTGGTAGTTATGCAATATCAAATTAAGATTCGAGAGATGCAATTTGATGTTTAGGCTTGTGTCAATTGGTGGAATTAGGATTAATACGTAGCGAGAGCCCGTTAATTCTAAGTCTATGAATATTATCGATTCGAGAGAGCATGCTAGTCTAATTAATTACCTTGTTGATTATCGTGATTGTTCGTTGTCCTGGATTGTTAATTGTTGGTGAACCTATGCCCTAGATTCCTTAATATATTGATTCATAATCGTTTAATTGTCGTTCGTAGTCTTAGCATACAATCAATCAACCAACTCTTGTTCCCAATAGTCTAGTTTAATTAATTGATAGTAGAAAGAACGCCTGTTTCCCTGTGGATTCGATCCTGACTTCCCTTGCTACCCAGCTAGTGGACTTAGGTTATTTTTTATTAGGTGATACGACTTTAGCCTGTCATACGCATCACAGACTTAATTGGATAATTAGTCATCACCACTATTTGGTGAGTTTCAAAATAATGCGTTAACTTTTTGGCGGCAGTGACGAGTGCTAAAACAAGTTTTTCGAGGGAGGAATACCTGGTTTCTGCCTCTAACAGCGACTTACTGATGTAGTAGATGGGCAGTTGTTGCGTCTCATCTTCTCGGGCTAACACTGCGCTGACTGCTGCCGGGTTGACGGCAAGGTAAAGTTGTAAGACTTTACCTTCCTTGGGCTTGGACATGAGGGGTGGAGACATTAGATATTTTGTGAGAATTTGCAAAGTCGTTTCATGGTCGTCAGACCAATTAAAACCCTTGTTTTTGCGTAAGACGTCGTAGAATAAACGACATTTGTCCAACGACCTAGAGATGAAACGGTTTAATGCTGCCACTCTCCCTATCAAGAGTTGTACCTCTTTTATATTTCTGGGCGATTGGATGTTGATGATTGCACGTACTTGGTCGGGGCTTGCCTCGATTCCTCGTTGGGTGACGATGTAGCCCAAGAATATTCCTGCAGATACTCCAAAAGAACATTTAGTTGGGTTAAGTTTCATACCGTATTTCCTTAATATTTCGAAGGACTGTCGTAGGTATTCTACGTGGTCGTCCGCTTTCTTTGATTTCACCAGCATGTCGTTGATGTAGACCTCCATCGTGTCTCCTAGTTGATCTTTGAACATTTTGTTGACCAGTCGTTGGTACGTCGCACCTGCATTTTTAAGACCAACAGGCATGACTTTATAACAATAAATTCCTCTATCTGTTACAAAAGATGTTTTTTTCTTGATCCTCTGGGTGCATGAGGATCTGGTTGTATCCCGAGTAGGCGTCCATGAAAGTGAGTAGTTCGTGACCGGTGGTGGCGTCGACCATGGCGTCTATGTGCGGCAGAGGGAACGGATCTTTGGGGCACACTTTGTTGATGTACGTGAAGTCGATGCAGACTCTTCATTTCCCGTTCTTTTTGCTGACGACGACGACGTTTGCTAACCAGTCTGGATACTTAACGTCTCTGATTTTCCCCGAATCTATCAATTTCTAGACCTCTTCATCTATGATCTTATTCCTTTCAGGTGCGAACTTTCGTCGTTTCTGTTTTACTGGTTTGAAGTTGGGGTCGACGTTGAGTTTGTGGGTAATGACGTCCGGGCTAATTCCTGTCGTGTCCTCATGCGACCAGGCGAAGCAGTCCAAGTTTGCTCTTAGGAACGCTACTATCTGACTTCTGATGTTGTCAGGCAACGACGCTCCAATCCTTACGACTTGGTCTGGCTTTGTTGGGTCTAATACGATTTCAACGATCTGTTGGTCATCCGGTTAATCTGCTGTCGATCTTGGCTGTAATTGCTAGATGGATGATTTTGATGGTTTCAACGCGGTTTCGTAGCATCTCTTTGCGTCCCTTTGTTGTCCTTTGATTTCCATGACACCCCATTTGGTTGGGAATTTGATTGACTGGTGGTATGTTGACGGTACTGCTTTCATTTTTTGGATCCATGGTCGCCCTAAGATGACGTTGTATGATGATGGGCAGTCGACGACGTTGAACTTTGAAGGAAATAATGCCCTTGGTCCAAGTATGCATTCTATGTTAAGTCTAATAAGTGCGGTTCAGTATTAATTAAACAAGTTAATAATTCAGTGAGATCAAGTGAGCTGAATGCCTAGCTAGAGGCCGCTTCAGTTCAAGTGGAATTAATGATATTAATCCACAGCTTACTCTTGACTGAACCCGTAGGGTCACACAAATAGTACGTAAACGGATCAAGTATTTAATGGCATTAAATACTCTATCTATGGATAATCGGAATCGACGGATCTTGGTTTCAGTGGGAGCTGAGATCGTCACAAGCAAGAAATGAATACTCCGGAAACGATGATATTGCCGGAAACGGAAATATGGATCGTATCGGTAATATAAATATTATCCAAATCGTAGATGTTGCCGGAAACGGAAACATGGTACGTATCGGAAAATATTATCGGAAATGGAAATATTGCCGGAAACGGAAATATTGTCAGAATCGGAAATATTATCGGAATCGGAAAATAATTCCGGAAACGGAAATATTAAATATTTGTTCGAAACGGAAATTAATTCCGGAATCGGAAATATTAAATATTGTTCGTATCGAAAATGAATTCCGGAATCGGGAATTTAATCGGAAGCGTATCGTACGAATAAGCATCGGACGAGGCCTGCCGGACGAGGGCCCAGCACGAAGCCAGGCCATCGCCCAGCAAGCCAAGCGCGCCACACGAACAGCCAAGGCCACGCCAGGCCCAGCAGGCCATGGCAGCGCGCGCAGCGCGCGCAGCAATGGGCTGCGAGCTGTGCTGCTGCTCGCGTGGGCTTGCGGCTCGCGTGGGCCGAGCGGCCGTGTGGGCTGTGCGCGGGCATGGCCTGCACGCTCGTGGGCCATGCTCGTGTAGAGTTTGTGTTCACATACGAAACCTAAATTGTGTAGGATTTGTTTGATGATTAAATTCCTAATCCTAAAAGGATAAAATTAATTAGTTAGAGTCCTACTAGGATTCTAGTTTAACTAATTAGTATCCTAATAGGATTCCAGTTCCTTTTCCATACCTCTATAAATAAGGGCCTAGGGTCATTATTTGCAGGAACGATTGAAGTATTCAAAGGGTAAGTTTTTGAAAGAAAAATCAGCCATACACTTGCAAACACATAGCCGAAATTCCTAGTAACCTTAAGGGCGATTCTAGTTGGTCTAACTTGAGGCGGATCCGGACGTACTGTGGACTATCTACGGAGGGACGACATTTGGAGTCCTAAAGACTTGTTCTTGTTCGGTTCGGGCGCAGCTAGGGAAGGCACGCTACAACATGTATGCATCTATTCTATGCTAACTAAATGATTATGTGTAAATAATATGCTTTCCTGGCTTTATGGTTTTTCCGCATGATTTAAGTATTGTCATATGTATCATAACCTAACAGTGGTATCACGAGCCTCTTATTATTTTCATAATCTAAATTGCATAAACATGGTTAAATATTACAAATTTGCAAGAATTAAAAGGGGTGATTAATTTTCGTAATTGTTAATTAATTGCAAATTGCGTTTATTTAATTATACGTACGCAGTTTTTCGGCAGTTTCTTCGTTACTCATCCAAATCGAGTGATTTTTGTGTCAATTCCGCATGTAAAAGGCATTCTAAAATTTTAACAAAAAGAATATTTTTTGGCCGAACCCAGAATTCTCAAATTCAAAGCCTAACTATGACTTTTCGGAGGTTTTAGTTTTTCGAATGCAAAATTTCGTAAATTTAAGATGTTAAATTAAATATTTGCGATTCTTGTTGATAAATTTTGAATTTTTGATCGACCTACTATATATGTTTAACAAGTTTGAACGCCTAACCTTGTTAATTATGCAATCTAATTTGTAATTATGATTAATTTGTTGAAAATTGGAATAATTTAGAATTAATTTGATTTTCATAATTAGTTATAATTTAATTAGATACCTATGATTAAAAACCACCATAAAAATTGTAAATTTATGTTAAATTTTAAATTTTTATGACCTAGACTTGAATCCATGTTAATCGGAAATCAATTAAATAATAAATTTTTGATTTTTCGCCCTAAAATTATGAAATTAATATTATTTATTAATTTGTCATTAATTTTGAAAATAAATTCTAAACATTTTTTTTGCGATTCGCTCATATAACTTGCACGCACAAAGCAATGGACGCTACGTGTTACCCTTAAGGGGTGTTGTATAGTGCGGGCATGCGACGACGAGCAAGGGAGCTCGTCGCCCATGCGGTACGAATGCAGCGAGCAAGGGCATGGTGCACGAGCACAAGGCAGCAGCCCTGCCTTGTGTCGTGGGCTGTGAGCAATGGGCGCATGGGCAAGGGCGAGAGCAAGGCACGAGCAGTCGCGTGTGGGCAGCAAGCGTGCTGCGCCACAGCGCGCACTGCCTCGCGCAAGCGCACGGAGCCTCGCGCGCAGAAAGCGCATGTGTGTGTGCGACGAGCGCTGCGCCCAGCGATGGCGTGCAGCGTGCTTGTTGCGACGTGCGACGAGCGCTGCGCCCAACGATGGTCAGCAGCATGCTTGTTGCGACGAGCGCTGGCGCGTGCCTTGCGATGGGGAGCAGCAGCGATGCGACGCAGCGCATGGGCTGCGCGCACATGGCCAGCGATGGCTGTGTGCGTGTGGCCCATGGGCGTGCGTTGCATGGGGTTGTTGCGTTGCGATTAGATCGTTTTGAAATTTTAATTTGAAATTTTCAGTTTACGTAATTTTAATTAATTTTAAAATTAATAATTTAAATTATTTTCTTGGATTTTAATTTTGAATATTGTAATTATAATAAATTTTATTTATTCTAATTATTTTACTAAAATTAAAATCATGAATTAATTTAAATACGACTGAAATTAAATTAAATTTTTTGGATTCAATTATAAATTTATATGAGCTTTAAATTTTAATTAAATTTGTACGTTTCCGGTTAGACTAGAAATACATTTTTATGTTTAAAATTAGTAAAGCATATGAATTTATTGGTTTAAGTGGGAGCCCTTTTTAGTCATAAACTCTTGATTAGGTCTACAAATCCTTAAGGTTAAAACAAATTGATTAGAATTAATAAGGACTGAATAATTGGTAGATTATTGGTGCCCTTGATTAATTGCTGCAAATATTTATGTGATGCATAACGTGTTTTACTAACCAGCTATGTGGGCCATTCATGTTAATGAATGGGTGAATGGTATATATTGTATATGTACTGTTTTGCAGGTGATGAAGTGACTAGTATGGCCCAAATAGGATAGAAAATATGGTCTGCGTACCATTAATTTGAATGTAATTGGTCTAAAGTACCAAAATTGTTTTTCAATTCAAATATGGTCTGTGTACCATCAAATAGTTGTAATTAGTTTTAATTATAGCTTTTCCTATTTGAAGAAAATGGTGCCTCCCACGGAGATTTTCAAGACGGACTTTGAAGTTGAAGCTTCAAGATGAAGTCGGGCCATACTAGATCACATTTATCTTATGCATGTTTTAAGTTATTTATTGCTTTTAAATATGTCTTAAAATGCATGAGATCAAAGCTTGATTATGTTGCATGATTAAGGATTTTAGTTCACTTAAAATCTAACCAACATAGTAAGAGCCTTAAGTTCCCAACTTAAAAAATTGAGTTAAAAGGTGCCATGCCAAAATATACACTTGCTTGGATATCCTTTACATCAATCTAGTAATAGTTTTTGCTCAGCGAGGTGTTACTTATTGGTCCTAAAGGGGCAAGGTACACAAATAATTGTGAGTACATGTTAGTTTTGGTGAAACTCAACGATATAAGTAAGGAGTCCTTTTATGTCGTGGCAAAATCGATAGGTTTACCTAATAAGTTCTTAGACGTACCTATCAACCAAGAATAGTTTCTAGACTATTAGCAAAAGGCTTTTTTCTTACCTAAGATGTTTTAGGATTAAGTCGACAAACCGTGCTTAGCTCTTCAATGATTTTAGGATCTTGGAATCATTTTATTCACACCTGCCGGAACACATAACTTGAATAAAATGCTTAATGAACATTGAATTATGCATGTATGCTAGAATTTAAAGTTTATTAAGAGAAACTGTGAATGGTTATTTATTTGTTTATTCTTTTCAATTGTAGTTTTAACTATGGCAAACAACAATCAAAGCATCATCATGGGTTCTGAGCTTATGGTCAAGCTGAATGATATATGCGTTTTATATAGAGTTTTTACCCCCGTCCCTTAGTACTTTTATGTATCAAACGTGTTCTTAGGAGCCGTTTCTAGTACTAATGTGTGTTATTGAGTGTGCCTTGAGTTTCAGGTTTGATTATGAGAAATTGGTCGTTTTAGACCCGTTTCATTGTTGATCAAGGCCACTATATGAGTCCGAGAAGTTTGGGACTTCCATCGTCGACTTTCGGGAGCCTTAGATGCTTATGGTTGAGCCCCGGGAGTTAGACTTGGTGATACGGGCGAGATACATTGAAGATTGCAAATCGCCCTGGAAGCTGAGGGCGAAATGCAACCATCGGGCGGAATTATAAGCAAGCCAAGTTCATCAACGCGCGCCCGATCGGGCGCAGCTCGCCCGATCCGGATAATCCGCTCGATCGGGCGGATTTTGGCCCGATCGGGCCGACTATCGAGTGATTCGCCCGATCGGGCGAAGCGTCGCCCGATCGGGCGACGCCAACCTCCAGCAGTTTTTCGCGTTTTTAATTCCGTTTTTAGGCCTTATTTTGGCAAAACTATATAAGCAAACTTGTTTTATTTTTTAGGGACATCTTATTTTCCAGCACTAAACCCTTAGTTTATTTTTCTAAGTTTTATTTCCTCTCTACATTAATTCAAACACTTAGTTCGATTTATATAAAAACACAAGCTTTCAATTTCCATTGTTCGAGAATTAGGTACTGCTTCTTACTTTAATTTATTCTATTGCTTTGATCATGTTTTCCATTATGTTAATCGCTTTGTTATTAGTTATCATGAGTGAGTAGTTTAATTTCTAGGGTTTAGGGGATCCATGAATGCATGATTGGGATTATATGTGGACTTGATTATTTGATTGATTGATTATAATTTCTATAGCTTATTATTATTGCTCGTCAATTCTGTTCGGCCGGACTATTTTGATTTGAGTTTGATTAACCTTAGATTATGCGCCGAGAGGTATAAATCTGATGTTTTTGGTCTGTGGCTATTAGATAGGAATTATTTCTAGTACGTAGCGAGAGCCCGCTAGTTGTTCTATCCTAAGGAATTCATAAGATTCGAGAGATGCATGTTTTCCTAGTTATGATTGTTAATTAATTGATATTGTCCGTTGTCCAATCCCGGTCTGCATTTGTGGTGAACCGCTGCCCTAGATTCCCTTAATATTGTTATATTCCAGTTTGATTATTTGCCTTAGCTTAATATACAAACCAATCCAATTCTTTGTTACCAGTAGTCTAGATTAGTTAATTAATAGTAGAAAGAACATTGTTTCCCTGTGGATACGATCCCTGCTTCCCTTGCTATATTTTTAGTTGGTGAACGTTAGGTTTATCTTTGATAGGAGTGCGATTTAGCCTGTCAAATTTTGGCGCCGTTGCCGGGGAAACGGTTTTATTTTCTGTTGTTGATTGATTATCCTAGATTATTGTTTGTTACTACTCAAGGAACTCACGTTCCTTGAGACCGGATCTCACATTGTTTTGTAGTCTTTGTCTATGCCCAGGACCGTAGGTACTAGTAATCTTACTCCATTCGATCCTGAGCCCGAAAGAACCTTTCGTAGACGAAGAACTTTCATTGCACAGTGTGGGAATTACTCTGATTCTGATCATAATATTGGCGATCTTTTTCCTTCAGATACAGATTCAGTTTCAGAGATAGAGATGGGTGACGAAAATCTGATACCGCCACCTACCCCACGGCTTACGGACTATTCTAAGCCAAGTCTGTCCGTGCTGCCAAAGGCGATCATGCCTTCTATTGCAGCTGAGACCTTCAAGATTGAGCCCGCATTGATTAACATGATCGAGAGACGCCAGTACGGTGGGGAACCAGGTGAAGATCCGAATCTTCACATTCAGTCCTTTATCCAATATTGCTCCACCATCAAGCAAAAGGGATTGACTCCGGAGCAGACTATGGAGATACTTTTCCCGTTCTCTTTGAGTGGGAAAGCTAAACTGTGGATTAATGGGTTGAATCGGGCGGCTTTGAAAATCAATAATTGGGAATCCTTGGCTCTTGCTTTTTATGTTAAATATTTTCCACCTGAGAAAACGACTCGTCTGAGGGGTTAGATATTAGGTATCTCACAACAAGCGGATGAGAGTTTGTTCGAGGTTTGGGAGAGATTCAAGGATTTGCAAAGAGAATGCCCGCACCATGGTTTGGAAGATTGGTTCTTGATTCAGCAGTTTTATAATGGTCTGGGCAATGAGTCTAGATGTTTGTTGGATTCAGCTGCCAGTGGGAGGTTCATGCAACTTGAGGTGCCTCGAGCTATGGAGGTGATTGAGGAGATAGCCATTCACAATGCCCAGTATGGAAATCCTAGAGGTCTATCTAACAGGGGTGGTAAGCATGATTTAAATTCTATTGAACAATTAACTGCCCAATTGACTGCTTTACATTATAAATTCGATAATATGCAAGCGGCCAATGCTCAATCTGCCCAACCTGTTAGTGTAGCTGCTATGAGTGCCCAACCTACTACTATTTGTGAAAGTTGTGGAATGTCTGGTCATTATGCACAGGAATGTAGAAGCTCTATTGAACAATGTAATGCTTTTCAATCCTACAAACAAAACAACCCATTCTCCAACTCTTACAATGAGGGCTACAAAAATAACCCTCTGCTTTCCTACAGGAGCAACAACATCCAAAACCCTCACCAAGTTCAACATCCACCACCACAACCATATCAACCCCCACACCAACAATCTTACCAACCCCGAAACAACTACAACCAACAGTCTAGTGGGCCACCTGGGTTCTCTAGACAACACACATCACCCCCACAACCACAACCTCAAGCCACACAGCCTGACCCTATGCTAGTAGAGATGAGAAACATGATGCTACAAATGCAAAAATCTCTAAGTGAAAAGGATGCAAAAATCGATGCTCTTACTGCTCATAACAAGATCATTGATACACAGTTGGCACAGATGGCTACTACTATTGCAGGGAGGCCACCAGGCCAACTTCCTTCACAGCCCGAAAATAGGGATTCTGCTAATGCAATTACATTGAGGAGTGGTAGGGATTATGATGGTCCTTCTATGCCGGTTGAGGTTGATTCCGGGGTGTCTGCTAGTGATCTGGTCAGTGAGGAAATCCCGAAGATAGTTATGGGTGAAAAGGAACCAGCTGAAAAGATAGTCAATGAGAATGAGGCTACAACTACGGTTAAGAAGGGGGCGGATATACAAATACCACCTATTGCACTCCCCTTCCCAAACCGACAACTCAAGAATAAGCTAGACAAGCAGTTTGGCAGATTCTTGGAAGTGGTCAAAAATTTGCAGGTAACGGTTCCTTTTACTGAATTAATTTTACAAGTTCCTGCTTATGCTAAATTCATGAAGGATATTTTGACCAGAAAACGTGTTTTTTGTGAGGTAGAGACTGTAGCTTTCACTGAGGAATGTAGTGCTTATTTGCAAAACAAGTCTCCACCTAAACTTAAGGACCCCGGGAGTTTTTCCATCCCATGTAACATTGGCACCGTATTTATTGATAAAGCTTTATGTGATCTAGGTGCTAGTGTGTCTGTCATGCCTTTGTCTGTCTGTACTAAACTGAATATGGGTGAGCTTAAGGTTACCAATATCACTCTACAAATGGCCGACCGTTCTGTCAAATACCCCTTAGGTGTTTTAGAGGACGTCCTTGTTAGAGTAGGTAAATTCTATATACCTGTGGACTTTGTAGTATTAGACATGCAGGAGGATTCTCAAATTCCCATAATCTTAGGTAGACCCTTCCTTCATACGGCGGGGGCGGTAATTGATGTTAAAAGTGGGAAATTGACATTGTCTGTTGGGGATGATAAGGTGAATTTTAATCTGAATAGTGCCTTAAAAAGTCCCATGCTAGAGGAGGAACAATGCTATCGCATAGATGTAGTCGATTTTATTACTCGTGATAACGTCTCCCAAGTTCTCGAAAGAGACCCTTTGGAGGCAGTGCTTTGTTGTGAGTCTTCTGCAGGTGATAGCAGTTCTTGGAGTGCTGAAGTGGATGCTCTGGAGTTGGCTCTTAATGGTGGAGAATCTGAGCCGGAGAGCACCAAATTGAAGAGGTTAGTTCGGCCGGTTTGTTCTGTTAAAGAGGTAAAGAAACCCGAACTTAAACCTCTTCCTGCTAACCTTAAGTATGCGTTTTTAGATAATGAACAACTTTGCCCTGTGATCGTCAGTACTGCACTTGATGCAGGCCAGTTATCCCAACTTCTTATTGTGTTGAAAAGGCACAAAAAGGCCATTGGGTACAGTATTGATGATTTAAAGGGTATTAGCCCTGACTTTTGTATGCATAGGATACATCTAGATGAAAATCATAAACCATGCATTCAACCCCAGCGTCGTTTGAACCCTGTCATGCAAGATGTTGTAAAAGCTGAAGTTATGAAATTGCTTGATGCGGGTATAGTGTATGCTGTGTCTGATTCTAAGTGGGTGAGTCCCGTTCAGGTAGTGCCTAAGAAAGGGGGGACAACTGTGGTGAGAAATGAAAAAAATGAGTTGATACCAACTAGGGTAGTCACAGGTTGGCGCATGTGCATTGATTATAGGCGTCTTAATGTTGCTACTAAAAAGGACCATTTTCCCCTTCCCTTCATTGATCAAATGTTAGAAAGGCTAGCCTGTCACAAGTTTTTATGTTATCTGGATGGTTATTCTGGTTTCTTTCAAATTCCCATACATCCAGACGACCAGGAAAATACCACCTTCACCTGCCCCTATGGTACCTTTGCATATCGTAGGATGCCTTTTGGTCTGTGTAATGCGCCTGCTACTTTCCAACGTTGCATGATGAGTATCTTTTTTGATTTTATTGAGTCTATCATGGAAGTGTTTATGGATGATTTTAGCGTCTATGGTACTTCTTTTGATTCTTGCTTGCTAAATCTGACTAAAGTTTTGAAAAGATGTGAAGAGTGCAATTTAGTCTTGAACTGGGAAAAGTGTCATTTCATGGTTACTGAAGGGGTGGTTTTGGGACATTTGATATCTGATAAGGGCATTCAGGTGGATCGAGCTAAGGTCCAAGTGATTGAACAATTACCCCCTCCAGTTAATGTGAAGGGTGTTAGAAGTTTTCTTGGTCATGCGGGGTTTTATCGCCGCTTTATCAAGGATTTCTCTAAAATTGTTAAACCACTTACCCAGCTCCTTCTCAAGGATGCCCCGTTTGTGTTTACTGATGCTTGTCTTGAAGCCTTTGACAGGATTAAACAGGCACTGATTTCGGCTCCCATCATCCGTTCTCCCGAATGGGATATTCCGTTTGAGATAATGTGTGATGCAAGTGATTATGCAGTTGGGGCAGTGCTGGGTCAGAGAAAGGAGAAGGTTTTACATGCCATCTATTATGCAAGTAAGGCCTTGGATGAAGCTCAAGTTAATTATGCAACTACTGAGAAGGAGCTTCTAGCTATAGTCTATGCCTTGGATAAATTCCGCACCTATCTGATTGGATCCAAGGTGATAGTCTATACTAACCATGCAGCCCTTAAGTATCTGCTCTCTAAGAAGGAAGCCAAGCCTAGGCTTATTCGATGGATACTACTGCTACAGGAGTTCGATCTAGAGATCCGCGACAAGAAAGGGGCTGAGAATGTGGTTGCAGATCACTTGTCTAGATTGAGGTATGACGATGATAAGGGATCTACACCGATTGATGATTCATTTCCGGATGATCATTTACTTGCACTTGCCAGTCAGTCACCATGGTTCGCAGATTTTGCTAACTACATTGTAGGTAGAATTCTTCCGGCCGATCTTTCATATCAACAGAAGAAGAAATTCCTACATGATGTCCGGTTCTACTTTTGGGACGATCCTTATTTGTTTCGTGAGACTGCTGAAGGGTTATACAAGCGTTGTATTCCAGAATGGGAAGTTCAAGGTGTTATCAGTAGGTGTCATTCTTCACCTTATGGTGGCCACCATGGACCGTCGAAAACAAACGCTAAGCTGTCACAATGTGGTTTTTACTGGCCTACTATGTTCAAAGATGCACAGGCTTTTATTATGGCTTGTGATGCGTGCCAGAGGGCCGGCACTATTTCGAGGAGGTATGAGATGCCACAGAACGGGATCCTTGAGGTTGAGATTTTCGATGTGTGGGGAATTGATTATATGGGACCATTCCCATCGTCCAAGGGTAACTTGTATATCCTTGTTGCTGTAGATTATGTGTCAAAGTGGGTGGAAGCCGTTGCCTCACCTACTAACGATGCTAAGACAGTCATCTCCCTGTTCAAGAAGATCATTTTTCCTAGATTTGGGGTTCCACGCGCTTTGATCAGTGATGGAGGGTCACACTTCCATGAGAAGCATCTGGATGCGCTCCTGCGCAAGTATGGAGTTTATCACCGCACTGGACTAGCCTACCACCCTCAGACGAGTGGTCAAGTTGAGGTCTCCAACCGAGAGATCAAATCTATCCTTGAGAAAGTGGTGGCAAAGTCTAGGAAGGATTGGAGCGATAAGCTAGATGATACTCTATGGGCATACAGAACCGCCTTTAAGACACCTATTGGTACCTCCCCGTATCGGTTGGTGTATGGCAAGGCGTGTCACTTACCAGTAGAAATGGAGTACAAGGCTTATTGGGCAATCAAACAGCTCAACATGGATGCAAAGCTAGCCGGTGAGAAGCGGTTAATTCAATTAGGTGAGCTCGATGAATTCCGACTACAAGCCTATGATAGTGCCCGGATTTACAAGGAAAAGACCAAGAAGTGGCACGACAATCACATTTTGCATAGAGAGTTCGCGGTGGGCGACAAGGTTCTACTTTTTAACTCTAGGCTTAAGTTATTTCCTGGAAAACTTAAATCTAGGTGGTCTGGGCCGTTCACTGTAACTATGGTAAGCAAGTTTGGGTCTGTTGAAGTAGAGAATGGGAATGGTGAACGATTCAAGGTCAACGGGCAACGTCTGAAGTTGTACCATGATGGGGCTACTGTAGGAGTGGTTGAGGTCCATCACCTCAATCCCTCCGCCTCATAAACTGCATATTCAAGGTAACAAGGTCGAGCGGGACCTAAAAATAAACCAGCGCTTTGCGGGAGGCAACCCGTATTTTATCGCTTTAAGTAGTATAAGTTTGATTTTTTTGCATTTTTCATTCTATTTTTGTGTGTTTAGTTAGTATTTCCATACCTAAGTGTGTTTAAGTATTGTTTTTGGTGTTAGTGAGGCGAGAAGAGGGCATTACGCTGTTTGGGTGTTTAATAATGTGCAGGCCTAAAGCTCCAAGTTCGAGAAAGTGAAATTACGCACAAGGCCAAGCACGCTGCAAACCGCCCGATTCGAATCGGGCGAGGTGCGCCCGATCGGGCGCGCACGGATGAGTTTCTTGCAGTTTATTTCCGCCCGATCGGGCGCAGCATGCCCGATCGGGCGGTCCAGCGAGTGGAATGCTCGATCGGGCGAAATAATTTCGCCCGATCGGGCGCTTTTGCGAGTGGAACGCCCGAGTCGGGCGTTAGTTTGCCCGATCGAGCGCAAAAGACGAGTGGAAGGCCCGATCGGGCGAAATTATTTTGCCCGATCGGGCGGTTGATGAAATTTTCGAGGAAAAGTCAAGGATGATTCTGGGCAGGAAAAAGTCAAGAAAATGAGCATTCGCAAATCGCCCGATCCGGATCGGGCGAGGTGCGCCCGATCGGGCGCGCACGCATGTAAAGAAAAGGATCGCATCCCGCCCGATCGGGCGGAAAGTCGCCCGATCGGGCGAGACGCGATTTCAGCGATAAACTCACGGTTTCCCCAATCTTTCTTCACTTCCTCTTCATCTTCAACCTAACTTTCTCTCACTCCTCCATTAAACCCCAACTTCCAAAAACTTCAAACCACCATATCTCCCTCAAATCTCCACCAAATTCAACAATTCTTTCATCAAAATCATCCTCTCATCATCCTCTACAACTTACACCTAACCGATTTAAGTTTTCTCTCATCCCCACAAAATCCCCAAATTCACCCAAAAAGCTCAAAAAAACTCAAAAATTCAGATTTTTCATCAATGGCAAATAGACCACAAAGAAAATGCACGAGGGTACCAAGAAATCAACATGAGGCTTCCACAAGCCGAGCTCGGGAACCTCCACCACCACCTCCACCACCGCAATTCGAGCCCGACACGGATTTTCCGGATGTCATCTTTATTACGGAGGAGCAACGAGCACGATTCATGCACCTCAAATTGAGGGAGGTAATCCCTACTCGCTTTATATGTCAAAAATCCTTGCATGAAATGGGAATTGAGCGTGATGTAAAACGTGTTTTTGTTGGTGTTGGTATGAGTAACATGTATAGTATGCTCCGTCTCACATTTAGACGGTTGACTCTAGAATTCTTGAGTAGTTTTAATGTGCGTAGGGATGGCTATCGAACCGTGTCATCGGTTCAATTTCGTGTGATGAATAGAACCTACACCATGAGCTTATCTGATTTTGGTAGGATTTTTGGATTATCTACCACATATAGTAGGAAACCTAAGGAGACCCATAACAACTGCACCATGTGGGGAAAGCTTACGGGCAATGATAATCCCGGGAGTATGCAACATTTGCATGCTTCCAAGATACAACACCCGGTACCCATTGTCTTTTACAGGTTCCTAGGATTTACTATCTTTGGTAGGGATGAGACCCAGAACATTAGGAGTACGGAGCTAGAGATCCTAGGCGGCTATGTTTCCGAAGGAGAGGAGAGCTACAAAATGAACCTTGCACATCACATGGACTCTCAATTTTACTCCATAGCCACATCCACACATACTACCAAGATTACCATTGGTGGGTTGATCACCCACATAGCCATGGCCACGGCCAATTTTTTTGAGGCTAACCAGATTCCAGTTCTGGGTAGCAACTTGCTTGATTTGGCTTATTTTGCTGGACTCCGTAGGCTACAGGGGGAGCATGGGTTATTTAGGCCGGGAGCCATGTACTGGATGTTCGAGGGAAACAGGCTTTTCACCTTGCCCGACCCTCAGGGCCGCACTAGTTTCAGACCCGGTCAGGCTCATTATCTATTTGTTGGATTTGAGCAAGAGCCCCAGCCTGACCCCCAGCCTCAGCCTGACCCTCAGCCAGAGCCCCATCAGTACCAGCCAGAGCCTCGCACCTACTTCAGGAGGGGGCGTCGAGACACGGGGAGGCCCCAGAGTGGCCCGGTAGTTCATGAGGATCAGGAGTCCATTGATGAGAGGTTGAGCAGACTTGAGCTCGGGTTCCGGGAGTTCGCAGCTGATCACCAGAGGACCATGTTCCCATTTTATGATCAGTATGCCAGGCAGGGCTATATTGCCCCAGATTACGAGCACCCTACCTGGTTTACCTATCCCGCGGAGGGATATGGAGCTCCGGGTTCTATGGGCACCTTCACACCCACCCAGTACGGAGGGTGGGGAGCGGGTCCTAGTGGGCATGCTGGCCGAGATGATGGTGATGATGATGGTGATGATGGCCAAGGCCATCAGTGATGCCGAGATGATGTTGATGATGAGGTTCGATACCCTTGAGCCAATGAGGACATTGTCTGATTTGGTTTGGGGGGTTTCACACTACTTGTACATTGTAGGTATGTCTTTCTTTTATTTTCGCATTTCTTTATTTTGGTGTGTTTATTTTGGTGTGTTTAATGCTTTCTAGATTAGTTTATTGCTTTGAAAAAAAAAAAATACAAAAATACAAAAATACGTTCCGATGAATACAAAACCATGCTTCCCTGTGCCCCTTGATTGTAAACTGTTTTGATTCTTGGTTTTTTATGACGAGCATTGTTGATTTGTTAACCATGATTTGAGATCCGATTACTTTGATGCCTTGACATGAGTCAACTCTGACCAACTACTTGTGGACTTGGTGCTTGACTAGTTGACTTGGTTAGGATGTGTGATAGCTTCCTGGTGTGCCATTGATTTTGAGTATTGGTTTGCAACTATTAGTAATGTTTTATGACTCATATACATGCACATTGTGGAGGACGAAGGGATTTTTCTATTTAGGTAGCCTTCAGATGAAATTAGATACGTTTGTTCCCTCTTTTTCTACCCATGTTGTGCCTGTGCCATTTATTCGGTGACTAACCACATTACAAGCCCGTAAATTCCCCATTGGTTACTAGTCCCAAGCCTAGCTTGGGGGAGCTAATAGTAGTGAGGTGAGGGAGTTGTAGTGTGGTACATTTTCAGCATATTGAGTATTGAAAAGGGAAATTCTTCTTATCATGATTGTTGTTGAAAAAAATGAAATGAAAAATGAATGAGATGAGGAGAATAAAAAAAAATAGTGTGAAGGTTCCAAAAAAAAAAAAAAAAAAAAAAAAAAAAAAGAAAAAAAAAATGAGATTGAGCAAGAAAGAAAAAAAAAATAAGAAGGAAAAATCGTTATTCTCAAGAAAATTCAAAGCATTGTTTCACTCAAGTATTGTAATTTCTTATCTTTATGAGTGATTGATTTTAATTGTGAAAGAAAGGCAAGAAAGTATAGTGTGGTTTGTTTGTTGTTTCATCATGTGTTGAGTGGGAAGTTGTGGTTGTGGTCATCATTTGTGGTTGACCATGGTTTTGCTAGGATTTATGCTCCCCAAAGCCAAGGCTTTAAGCTCACGTTTTACCCAAATTTACCGCACCTCTACCTAAGCCTATCATTACAAGCTTTGAAGACCTTCCAACCTTTGTGCATAGAGTCATATTAATGTGAAAGTAGTTGTTTATCAATGCAAGTTATGACATGACACATTCCGAGTCGACTACTAGGTTGAGTGCATGTTTTTCTAGACACACGAGTGTTGTGAGTTTGGGAGGGCATTGTACACATATATGTTGGGAGGGGAGCGAACGGGTACATTTTTTATCCGCCACATAAATGAGTGACGAGTGTGTGAGCACTAGTCTTGAATTCCATTGTACACTTGTGGTTCGCTTTGCGTGACGATTGTTGAGGTGGATTGGCGGTTGAATGAATTTGATTGGTTGACATTGATGCATGCTTGTTGGATTTTGCCTTGAATCGTATCCATTGTTTTAAGATGTGTTTGGGGTGAAGTTGATTTATGTATTCATCGATGATTTCTTTGCTTAGGGGCAAGCAAAGATCTAGCTTGGGGGAGTTTGATATATGCGTTTTATATAGAGTTTTTACCCCCGTCCCTTAGTACTTTTATGTATCAAACGTGCTCTTAGGAGCCGTTTCTAGTACTAATGTGTGTTATTGAGTGTGCCTTGAGTTTCAGGTTTGATTATGAGAAATTGGTCGTTTTAGACCCGTTTCATTGTTGATCAAGGCCACTATATGAGTCCGAGAAGTTCGGGACTTCCATCGTCGACTTTCGGGAGCCTTAGATGCTTATGGTTGAGCCCCGGGAGTTAGACTTGGTGATACGGGCGAGATACATTGAAGATTGCAAATCGCCCTGGAAGCTGAGGGCGAAATGCAACCATCGGGCGGAATTATAAGCAAGCCAAGTTCATCAACGCGCGCCCGATCGGGCGCAGCTCGCCCGATCCGGATAATCCGCCCGATCGGGCGGATTTTGGCCCGATCGGGCCGACTATCGAGTGATTCGCCCGATCGGGCGAAGCGTCGCCCGATCGGGCGACGCCAACCTCCAGCAGTTTTTCGCGTTTTTAATTCCGTTTTTAGGCCTTATTTTGGCAAAACTATATAAGCAAACTTGTTTTATTTTTTAGGGACATCTTATTTTCCAGCACTAAACCCTTAGTTTATTTTTCTAAGTTTTATTTCCTCTCTACATTAATTCAAACACTTAGTTCGATTTATATAAAAACACAAGCTTTCAATTTCCATTGTTCGAGAATTAGGTACTGCTTCTTACTTTAATTTATTCTATTGCTTTGATCATGTTTTCCATTATGTTAATCGCTTTGTTATTAGTTATCATGAGTGAGTAGTTTAATTTCTAGGGTTTTGGGGATCCATGAATGCATGATTGGGATTATATGTGGACTTGATTATTTGATTGATTGATTATAATTTCTATAGCTTATTATTATTGCTCGTCAATTCTGTTCGGCCGGACTATTTTGATTTGAGTTTGATTAACCTTAGATTATGCGCCGAGAGGTATAAATCTGATGTTTTTGGTCTGTGGCTATTAGATAGGAATTATTTTTAGTACGTAGCGAGAGCCCGCTAGTTGTTCTATCCTAAGGAATTCATAAGATTCGAGAGATGCATGTTTTCCTAGTTATGATTGTTAATTAATTGATATTGTCCGTTGTCCAATCCCGGTCTGCATTTGTGGTGAACCGCTGCCCTAGATTCCCTTAATATTGTTATATTCCAGTTTGATTATTTTCCTTAGCTTAATATACAAACCAATCCAATTCTTTGTTACCAGTAGTCTAGATTAGTTAATTAATAGTAGAAAGAACATTATTTCCCTGTGGATACGATCCCTGCTTCCCTTGCTATATTTTTAGTTGGTGAACGTTAGGTTTATCTTTGATAGGAGTGCGATTTAGCCTGTCACTGAACCTGGCAAATTTTCTTGAATGGGAAGCTAAGCTAGTTGAAATAGTCAAACTCAATGGACTTGAGTATGTACTATCACATCCCATGCCAAGCTACTATGCCAGAGACATGACCCTTGAGAGATTTTTCGCCTGGGATGCGGATCTCAAAAAGGTTATGAGTCTCATGCTGAACAATATCCCTGATGATTGGGCTAGAAGGTTTGTAGCCTATGAACCTTTTACGCTCATCAAGAATCTGAGGGATATCTGTCGTGGAAGCACGGAGGACAGGGACCTGAACGTCCATGAGTTGATTGAATCAATGTCTGGTCTAAAGGTTAGTTCTCCCAACAGGTGTTATAGGATGGAAGTCCAAGAAACACATGTTCAGCTCCTTCGCACTAAACAGAGGGTAGGCGTCCCACTGAGGTTCCATGTGGATCTTATGCGTTCATACTTTGATCGCCTAAGTCTACTAGGAACACCAATAAGCGAAAGGATGGCAGTCTCTATCTTGCTCAATTCACTACACAGTGGGTTTGGTCGCTTCAAGCAACTATACCTAAGTGAACCAAGAGAAGAAACAGTTGCAGAATTTGTTCACCTTGTCAGAAAGGCTGAGATAATACTGGACTGTGAAGCCAAAGATTTACTCAAGGCTAGAAGGAGACCGTTCAAGAAAAGTGGAAAGTCCAAGGGCAATGCTAAATCAAAGCAGGACAAGTCCACATCAAGCTGTCTTTATTGTGATGGAATAGGCCATTACAAAACAGAATGTCCAAAGCTAAAGGAAGATCAGAAGAACGGAACAGTCGTTCCATCTTCAGGTATTTTCGTTATAGACTGTATACTTGCTAATTCAACTTCTTGGGTATTAGATACAGGTTGTGGCTCACACTTATGTTCCAATCCACAGGGACTAAGAAGAAGTAGAAAGTTAAGCAAGGGTGAAGTCGACCTACGAGTGGGAAATGGAGCACGGATTGCTGCATTAGCTGTAGGAACTTATTATTTGTCGTTGCCCTCCGGGCTAGTTTTGGAACTGGAAGAATGTTTCCATGTTCCAAGTCTTACTAAAAACATCATTTCAGTTTCTTGCTTAGATGCTAAGGGATTTTCCTTTTTAATAAAAGACAATAGTTGTTCGTTTTATTTTAAAGAGATGTTTTATGGATCTGCTAGATTAGTCAAGGGACTTTATTTATTAGATCATGACAAACAAGTTTATAACATAAATACCAAAAAAAAGGCCAAAAAGGATGATTCAGATCTCACCTATCTGTGGCATTGTCGAATAGGCCATATAAACTTGAAACGCTTAGAAAGACTTCAAAAGGAAGGAATTCTAGAACCATTTGACTTAGAGGATTATGGTAAATGCGAATCATGTTTACTTGGCAAAATGACAAAGCAACCTTTCTCTAAAGTTGGAGAAAGAGCAAATGAACTATTGGGTTTAATCCATACAGATGTATGTGGACCAATGAGTACAAATGCTAGAGGTGGTTTCAGCTACTTTATCACTTTCACTGATCACTTCAGTAGATATAGTTATGTCTACCTAATGAAGCATAAGTCTGAATCCTTTGACAAATTCAAAGAATTTCAGAGTGAAGTAGAGAATCAATTAGGCAAGAAGATTAAGGCACTGCGGTCTGACAGAGGCGGTGAATATCTGAGCTATGAATTTGATGACCATCTGAAAGAATGTGGAATTCTATCAGAATTGACTCCTCCTGGAACACCACAATGGAACGGTGTGTCGGAACGGAGGAACAGAACCTTGCTAGACATGGTCAGGTCAATGATGGGTCAGGCCGAACTTCCATTAGAATTTTGGGGACATGTACTAAATACAGCTGCACTCACTATAAATAGAGCTCCGTCTAAAGCTGTCGAAAAGACTTCATATGAGTTATGGTTTGGAAAGCCTCCAAAAGTGTCTTTTCTTAAGATTTGGGGATGTGAAGTATACGTCAAACGATTAATTTCAGACAAACTTCATCCAAAATCTGACAAATGTATCCTTGTGGGCTATCCAAAGGAAACAAAGGGATATTACTTCTACAATACATCTGAGAACAAGGTGTTTGTTGCTCGAGATGGTGTCATTTTGGAGAAAGATCACATTTCCAAAATGACAAGTGGGAGAAAAGTATACCTCGAAGAAATTCGAGTCGAATAACAAACTCTAGAGAATGCTCAAGATGACATTCAGGATGAAACTCAGAGACCTTTAGAAGAATCTGGTGAGAATCATGGTCAATCTAGAAATGTTACCCCGCGTAGATCGCAAAGATATAGATCTCAACCGGAAAGGTACTTAGGTATTTTGACAAACGAGAGCTATGACGTTCTATTACTTGAAAGTGATGAACCTGCGACTTACAAACAAGCTATGACGAGCCCTAGCTCCAAGCAATGGCAAGAAGCCATGCAATCTGAATTAGACTCCATGTCTGAAAACCAAGTATGGGATTTGGTCGATTTGCCAGATGGCTACCAAGCCATTGGAAGCAAATGGGTTTTCAAACTGAAAAAGGACAAGGATGGGAAACTTGAAGTTTTCAAAGCTAGATTGGTTGCAAAAGGTTACAGGCAAATCCACGGCGTGGATTACGATGAAATATTTTCACCAGTTGCAATGCTAAAGTCTATTCGGATAATGTTAGCAACCGCTGCATATTACGATTACGAAATATGGCAGATGGATGTCAAAACTGCTTTCTTAAACGGCGTTTTAACAGAAACTGTGTTTATGACACAGCCTGAAGGTTTTGAGGATCCAAAGAATGCTAAAAAGGTATGCAAGCTAAAGAAATCAATCTACGGATTGAAGAAGGCATCCAGGAGCTGGAATATACATTTTGATGAAGCAGTCAGTGACTTGGTTTCATCAAAAACGCAGACGAATCTTGTGTATACAAGAAGGTCAGTGGGAGCAAAATTGCTTTCCTAGTATTATTTGTCGACGACATATTACTTATCGGAAATGGCATTCCTATGTTGAACTCTGTCAAGATTTGGCTTGGGAAATGTTTTTCGATGAAAGATCTAGGAGAAGCACAGTACATATTGGGCATCAAGATTTACAGAGATAGATCTAAAAAGATGATTGGACTTAGTCAAAGCACTTATATCAATAAGGTGCTTGATAGGTTCAAGATGGCAGACTCCAAGCGAGGCTACCTACCCATGTCTCATTGAATAACTCTAAGCAAGACTCAGTGCCCAAAAACACTTGATGAGCGTAGACGAATGAATGGGATTCCATATGCATCATTGATTGGTTCAATAATGTATGCTATGATATGTACACGCCCGGATGTTGCGTACGCACTCAGTGCTACGAGCAGATACCAGTCAGACCTAGGAGAGGCGCATTGGACTGCTGCTAAGAATATTCTGAAGTACCTGAAAAGGCACAAAGATGACTTCCTGGTCTATGGTGGAGATGATGAATTAATTGTTAAAGGCTATACGGACGCAAGTTTCCAAACCGACAAAGATGATTTCAGATCACAGTCTGGGTTTGTCTTCTGCCTCAACGGAGGTGCAGTAAGCTGGAAAAGTGCTAAGCAAAGCACCATTGCGGATTCTACAACTGAAGCGGAGTACATTGCTGCACATGAAGCAGCAAAGGAAGCTATATGGCTAAGGAAGTTCATAGGTGAACTTGGTGTAGTCCCCTCCATTAAAGGACCAATAGCCCTGTATTGTGATAATAACGGAGCTATTGCACAGGCAAAGGAGCCTAGACACCACCAGAGAGTCAAGCATGTACTTCGTAGATTTCACCTTCTAAGAGAGTTCGTTGAAAGAAAAGAAGTCGAGATAAGCAAGATTGGAACTGATGACAACATATCAGATCCATTGACTAAACCTCTGCCGCAGGCGAAGCACAACTCGCATACTGCAGCTATGGGAATCAAGCATATTGGAGAATGGCTTTGATATCCTTGTTTAATATTTTAAAGTTTTAGAGTTTAAATCTTTGTAAAACATTATTGGTTAATCATTCACAATAAATGAAGAGAATTCATTTTTCCATTTAATTTGTGGTTTATTAAATGATGAGTCCCTTCAATTTGACGATATATTTAAGATAGACTGTCAGGACCAGTCCTGTGACTAAGAAATGTCTATCAAGTGAACTTGAATGTCAAAGGTTGAAAATGGTCCCTAGTCGGAGTTTTCTATAAAATTGGACGCATAGAAAACGTTAGACGATTAGAATGCAAGATGACTAGTAGTTTTGTTTCTTGAACTATGTGGACATGGCAATGTCATAATCATTTGCATAGATACTTACTTTGGGAAGACTAGTATCGGACAAGACCTATGAAACTTTACTATAAGAGATTAAAATCTGTCATAAGTAAATTTCATTAAAATTATTAGACACTAAATCCTTAATACCTGAGTGATTTGAGATTACTTGTTTGAGAACTGGTTGCTTTGACGTTGACCAACCGTCGCACCGTAAAAGGAGGCTATAAAGGCAACGCTCAGGTAATCACCTATCAAACGAAGTCTAATCTCAAGATCGCAAGATTGGGATTGTCCTCCCATAAATCGGGATGAGATGCTTAAAAGTTGTACAAGGCCACTCGGAGAGCTAGAAACTGTGAAATGCATGGCCGTGCTCGGATGAATCATAGGCTATGATTATCTGTTTATTTGATCAGTTGAACTCTGAAACCGAGAAACACCTCTGGACATAATAAGGATGACAACTCTTACCTTATGTTCAAGAGCAAGCATCGAGCGACAAAGGAATTAGGAAATGCACACTTGTCCCTAAGGACAAGTGGGAGACTGAAGGAAATAATGCCCTTGGTCCAAGTATGCATTCTATGTTAAGTCTAATAAGTGCGGTTCAGTATTAATTAAACAAGTTAATAATTCAGTGAGATCAAGTGAGCTGAATGCCTAGCTAGAGGCCGCTTCAGTTCAAGTGGAATTAATGATATTAATCCAGAGCTTACTCTTGACTGAACCCGTAGGGTCACACAAATAGTACGTAAACGGATCAAGTATTTAATGGCATTAAATACTCTATCTATGGATATTCGGAATCGACGGATCTTGGTTTCAGTGGGAGCTGAGATCGTCACAAGAAATGAATACTCCGGAAACGATGATATTGCCGGAAACGGAAATATGGATCGTATCGGAAATATAAATATTATTCAAATCGTAGATGTTGTCGGAAACGGAAACATGGTACGTATCGGAAAATATTATCGGAAATGGAAATATTGCCGGAATCGGAAATATTGCCGGAAACGGAAATATTGTCAGAATCGGAAATATTATCGGAATCGGAAAATAATTCCGGAAACGGAAATATTAAATATTTGTTCGAACCGGAAATTAATTCCGGAATCGGAAATATTAAATATTGTTCGTATTGGAAATGAATTTCGGAACCGGGAATTTAATCGGAAGCGTGTCGTACGAATAAGCATCGGACGAGGCCTGCCGGACGAGGGCCCAGCACGAAGCCAGGCCATCGCCCAGCAAGCCAAGCGCGCCACACGAACATCCAAGGCCACGCCAGGCCCAGCGCAAGGCCAGGCCATGGCAGCGCGCGCAGCGCGCGCAGCAATGGGTTGCGAGCTGTGCTGCTGCTCGCGTGGGCTTGCGGCTCGCGTGGGCCGAGCGGCCGTGTGGGCTGTGCGCGGGCATGGCCTGCACGCTCGTGGGTCATGCTCGTGTAGAGTTTGTGTTCACATACGAAACCTAAATTGTGTAGGATTTTTTTGATGATTAAATTCCTAATCCTAAAAGGATAAAATTAATTAGTTAGAGTCCTACTAGGATTCTAGTTTAACTAATTAGTATCCTAATAGGATTCCAGTTCTTTTTCCATACCTCTATAAATAAGGGCCTATGGTCATTATTTGCAGGAACGATTGAAGTATTCAAAGGGTAAGTTTTTGAAAGAAAAATCAGCCATACACTTGCAAACACATAGCCGAAATTCCTAGTAACCTTAAGGGCGATTCTAGTTGGTCTAACTTGAGGCAGATCTGGACGTACTATGGACTATCTACGGAGGGACGACATTTGGAGTCCTAAAGACTTGTTCTTGTTCGGTTCGGGCGCAGCTAGGGAAGGCACGCTACAACATGTATGCATCTATTCTATGCTAAATGATTATGTGTAAATAATATGCTTTCCTGGCTTTATGGTTTTTCCGCATGATTTATGTATTGTCATATTTATCATAACCTAACAAACTTGGTCATGATGTTGACACCTTCTGCATATCTGGGCAATGATATCTCTCCGACTGTTCGCAGCGATTCTCCACTGAACCCTACCAAGAATGTTGATCTCCTAACAATGTTCTTTTCCTCGATCCCCATTTCCTGTAGGGCCTCCAAGAACAGTACGTTTGCCGAGCTGCCGTTGTCGATCAGTATCCTTTTAATTAGAGTGTTGCCTATTGGGAGCGATATTACCAATCCGTCATGATGCTCCTGTTGTGCGTCCACTGAATCTGAGTCGTCGAAGGTGATTAACATTGCTTCTAGGGATTTGTCGAGATCTCATCCTCAGTCTACCCCTCTTTGACGGCTCTAGATTCTCCCCTGTTAATCTTTTTAGCTGCAGAAGAAGTTAGTCCACAAATATCTGAACCATTAGAAATAGAGTTTACCACTTTGTTAAATTTAGGCGGGGGTGGTCGGTTGCTGCTCGTCGCTGGGTCGGGCTGGGCGGGTTTCTCCTTGTTGTATGTCTCCTTCCCTTTGTCGCTCATCAGCTCCTTCAGGTGCCCCCGTTTCAGAAGATATGCGACCTCCTTTTTAAGGGAGATGCATTCCTCGGTTTTGTGGTCGTTATCGCGGTGGAACTCGCACCATTTGCTCATGTCTTTCATGGAATCTGGTCTGTCGCTCTTCCTAGGCCATCTGACTGTTCCACCTACATTTTGAAGGGCGTTGACGACGCCTCCGATGTCGACGTTGAAGCTATATTCGGAGATGTCGGGGTGATCGGCCCATTCATTCATGTAAACATTGTTAGTATCATTATACTGATTGACATTTTGTACCTGGTTTTGGCGATTGTATGGTCGGTGTCGCCAACTGTTGTTCCTCAGGGTGTACGACCGCCTGTCGCTGCTGCCTCCTGCTGATCGTGGTGCTGTCAACCGTGTAACTTCGTCGTCCTCGATCCGCATCTGGGCGGTGGCTCTCGATCGGACCTCCTCGAAGGTTGCACAGGGATATTTAGTAATCTCCCGGTACAACTCCGAGTTGGGGATGAGACCTCTCTTGAATGCTTCGATGGCTGTCTTGACATCACAGTTTTTTTATACAAATTTTTTCACAATTAAAACGGTTAAAATAATCGCGTACCGACTCGGTTGGTCCTTGGGCCAACCGATAGAGGTCACTCGTCTGTTTTTCCAGTTGGCGACTGCTAGCGAACTGTTGATAGAAGGCGTTGATGAGATCAGCAAGGCAGGATATGGATCCGGGGGTGATGTTTATGAGCCATTCCAGAGCTGCTCCGTCGAGGGTACCTCCAAAATATTTGCACATGACAGGTTCAACCAGGTCATACGGGATGCCGGTCTGCCACATTCGCTGCTTGTAGACGTTGACATGCCTGTAAGGATCGGACGTTCCGTCGTAGAGGGTGGTCCAAATAGGGAGTCGAAGCTGATGCGGGACTGTTACCATAGCGATCACCTCACATAATGATGATGCTGCTTATCCGTCGGTCGGTTCTGTCTCCACTGGCGTAGGTGCTCCTGGTAGCTTGGTCATCAGTTTCAACATTAACGAACACTGCTTCTTCATACGTTTTTCCATTTTGTTCAGGCGTCAGGTCACAGGACCAGGTGTCGCTCCTTCTTTTTCCTCGTAGGGATCTTCATCGTCGGTCAGATCCTCGAACTCGTCGGGCATTTCGAATGTCAGCTTCTTTGTCTTTCCACCGGGTTGTAACGCGACAGGTACTTGGTGCTCTTTGCGGATTCTAGCTCTTTCTGGAGGTTTTCAACAGATGCTTTGGAGGACAGATTTTCGGACGCGAACGAGCTGCTTGTTCTGGGCCAAGACATGGGCCTTTTCTGCTTTTTCCCGAGCTAGCTCTGCTTGGGCCTTGTCGTAGGCCACTTTCATCTTTGCGAGTTTCATATCTCCAGAAGTCATTTTGATATAGGTTTTTTGTGAGGGGATTTTCTGTGTGAAACCTAGTTAATGTCCCTACAGGCGGCGCCAAACTGTTTATCCAAATTTCGTCTAGGGGCGACACTTGGCTTTGGTTGACACTAACTAAGTAATGAATGCAAAAAACGAATAAACAGAGAGACGACACAAGGAGATGTTGACGCGGAAAACCCAGGAATAAGGTAAAAAAAACCGCGGATAGCTATGAGGCTATCAATCCACTAAGTATCCTAAGAAATAACTAAATAATTGCCTATGCTTTGTAAAGGGAAATAAACGAATACAATGATTGCTTTAATGGGTGAAATATAGTGCTTGTTCTATTGCTTGAGAGCTTGAGTTAACTTCTCTTCTAAGGTCGCTGCCCCCTGCTTTTATAAGTGAAGCCCAACGGCATTATTAGTTGATAGGATCCCTAGAAATAGGAACAAGTTGACGACCGTTGTCTCCACGTTCTTTGCTCGTCTTCAACAACTTTCGAGATCTTGGGTAGCTTACTTGACCTATTCTGTTTGCTTGACGGCGCTACACATCTTGGGCCTTGGGCTTGGATCTTGACCTATTTTCTCTTAGTTGCTTATCTATTGTCGTTGGTCACTTGTCACCTATCCCTTGTCGTTGGTCTTCTGTCGCCTATGCCTCGTCGCCTGGCGTTGCGTCCGACCTGTTCATCCGACACGACGCTACCTGCGACACGACAGTACCTGGTCGACATGACATGATCCAACGTCAAAGCAGTTATGTCGTCAGTCCAAGAAAAAGGATGATACTAAATTCATACGAAGTATAATAAATTGGATGATACTAAATTTTTGATGCCAAAAGATAAATACTTCCTCCGTTCCGTAAATATCGCACCATGGTTGACTTTTACTCCTTTAACCATTACTTTGACTCTTAATATCTCAAATCGTGTGCAAGTAAAAATTATATAAAATTAATATTTAGAAAATATATATCGATACAAATATAATATGACCCCATATGACTAAAATTTTCTTAAGTACGAATCACAAAAAATGGTCAAAGTCGTAGTGTAAATAGTGTAAAAAGCAAATGGTGCGATATTTCCGGAACGGAGGAAGTATAAAATTAATCAAACTTAGAAAATTGTTGTATATAAGTAACATTTAATAATTTTATAGGATTCCATTAAAAAAAATTTATATAAGTTAAGCCTTGATGTTAAACAACACTAAAATGTGTTTAATAATTGAAAGATTTACACATACTTAATACTACGTCGTACATCTTATATGGAGAACCATCATGTACATAATTAATTAATAACGAATGGACAAAATACTTAGTGCTAAAATTTGATACTTGTTAAGAAAGAACGCGTAGTTAATTGGTTGCAGCAGGCTACACATTCTTCTAGATGCTTAGCAAATATCACATCCTGCTTTAAGTCTCTAACCATGATTCCCAATCAACAAACGAATATCCTACACAATGAACAGTAATCATTAACTTTGGACAAATAAAGTAATTAATATTAACTCAACTTACTTTGAACAAAACAAATTCATTCAACAAAACATGAAATAATAAAAAAAAGTTAAAAACAAAAACAAAAATATCGAAGGGTAATAGATAATGCTTAACCGTCTGATTTTATAATTGTGGGAGGCCAAACTATTACTGTCCAAACTATTTGTCAAACGCAAACGTAAACCTTAATAGACGGGGGATGAGTATGTTATTTGTCGTAAAGGAAATGAAAGCCTGCAGCATATTTTTTGCCTATGCGAAACGGCCAAGCAAACTTGGAGGAGTGGATACTTAGGGATTCATTCAGAAAACAACAGCGACATTCCCTTTACCGAATGGATGCTTAACTATATACAACACTTTAACATCCATGATGGAAGAAAAAGTAATCAGACTATTTACTTCATTAGCACCCTATGGGCTATGTGGGTAGCTAGGAACAGTGTAGTTTTTCGGGGGCAAAGAATCTCTGTTAACTCGATCCATGCCATCATTCAGGAAGGCCTGACCCAACACGACATTAGAGTGGATATCAACTCAGGGGCACTTCAACACCTACGTTCTCCAGAAAAGGACCCCAATTACCCACTGGGTTTCTATAGAATTATCCTGGTTGGCCAAGAAGGGAGGAGACAAATGAGCGTTTGGTCATCGACCGATCTTGGAGAAAGAGAACTTACAGAGCTGGGATGGGATGGGTAGTTGAAGACCATGATACGGACTTGGATATGATTTGTGGGGGAGCGACTTATGGATATGCGAAGTCTTTCATTCAAGCGGACGCACAAGCTTGCCTCTACGGCTTCACATGGGGCAAAAGAACAGAATATCACCAGGATTATGGTCTTCATAGACCTAAACAACTCGTGGATATGCTACAGAATAAAGATTGTTCAATACTGCGTCAATGTGTTGGACGATAAGGGAAATCAGAAACCTTGGTAGGAGTTTCGTATTCTGCAGCATTAACAAGGTCGACAGATCAAGAGTACAACAAGCTCATCACTTGGCCACAGGAGCAGCATCCACTTTAATGTCTTTTTCTAATATGTTTAAGTTGTTTCTATAAGCTGATGTCAAAATATATATATATATATATATATATATATATATATATATATATATATATATATATATATATATATATATATATATATATATATATATATGTATATGTATATATATATATATATGTATATGTATATATATATATATATATATATGGCCCCCCTCCAATGAAAAGTTCCTTAAAATGAGAAGAATAGGAAGGGATCTTAACCGTCTAAACGAGCTAAATCCTACAGCTTAGCTCTCGCGTGTGGAAACAGAAAAAACACTAAACCCAGCCAAGTAAAAATAATAATTAAAACACGATTTTCTCCCCCCTAGCTTCCTGCACACTATTTTATCTTCCTTGTTTGTCGAGCTCTTCTTCCATGGCGGAAATTACACCTCGAAGCTTTAATTAATCAATTGTTCCTCCTAATTCTGGTTCTCATTAAATATAATTTCTGAAAAGATGTCAACAATTCCCAACACGAAGGTATTTTCTTCTCCCCTAAAAAAAAAAAAAAAGGTATTTTCATCTGTTCTTTTGTAATCAATGGTATTTTAATTTCCAAATTAGGTTTTCGGAATTATTGAACCAATTACAAATTGATAGCGAAATTGAATTGATTAGTAAATTTTGATTGCGAAATTGAGTAAATTTTAATTTACTCATGTTGAATTTCTTGGGGGGTTTAAGCCCTGTTATTGGGTTTAAGCACCAAAAAAAGAAGTGCATTTTTAGCTCAAAATATTGCACATTTAGCCAAATATTGCACATTCAGCAAAAAATATAATATGATTTGTGTTTTTGTTTAAGCAATTGGAATATTGAGCAAATTTCATAAATCTGATAATTTGCTCATGTTTTGCGTAAATGATCTGTGTTTCTGTTAGATTCTATTTATAACATTGTAGGTGCTTTCTCATACCTTATAATAGGAAGTATTAGTTTTTGAGAAAAAAGAATATAAAATTCTAGGCATAAACAATATTGGGATTCTGGGTTACTGATAAAAGGAGGTGGGTACTTTGACTGAAGATTCTAGGGATATCTGAATCAAAATATAATACTGTGTATGTTCGGTTTGGTATCGAAATTCTGGTTGCTCACTTGCTCTTGAGAAACTAAGATATTTTAATGCTTGAGTACTGGCAATATGAAATCTAGTGGCATTTGTATAACCAGTTGGTATGATTGAGATTAAAGAGGTTTCGGTGATGGGGAATAGAAATAGGGTTGATGTCTTAAGTTGTAGTTGGCCTGTAAATGGTCTGTAATTCTTTATCAGGCTCTCTTTCAATAACAATGTGAAAGTCTTGATCCCGAAAGGATGGGGTGAGCTGACCAGGCTCTCATATCTGAATTATATTTTTGTGATGTTAAGGTTGAGTTTTTTCTATTTGTGAAATTGTAAGATCAGTTTAAATTGTACTAGTTACTCCATCTTTTCCGTTGAAGTGATGCTTCCAGCTCGACTCCAAGTATGCAAGCATGAGTGTCATTTACCATGTGCCATGAAGCACTGAAGTACCATCAAGAAAGGAGGCCCAGGAAGAACTTCATCCAGTGGTGGGGTAATATTAAATATAAGTGCTACATTGCTTCTTGGTATCAAATTCACGTATCTGCAACCATTTTCCAAAGCTTGAGTTGCTATATCTACTTTTACATGATGATCTCCCTGGATTTATTACAGTTTTCCTTGCACACTGGGTTTATCTTTTCTGAAACCTCTTAACTGTCAATTGGTGGGTGGCGGTTGGTGTTGTAGGCAGGTTGTTAGCCCTGTTTAGTGGTAAAACTTGAATGTTTGAGGGGTATTTCTTATGTATGAGAACTGCTCCCTCAAGAGCTTCCTAATCATCTCTGGTTTATGGGGGTGTCAAAGGGTCTTTTAGTTTTAAAGTGACAATTGCATTCATATACCCACTGGTGACACGATTGTTAGACAATTAGCCTCCTTGATCAGGATTGGTAGATCAGGAAGGACTTTTAGGATGAGATTTTGAGTAGCAGACATACAGTAGACATACATTAAAGTTTTGAATATAGAATTAGAAATGGTGAAAAAAATAGGAGTGTTAGTATAATGAGTTCTAAAGTGACTCGGAAAGATGGTTTCACATTGTGTTGTTTCCAATATGCAAGTAATGCCTATTAGCTCAATTGGTAGAGCTTTGTGCGATTGCACAATGATGTAGTTTCGAATCCTACATAGGCAACTCTTTGTATTTTGTTTATGATATTAGTTCTCCTACTTGATTATTCTTTACTTTTGAATCAATTCTATTTACTTTTACAAATTTTTTGAATCTTAAGTAATATGAGATTTTAAAATATTTGCTCATTTAAACTCAATGGGGAAAAACAATTTGCTCATTTAGTGAGATGAGCAAAAACAATTTGCTCATTCAGTGAGATGAGCAAAAACAATATGCTCATTTAGTGAGATGAGCAAAAACAATTTGCTCATTTAGTGAGATGAGCAGAAACAATTTGCTCATTCAGTGAGATGAGCAAAAACAATATGCTCATTTAGTGAGATGAGCAAAAACAATTGTTCATTTGTGTAAACTATGAAAATGAGCAAAAATATTTGCTCATTTGGGTAAACTATAAAAAATGAGCAAATTTTTTGAATATTAAGTAATATGAGATTTTAAAATATTTGCTCATTTAGACACAATGAGCAAAAGTTTTGAATACTAACAAACCCAAACTTTAAATTTTTAAAAATGAGCAAAAATATTTGCTCATTTGTGTAAATTATAAAAAATGAGCAATTTTTTTTTTGAATATTAAGTAATATGAGATTTTAAAATATTTGCTCATTTAGACACAATATGCAAAAGTTTTGAATATTAACAAACCCGAACTTCAAAATTTTAAAGATGAGCAAAAATATTTTCTCATTGTAATATGAGCAATTTTTTTGAATGTTAAGTAATATGAGATTTTAAAATATTTTCTCATTTAGTGAGATGAGCAAAAATATTTGCTCATTTGTAAAATGAGCAATATTTTTGAATATTAAGTAATCTAGTATTTTAAAATATTTGCTCAATTAGACATAATGAGCAAAGTTTTAAATATTAACAAACCCGAACTTTAAAGTATAAAAAATGAGCAAAAATATTTGCTCATTTGTGTAAACTATAAATAATGAGCAAAAATATTTTCTCATTTGTGTAAACTATAAAATAATGAGCAAATTATTTGAATTTTAAGTAATCTGAAATTTTAAAATATTTGCTCATTTGGACACAATGAGCAAAATTATTTTCTCATTTATGTAAACTATAAAAAATGAGCAAATTTATTTGCTCATATAGACACGATTAGCAAAAGTTTTGAATATTAACAAATCCTAACTTTAAAATTTTAAAATGAGCAAAAGTATTTGCTCATTTGTGTAAACTATAAAAAAATGAGCAAATGTTTTGCTCATTTAGACACGATAAGCAAAAGTTTTGAACATTAACAAATCCGAACTTTAAAATTTTAAAAATGAGCAAAAGTATTTGCTCATTTAGAAACGATGAGCAAAAGTTTTGAATATTAACAAATCCAAACTTTAAAATTTTAAAAATGAGCAAAAATATTTTTTCACTTGCGTAAACTATAAAAAATGAGCAAATTTATTTTCTCATTTAGACATGATGAGCAAAAGTTTAGAATATTAACAAATCCGAACTTTAAAATTCCAAAAATGAGCAAAAGTATTTGCTCATTTTTGTAAACTATAAAAAATGAGCAAAGTTATTTGCTCATTTAGACACGAAGCAAAAGTTTTCAATATTAACAAATCCGAACTTTAAAATTTTAAAAATGAGCAAAAGTATTTGCTCATTTGTGTAAACTATAAAAAATGAGCAAATTTATTGCTCATTTAGACACGATGAGCAAAAGTTTTCAATATTAACAAATCCGAACTTTAAAATTTCAAAAATGAGCAAAAAATTTTTGCTCATTTGTGTAAACTATAAAAAATGAGCAAAAAGTGAAGATTAACCTATATGGGAATCAAACCAGTTATTTCTTTAGGTGCTATTGCTACTGCTTGTTTTTTGCAGGCTGTTCTTGCAGGTGTGTTACAGAATAATTCTGGTGAAGTTGTTGCTTCTGCTGCAGTGGTGTTTTTTTGGCTGCACTGATATTTCTGCTGCAATGTTGCTGCTGGTGCATCTGTGTGCTTCTGTTAATCTTTGACCTGCTGTTGCTCGGGATTTGCTGCTTCATGTGGTCTTGATGCTTTGGTGCTGCTTGTGTATATAAAAAAAATACAAAAGTGAAGATTAACCTACGTGGGATTCGAACCCACATCTTTTGTGCATTTGCACAATGCTCTACCGATTGAGCTAGTAGGCTAGTGTTTTTAATCAACAAAAGAGTGTTTTCTGTAGAATTGAATACGGAATTGGATACAAAATTGAACAAAAGAGCTAGGTGGCATACCTCTATGTAGAATTGAATATGTAGTTCCTGCAACGGCAATCTGCGCGCATTATAATTCATTATAATTCATAAATTTCATCAACACTCTCCCGCGGAACATACAAAGGTGGATTGCTGTCAACGGAAGCTGGAATTCTAGCAAGAGTGGTTGCAGATGGAACAATCACCCTGATCGGGCTGTTGGGTACAAGTAGTCTACTAAATCTGACTCTTCTCCCTTCGTTTCTTATTTGCGTTGGTTGCATTGTTGCTACTTGCTACACCTAGAACTCTCTCTACGGATTGCTCTCTCTAGTATAGCTTCATTACTTCAGTCATGAGCATCCACTGTTCCTCCTATTGCGTTCTCAACTCTCAATTTTTGGTTGTTACTTATTTTATTTTATTCTAGTTCTGATATTTCTCCGTTTTTGCTGTATATTGTAGGGCAAGATAGGCCTATTTTGTTAGTTTGCCCTCAATTGATCCTCTGGTTTGCAGTGGGCAGTAATAATGTTCATTTTAACATGGTTCCTTTGCAGACTTTATGAAATTTTACACATGAAAGTTTCGATATTTCATAATAGTGATACTTTGCACATTCATACAATTATGTGAATGTGATGGAGTTGGGAGAGAACAGTCAGAACACATACGCAACTGAAATGTTCTGTTTAGTCTTAAAATGAATGCAAGGATAGATGATCTTACATCAATGAACCCAAAAACGGGTTCCCTGTCCGAACTGCAAAGAAGACCACACTCAATAAAAGCTTGCGATCATGAAGCAGTGGATCTAGAATTCTTTGTTCAATGACTCCTGCTATCACTTGGTACCTATAAGAAAAAAAAAAGATGATGTTAATGACTAGATTTTAGGAACCTTTCATCTCTTTAAATAATACTAATTGATAGTCTCCAGGATAAGACCTCAAAAGCTCATCAATATTCTTAACTTCACAACATATCCACATTATGCAATTAGAACATATTTAAATAATACTAATTGATAGTCTCCAATCTTCATTACCCCATATAAGCTAATTGAATGTACCATTAGAAGAGCACAAACTAAGCTACATTTGCAGGTCTAGAAAAGTAAAACTCTAATATTATTTTGTGATCTCTTCCGGGATTTACTTAGACCTCTTTTATTAGCAAATGCAAATCATGCAAATATGAAATGGTTTTAAGGATTGCAGGGATTCCCCTCCTAGTGGTCTTGGGTGAAAGGATTACAGGGATTCTCCTCCTACTGGTCTTCTGTACAACAGATCAAGAACCCGAAAGTCCCTTGAACTAGGGTTGTAACTTGAGTTTGATCAATGGGAACTAGTCTTGAGACTCCAAAAATCGCTATTTTTGCAGTAAAATTATTATCCAAGAGAATGTTGGATGATTTGCTATCTTTGTGGATTATGGGCATTGAAGCTGCAGAGTGACGATAAGCTATTGCATTAGCAGCCTCAGTTGAAATTCTCAGACAGTTTTCCCATAACAGCCAACGCGCACCATTATTGTGTATGTGTTCGAAAAGATTTCCATTAGAGACGAATTCATAAACCAATAAGGGTACTTCAGTTTCCAATCCTAACAGTTTCACCACATTTCGATGCTTAATCTGGGTTAAGATGATTACCTCGTTAAAATGTGCAGGATATAACTACCAAACTGTCACTGATCTTCATTCTGATGCACTGAGGGACGAAAGCTAGTAATCCATATTCATTAACCCCTGACAAAAAATTCAGAACATCAGAGTTATATGCAGAATTATAGACAATACAGTTGAGAATTTTTTCTGTTTTCACTATATTCAAACAGTTTCTCACTTCCACAAACAATGGCAATTAGCTAGACACCTCACTTCTTCAATTCCCCTGTATATTAAACCACAAATATATTGAAGCGCACAATACTTTTAAGAAAATATGATAATAATTAAGCTCATAATATGATATGTTGGTTTGAAGGAAGGCGGGTCAAGAAATATATCAAGAGTTTTAAACTGCTAAGATAATCTGCGAATGCTAAGATCATAGGTGGCTGAACTTGCGAAAGTTTGTCATTATCATTCATCATTATCATTACCCCATTGCCTCAAATAGGCTCCCACAACAAGCGGGGTAAGGGGGGTCGGACGTTTGTAAATGAGCAAAATAAATTTACCCATTTATACAAATGAGCAAACTAAATTTACTCAATTATGCAAATGAGCAAAATAAATTTACTCATTTATACAAATGAGCAAACTGAATTTACTCATTTATACAAATGAGCAAACTGGATTTACTCATTTATGCAAATAAGCACACTGAATTTACTCATTTGTCAAATGAGCAAAATTACATTCCATGAGGTTCACATCAACTTAGAAGACATCACAACTAGAATGGAGCATAGACATAGTCACATTTCTGGATAAAAACTTACCTGGATCTGCATTGCCTCAAACACCATGCCATTATTTTGTCAATTTGTCATGCAGTGTACATAATTTTTCACATTAGTCCTTCTACTTTAAAAGAGTAGGTCAGCTAATCACATACCAAACCGAAACAAAGTCAGCCCCGTCAGTGATACGGAGGGCAGCAGTAACCTCTGATGAGAAGTCTACATGTCCAGGAGAATCGATGAGGTTGATAAGATAGTCATTGCCGGCACGCTCTCCCTTGAATGCAGCCAAAGCTTCATCTGTCATCTCATAGTACAGAGAAATTCCAGTGGACTTGATAGTGATACCACGTTCAGCTTCATCTGCACGGATATCAGTCATCCGAACATCACCGGCAGTTTCCTGGGCTATGATCCCGGCAGCAGCCACCAAAGAATCAGTCAGGGTGGATTTTCCTGCGAGATAAAATGCAGCAAAGTTACGAGAAAAGTCAGCAGAAAACAACAGAAACAACAACATTACCCAACAAATTAACAGTTTAAAAAACCATCCAAAAAATGGGTTAACCAATCTCAAAAATGGGTTAAGATTGAAAAGGGGAGCGGAGGTGGTGATGTGAGAGAGAGGAAGTATGTTCCTGCGATTAATACCGCCATATGGCAATTCGCACTAGATCCAAGATAGTAAACTAAGGCTAGCTTAATTAAGTGGCTGTCAGTCAGGGACTTATGATCTCAATATGCACTACCTAAACTAACTGTGGCTAAACCGGTCATCAAGGCAGCTAAATTCATATGAATACTCTTACATGTGGATGTTTGCAAGGCCATAACCATCCACACCAAAAGACATCACATCTAACAGCTCTAGAAATCCTAAGACTCTCTCCTACACATAGAGTTGGATATCTTGACTGACTACACGCCCCAAACTAAGTCCTGCTATTCTTTCTACACTTGTTGACATTAATGGCTAAACAACACTGTAATTATCAACACAAGTAAAAGGAAAGAACTATAACCAACCTACTCAATTGCAGCAAATTTTGACAGGAACTACACATATTGAAGCACAAAATACTTTTAAGATAATCAGCCAATCATAGTAGTTGATTTAGAAATGAGCAAAATTGAATCGAGATAATAAACACTTAAATTTGCTCATTTGCACAAAACAAAAATCAATTCGACCAAAATAATCACAAAACCTACTTAATTGCACCAAAATTCGACGAGAAATTCATTACAATTCGACCTAAGTTCACTCAATCACAAAACCTATTTAATTGCACCAAAATTTGACAGAAAATTCAATACAATTCGACCTAAGTTAACTTATTATCTACAATTTGAAGAAACAATTAGAGAGAGAAAGAAAAACTAAACGAACAACAATAAATCATGAAATGAACATTAAATCTCAACAAAGAATCACTCACCAATTGCAATAAAACTGAAAATATAACCCTATAATTTACATAAATCAACAATCACTCACCAATTGCAACAGAGGAGACAACGCATAGATGATGATATCATAGAGATGATGACATCGCGGTGGTTGCAGCAGGTGAGGACATGATGGAGGTGAGGAGAGAGAATCGCGAAGGAGAGCAACAATGGAGGAGAGAGAACACGGAACTCTTGCCGCTGAGAGGGAAGCACGAGGAGAGATAAAATGGAGCAGTAGAATGAAAATATTAGCTTTTTATTTTTTGCGATATTTACGATTTTGCCATTACTATAACGTGAAAGTTAGAGCCTTAGAGCGGTTAGATCTAATCTTAGCGAACGCACGAGATCGCTTCTCATTCTTCTCATTTTAAGCTCCCTTCTCATTTGAGTGTAAATCTATACATATATATATATATATATATATATATATATATATATATATATATATATATATATATATATATATATATATATATATATATATATATAGTATATAGTATTAACCGTATAGGAGTAATGCTTTAGTATCATCCAATTTATTATACTTCCCATATATGAAGCATTATCTATTATAAAACATATGGATGATACGAAGTGTACGTAATACGGTTGTTTTTATAATTGTGGGAGGTATGATAACAACGAAATTTCTAATTAAATCATAAAAATCCTAAATTCAATTCAATTAAAATATAACTTAAATTAGTAACATAAAATTAGAATATTTAATTTAATTACTTAGGGTTCAAGAAATAAACCAATAAAGAGGAGGGAACGAAGGTGGCCGGCGGCGGCAGAGTGCTCGGCGGCAGCGAGGGAGGTGGTTGCGCGAAGGTGGTGAGGAGACTCGCGCAAGGCTGTGCGAAAAACAGGAAAGCGATTGAGGAAGAGAGCAAGAAAACACGAGAGAGAAAAAAACGAAAGGAAAAGGAAGGTGGAGAGGAAGACTACCGTGCGGTGGCCGGCGGTCAAGGGTTGCGTTGGCAGTTGCGCTGGAGGCGAGGGAAGTTCACGGAGGTGGATGGTACAGCAGCAACAACGTGAAGCAGAGGAGGGCTTGAGAGCTTGGTTCACGTGAAAGTGAAGGAGAAGGGGAGGGTTTGTTGGTTTTTGATTTCACGTGAAATAGGATTAGAAAAGGGAGAAGGAAATTTTGGGTTTTATTACTTTGGGCTTCACCCAATTGGGCTAGAATTAGGATTTAGTTTGTTTGACTCCAAAATGGTTAGGATTGTTTTTCCGAATTCAATCGAACGTGTTTTTGTAATTCGAGTTCTTTTCAACATAAAATTCTAAAATTACTTTTGATTTCATAAATTGTTGAAATATTTAGAACGTATAAAATAATTATACGTTAATTTTATATATATACATATATATATATAATATATATATATATATATATATATATATATATATATAAAATTCGTAATTTCTATTTAAATATATTAACTATACGTTAAAATATATAAATAACGTTTATAAATTTACGGAGGATACAGATGATGTCTTGACTCAAACAGCTAAAGTAACTATATTGTGCATAGTAAACTAAATCTCCCCAAAAGTAAACAAAATCTCTCTAAAAGTAAATTAAATAACAATGAAACACCAATTATAATTTTCTCTTAAATGTTTTGTGAAAACCTATTAGCTCAAATGGTAGAGCACTATACACATGTATAGGGGATGTAGGTTCGATTCCTACATAAGTTGTCTCTGGAAGTATTTTTTTTTTAAAAAAAACCTCTAAGGTAAATCAAAATATGTTCAAAGCATATGTACACTAAGTAAATGAAACTTGTAGCAACCAAGATCTACGTGATGAGCTAAATTATACAAAACTCTCGGTCATCGACTTTCATCTCTCTACAAGATGAGATAAATTATAAAATAGAAGTACACGTGAGTATGTCAAAGTAAATGATTTCATATTAAAAGTAAATTAAACAATACAAAAATTAAATGAAAAAGTGAAAAACTAATTAAACAAAGAACTAAACTCTAATTAGAAAAAATCAAAAGTAAATTAGAAAATTTTTGAAAGTATTTTTATAACATAAACTCCAATTATTGGAGTATATGGAGGCCAAAGTAAAGGTTTTCAAACGAAAAGTAAACAAAAGAATGCAAAAAGTAAAGATGAACCTACATGGGATTCGAACCCACATCTGTGCATTTGCACAATGCTCTACCAATTGAGCTAGTAGGCTAGTGGTATCTTAGTATCTTACCATACAATAGGAATAGTTAGAACACTATCATACACTTTGAATTTTTTTTTCAATTGAAAATGTAGATATATATCTTGTTAGAGTAAATAGAATTAATTTGAAAGTAAGTAATCATCAAATAGAAGACTGAATATCAGAACAACTAACTGCAGTATGCAGAACCAAAACGAGTAGACTGCAGACTGGCAACAACGAGCAATTTCAGCAAGGGCTGTAGTTTTTGAATTTGACAACTTCTAGCTTCAGAAAAATTTGGCCTGATGGTTTATTTCATGATTGTGTGTCGCTAATGACGGTGATTTGTTGACTCTCTTAACTTAACTCTACCCATGTGGCTACGTATCAACTACCACATCATCAATCAATCACCAAATGGATAATGAAAATGAATGTGTAAATGGCTTGCTGAACAAATAATATTATGCCAGCCCTATCTAATCACATAAACAAAGCTAATACAGGGCAATGATCAGAAAGACAATGGATCTAATTAATTATTTAGGAAACCAAACTAACAGGAAATGATATGTTGAAAATCTTCAAATTGTTTGATATCGCAATGCAAGTTGTCGTGCGTACACGACTGGTCGACTGTCGATTATATAATTTAGTTATATTGTGAAATATTTCATATATATTAAGCTATTAGATAAACCAATTAGATAACTTTTTACACCACTTATTTAATGTTTAACTAGTGTGTGACCCGGGCGTTGCTCCGGTTTCTTACTTTTATTCGGGTTTATTTATTTTGTAAATATGTGCACATATAGATGGAATCGTCGTCGACATCAAATGACATCGAATTACGGTGGTGACACAAGATTAATGGTTGATCAACAACCTTCTCAAATATGAAACCCCAAATTCGAAAATCAAAACAAAGTTAGATACTTTTCTTCATAATTAATTGATTTATTACACCGTTTTTTTATTTTTAAGGCTTAAGCTAGAAAAGTAATAATTGTACATTTATAAATTAAGTAATCATTCTTTTTTTCCCTTTTTTTTAATTCACTTTTATTTATTTAATGTATTATTTAACGTCAAAAGAATATATATGTTTATATAGAAAGATATAACATAAGTTGTGGTTGGCTAAGATGGTAGGAAGTGTGACTTTTAACAAAGAGGTTGGGTGTTCGATCCTTGTTACATGTTTTTGGTTGTAATGACATGTCATGATACTAATTAGTGGTGACGTGGCGTAATGAGGAGAGGTATACGTGACACGTATACATTCTTAAGAACGCCTTTTAATATATTAGTATAGATGTGTTATTTCAGGAGTTGCAATCGGCGATGAAAATCTATTATCGTGATTTATATGTTGTTTCAACTTTTCATCAACAACATATAAATTAGTTAAAGGATAATAGACGACAATTTTCCGATAGTCCAGGATATGGTGATCCAATGTTTTTGGAGATAGTTGATTCCATTGTTGCATATGCTGAAGATTTTAAAAAATAGAGCATTTCTTTTAATGATAGTTAGGATGCTGGTTTTTCTAAGGGTGTTGGTGGTTCTAAGGGTGATGCTGGCAAGGCTGCTGTTAATAAGGGCTCTTCTAGTGCTGGTGCTGGTGATAATGGTGCAACCCAGAAGAACGTTGATGCTGGTGATAAAAGTGCTCCGAAGACTGACAATATTGGTTGTTGTGCACAAGAAGATCGGATTCTTTGTAGCAGCAATTTTCTTCGCTCTGCTGATGAACCAGTGTACTGCATTTCTTAATTAATGATGATACTTCCATCAACCCTCGGTTGTCTGAAGAGGGTAGAAAAAGAGGTTACCGATTTCTGCTTTTTGGGTGATGAGGTAGTTGATCAGCACTAAGTTGACTATTGATGTTTTCTGTCTTTTCTATTTGTTTTTTTTAATGATTTAGGCATTACTGTATATAAATTAGTTATGAAATTGAGCTAAATAGTTAACAACTCAAAGTAAATAGTTAGGCTTTTTCGTTAGTTTAGAATTTTTAACAATTAGTCATATTCTAACATAAATTAGTTACCAATTGATGTCATTTAGTTAAGATTTTTGTCTGAATTATTTTTCTTAATTCAATATGTAGACACCTGTCCCTTTTTGTTTTCCCAATTCATTAATTTATGTTTCTGTTTTAAAATTTGTGTTACAGGGCTGAAGTTTTTGTGTTTGGGATGGTCCACAAAATAATCCGGGAGGAAATGCAAAGTTTATTCCTGAGAATTATATCTTGTCAAACATTGTTGAGAGTTGGGTCATTCTCTTAAAAAAATATCAATTTGAGTTGAACTATGAAGGATATAGCTACGTTTTTTGGACCGAATACACGGTTTGTTTCTTTTTTACTTAATTTTTTTATTTATTTCCCTAAATTATTGTATGTTGAACTATTTGAGCTGTGATACCAATTAGTTATGGTTTGACAACAATTAGTTCAGTTAGTTATATATCCAGTTCAGTTAGTTTGGACTAAAATCAATTAGTTCAGCAGTAAAATTAATTAGTTAAACCTTTAACTGTAATTAGTTTAGATGTGCTTCGAATTAGTTAAGATATGACAATAATTAGTTATACTATTTTTTAATCAAATCTATTTTTCATTTTGTCAGGTGAAGCTTAGAGATGTTCTTGGTCAGAAGCCACTTGAGGTTCTAAATCGAATTAATGACGAAATTTTAAGTAGTTGGAGACTTTGGGTGCAAATCAATGATCACAGATTTGATCTTAAAACTGTGGGAATGGTAAGTTTATTTTTAGATAGTTATGTATTTATAGGAAATAGTTAAGACATGATATTAAATAGTTAAGATTTTAGATTATTTAGTTATCATTTTTCTTACTCTTTTTCCTTGATTCATTTGCAGTTTTTCTTGCCATTCATTATGAAGATCACCTTTCTCTTATGGTTATCAATATAAATCAAAAGAATGTTGTGTATGTGGAAAACATAATTTGGAACGAGAAGTATACGGATGATTATAAGTCAATGGTGTCATTCATGCTGGAATCATTCTCCCAGTTTCTGCTTGAGATTGACCATGTGTATGCTTTTGATATCTTATATTTTGAAATGATGTTTTTGGATTTTCCTGGGAGATCAGCAACCCCTGATCATGTAGATTGCGGTGTTTTTCTGATGACAACAATGCAGCTCTTTAACGTGAAGGAGATTCCTTTAAATCTTTCCAGGGTAAGTCTACTTTAGTTAAGTAGTTCTGTAATTGTAGTTTTCATGTTAAAGTCATTAGTTAAATATTGTCAGCAATTAGTTTAAATACAACAACCAATTAGTTAAGATTTTCAAGCAATTAATTCAACTACAATTACAAATAGTTAACCAATAACTTAGATAAGTTATGATTTTCAAGCAATTAGTTACGCAATCATAAAATCAGTTACTCAAGTAAAGTCATAAGTTAATTATATAGATCATCTAGTTACATTCTTATAGAATTTAGTTAGATATTAACTTATATTTTTTTTCAACGCACTACAAGGATATTGTTACGGGATAAAGTTTGTTCAACCTTAGTTCTGGCTGATATGAATGAAATTCGGGAAAAGGCGTTGGAGGAAATTGAATCATTCAAGGGCGTTAAAGATGGTATTGCCCCTATTGTCCTTGATCGCAGAGAGAAAAAAAGGGCAGAAGAAGAGAGAAAGAGAAAAGAAGTAGATGCAAAAAGGAAACAAGAAACAGAAGATGCTGCTAAGTTGAAAGAAAAAATGAATTTGAAAAAGGATAAAGCTTCAAGGAAAAGGGCTGAAACAATTGCAAAGAAGAGGGAAGCAGCGACACAAAAGTTAGAAGAAGACAAAGCTGTTGGAGTTCATCTTGAATTACCTTTGAAAACATACAAGAAAACCAGGTTAGCTGCCAAGAACAAGGAAATATAAGCAGTGACTGGACCAATGGCAACATCTAATTTGCCTCAAAACAGTGTTAGTGTTGCACCCAAACCCAAGAAAAAAAAAATTGTTCATTTTAAGCCGCTAAGTAATCAGTAAACTTATTTTGCAGGTCCTTTAGTAAACAATTTAGCTTTTGGTAAACAATTTAATATGTGAATATTTTGAGCAAGAGCTCTTTTTGGTTGATATATTGTGAGCAAGAGCTCATTTAGAACAACTATATGATTATTTTGAGTAGGAGCTCTTTTAGAACAACAATTTAATTTGTGCATATTTTGAGGAAGAGCTCTTTTTGGTTGAAATTTATTGAGCAAGAGTTCATTTAGAACTATTTATTTCGTATTTGTACTTGACATAGTAATGGAATTAATTATTTAAGCTTGAAATAATTAGTTAAGTATCAAATTGAATTAGTTAGGCAATAAATTCAATAAGTTAAATCTCAAACTCCAGAGAAATTAGTTAAGTATTTAAACCAGTTAGTTAAATATGCAAACCAATTAGTTAAGTATACAAACCAATTAGTTAAATATACAAACCAATTAGTTAAGTAGTCAATCCAATTAGTTTATTATACAGACCAATCAGTCAAATATTCAAACCAATTAGTGAACTTTTTAAATGAATTAGTCAAATATTCAGACCAATTAGTTAATTAATCAATCCAATTAGTTTATTATACAGACCAGTTAGTCAAATATTTAATCCAATTAGTGGACTTTTTAAACCTATTAGTTAAATATTCAAACCAATTACTTAAGTAATCAATCCAATTAGTTCATTATACATACCAATTAGTCTAATATTCAAACCAATAAGTGAACTTTTTAAACCTATTAGTGAAGTATTCAAACAAATTATTGAACTTTTCAACAAAATTTGTTAAACACTAAAATTGTACTTCTCAGAATTCCATCATTCAAATAATAGACCAAATTAGTTAAGTAAAGTAATGCATTAGTTAAAGAATAAAACAATTTAGTTAACCCACCAGTTCAATTAGTTAACCCAGCAATTCAATTAGTTAACCCAGCAATTCAATTAGTTAACCTGTTAAATTGAAGAATAATTGCAACTATTTCCTGTCTTTGATTAACTAATACATATTCTGACTTGACTAAATTACAAAACTTTAAAACAGTTGTGGTTTTGGTGCAAAAGTTCCAAATTCTGTTCAATGTGTTGATGATGTCCTTATCTCAAAGTGTCATTTTTGTCTTTTATTTCTTCCTTTTGTTTTCACTAGTGGTGGATTCTCAACTGTTATTTGTGGTGATGATGATGAAGATGAAGATGAAGATGAAGATGAAGATGAAGATGAAGACGGTGCCATGTATTATGCTGCTTGTTGTGCTGCCACGTCCTCTTCTGCCTTTTGTGCTGCCTCCTTCTCTGCTGCCTTTTCTGCTTCGAGTATCTTATTTATCTTTTCGTTAGCATGATCATAAGCAGCTTTAAGAACCTATTAGTTAAGAATGAAAACAAAACTAGTTAAATTTTGGAAGTAATTAGTACTAATTTTTATGTATTAGATAACTAACAGTTAGTAATAAACCTTTTTTGCTTTATCACTCCCCTGACATTTAATAACCAAGTTGTACAAATTTCTTTCCATCTAGTAACACCATGGAGTAATTTTTATTTTTTCAAGTCCATTATCTTCTTTATGTTCCACTCTCTTCCATACTTCACTTTTTGCAAACTTTGTCCACCTTTTTCGAATATATTGCTCTGGAATGTTGATTATAGAATGTATATGTAGAATTCGGATTGCATGGAAACATAGTCATCCTGCATATTGTAACACCAACAATATTCATCAAACTAATTACAGGAAATTTTAAAACTTATATGAATTAGTTATAAAATATACCGTATTAATTAGATTTTAAAACCAATTAGTTAACTTATTTGTACTATTAGTTTACACACTTTAGTAACTAAATATGGTCACCTTATTACCAGTTCATTTAAAACCTGAAATCAACTAGTTAGGCTTTTTAAGTAATTAGTTACGTTTTAAAACCAATTAGTGTATGTATAAATGCAATTAGTTAATAGTTCTTAGTAAATTTGCTAGTTCAACATATCAGTGTAATTTAACAAATGAAATTAATTAGTTAAGATTTTAATCCAGTTAGTCGACATATGAATGCAATTAGTTAACGGTCCTTAGTATATAAAATAGTTAAACATATCATGATTTTAGTTAAGAACTGAAAAGCATTAGTTAAGTATTAAAGAAATTAGTTAGGAGCATAAACTCACCCGATTCTTCAAAGTTTCTACAAGTGTAAGCAATGGAATTCGTTGTTGGATCAAAAGCTACAAATTTGGCAGTATGTTCTGGCCAAGATTCATGTTGTACTTTGTAACCAAAGAAATTTCCATTGACGTAGTCAACAATTGAGATGCAACTCATTGCATACTTGAATTCCTTTTCCAAATCTCTAAACAATGCGAGTGTGTAAACATTTGCCGCGTGTTTTATCATTCCAACCATTGGAAAATCAGATCTAGGCAAAGCATTTCCACAATCATATTCGTTTTCATCTTCTTGATACCTCCAACGATCCACTGTTGCTCCAAAAATGTGGAAGAATTATGTTAGGATAGTGGATTTGTTGCCTTTAAATCCAATTGCATGGTTTGTGCTATCACCCCTGTGTAACAACAATAATATTCAATTAGTTGAAGACTATACCGAATTAGTTACGTTTAGAAACCAATTAGTTATTGTTTAAATTCAATTAGTTAACTGACCATAGTAAATGAATTAGTTTAACATATAATCAATTTAGTTAAGAAATGAAATGGAATAGTCACGTCTTTAAAGCAATTAGTTAACTAACCATAGAAAATGAACTAGTTGAACATATAATAATATTAGTTAAGAAATGGAATGAAATATTTATGTTTTTAAAGAAATTCGTTCAGTTCATAAACTAACCTTTATGAAGACAACATACCAGCTAAAAAAAATCCTTGTTCAAGGTTGAACACCATTTTTCTTTTATGGTATACAAATTTGTAAACCAATAGTGATCTTGAAGGTTATACTTATGAATCATGTCAAACCAAGTTGTTTCAAATTCTTGTTCATTGAAACAACCATATATGCACTTCTTGAATGTGTCTTTGAATGTTGTGTCAGCTTTTAAGTCTCCAAATTTTGACACAACATTCTTTTGTAGGTGTCATATACATAATCTATGTCTAGTATTAGGAAACACCTGCAAAAATATTCGCATAATATTATTAGTTAAATATTCAAACCAATTAGTTAAGAGCTTAAACTAATTAGTGAAGTCAGAAGACATTTATGAAGAATGGTTATCAATTTAGTTAAACCTTTTAAGTGATTAGTTAAATAACAAAAGCAAATAGTTAACAATTTTAAGCAATTAGTTAAATATAAAAAGCAATTAGTTAAAATACTCTTACTTGTTCAATAGTATTTGCCATTGTCTGATCTTGATCAGTAAAGATAGTTATAGGTTCTTTTCCTCCCATAGACTCCATAAATGCTTCTAATAGCCACACAAAAGTGCTTGTCTTCTCATCAACAATAAAAGCACAAGAAAACATCATATTACTCCAATGGTTGTTGACACCTACAAACGGTGCACAAACTAAATTGTACTTGTTTGTTCTGAAAGTTGTGTAAAAAACACACACATCAACATAAATATCGTAATCTTCTCGCATCATTCCGTTTCTCCAATACATGCTTATAACTTGATCTTTCTCATTCAACTTGACTCGATAAAAAGAAGTTGGATCTTCTTCTCCTTTCTGAATCAACATATTCACAACAACTTGTGAATCTTTTCCTTCTATTCTTTTCATTTTCAATCTACTCGTAAAATTCATGTGGTCATTTAATGTATGCCCAATCATCTTTGAGTTGCCAGATTCATTACACATATATCTATAGGAATCTGCTGGTGTGATTCCTGATAGAGTGAGTCCTTCAATCACTTGCCCCTTTTCTTTATCAATTTTTCTTTGTGATCTGAAAATCAATTAGTTAAGCAATCGAAACAATTAGTTAAGCGGTTAAACCAATTAGTTAAGTATTTGAATCAATTAGTTAGGCTACATAAAATCAGATAAGTAGTGAAAGAAAATAGTTAAGCATGGAAACCAATCAGTTAAGCATGAAATTCAATTAGTTGGGCATGAGATTCATCATGAAATTCATTTTGTACCTTTTAAAGTGTTGCAGTGACTTTCTTGTTAAGTCATGATTGCGTTCTATAACATGATGAAAGACTATAAACTTTCCTTCACTCTGTAACTTCACTCAGATTGTTACATTGCACCCTGTTCTAGTAATTTTTTGTTGTCTTGGGTTCTTTGACTGCTCTTCTTTTTTGCTTTCAGTTGATACAATTGTTTCTTCTTTCTTCATGTTCTTTTTATTTTCCCTTCTTTTTCCTTCCTTTTGAACAACAAAAGTATCTTTCCTTTATCTTTCCCGTTTTTTGATTTCTCCTTGTTGTATTTTTTCTTATTGGAAATCCAATAAGTATTGAAGGTTTGTCATAAAGTTCATGTAGTTCAGCTATCGTGCCGGTATATCCAGTTAAAGGTCCTCTAATTTCATCGTCTGTTAAATTGTCCCAAATACCTTTTGAACCTGTAAAATAAAGAAAGTAATAGTTAACAAATGGAACTAACTAGTTACAAAATTGAGCAAATTAGTTAACCAATTGAACTAAAATGTTTACTGATTAATAAGAAGTATTAGTTACGCTTTATAATCAATTATTAAATAAAAAAACTATTTAGTTACGAAGCAGAACCAATTAGTTAAGAATTTACCATAATTAGTTAAAAATTAAATTTGAAAAGTAGCAATAGAAATCAAACTTTAACTATTTGCTCTATTAGTTAAAAATTTAAATGAACTAGTTAAAACTTTTAAAAAAGTGATTCTGCGGTGAACTAGAGCACTTATGTAATAAGTAGTTAAAAAATACAGACAATTAGTTAATACACGAAAGTATTTAGTTAACTATAATAATTGATTAATTTTTAAACCTGAAAAATAAGCTGAAGTTGTTTCTCCCCTTGTTGCAGAATTCGTTTATGATGTAGTTTCTGTTGTTGAATTTGTTACAGAAGTTTCTTGCTAGAACTCCATCGTTGGTTCCAGAGCAGGGGTCACAAATCGAAAAAAATTATCACCACAATGAGGATTAGGAGTGTCAAATGGATTACGTTCATTAAATCGATTAGTTGAAGCAAATTGATTAAGGTTATCAAATCGCGGAGGAGGATGAAGATGGCGAAGAGTTTCATATGGCTGAGGAGGTTGAAATGTCGGAGGAGCTTGAAGTTTCCCAGGAGCTTCAAATCGCCGAGGAGGTTGAAATCTTGGAGGTGCTTGAAATTGTGGAGGAGGTAGAAATCTCGGAGGTGCTTGAAATTGTGGAGGAGCTTCAAAACGCGGTGGAGCTTCAAATCGCGGAAAGTTGAGAAATCGCGGAGGAGGAAATACCTCGTTTTCGCCGCCATAGAAAGATGAACCTTCAGAGTCCATGTCGCCGTAGGTGACGAAGAACTTCGGCGGATAGGATGAAGGTTAGCGGCGGAGTAGTGCAGTAGTTGTTAGGGTTCGTGGAGGAGAAGCTTGAGAGGAGAGAGAAACTTTGTTTCACAGAAAGAGAGAAGTGAATGAAGGAGAGAGAAAAAAAACCTTTCATACTGCGCATGAAATCACGCGCGCGTGGGGAAAGACTCGGTCTAACAAGCGCGTGACGGAGAGGCCGCATGACAGGAAAGTTTTTTATTTCAATTTCATCAAAATGGACTTATTTCTTTATTGGCTTGGATTTGCCCCAAATCCAATTCCAAATTCAAATTACTTTCAAACAAGTAAATTCGGCCAAATCCTGAATTTCAAATGTAATTCTAGTTCCCAAACAGGCAATAACAGAATAGAGATAATTTTATTGTGGATAGTCACACTTGTTTTTATTAATTAAAATAAAGCAATCATCCTAAATTTGACACTGCTATAAATAATATATTTAATTCTTCGTTGTTATTTTAAAAAAATAAAAAAAAAAGTCATGCATCACATGGGTTTCAAATCTAGTCAATAACTGTTATCTATCTGTCTATTACAGTACATTATACTAAAACAAACACCAGAAGTGACACGTGTCACCTCCTGGTGAAAAAATTTCCCGCCAAAAGTTTTATTCTTTTTTATTCGTTTATTTATTTATTTCAATTTACTTTAATGGAAAAGATTCAATGTTTTGACTAAAACTTTGTCATTCCTCATTTATTTGATCTTCAATATAATTTTTCAACTATAATTAATTTAATTTTTCAAAAATAATATTTGTAAAATTATAAAATATGTCGTAAAATATATCCTAACTTTATTATTCTTTGGAAAATCTGTCATCTATATCGCTTTGTACTTCGTACTTTATTTTTGAACTATTCTTTTGTAAATATTTAATAAAAAAATGTTTTTTTAATATCCGTACATGCACGGGATATAATCTAGTTGATAAATAATACAAATCTCGTGGCACAATCGTAAAATAATTAAATTTTCAAGTTATTCATTTAAGCTCAAATTTTATTCATTTAACATTAATGTTTATTCATTTATTTTATCCATTTTTATATTTCCTTTTTATATTCCAGTTTAATTACAAAAAATTTTAGGTTATGATACATATGATATTACATAAATCATGCGGAAACAACCATTAACCCAGGAATACATATTATTTACACATAATCATATAGCATAATTTAGATGCATACTCTTTGTTGCGTGCCCTCCCTAGCTGCGCCCGAACCGAGCAAGAACAAGTCTTCAGGACTCCAAGTGTCGTCCCTCCGTAGATAGTCCACAGCACGTCCGGATCCGCCTTAAGATTGACCAACTAGAATCGCCCTTAAGGTACTAGAATTTTCGGCACTTTTGAGCAAGATGTGTGACTGAATTTTTCTCTCAAAAACTCACTTTGAATACTTTGAAACTCGTTATAAATTGTGAACCCAGGCCACATATTTATAGGGGTATGGAAAGGGAATTGGAATCCTATTAGGATACGAATTAATTAAACTTAGAATCCTATTAGAACTCTAATTAATTAATTTATCAAATAGAATTAGGAATTTAATCATTAACCGAACTCTGCACGTTTTAGGAATCGTGCATGAACACAAACTCACACACACACACACGGCAGCCACGATGGGCCGCCCATGCGCGTGCGTGCGAGCAGCAGCCCACGCAGCGAGGCCCACGCAGCCGCGGCCTTGGCGCGCGCTGGGCCTGTCTTGCGGTAGGCCTGGGCGCTGCCTTGGCTGGGCTTGTGGCGCGCGTTTGGCTTGCTGGGCGATGGCCTGGCTTCGAGCTGGGCCCTCGTCCGGCAGGCCTCGTCCGATGCTTATTCGTACGATACGCTTCCGATTAAATTTCCGATTCCGGAATTCATTTCCGATACGAACAATATTTAACATTTTCGATTCCGGAATTAATTTCCGTTTCGAACAAATATTTAATATTTCCGTTTCCGGAATTATTTTCCGATTCCGATAATATTTCCGATTCTGACAATATTTCTGTTTCCGGCAATATTTCCGATTCTGGCAATATTTCCATTTCCGATAATATTTTCCGATACGTACCATGTTTCCGTTTCCGGCAACATCTACGACTTGGATAATATTTATATTTTTTTTTCCGATACGATCCATATTTCCGTTTCCGGCAATATCATCGTTTCCGGAGTATTCATTTCTTGCCTGTGACGATCTCAGCTCCCACTGAAACCAAGATCCGTCGATTCCGAATATTCATAGATGGAGTATTTAATGCCATTAAATACTTGATCCGTTTACGTACTATTTGTGTGACCCTACGGGTTCAGTCAAGAGTAAGCTGTGGATTAATATCATTAATTCCACTTGAACTGAAGCGGCCTCTAGCTAGGCATTCAGCTCACTTGATCTCACTGAATTATTAACTTGTTAATTAATACTGAACCGCATTTATTAGACTTAACATAGAATGCATACTTGGACCAAGGGCATTATTTCCTTCAGTCTCCCACTTGTCCTTAGGGACAAGTGTGCATTTCCTAATTCCTTTGTCGCTCGATGCTTGCTCTTGAACATAAGGTAAGAGCTGTCATCCTTATTATGTCCAGAGGTGTTCCTCGGTTTCAGAGTTCAACTGATCAAATAAACAGATAATCATAGCCTATGATTCATCCGAGCACGGCCATGAATTTCACAGTTTCTAGCTCTCCGAGTGGCCTTGTACAACTTTTAAGCATCTCATCCCGATTTATGGGAGGACAATCCCAATCTTGCGATCTTGAGATTAGACTTCGTTTGATAGGTGATTACCTGAGCGTTGCCTTTATAGCCTCCTTTTACGGTGCGACGGTTGGTCAACGTCAAAGCAACCAGTTCTCAAACAAGTAATCTCAAATCACTCAGGTATTGAGGATTTAGTGTCTAATAATTTAATGAAATTTACTTATGACAGATTTTCATCTCTTACAGTAAAGTGTCATAGGTCTTGTCCGATACTAGTCTTCCCAAAGTAAGTATCTATGCAAATGATTATGACATTGCCATGTCCACATAGTTCAAGAAACAGAACTACTAGTCATCTTGCATTTTAATCGTCTAACGTTTTCTATGCGTCCAATTTTATAGAAAACTCCGACTAGGGACCATTTTCAACCTTTGACATTCAAGTTCACTTGACAGACATTTCTTAGTCACAGGACTGGTCCTGACAGTCTATCTTGAATATTTCGTCAAATTTGAAGGGACTCATCATTTAATACTAAACCAAGATTAAATGGAATATGAAAATACATTTCATATATGATAAATGTTCAACCCCAATGTTTTATAACCATGGGCCTCAAACCCATCTTCTAAAACAATTCATGGAATTCAAAGCTATGCTTGATTTCCAGTGCTACAACGTGAGTGTTGCTTCTCACTTGTTGCATAGGTTTAGTTATCATGCTTTGCCAATCTTAATATCCTTTTCATCGAATGTTCTTCGAGATATGATGATAAGATCTTTTCGAGTTTGTTTATTATGTGATCTAGTCTTTTTTACTTCGATGGTGGTTTTACTCATTTTGCAATGAAGAACCATCAAGTTAGCAGACGTTTTTCTTGCTTCAAGAGTGGTTCTACGCATTTTTCAATGAAGAACCATCAAGCCAGCAGATAGGTGATCTACCCAAGTTCAGTGAAGAACTTTAAACAACCCTGTTTTATTGCTTCTTAGGCAATAATCACTTTTACTTCAACTGTATAGGTTGCTAGTGATGCTTTGTTTGGATTTACCTATCCAAGCAGTTCATAGATATGTGGAAGACTCTCCAACTATATCTTAGAACATAGAAATTATTATTTTAATTTCCCACGCAACAACTCATGGTCTCCAACCCATGTTGCCATTTTCAAAACACGATGCTCTATAGCTCGTCCTTATCAATGGTTAACTCCAAAGGGTCTTGCTTGATCCTTTGCCAGTGTTTATGCGTGTAGCATCAATATTTAGCATATCTTTATTTCCTTGAATCAAGAACTATTCCTATGTACCATTTCAAGTACCATAAGTATTCTTGATCTCAATCTAGTTGATCTTTACTTAGATCAATAGAGATTGGTATATGTTCGTCATGCCTAAAGTCATACGATACGTTTTTGGCGATCCTCATATTATATCATACATGATAAATTCTTTTGCAGAATAATTCCCAATTGAATTCTATTCATGTAACTTTAGCTCATTCAATTTCAGTAGATACTGGATCCAGCTAAATTCTTTGACATAAAATATAGGTGAAGAATCTCACTTAGATCCTTTGATGTTTTAACTTAGTAAATGCTTATACATAGTTCAAACATTCTTTACTTAGATTTATTCACATGGGTCGAATATCTCCAATGGAGTCTTTCGTGTTTGATTTTAGTAAATGCCATTACTTAATCTAAAACATTAATATAAGATCTTTGTAAATAGATCTTAATACCCAGTATGTACTAAGTTTCGCCTTGGTCCATCATTGATGAATAATTTCAAATCTAAGTCATTAGCATTTGAATGTTATTTCACAATAGAGAGATATGTGTGTGATACACATAGGACCAATTAAGTTTTATATACTCCCACTAAACTTCTTATATATCTATAAGAATCATGTACATTTTATGAAACTAAAATACTTATTAGCTTCATTAAAATATAATTCCAATTCCCAATTGCTTGCTTAAATCTGTACTTAGATTTTATAAGCTAGCTTTCCTTTTCAAGCATTTATTTGGATCCACAAATCCTATGACATGCCATGTACATAGTTTATTCCAACATTTGATTGAGGAATACGTTTTGTCATCCAATTGCTATATGTACCAATATGCAATCATTGCTTGAATTATAGACTTGAGCATTACGATTATGCATGAGGTTTCAACACAATTCACACCATGAATTTGCTTGTAACCTTTAGCAACTAATCTCGCTTTGTGTGTGAACACAATTTCATGTTTGATGGTTTTTATCCTTAAAACAAACTTGCAACCAATAGGTGTGAAACTATTCTTGCAAATCAACAAAATTTCAATTTTGTCATCAAAACATTGAGTATGTTTTATGGCCTCTAACCATTTAAAACATTTGAGTCTATATATGGCCTCTAACCATTTTAGGGAATCTGTGTTTCGTCATAGCTTTCTTACAGGTCACAAACTCATTAATCTACATGATAATAGTTTGACTGTAAGTTGTAGGTTTCTTCACTATCTAATAGAAGAATCTCATAGTTTCATTGACCAGAACTCTATGTTTCTTTACTATCTAATAGAGGAATCTCATAGTTCCAGTGATTTGAACTCTATGCCTATTGGGTATAGAACATCAAACGATAGAATATCAATAGCCACTTGAAAGTCCTTTGAATATTCTGTTCTCCTTGAAGCACTTGTAAAGTCTTCTAAGAGATGTCTATTCTTTAAAGCCACTTCTAAAGTCCTTAAAGAATAAGTTCGGATTTTCTGAAGCACTTCGAAAAGCTTCCAGAATGTCCGTTTATGTTTGTTGTTCGCCTCGAAAAACTTTCGAGGTCTATTTTCTCCCACTTGTCATTTTGGAAACGAATCTCCAAAAGGACATTATTTCGAGCAAACAAACATTATGTTCTCAAAATTCGTGGTAGAAACAATACCCTTGTGTCTCATTTAAATAAATCACAATGAAACATATATCTATACTTGGGGCTTTAGTTTGTTGAATAACAAACACTAAGCTCCCACTGAGTTTAGCAACTCTCTAGATATATATTATCGAAAAGATATTCTGAAATTACTTTTCAATAGCTTTGACGAATTTGGTTTAGTTTGGTGGTAGTTGAGCATTTTGTTTTAGAAATTATAGGAAAAGTCTTTATGATTCATCATTAATCGAATCAAGTACTTATTGACTTCGATTATTCCAACTAAGATATGCCATATCTTATGGACCTAGATTGTGAAATTACAACACACAATCATTGATTATCATATTTGGTCTCAAGTAATCATCAACATGATCTAACCTAGATCTTTATGATTTCTTGCCAAGTGGATTTTATACTTCTGAATCTTTGAACTAGCCAAACAGATTCAACTTATATCACATTTGAGTAAATAAACCTATATTCACTCAAATCCATGTGAAATAATAAAGTCATAAAATCTTTCTTTAGCTTTGAACTCTATCGTCTAGGCGTTCTAACAATAGTTCATATCTTTTGTTACTTTCAACAAGTAAGACTAGCTTGTCTTAAGTTGATCTAGAAATCAACCAACTTTCAAAAGTCCATTAAAATAGAGCTTTTGAATGTTAACTTGTTGATATGGTCTAAGCAACAATGCCAAAGATTAGTGGAACTCAAATCAAGGGGTTGATTTGAACCTAGTAAAGATCTTTAAAGAGTTGTTTGTTTTAATCAAGCATATTGACTCAACCTGTAATTGACCATTTCATTCAAATAAACAAACAAACATTGTTTTTGTTTTTCTTGAATGTGAGTCTTTCTGTGTTTGAAGCAGAAATTTAGGTATGCTGATTATGGGACAAAATAGCCATTAAGTTCCAGCCTTTGAAAGGACTTAAAACAAACTAGATGACCCTACAACTAATGTAGCATTGCCATGCTTCATTTCCCACTTGTAGGTCATTAGTGTATCCTAGCTTCCATTGTTTGAGTTATTACCGAAGTAAGAACCTCAAGCGGTATATGATACCAAGGAAGTTTGATTGCTAGGTCACTTCTCTTTAAACATAAACTTATAGGTAGAAACAGAATCGTAAATTCCTTTCATTTGTTCCTCGTTTTCCTATTTCTTGTACCCTTTCTTATAGTTTTAAGAATTGAATTCTTTAGTGTTGACTTTTATACTTTGTTAGACATGTCCAATGTCACCAACAAGGTTCTTTACCATTTTAATTTATGTTGAATATTTTGTTTCAACTAGATGATCTTACCAGAAGCTTCTAAAGTTCTCTAAGTATCGATCTATTCGAATGTCTAGGGACTAGACTCATTCGAGAATTAAATGGACAAAGATATTAGGTTGTTAACCATTGGTAAAGCTGAGCGTTTAAACTCAATGCTTTATGATCTCAAAACTAATTTGTATTTTGAATTCACAAGCACCAATCGGTTTGCCATTCGACTTTGATATTCGAAAACAACCATAAAAGTCGATATAAGAAACGTACATTTTAAATTGCTCACTTTCTCTCATTTCCGTGAATCGTTCTTGGATTCACTACCAATCGAGGAAATTTACTGTTACCTTTCTAAAAGGATTTATTGCAGTGCAAGATATTTAATTATAAACAATAATTAAAACATAATTGAAGCATGCAAAGTCTAAACATTTATCATGAGTAACAACTTGAAAAGCAATCATGCAATTTAAACAAGTTATTAGCATTTTATTCGAATTTATTGTTCCGGCAGGTGTGAATAAAATGATTCCAAGATCCTAAAATCATTGAAGAACTAAGCACAGTTTGTCGACTTAATCCTAAAACATCTTAGGTAAGCAAAAGCCTTTTGCTAATAGTCTAGAAACTATTCTTGGTTGATAGGTACGTCTAAGAACTTATTAGGTAAACCTATCGATTTTGCCACGACATAAAAGGACTCCTTACTTATATCGTTGAGTTTCACCAAAACTAACATGTACTCACAATTATTTGTGTACCTTGCCCCTTTAGGACCAATAAGTAACACCTCGCTGAGCGAAAACTATTACTAGATTGATGTAAAGGATATCCAAGCAAGTGTATATTTTGGCATGGCACCTTATAACTCAATTTTTAAGTTTGGAACTTAAGGCTCTTACTATGTTGGTTAGATTTTAAGTGAACTAAAATCCATAATCATGCAACATAATCAAGCTTTTGATCTCATGCATTTTAAGACATATTTAAAAGCAATAAATAACTTAAAACATGCATAAGATAAATGTGATCTAGTATGGCCCGACTTCATCTTGAAGCTTTAACTTCAAAGTCCGTCTTGAAAATCTGCGTGGGAGGCACCATTTTCTTCAAATAGGATAAGCTATAACTAATTACAACTATTTGATGGTACGCAGACCATATTTGAATTAAAAAATAACTTTGGTACTTTAGACCAATTACATTCAAATTAATGGTACGCAGACCATATTTTCTATCCTATTTGGGCCATACTAGTCACTTCATAACCTGCAAAACAGTACATATACAATATATACCATTCACCCATTCATTATCATGAATGGCCCACATAGCTGGTTAGTAAAACACATTATGCATCACGTAAATATTTGCAGCAATTAATCAAGGGCACCAATAATCTACCAATTATTCAGTCCTTATTAATTCTAATCAAGTTGTTTTAACCTTAAGGATTTGTAGACCTAATCAAGAGTTTATGACTAAAAAGCGCTCCCACTTAAACCAATAAATTCATATGCTTTACTAATTTTAAACATAAAAATGTATTTCTAGTCTAACCGGAAACATACAAATTTAATTAAAATTTAAAGCTCATATAAATCTATAATTGAATCCAAAAAGTTTAATTTAATTTCAGTCGTTATTTAAATTAATTCATGATTTTAATTTTAGTAAAATAATTAGAATAAATAACATTTATTATAATTACAATATTCAAAATTAAAATCCAAGAAAATAATTTAAATTATTAATTTTAAAATTAATTAAAATTACGTGAACTGAAATTTTCAAATTAAACATTCAAAACGATCTAATCGTAACGCAAACACCCTACGCATTGCACGCCCATGGGCCGCACGCATACAGCCATTGTTGGCCATATGCGCGCAGCCCATGCGCTCGTCGCATAGCTGCTGCTCTACCAATCGCAAGCCATCGCACGCTGTGGTGCTTGCTCCGCGCGCGCCAGCGCTCGACGCACGCGAGCCATCACTCGCTGTGCGCGCTCGCCAGCGCACGCTGCGCGCGCTCCATCGCTCGTTGGGCGCGCGACATCGCTCGCTGTGCGCGCGAGCCATCGCTCGCTGGGCGCGCGACATCGCTCGCTGGGCGTGCGACATCGCTCGCTGGGCGCGCGACATCGCTCGCTGTGCACGCGAGCAACGCTGGGCGCAGCGCTCGTGGCACGCGAGCTTGCGCTCGCTGCGCGCGAGGCTGCGCGCTCTTGCGCGAGGCAGTGCGCGTTGTGGCGCAGCTCGCTTGCTGCCCACACGCGACTGCCTTGGCTTGCCTTTCGCCCATGCCCATTTGTTCATAGCTCGTGGCCCACGACACAAGGCAGGGCTGCTGCCTTGTGCTCGTGCACCACGCCCTTGCTCATTGCATTCGTGCCGCACGGGCGACGAGCTCCCTTGCTCGTCGTCGCATGCCCGCACTATACAACACCCCTTAAGGGTAACACGAAGCGTCCATTGCTTTGTGCGTGCAAGTTATATGAACGAATCGCATATAAAAAATTTAAAATTTATATTTAAAATTAATGACAAATTAATAAATAATATTAATTTCATAATTTTAGGGCGAAAAAATCGAAAATTTATTATTCAATTGATTTCCGATTGTTATGGATTCAAGTCTAGGTCATAAAAATTTAAAATTTATCATAAATTTACAATTTTTATGGTGGTTTTTAATCATAGGTTTCTAATTAAATTATAATTAATTATGAAAATCAAATTAATTCTAAATTATTCTAATTTTCAACAAATTAATCATAATTACAAATTAGATTGCATAATTAACAAGGCTAGGCATTCAAACTTGTTAAACATATACAGTAGGTCAATCAAAAATTCAAGATTTATCAACAAGAATCGCAAATATTTAATTTAACATCTTAAATTTACGAAATTTTGCATTCGAAAAACTAAAACCTTCGAAAAGTCATAGTTAAGCTTCGAATTTGAGAATTCTGGGTTCGGCAGAAAAATACTATTTTTGTCAAAATTTTAGAATGCCTTTTACATGCGGAATTGACACAAAAATCACTCGATTTGGATGAGTAACGAAGAAACTGCCGAAAAACTGCGTACGTATAATTAAATAAACGCAATTTGCAATTAATTAACAATTACGAAAATTAATCACCCCTTTTAATTCTTGCAAATTTGTAATATTTAACCATGTTTATGCAAATTAGATTATGAAAATAATAAGGGGCTCGTGATACCACTGTTAGGTTATGATACATATGATATTACATAAATCATGCGGAAACAACCATTAACCCAGGAATACATATTATTTACACATAATCATATAGCATAATTTAGATGCATACTCTTTGTTGCGTGCCCTCCCTAGCTGCGCCCGAACCGAGCAAGAACAAGTCTTCAGGACTCCAAGTGTCGTCCCTCCGTAGATAGTCCACAGCACGTCCGGATCCGCCTTAAGATTGACCAACTAGAATCGCCCTTAAGGTACTAGAATTTTCGGCACTTTTGAGCAAGATGTGTGACTGAATTTTTCTCTCAAAAACTCACTTTGAATACTTTGAAACTCGTTATAAATTGTGAACCCAGGCCACATATTTATAGGGGTATGGAAAGGGAATTGGAATCCTATTAGGATACGAATTAATTAAACTTAGAATCCTATTAGAACTTTAATTAATTAATTTATCAAATAGAATTAGGAATTTAATCATTAACCGAACTCTGCACGTTTTAGGAATCGTGCATGAACACAAACTCACACACACACACACGGCAGCCACGATGGGCCGCCCATGCGCGTGCGTGCGAGCAGCAGCCCACGCAGCGAGGCCCACGCAGCCGCGGCCTTGGCGCGCGCTGGGCCTGCCTTGCGGTAGGCCTGGGCGCTGCCTTGGCTGGGCTTGTGGCGCGCGTTTGGCTTGCTGGGCGATGGCCTGGCTTCGAGCTGGGCCCTCGTCCGGCAGGCCTCGTCCGATGCTTATTCGTACGATACGCTTCCGATTAAATTTCCGATTCCGGAATTCATTTCCGATACGAACAATATTTAACATTTTCGATTCCGGAATTAATTTCCGTTTCGAACAAATATTTAATATTTCCGTTTCCGGAATTATTTTCCGATTCCGATAATATTTCCGATTCTGACAATATTTCTGTTTCCGGCAATATTTCCGATTCTGGCAATATTTCCATTTCCGATAATATTTTCCGATACGTACCATGTTTCCGTTTCCGGCAACATCTACGACTTGGACAATATTTATATTTCCGATACTATCCATATTTCCGTTTCCGGCAATATCATCGTTTCCGGAGTATTCATTTCTTGCCTGTGACGATCTCAGCTCCCACTGAAACCAAGATCCGTCGATTCCGAATATTCATAGATGGAGTATTTAATGCCATTAAATACTTGATCCGTTTACGTACTATTTGTGTGACCCTACGGGTTCAGTCAAGAGTAAGCTGTGGATTAATATCATTAATTCCACTTGAACTGAAGCGGCCTCTAGCTAGGCATTCAGCTCACTTGATCTCACTGAATTATTAACTTGTTAATTAATACTGAACCGCATTTATTAGACTTAACATAGAATGCATACTTGGACCAAGGGCATTATTTCCTTCAAAAATATCCTGTTCTTTGCGAGTTAACCCCATGAGTGGGGTTCAAGTTTTACAAAAAATCACCAATTGGGACCTCACTTTTTTTTGGTCAATAATTGGGACCTCGTCTTACTTTTTTAGCCAAAGTTAACTATGGTGGTCAAAAAATGTTAAGTCCTTGGGTTAAGAAATAAGAAATATAATTATATCATTTTATTTTTGCAAAAATACAAAACTAATTTAATTAATTAATTGTTATTCTTACACCTCCAATATCCCCCTCTTGAAAAAACATCATCGGAAACTACCACATCAATTTCTATTTTCTTTATTAATGAAGTTCGTCCATATAGTTCACAGTTCAACGATAAATTGATAAAAAAATGTTAAGTAACTAATTTCTAATATTTACATAATTTTACTTCGAAACCAACAAAACCAAAATGTTCCCTTGAATGTGTTAACATAGAGCTATAAAATGGGCCATGTCAAGGGCGGCTCGGGCCCAAACTTAATGAAATTGGTCTGTTCAGGTCATAAACAAGTCATATTTAGTCAGTTCAAGTGACCTATTTAGCATAGCCCAACCCGTTTCGACCCATGTTTTTTTAAAAGAAAATGAGTATACGAGTCACATCCTAAAAATACTTCGTGGTCCGTATCAATCTATCATACAGAACCCCTTTTAAAGGCATCTTTATTTGAAACAATGGTCGAACCTCATTTTACTTTCAATCAACTTATAAAGTATGCAAAAAATTTGCTCTCCTTAGGTGATTAAGGTATAAACATCACGAAGTAAACATAAAAAATAAAAAAATAAAAAAAATCAAGCCATAACAAAACGATCAAAATCAACACAAAAACAATAAAATTTAGCAGCATTAATATCATACAAAATCACAAAATTAACCAATTCAATCATTAATCTCACAAAAAATCACAATTTTTTTTTTGAGGGGAACAAAAAATCACAAAATTAACAAGTACCCATAAAACTCAAATCTAAAGACGAACAAAATAAACCCAATAAAACCCCTAAAAAAATTGGCAAATAATACTACTTATTAAGTCATAACCCCTCCGTCCCAAAATTATAGTCCTGTTTGACTAAAAACACGGATTTTAAGAAAAGTGGAATTAAGTGGGTGGGAAATTGAAATATAGTACATTGATGATGAAAAAGTAGAATATAGTACATGTAAAAAGAATAAAGTACATGGGGAAGAGAAAATATGACATGTTAAAAGGAATAAAGTACATTTTCTTTTTGTTTTGTGGTCCCAAATGAGGGTAACATGAGAATATTTTTGTGTTCAAATAAGAAAATAAGACTATAATTATGGGACGCCCGATTTAGAATACAGGACTATAATTTTGGGACGGAGGGAGTAACTCTTATAATTTATTTTTGAGTTATTTTATTAGTTTGAATAGTCAACCTTGAGTTAAAGGTGAGTTAAACTACCATAAATCTAACCTTAGGTCCCAATTATTGACCAAAAAAAATATAGGTCCCAATTGGGAGGGCGGCGAGACCAATATCTGATATGTATTTCAAGATACATATCACCTCACTAAACGACAAAATAGAGATAAGAAAAATATTAAAACCGGTGCCATTTTTCAAAAACAGATGCCATTTTTCAAAAACATATGTCATTTTGGAAAAATGGATGCCATTTTTCAAAAATCGATGCCGTTTTTCAAAAACGGATGCTATTTTCAAAAATAATAATAATTTTGTGCTTTAGCGTTTGTCTTTAGCCTATTTTGTCGTTTAGTGGAGTAATATGTATCTTAAAATTAAGGCTGGAAAAAGCTGACCCGACCTGATAACCCGACCCGAACCCGACCTGAAAATAGTGGATTTGGGTTGAGATTTTCAACCTGATAAATTAAATGGGCCGACACGAACCCGACCTGATATTAAATGGGTTAGGTTAATGTTGAAATTCTCAACCCGAAAATGACCTGTGTAACCCGAATAATTAAATGGGTTAATTTCAGGTCGGTTAACCCGAACTGATAACCTGAATTAATAAAGAAAGGGGAAGTTTGGGGCTATTTTGTTCAAAGCCCAAATACTTTGACCAAGGTAAATACTAAATATGGAGTAGCCATGTTCTAACCCTAACCTAAGTTTTTAACCTTTTTGGTTTTTCTCATCAGCCACCACCTCCTCTCTCTCCATTTCCTCTTTGTGTCAAATTTTTATGGTGGCTCATCTTCTCAGATCTAACTCTCTCTCTGAGTTTTTTCTTCATGCTCTGCCCGCAAAAATTGAAGGTAATTTTTTGATTTTAATTCAAAAACAATTTATGTATTTATATTTATCATATTATTTCAAATTTCTGCTCATTGCATTATATGTTGATTTTAGATGATTTCTTGGAGCTTTATGTTGAACTTAAGAGTAATTTTCGAGATTTTTACATGTGCTTCACATTTCTTTCAAATTTTGTTGTTTATTTCCCCAAATTTTACACTTAACCTTTGAATTATTGTTCATCTCAGTGTCTTGAATTGCTAAAGGCCAAAAGGAATTCTCAACTTCAAAGAGTGCATCATCGAAGATTTGAAGGCGGATACTAATATTCAAAATAGGAGTTCAAATGTTCCACTATTATAAATTGTTGTACTACAATACTATTGTGATTTGATCGAAATTTGTTGTTGGAAATAGTACTTTGATTTGATTATTTGTTACAGTTTTCCTAGTTTGTTAATGTGGTTTTGTTCTACTGTTGGGCTATTGTTGCGACTAATTTAGTCCAAAATAGGGTTTAAACAATTTGATTACTCCGTATCAACAAAGAGGGGAAACAAGTTGATAATTTTGAAAGAGATGAAAAATGATAAATAGATAAAGTCAGGTTAAACGAGTTGGGTTCAGGTTGACCCGTTTATGAGCAGATCAGGTCAGGGTTGAGATTTTCAACCTGATTAATTAAACAGATCAGGTTCAGGTCAGGGGTTCCTGACCCGTTTATATAACAGGTCGACCCGACCTGATTGTCACCCCTACTTAAAATACATATCAGATATTGATTTTTACTTGTCATTTTAGGGAGTGGGGGGTGGGGGTGGGGTGTAGATATATTATTTAATTAGATGGTGGGGTTGATAAGTTACTAAAAATGGCAAGTGTATCTCTTAAATAAATACGGCCGGAAAAGGCAAGTGTATCCCTTAAATAAATACAGAGGGAGTACTTAAGAATAGTGCAAAGAACAGAGTTAAGCCCATTATTGGGGTTTAAGTTTTGCAATAAATCACCAATTGGGGAGGAAGTTTAAATAAATACGGCCGGAAAAGGCAAGTGTATCCCTTAAATAAATACACTTGCTATTTTTAGTAACTTATCAACCCCACCATCTAATTAAATAATATATCTACACCCCATCCCCCACTCCCTAAAATGACATGGTCCCCACTTGTTTTTCTTATTAAAATATCTATTCAACCCCACTTGTTTTATTAATTTACTAGATTTTAGCCCGTGCGATGCACGGTTTCTATTAAATTGTTACGTTAAAATAAAACTCCTATATATATCAACTGTTATATTTTATATATTAGATTAGATTGGTTTTTTTTTTTATTTTGGATTGAATTTTATTTTAGATTTATTTTTTAATTATAATAGTGTTTGATTTTGGACAAAATTGTATATAATAAATTAATTAATAAAAATATCTACGTGACACCTAAATATTTATCTACGTGTCATTCGACTTTTTAATTCAAAAATAATTTTGAAGTCTTATTATTCATTGGCCGAAACGATTTTGGATGAATTTTATTTTAGATTTATTTTTTAATTATTAGAGTGTTTGATTTTGGATAGAATTGTATATATTAGTAATTAACTAATTAATTAAAATATCTACGTGGCACCTAATTAATTATGTACGTGGCACTCGATTTTTTTAATTCAAAAATAAATTAGAAATCTTATTTTTCATTGGCCGAAACCATTAGTAATCCTAGGTGGCGCTTTTTAGATTAGTGTTTAATTTTGTATGAATTTTATTTTTTAGTGTTTTTATTTTGGATAAATTTTAGTTTAGATTTATTTTTTAATTATTAGAGTGTTTGTTTTTGTATGGAGTTGTATATATGAATAATTAATTAATTAAAATATCTACGTGGCACCTAATAATTATCTACATGGCACATGATTTTTTAATTCAAAAATAAATTAGAAATCTTATTTTTCATTGGCCGAAACCAATAGTAATCCTAGGTGGCGCTCTAATATTTCAGCAAATATGCCTCCTTTATATATGTATACTAGTTTTGAAGCCCGTGCGATGCACGGGTTTCGTTTTATTTGTTCTTTTTTAGTAACGATTTTGTATTTATGTTATTAGGTTTTGTTACGGTGAATGGATGGTATTATTTTTTTGGAAGACAATCATCTTTAACGACAATCTAATTACGACGGGTCAAAAATCCCGTCGCAAAAGCCTTTTGCGACGGGGCTAACAAGCAAACAATGACGGGAATAACCGTCGCAAATGTCTTTTACGACGGGTTTACGACGGATTTACGACAGGATTTCTATTAACGACGGCCCCCTTTTATGACGGGTTCGCGACAGAAAATCCCGTCGTTAATCAACGATTATTGGCCTTTCGCGACGGGATTTCCCGTCGTTAATAGTACAATTTCTTGTAGTGGGATCAGTAACTATTAACAATAATAATAATTAAGTTCATTTGGAAGATAAAAATGACACACATGCATTAAGTAGATCTAAATTCATTTTAACTTAATTTATTTCCTATGTTTGGTTTAGTGGCAATAGATTAAATTAAAATAAATTTGTCCATAATTGGATTAATGGGTTAAATGAAATGGTGCATAATAACTGAGCAAAAGTGAACCTATTACGACAACTAAATAATTGAGCAAAAGTCTAGTCTAGACTAAACTAAAGTACTTGTTATTTTTTTAAGTGTGATAAAGACTTCAGCAACTTCCGATCTATTTCTCCACAATCAAAATGTAGTCGTCTCTATCTCTTCAATCATCTTCCCCAATCACAACCAGATCAAATCTCACCTCCGATTTCCCATCAGTTTCAGCTAGACCTCTCAATCTCAATGTCAATGTTGTCCCCTGCAATAATTTAGATAAGAAAACTAAATAAATAATAACATCATAAATAATATATTTAATTAACTCTACAGAAGAAGGAAAAAATATGTACCATTGGTCTTCTATTTCGATAGAATCTCCAACTTCATTCACAACCATACCAACGACATCTAAAAAGAGAAAAAAAACAACAAAGGAAAAAAAGACAAAGTATTTGGCAAAATTATTTGACAATAACTCAAATAAACTTTAGTACGGAATAAATAACAAAATCATACATACCAGGAAGTGAGTAGTTTTTAACAAACTTATTCAAGTGTACTGTAATTGTACACAATCAAATCGATGCATTGGCAACGGCCCTAACAACAGTATTTTGAAAAAATTGTATCATTATCTTGTTGTCGCCAACAATACGGTATTGTTCCTTATTAGGTTGGACCGAAAAATATCTGATTGTATAGATTTTTCCCTCATAATTTTGGACAGAAGCTAGTGATGGACAAAATTGGATTTAATAGAGGCATGCACATAATCACCCTGCAGTTAAATTATAACAGTTAATTTAAAAAGTGCGTTGTAAAATCATAAAGTAAATATTAGAAGAATTATATACCTCTTCGTCGATGAGGACCATGTCCAAACTAATTAAACTATTTTGTTTGCAGAAGTTCACCACATCAATCAAGCGCGAAACACGAACTTTAATTTTCCAGTCGTTCCTACTGGAATTTAAATCATGGATCAAAGAAGTAGCCATTGATAACCAAACTTAAAAGTGAAAGATGTGATTGTGTATGAGTTATGAATTGAACAATACGACCAATTTATAGGATTTCATCAATTATAAATTTGAATATGATTAGAACTTCCAATTTATATCTTAAAGAATTGTAGTGTATTAGTATACGTTTATCTACGTTTATCTTAAACGTTTAGGTTATATCTAAGGTTTTTTTTTTTTTTTTTTAATTATTAAAACTTAGATATATATTGAGTAGGATTATTAGGAATTTTTGTTTTTTGAACTCTTCCCATCAAACGTTTATCTACATTTATCTAATACTAAGTTTTTTTTTTTTTTTTTTAATTAAAACTTAGATTGAGTAGGATTATTAGGACTTTTTGTTTTTTGGACTCTTCCCATCAGACGTTTATCTACGTTTATCAAATATGTTTAACGTTTTTAAAAAAAATAATAATTAAAACTTAGATATATATCCACGTGGCATCTACTTAATTATATACGTGGCACTTGAATTTTTTAATTCAAAAATAAATAAGAAATCTTCTTTTTAATTGGCCGAGAGCATTACTAATCCTACGTGGCGCTCTAATATCTCAGCAAAAGTGCCTCCTTTATATATGTATATTAGATTAGATTAGATTAGATTAGATTAGATTTCATTCAATTTTTTTTCTTAATACCCGTGCCCGACCAAATATATCTCTTGAATAAATACGGAGGGAGTATTGATTTTCACTTTTCTCACTATTCACTTTTCCTGTCAAAATAAAAAGGTAATTCGTATGGGGTTAGTGTGGGGCCAGCTAAATGGGTAAATGGAGAATTGACAGAGAGCATTGTAATTTGTAAGCACAAGACTACCATTAATACGCTCAAGGAATTCAAAGAAATCAAGTGAGTCATTGTTGCTTTTCTTAATCTCAATCCTTTATCTTTCATTGTTATAATAACTGGATTTTGCAAATTTGAAGCTTTATTTGATGAGTGCTTTTAGTTAGGGTGTTATTTAATTTCATTTGGTTTTAGAAAGGATGAATTTTGGAGGTGAGTGATGTTTAATTGTATGAATTATTTTAGTTTATGTGAATTTTGGAGGTGGTGAGGCTGAGAGGGTTTGGTTTTATGAATGGTTTCAAGTTAGGGTATAATTTAAGGTGGGTGATGTTTATTCTGTTATGTTCTCCTTGAATTTAGTGGGTTTGGAGTTCTCAGTGATGTCGGAAGGAAATAATTCTATTATTGTTCGCCGTAGTTGTGAGCGAAGAAAAAAGTAGATCAAGTAAGATCAATGTAGTAAAAAATGTGGTTGTGTGGGGGTTAAGGAAAGAACTGGATAAAGTAAACTAGAATGAATGAATGAAAAAAAAGTAAATATTGTGGGTTAAAGACCTGGAAATTTCCAATTTATTTTTGTTGAAATTTTTCCTTGAGTTAAATTGATTTTCACTATCGTAAAGTCCCTTCTACATGTTTGATCTAGAATTTAGATAGTGTTTTAGTAATTTTGTGGGCATTGATTCTTAGGCATCATCTACATGTGCATAGTCTATTAGTTGTGCCAAGATGCTTCATTTATCTGTACTCCCTTCGTATCTTAATAGATTATCAATTCGGTTTTGGCATATAGATTAAGGAGGGAGTATATAGGGAGTAATATGTTTCGAATATTGAAGGAAGTGATAATGTCGTTCTAATTTTAGTGTTAGGGTCTGTTTTGTTTGACTTATTTTGTGAACTTATCTTATCTAAACTCATACAAGTATTATCCAAACTTACTCTTTTCTAAATTGATCTTATTTGATCTTGTATGAACTTATTTGTCTGAAATAATTCAAAGAAAATTGAGCAGAAAAGACCTTTTAGGGCCTTAGCCCTTCCTAGAAGGGTTGTCATTTCTAGCTGTGTTTATATTTGTTTGGTTGTTTAGACTTATACTCATTTCATTTGGTTAATAGAATCTAAATATTTACCCAAAAAAAGAAAAGATCCTTAGCTTTTTAATGATCTGTTTTAGGATTTAGATTAAAGCTTAATTTGAGCTTATGAGGTTTATGGGGTGCTTCTCTTTTTATATGTAATTTGGAGAAGATTGTGAAAGCTTTGGATTAATGAGTAAGAATTGAGCCTTAGGAATTTAAAATTGGGTCTTTTAAGATTTTTGTTTCTGTTTTCTTTGAGGAAAAATTAAATAAGAAGTACGAAGTATATTTTTTTCTTGATTTATTAATCCTTGGTAAATGATTGAATATTGCGATTACTTCTTACTTTTTTAGACTTAGACCCTGTTCTTTAGAGCTAAAGTGGAACTGAAATGAAATGAAATGAACTGAATAATAAATAATAAATTATAAATAATAAAATAATAAATAATAGATAATAGATAATAAATAATAAATAATATATAAATATAAATAAAAAATAAAAAATAAAATAAATAAATAATAAATCCAATAATAAATAATAAATAATAAATAATAAGTAATAAATGATAAATAATAAAAATAAATAATAAATCCTTATCCAATTCCATTTTCTTAGGCTCTAATCTGTTCGACTTATTTTGACTTATTTCAGATAAAATAAGTTCAGAAATTTTAAGTTTTTTCCGGACATTTTCACACACAACTAAGTTTATTACAGACAAAATAAGTTTATTCCAGACAAAATAAGTTTATTTCAGATAAAATAAGTCCAGATAAGTTCATTAAATTTCAGATAAGTTCAGATACTATAAGTTCAGACAAAATAAGTCGAATAGAACGGAACCTTAGTGTTTTTCCACTTTCTTTTTGTGGTTAGATTATAATAAAAAGGCCATGAATTGTGGTCATACTTTGATGGTTATTGATCTAAACATGTAATCCTTCTTAATAGTTGTGTTATTGTGTGTTCAGTTGGTAAAAACTTTGGTTGGAGTTATTGGGAAATGATTTATGACTGAGATGCGAGAGTTTTTCAATATCAATTCTGGTGCTTGAGTCAAGATGATGATTTGTCAAAAAGAGGTATTGTGTATCTACGGTAACTTTTTATTTAGGAGCCGAAAGATGGAGTAAACTATATTCATAAGTTTCTGGCTATATTTGGTCTAGGTAAAGGCTAGAGGCTCCAAAGCTTATCTGCCGAAGAAAGGTTCTGCTGCTTATGCGTTGTTGATTTCCTTACATAGGTATTGACAAAGTTTTATACATTGCAGTTTTAGGCTGCTATTGGAAACTATCAGTTCGAAATGATTGATTTGTCAAGTTTTGCAGGCCATGCAAGTTTGCAACTATCTTTACAATATTATTGTAAAGGAAATTTCATTTTCTTCTTAAGTTTTGTCTTGTTTTCATTTACACAATAAGAAGGAAAATGGAATCCATAATAATTCATTGCTGACAAGACATATTTCCCGTGTTTTTATCATTAGGGCGGCTGCTGATGGAACTGAATTTATGCGTAAGCAAGAGCTGATTGATGCAGCTGAAGCAAGTGGTCTCTCACAAGTGTCTATAGCGTATGATCATGATCACCATGTTTCTGTGATATCGCTGTCTTGTAAACTATTGATACTCAGTTTGTTATGCTTTGCTTACACATAATGCATTTCTGAATGACGTTTAACTCATTTGTCTCCAGAATCTGTTGAATTTGTGTTTGAAATAGATTTGAAGGCAAGATATTTGGTCTTATGGTTCATTTGTTTTGTACTTAGGCCAGAAAAGAGAACAGGTAAACCAAGGCAATTTGGAGGTCCCCCCAAAAATCTTTATAGCAGATGGAGTTCAATGAAGACATTGATTGACAATAATCTTGTTTCTAAGACAAGGTGTCCTGCAAAGTATGTCTTTCATCTTTTCTTCCTTGCATTCATCCATATGTGTAAACTACTAGACTATGCTGCTCTTTTATATGCAATTATGGTTTTACAAAGTTTCCTTTAGAGTCTTACTCAATTCTACATGACAACTATAGCCAAGAAAATATGCTGGTTGTATATGTATGCTGTTGTTTTTGAAATAAGTCATCATTGTCAGTAGTCTAAGTGCCAACGAAACCACACTGCCTTTTGCTGCGTCTTTTACGTTTTATTGTTTCTAGACTTTTTGCTATACTCTGTGACATCACATGGATTGATGGAATTGTCTTGATTCTTCTGCTTGTCAAGAATTTGATGTCAATGATCTATGTGTTGTTTTTTCTAGTATAAAGCATGCTTGCTCTTTATAGTTCAAGTTATGTCCGTGTCTCAATTTTCTTCAAGGATGAGAGTCTATTGATTCAAGGTTGCTAATAGAGTTGTGATGTTGTATTCCTCAGGTATATCTTTTGTCCCAGTTTTTCAGTTGTTTCTATTGGAGAACTTCGAAGACCTTAGTTCATCTAATTGAGGAATGCCATGAGTTGTGCTAGAGTTGTCATTTTAAGCCTTTGAGGTTAATGTCCACCAACGGTTATCTAAGCGTTGTTAACAAGTGTAGCAACTTGCAAAGAAGGATTTCAAGATGTGGTGGTTATGTTTTGTCGAGGAGCAAAGCTAGATTACCTTGACTAACAGGATGGGGGATAGTTGAGTTGTTATTAGAGATTAATGTATGAGCTATAGTGTCAAGGTGATGTGTTGCTCTTAAAGTCTTTGGTACAATATATTGACGGGGTAAGACGGGGGTTAGCTCTGTAAATGCTCGATCCTTACAAAAGTAATACAAACTTTTATATAAGACAATCTTACATAAAAGACTGCCTTATTGTCATATAAGTTAAGCAATGAAACCAATTAGTTAAACAATGAAACCAATTAGTTAAACAATGGAACCAATTAGTTAAGCACCGAAACTAATTAGTTAAGAACCAGGACCAATTAGTTAAATAATGGAACTAATTAGTTAAGCACTGAAACAAATTAGTTAAGCAATGAAACCAATTAGTTAAGCAATCAAACGCCCATTCCTTGCTTGATATAACCATCTTAGTAAGGATTAACATGTTTACTTGCATTGTTCATATATGCATCTACGTGGAATCAGAACCTAATTGATAACATATGCAAAATCACTATGTTCTTTTTTTCTTTTCTTGTATACTAGGTACTGGTAGCTATATTGTACATGCTGATATTTTTTATATTTGTTGTACAGATATATGCTATCTGATAAAGGTCGTGATTTAGCGCTAGATTGTTTATCCAGATCTGGTATTCTTGATTCTACTCCTGATGCTGGCGGCAGGGAAGAAACTTCTGAATCAGACAAGCCAGATATAGAAATTATGGAATTTGTTGCTGTTGGTTCACCTGAATCTTCATATATGAACAAAAAGAAGCGCATGAAGGATGATATTCCTGTTGAGTATCTAGACAGGGTAACTTTATGAGCAATTTTCATTTCCACTCAGAAGATTCAAAATTTCTCATTTAAATCACTAGAATATTTTTTTTTGTACTGACTCCTATGCATAATCTTCACCAAAACCATCACTTTTCTGAAAATTTCCACTTTCAGAGTGCTTACTCCTTTTGGGGACAATAAAATTAATAACTAGGAAATAAGGATAAAACATGACTCAACACTGAACAATTTAGATAAGGGGAGGGGAATTGTATGCTCTATTTGGTAATGTAATCAACTTTCGATCTTCCTTATTTTTCTTTTTGAACATCTATTTTTTTTTTTTCAATTAATGCATTCTATTATACAATGAAAAAGTTTGATGAGAACAAGGTTTCAATCACTAATCTCAGAAACAAAAATTAAGAGTTTTCCATAACAGAATGCTCATAAAGATGTAAGTAGAAACAGAAAGTTTCATATAATTCATAAATCATTAAAAAGTTGCTCTTAAAAGATAATTATCCCCCTTCTGTAGGGTGACTACCACTACTCTAGGTTACCACAAGGAACTCCTAACATGATTATTTTGATTAATAATTAATAGTCAAGATCTACTCAATGAATGCATTGCATGATCGCAGTATTACCAAAGTACAAAATTTAATTGGTACAATATCGTATCTATTTTCAAGTTCATTGCAACCCATATGTCTCATAGTTAAATTCCGCCGTTGAAATACATGTTGGTGTGTAACTATGTATCCAAGCACAAGACCATTTTATGAAAAACGTTGCATAATTTGGTTCAAGATGAAGTGTCTTAATGTCATACGCACGTCCAAGTGTTGATGATCTAACACGAGTACATGAAGAATAATGAACAACTGGAGAAACATAACCTTCTCCACTAGAGTTTAAATCTAAATAGAAAGTGTGAAAGTCAATGCCCAATTGAATATAGGATTCTGGTCACATGTGCACTATGACACTATGCATCAAAAGAAAACAGGTGCATATGTAAAAGAACATGACATTGATGAAAGGACTTGGGATATGTTACTTTTATTTTTAACTATTGCCATAAAGAACATGCTTATATTCATAATGTCATGTTCTTTTACATAAACATTTGTGTTCTTTTGGTGTATAGTGAGCATCTTGCACATGTGACCATGATCTAATGTATGGTTAAGGTTGTAGGCATTGTTGTAGGCATTGTTGTATAATATGTTGGTTATAGTTTCTTAACCTGGCAAGTCTTGTGATCATGGTAATCACTTGGGTATTAGATCACCGTCGGTAAATGTTATGATACCACTGTATCATTACCCTAAACATGGTTTAAATGCATCTATGGGGCTTTACGGGTGTCTTATGATATATATTCACTTTAATTACTTGATGTAGACAAGGGATGAGAAATATGAGGGGAATTAGTTTGACTTACAGGTTGCAAGAATAATAAGGTAAAGAGGGGATGTATTTTCTCACTAATCAGTTGTATAACATGGCATCATCAATTATTACGAAAGATTGCTTATACTTGGCTCCAAACAACTTGGAAACAATAGATGACTAAAACGATTTGGAAAACCAAATATTACCCCTTGTCCCATAGTAGATTGAATACTTTCTTTAGTGAACTGTCCCACAATATATTGCACCCCTATTTTAGATTGGTGTACAGAACCACACTCTTTAGTGAACTGTCTCATGTTGTAGCTCTGCACTATATTCTGACTCAAAAGGAGATACTATGATCTAATTAATTATTTTGCATATTTGTGGGTCACAGTTTGTTGTTTTTGACGGGGTGACCAGTGTATAAAAAGTCGCGGCTCGGGCGTTTGGAGCCATCGCCTTTTATGGTCGGCGAGGTGATTTTGATGAGGCGCACCTGAGGCGCAAGAAGGAGCACCGAGGCACACCCTACGAGACGCACACCTTTTTTTCACAATTCTTTTTACTTTTTATTAGGGTGCCTCACTTCAATGAGGCGCACCGAAGCGCTGGGAGCTCCAAATCGCCTTGGTGCGCCTAAAGCCTTTTTATACATTGGGGGTGACTCATTTGAAGTATCTTTTTTTCGGTCCTCCCTTATCTCATTTCTTGTTTTTCTTCATAGTATTGTAGCTTCCTTTGGATGGTGCATAAAACAAATGGCAACATGTAACTGAGGTTGATATCTAACATCTTTCATAACTCTTCAACTTTTCTGTTGGAGAATGCTTCAGGATTATCATTTAAAAGAGGCAAGTCAATCTTTTTGCAATACCAGTCAGGATGTTCTTAGAATACCACCTCTTGAAGATTTGCAGAACCTTGAAGATGAATATAAAGTCGTCTTGATAGTGGATGATCGAGAAGGCTTTGTCAGGTGGTTACTCTTTCCTTGTGGGATAAGATTTTTTTTTATATATAAATTGTCACTTTTCCTGTGCAGTCTTCACTTTGTTCCATTTGATCTTGTGGCGGTTTTCTCTCCTCTTTTCCTTTTCTCGTATGTTATGTCCTCACAGTTGACTTATCATTGGCTTATGTTCTATTGCTCACTTATTTCAACTCCATGTAGGATGCCTTTCAATGTGACAATTTTTTTTGAGGGGGCTTTTCAATGTGACATAATCCTACCGTTCTACAATGAATTGTTGGGCCATATGTGGCTTATTCTTGTTTATTTTGCGTCGGACATGCATGTATACTCTAGCCTCGATTCTATTTTGTATTCTCCTAGTTTATTGATTGTATATTTAATTGAAGTATATTGTTTTTGGCATTTCATAATTTAATTTTTTTTGGAATCAGGAGAAAGCCGACTTCGACAAAAGAGCTCATAAAAGAGATTTGTCAAAGATTTAAAATTGAAGTAGAGGTAACTGTTTGATTCTCCTTTATAAACCTGTCTTATTTCCACCTTTCCCAAATCTTATTCTTTACTTCCCATTTCATATGTTCCTAGATTTCACCCGCTTACTATACTTGGTCATTGTTATTGTTTGATGATGATCACAAATCACCATTAACCATTCTAAATAGTAATAAAAGATGAGGATATTTCGGGGTTTCATTTGCAAAAACCTACCTGCGACACTCTCAGTCTTTTAGGTGTTAGCAAAGTGATATCCTGCAGGATGTCCAGTCATTATCTATATTTAAGCGAGAACCAACAGAAGTTATCAGCATATCTCTCTCTCTCTCTCTCTCTCTCTCTCTCTCTCTCTCTCTCTCTCTCTCTCTCTCTCTCTCTGTAAAAGTAGTACTTCAAATGATGGAAAGAATTAAAGTAATTATTGCATTTCTATGTTTTGTTGGTCGTTACCGTTATCATAGTAGAGGAAAATGAAACTTGACAGGGTGAATGGGTGATAAGAATATAGAAGTGTAGAATGTTTAAAATTAAGAAAGAAGTAAAAAGTTTATGCCACTAGTGCCAGCTGAAGCTTGTGTCAGTATGCTTGAATACGGTCCTTATATCTAGTATGCCTCTTTACTATCTTCCCTTATTCAAAATACTGGTGAGTGTTCCAAGTAGGATTGACAAGATGATGTTGAACTTTTTTGGTTTGGGTCTAGTGGTGTGAGAAAGATCATCTTGTGAGTTGGGATTTGATAATTGATGTTATATTGTCTGAAGGCTGAAGGAGGTTTAGGCTTTGGAAAGGTGGTGGATAAAAATACTGAACTTGTGGGGAATGTGTTGTAGCTCTTTCCAAATGAGTTTGATTCCATTTGGCACCGAGTGATAAAGAGTAAATACGGACTGCAGCAAAATGGATGGGATGCAGCTACAAGAGCTACACGTTATTTCACAAGTGTACACTTTATTCTCCCCTTTAATGAGGTTTAAGATAGGGGATGTTTTTTGCATTCAATTTCTGGAAGATGTATGAAGAGGAGACCTACCTTTTTGTTTTAGATTTCCTTGGTTATTCCAATTTTCTTCTCTGCCTGTGTTTGGTTTCTATCGCGATAATGCTTTTTGAGAGGGAGTTAGAAGAGCTTCCTTCTCTGATTTAGGTTCTCTACCTTCAAATGATTGCAGTTAAGGATTCCAGGGTATGGACTAGGGACTCTTCGGGACTTTTTAATGTTTGACGGGGTCTCTATGTTTCCAGTTTTCCTAGTGGCAAATTTGATTTGGAGAACTAAAGTCCCTTTTAAGGTGAGAGCTTTTGTTTGGATGTTGGCTTTGGGGTAGAATTAACTCTATTGACATTCTTCCAAGGCATAGGCTGGGGATAGTTCTTTCACCTGATAGTTGTTTTCGGTGCTGAGAATCTAGGGAGTCTTGTTCACATGTCTCACTTCATTGTCAAGTGGCAAATTACCATTGAGAGGAGAGTTTCGCTTGCATCTAGAGTCATTGTTTCCTCCTTTGATGGTGGTTGCAAATTTGTTTCGTGGGGTTGGTAAGAACAAACAGAAGAAGTTGTGGCGCAATGCTATTATGGCAATATTTTGTTATATTTGGTTGGAGCAGAAGTACTGTGTTCTTTTTCAAGATTTCCATCATCTGATTTGGTGTGGAACAAAGTGACTTATCTAGCGTCTTAATGGGTTTCAGCGGTTGGGGCATGTAAGAGCCATTCGATTGGGGAAATTCTGAAAAACTGGCATTATCTGTAATTTTGTTTTCTCTTTAGAGGACAGCTTGTCCTCTTTCTCTGTATTCATTTTAACAGCTTATAATATATAATATCTTCTTGTCAACAAAAAAATCCTTGTGAGTTGTTATCACTATTAGTTGAAATGCATTTGGATAACATCCACTTTAGTAGGTCATGTCTTTTAAAGTTTATGGCACCTACACCAATTGACTGTAGAGATATTCTGGTAAATGATCATGTATGATGTACCAAGTAATCTTTGCAAGCTCCAGAGACTTGATTGGCTTTCCTGATATTGCCTGCAGGTCAAACGTTTACCAGTAGGAGATGCAATCTGGATTGCACGTCATAAGCAACTTTCCAATGACTATGTTCTTGATTTCATTGTTGAGAGGAAAGATGTTGAAGATCTACATCACTCGATAAGAAACAACCGCTACAAGACACAGAAGCTGAGACTTCAGGTATTTTGCCTAAAGAACCCTTTATGGTTCTCATGTTTCTGTGACAGTTTGTCATTATGACAACTTTGTATTTTGTTTTTGTACTCTCTCCGTTCCAGATTAGTTTGGACACTTAACAAGGCACAAAGTTTTAGGAGATTAGTTGTTGGGTTATCAAATATTATTTTATCAGAAAATAGACGTGAGAGGAGATAGTGAGGTATTATTTTATTGAAAAATATACGTGATAGAAGATAATGGAGTACTTTTTTTAGTTGAATGTGAAAGAGTGTGAGACCTTAACTTTTGGTAGGGGAAGAGAGATATTAAAATAATTGTGGGATCTTTCCAAAAATAGAAGTGTCAAAACTAATTTGGGATAGATGAAAATGGAAAGTGTAAAGACTAATATGGGACGGAGGTAATATTTTCCATTCACGGAGTTCATTTAGCTCACAGAAACTTTTCCCTTTTTCAGAACCATAGTGCTCTTATTAGATCAGGATATGCAAACTGCAAAGGTCTGAAAATTGGCCATTCTCAAATTTGCATGTAATCATGTTGCATTTTTGATGCTATGGATGGTCTGACATTTTCAATTGTTGTTACTTACACTAAGATGAATACCATACGCAGCTTTAGGGTCTGTTCAGTTTTTTTCTTATGGATGAACAAAAGGGAGCAGAGTAACAATTTGGGCACCTCGTTATGGATGATCCTGTCAAATGGTTATCATATCTGTTTTCTTATTCATCCCTTTTTATCTAGTACGAGGAATTTGTATATTTTTCTTTTCTGTTAGAGTCTGTTGAATGAATCAAGTTTAACTTTGAGATCAAAGTCATTCGGAGCTCATATGAAATTATAATAATTTTTGCGCCCTAGGAAAAAATGGTTATCTGCGAACTATTTCAATAGCTTAAATAAATAAAATTTCAATAGCTTAAATAAAATTTATTTGAGAAACATGATAGTAGTCTTCTTATTTAGCACATTTTGTGTCGTGGATCTGAGAGATGATATTAAACTTGGGCTATATTGGTCTTAACTACCTTTCTTATGTTACGTTATTGAAATAGATACTTTTCATATTTTAATTGGCAATAACTACCTTTCATGTTTCTTAGTTTTGGTATTGCCACTGTTAGGAATTAAACACAACTTAGTTAAGTTGACAAGAATCCGAAACGGACTTGGAGTCAAATATAAGTCTTGTTTGGTTTATATGTTGTTCCCTAGTTTAATTAGAATTGTAATTAGGAAACTAGATATGTTTTGGTATGTAACAATCTTTAGAAATTGTTTAGGCTTGGGAAGCAAGTATAATTCTAATAGAAATAGGTTTCCAGTGTAGCCTATAAAAGGGGGTTTAGGCCTACCTAGAAAATAAGAGGGAAAATAAATTGGTCAGAGGAATCATCAATTGAGGGGTTATTGCATTATTTTGCAGGAACTTAAAAGTACGATAATATTTGAGGGGAGGAAATCTAAATTTCCTCACAAACACATGTGTATTTTATTATTGTTTTTGCTATTTGTTCTATATTGTATTTGTGGGTTTGTTCCTAATTGTTCGTGGCACGTGTTAGGCTATAACAACCACTGATAGACGGATTCCGTCCAAATTAGAGTATTAATCGTTATACCCTTGTTTTATGTAATTGCCTAAGTAATTATCTTCACTAGTTGCATTCATTTTTCCTTTTTATTCCCTCCATCTCAGAAGACGTGTAAGAAGGATAGAAATTGCAATGATAGAGGTTCTTGTAGCAAAAAAGAGACGGAAATCTACAAGAGGGGGGGGGGGGGATACATACGTGGTCCATAGTTGATACTCTTTTGGACGGAATTTGTCTATTTGGTAGAAGTACTCAAATATCAATAATTCAGAAACTTGAAAGGTAGTTATTTACAATTAAAATTATGAAAGGTAGTTATTTCGATAATGTGACATAATTGTCGTTAACACCAACTTTGCTTTAAATTTCTCTTCCAAATTAGGTATTCAATGTAGTACGTTGGATGTTTTTTTGCTAGGGTTTCGGCACGACATGACACTCTACAAGTGTCCGAGGAAATGTTGACACCCATGTCGGCAAAAAGATCTGAAATCAAGTGTCGAAACTCGAAAATGAAGAAGAAGAGAAAAAGAGAACAATAAAGTTCAATTTTGGTATCTAAGATGAAGATGAAGCATCATCGGTGAATAAATTAGTCTTGCCAGATGTAACCAGGATAAAAAAAAATACAAAAGTAAAACAAGAAACCGAAAAATTAGGTTAACTTAGTGCCCTCTTCTTTTCGTTTTTTTTATATTATTAAAATAATATGGCGTGGGATTTATCCGACACTGGATAGTCGTGTCTAGAGAATTAGTCTAAGACATTCCTGTGACTGAGTTGTTGTGTCTGCAAAAATTTTGGACATATTCCGTGTTTGAGCAACATAAATGTTGTGTTAATTTAAGATCTCTATTGATACAATATTAATTTAACTGAAGATACTAAAGGAGTAGAATAAGGATGGCAGCGTGGTGTCACATGTTGACATTTTCCCGATGCTAAGGCTCAGCGTGTCCCATATGAGGCAACTCCCATTAGCGGCTTGTATGCCTTTACGGATGCATGTATCTTGGTGCAGGTTAGTATTATTACGTGTTGTTTCCTCTACTATTGTTGTGTTTGATGCTTGTTGTGCATATGGGGTAGGCTGGTCTAGATCAAGCCTCGGGGATTCAGGCGCCGCGCGGGCGGTCAATAGGCCCGTTCGTGACATGTGGTATCAAAGCCGTCTCAACATCGTCAATTGGAGAAGGTTCCTACACCATCAAGAAACCACCAGTGGGAATTGTGGCCCCCCGTCACGACTCGGTCTGGCGCGAGTATAAAGGGCATCAAATCAACGTGGGTGGTGCGCTAACCGTGGGAGTAGGCGAACGAGCTCGAGGAGGAGCGCCCCCGATGGACCCAGGGGTATGTCGTGACTACTACATGGCAGAACTTATTATTGAAGGGGGCATGTTAAGCGATCAGGGAAAAATGGGTGCAACAAGCGAGGTGTCTAAAGAGGAGATATGTTGTGGTACTAAGGAGTGGGATTTGTTGTGCTAGCATCCTTGCTGATCGTTGGGCGAGCGCGGTGGATGCATGTCACTTGTGTTGTACGAGAGCAGCATGGGTGACATGTGCGCTGGGAAGCGACGAGCGGCGAGCCTAGGAGCGCCACACGAGGGAGTTTGTGGCTTAGGTGGTAGAGCTTGACATTTTCCCGATGCTAAGGCCCAGCGTGACCCATATGAGGCAACTCCCATTAGCATGTATGCCATTACTGATGCATGTATCTTGGTGCAGGTTAGTATCATTACGTGTTGTTTCCTCTACTATTGTTGTGTTCGATGCTTGTTGCCCATATGGGGTAGGCTGGCCTGGTTCAAGCTTCGGGGATTCAGGCGCCGCGCAGGCGGTCAAAAGGCCCGTCCTTGACAGTGGGCTCATCTGTATAATTTTTTTTCCCTCTAATATCTTCCATTAAATTTGTCATATAACATTTCTTGAATATTTTTTCCGGAAACCGGAGAGACAAATTTTGGTTGGTATTAGGCATTCAACCTGTCGGAACTTTTCTTTATCAGAGGTGTTTTATACCTTGGTCTAGTCTAAATGGTGGTACTTCTTTTGTGAGTAAGAATCTTCTCTTTCCCTTTTGTCTGTCATTGGTTTATGATTTTTTTACGTTTGTACTGTCCAAGAATTGTTGTTGTGCTGGTTCTATGTATCACCTTAAGTCACATAATATCACATGGTAACTTTATTTCAAAATATACTCATTGTGTGTCAAATCAACTGTTCTTTCAGAGAACTGGAATCAAGAAGATTATGTACGTGGTGGAAGGTGATCCAAATACTTGCAACGGAGCTGATAGCATTAAAACCGCGTAAGTATTCCTCAGCTTTAGTTTTTATACATTCCCGTAAAGAAGCATTAATGTGTTTAGCTTAATCGTCCTTCAACTAGTTATTAGCAGCAGACTGCTACCACACGAGACTTATGCAATATAAGGCTTATACAATTCATTTAGCAATAAGCCATGTCAAGTAATGGCAGTAGAAAGGCTGTTCTCATTGGGCTGCAACTAAAATTACTTTGCCTATGTGATACCTCATGGTGAATGAGAATTAGAGTTTTGGTTTGGCAATTGTTCTAGTTTGTCTAAGTGAAAGCTGAAAAAGATAAAGAGAATAAAGTTTATGTCTGTTACGGAAACTTTGAAGAGAATATGTGGTTGCTTAGGCACCGACTTGTTTGTTTCAATGCATTGAGGTCATTTAATGGGCTTCAAGCCTTACAACATTTTGTTTATTGATTGTGATTTCGTGGTTTTTTTTTCTTTTTCTTAGAGATAATTACAACATCTTATGTCCCATGTGCTGCTTATTTTTTTTGGATTTGATTTTATGCCGTTGTAACTTGTAGGGCATGTGTTACTCGGATGAACATTACAGGGGGGGGGGGGTGATTTGTAGTGTTGGAACTTGTTGCTAATTTTCGCAGAATTTAAAACAAAAGCTAGAGGAACTTAAAAGCAAGTGCAAGAGAATTTTAGCGAGGAAACTTTTCGGTGCTTACCTGAAAATAAAACCTCGACCCACTAGGGATTTACTTAATAACTCTGTCACTAAAAATGGCAACAACTCTATTACAATTTAAGACACTACAAACAACTCGAGTTCCCCTTTGATCTTGAGTTCCTAACAGTAGCTTCCTCAAGCAACCGCGCTCACACAACTTAACTTAGAAGTTTTTCACTCCGCTCACCGACTTAACTCAAGCTTGATACCCAACCTTTACAAAAGAATAATTGATTACAAGTATGTAAATTCTCTAGTGTATGAAAAGATAAGTACTCGACAAGAACTCTCTGATCTTTAGGAGCAAAAAGGAAAGCTTTGAAAAACTAAAATATTTTTCTCAATAAAGTCAGGTGATTTTTCCAGCAAACCGAGTGATCTATTTATAGACAAATCCTCCCCTTCCCCAAGCAACCTCTCCCACTTTCTTTGCCACGATCCCTAAGCTCAAGGCATGAACCAGCTGACTAGTTCATTGGGAGAGAGTTGTGGAGTGGTGACCAAGTCCCTCTAAAATCTCTCAACTGATTGCTTGATAAAAACGCCAAGTAAAATCGTGGTTACAAGATGAGTTTCTGCTTCATTAAACGCCATCTCTAAGAATTTCTGCTTTGTTAAAACGCAACCTTCAAGAACTTCAGCTTTGTTAAACGCAACTAGAGAGAAATTCAAGAATAGTTTGAATCAGATTTTTATAACAGAATTCCAATAACATCACAATCAAATTAAAACTCATTGTTTTTCAATTAAAACATTTAAGGACAAACAAATAAATAATGAGAAATTAAATCCATTAATTTTAAATGCTCCCAAGTTTCTTAGCTCATTAAAGATCAGATTCTACAAAGTTCCCTTAAGTCTCTCTTTTCAAACACTTACACAAATTCTAAAAATAACTCTATCTTTAGTCTTCAGTTTCTTTTTCTTGAAGCTCCTTTGCAACAGCTCCAACCGTGTGTTCATGTATTGGAACTCTTCATGGTTCCTTAAGTGGAACTAAGTGGAACTTAAGTAATGCTTGATTATTTGTTGGTTCTTCAAGTTCTCTTGCTCGACCATCTGTCTGCCTTATGCCTTACTCCAGATATTATGATCACCCTTGCACAAACACTTGATGCATATGCCTTAACAATTTCTCATTCTTTCTCCCATTGCTGTCTTGGAATGTTATCCAACTCTCTATTCTCTTGCCCATGCATGATGCATATGCTGCTCTTGTGAGTACATTTCTTTTATGGTTTCTGCTGGCTGTGATTCATATTCAATTATGTTGTGCATGATGTGTTCAATTGTCCATAAGTTATAAGTAGTTAAAAGGCATTATTACATAATGCTGAAGTATTGTCTAAATTGCGAGATCATGATGTACTGATACATGCATTACTTAAATAAATGATTAGTGATTAATGCAATACGCTTTCTGATGGATAACATACTTTTTTCTGTTCTGGAAGAATGAGGATACTCCTGCTCAGGAGAAGTTGCTGATGAAGAAAAGCGAGGGTGATGTCAATGCAGTTGCTAGTAAAAATATCTTCCGCTTTGTTTGGGCAGATTAGTGAATGTTAGCTTTGTAATTGTGTTGTACTTGTATTTAGGAAGGGAAGAGTTGGAAGAGTAGCTCTCAATCTGTATGATTAAGAAAGAACCACAAGAATCATGTACTGTAAGGAGCATTGTACTTGTATTGTAGGTGTTGTAATTTGAAACAGTGTATTTCATTTGAAATGGAACAAGAGGCAGAAAATATAATCCATCCTTGGTTAACTATTCCTCTTTTTTTTTTTTTTTTTGAAATTGTTAGATTATGTAAATAATCTAGTTATTGTGTGAATATTTCTATGTATATCGACTAGCCTAGTTTAACCTAATTTCTAGTTTGTATAAATACCAAACCTCAAGGAAATATAATGCACGGAATATAATTCTTTCATGGTATCAGATAGCTAGGGTTTCTCTCCTCTCCTCTCCTTCCGATGTGCCCTAGCTGCTCCTCTACCTCTGTCAGTTTCATCTTTCTTCTAGTCGCCATTTCTGCTGATGGCAAGTCTACCTCCATCGGCTCTCTTTTCCACCCTGCCCTCTCGGTTTCAAACATCTGAAACCATGTCTCCATCATCCTTGAGATGGAGAATGCGCAGTACGGGACATGGGCAGAGCTGTTCAAGATGTATGCACGTTCGCATAGGGTCCTTCACCATGTCATCCCTCCACCTTCTAGTAAGGAGAAGCCAGCTCCGCAGACCGATGGCGAGATCGAGTTTTGGTCGACCCTTGACGCCACAGTGCTCCAATGGATCTATTCGACAATGTCCTGAAGGAAATAATGCCCTTGGTCCAAGTATGCATTCTATGTTAAGTCTAATAAATGCGGTTCAGTATTAATTAACAAGTTAATAATTCAGTGAGATCAAGTGAGCTGAATGCCTAGCTAGAGGCCGCTTCAGTTCAAGTGGAATTAATGATATTAATCCACAGCTTACTCTTGACTGAACCCGTAGGGTCACACAAATAGTACGTAAACGGATCAAGTATTTAATGGCATTAAATACTCCATCTATGAATATTCGGAACCGACGGATCTTGGTTTCAGTGGGAGCTAAGATCGTCACAGGCAAGAAATGAATACTCCGGAAACGATGATATTGCCGGAAACGGAAATATGGATCGTATCGGAAATATAAATATTATCCAAGTCGTAGATGTTGCCGGAAACGGAAACATGGTACGTATCGGAAAATATTATCGGAAATGGAAATATTGCCAGAATCGGAAATATTGCCGGAAACGGAAATATTGTCAGAATCGGAAATATTACCGGAATCGGAAAATAATTCCGGAAACGGAAATATTAAATATTTGTTCGAAACGGAAATTAATTCCGGAATCGGAAATATTAAATATTGTTCGTATCGGAAATGAATTCCGGAATCGGAAAATTTAATCGGAAGCGCATCGTACGAATAAGCATCGGACGAGGCCTGCCGGACGAGGCCCAGCACGAAGCCAGGCCATCGCCCAGCAAGCCAAGCGCGCCGCACAAACAGCCACGCCAGGCCCAGCGCAAGGCCAGGCCCAGCAGGCTGCGCAGCGCGCACAGCGCGCACAGCACGCGCAGCGCGCAGCGCGCACGGGCGCTGCGTGGGCTGCTGCTCGCGCGCACGCATGGGGGCCCATCGTGGCTGCCGTGCGTGTGTGTGCAAGTGTTTGTGTTCGTGCACGTTTCCTAAAACATGCAGAGTTCGGTTAATGATTAAATTCCTAATTCTATTTGATAAATTAATTAAATTAGAGTTCTTGTAGGATTCTAGGTTAATTAATTTGTATCTGAATAGGATTTCGATTCCCTTTCCATACCCCTATAAATATGAGGCTAGGGCTCACAATTTACAACAAGTTTCAAAGTATTCAAAAGTGAGTTTTTTGAGAGAAAATTAAAACACACATCTTGCTCATAAAGTGCCGAAATTTTCTAGTACCTTAAGGGCGATTCTAGTTGGTCAATCTTAAGGCGGATCCGGACGTGCTGTGGACTATTTACGGAGGGACGACACTTGGAGTCCTAAAGACTTGTTCATGTTCGGTTCGGGCGCAGCTAGGGAGGGCACGCAACAAAGAGTATGCATCTAAATTATGCTATATGATTATGTGTAAATAATATGTTGTCCTGGGTTAATGGTTGTTTCCGCATGATCTATGTAATGTCATATGTATCATAACCTAACAGTGGTATCACGAGCCCCTTATTATTTTCATAATCTAAATTGCATGAACATGGTTAAATATTACAAATTTGCAAGAATTAAAAGGGGTGATTAATTTTCGTAATTGTTAATTAATTGCAAATTGCGTTTATTTAATTATACGTACGCAGTTTTTCGGCAGTTTCTTCGTTACTCATCCGAATTGAGTGATTTTTGTGTCAATTCCGCATGTAAAAGGCATTCTAAAATTTTGACAAAAATAGTGTTTTTCTGCCGAACCCAGAATTCTCAAATTCGAAGCCTAACTATGACTTTTCGAAGGTTTTAGTTTTTCGAATGCAAAATTTCGTAAATTTAAGATGTTAAATTAAATATTTGCGATTCTTGTTGATAAATCTTGAATTTTTGATTGACCTACTGCATATGTTTAACAAGTTTGAATGCCTAGTCTTGTTAATTATGCAATCTAATTTGTAATTATGATTAATTTGTTGAAAATTAGAATAATTTAGAATTAATTTGATTTTCATAATTAATTGTAATTTAATTAGAAACCTATGATTAAAAACCACCATAAAAATTGTAAATTTATGATAAATTTTAAATTTTTATGACCTAGACTTGAATCCATAACAATCGGAAATCAATTGGATAATAAATTTTAGATTTTTCGCCCTAAAATTATGAAATTAATATTATTTATTAATTTGTCATTAATTTTAAATATAAATTTTAAATTTTTTATGCGATTCGTTCATAAAACTTGCACGCACGAAGCAATGGACGCTTCGTGTTACCCTTAAGGGGTGTTGTATAATGCGGGCATGCGACGACGAGCAAGGGAGCTCGTCGCCCGTGCGGCACGAATGCAATGAGCAAGGGCGTAGTGCACGAGCACAAGGCAGCAGCCCTGCCTTGTGTTGTGTGCCACGAGCAATGGACGAATGGGCATGGGCGAAGGGCGAGCCAAGGCAGTCGCGTGTGGGCAGCAAGCAAGCTGCGCCACAACGCGCGCTGCCTCGCACAAGAGCGCGCAGCCTCGCGCGCAGCGAGCGCAAGCTCGCGTGCCACGAGCGCTGCGCCCAGCATTGCTCGCGCGCACAGCGAGCGATGTCGCCCGCCCAGCGAGCGATGTCGCGCGCCCAGCGAGCGATGGCTCGCGCGCCCAGCGAGCGATGTCGCGCGCGCACTGCGAGAGATAGCTCGCGTGCGATGAACGCTGGCGCGCGCAGCGAGCACCAATGCGTGCGGAGGCTTGCGATGGGGATGCAGCAGCTATGCGACGAGCGCATGGGCTGCGCACACATGGCCAGCAATGGCTGTGTGCGTGCGGCCCATGGGCGTGCAACGCGTAGGGTGTTTGCGTTACGATTAAAGATCGTTTTGAATGTTTAATTTGAAAATTTCAGTTCACGTAATTTTAATTAATTTTAAAATTAATAATTTAAATTATTTTCTTGGATTTTAATTTTGAATATTGTAATTATAATAAATTTTATTTATTCTAATTATTTTACTAAAATTAAAATCATGAATTAATTTAAATACGACTGAAATTAAATTAAATTTTTGGATTCAATTATAAATTTATATGAGATTTAAATTTTAATTAAATTTGTATGTTTCCGGTTAGACTAGAAATACATTTTTATGTTTAAAATTAGTAAAGCATATAAATTTATTGGTTTAAGTGGGAGCGCTTTTTAGTCATAAACTCTTGATTAGGTCTACAAATCCTTAAGGTTAAAACAACTTGATTAGAATTAATAAAGACTGAATAATTGGTAGATTATTGGTGCCCTTGATTAATTGCTGCAAATGTTTACGTGATGCATAATGTGTTTTACTAACCAGCTATGTGGGCCATTCATGATAATGAATGGGTGAATGGTATATATTGTATATGTACTGTTTTGCAGGTTATGAAGTGACTAGTATGGCCCAAATAGGATAGAAAATATGGTCTGCGTACCATTAATTTGAATGTAATTGGTCTAAAGTACCAAAGTTGTTTTTCAATTCAAATATGGTCTGCGAACCATCAAATAGTTGTAATTAGTTATAGCTTATCCTATTTGAAGAAAATGGTGCCTCCCACGGAGATTTTCAAGACGGACTTTGAAGTCAAAGCTTCAAGATGAAGTCGGGCCATACTAGATCACAAATATCTTATGCATGTTTTAAGTTATTTATTGCTTTTAAATATGTCTTAAAATGCATGAGATCAAAAGCTTGATTATGTTGCATGATTAAGGATTTTAGTTCACTTAAAATCTAACCAACATAGTAAGAGCCTTAAGTTCCAAACTTAAAAATTGAGTTAAAAGGTGCCATGCCAAAATATACACTTGCTTGGATATCCTTTACATCAATCTAGTAATAGTTTTCGCTCAGCGAGGTGTTACTTATTGGTCCTAAAGGGGCAAGGTACACAAATAATTGTGAGTACATGTTAGTTTTGGTGAAACTCAACGATATAAGTAAGGAGTCCTTTTATGTCGTGGCAAATTCGATAGGTTTACCTAATAAGTTCTTAGACGTACCTATCAACCAAGAATAGTTTCTAGACTATTAGCAAAAGGCTTTTGCTTACCTAAGATGTTCTAGGATTAAGTCGACAAACTGTGCTTAGTTCTTCAATGATTTTAGGATCTTGGAATCATTTTATTCACACCTGCCGGAACACATAATTTGAATAAAATGCTTAATAAACATTGAATTATGCATGTATGCTAGAATTTAAGTTTATTAAGTGAAACTGTGAATGGTTATTTATTTGTTTATTCTTTTCAATTGTAGTTTTAATATGGCAAACAACAATCAAAACATCATCATGGGTTCTGAGCTTATGGTCAAGCTGAACCTGACAAATTTTCTTGAATGGGAAGCTAAGCTAGTTGAAATAGTCAAACTCAATGGACTTGAGTATGTACTGTCACATCCCATGCCAAGCTACTATGCCAGAGACATGACCCCTGAGAGATTTTACGCCTGGGATGCGGATCTCAAAAAGGTTATGAGTCTCATGCTGAACAATATCCCTGATGATTGGGCTAAAAGGTTTGTAGCCTATGAACCTTTTACGCTCATCAAGAATCTGAGGGATATCTGTCGTGGAAGTACGGAGGACAGGGACCTGAACGTCCATGAGTTGATTGAATCAATGTCTGGTCTAAAGGTTAGTTCTCCCAACAGGTGTTATAGGATGGAGGTCCAAGAAACACATGTTCAGCTCCTTCGCACTAAACAGAGGGTAGGCGTCCCACTGAGGTTCCATGTGGATCTTATGTGTTCATATTTTGATCGCCTAAGTCTACTAGGAACACCAATAAGCGAAAGGATGGCAGTTTCTGTCTTGCTCAATTCACTACACAGTGGGTTTGGTCGCTTCAAGCAACTATACCTAAGTGAACCAAGAGAAGAAACAGTTGCAGAATTTATTCACCTTGTCAGAAAGGCTGAAATAGTACTGGACTGTGAAGCCAAAGATTTACTCAAGGCTAGAAAGAGACCATTCAAGAAAGGTGGAAAGTCCAAGGGCAATGCTAAATCAAAGCAGGACAAGTCCACATCAAGCTGTCTTTATTGTGATGGAATAGGCCATTACAAAAGAGAATGTCCAAAGCTAAAGGAAGATCAGAAGAACGGAACAGTCGTTCCATCTTCAGGTATTTTCGTTATAGACTGTATACTTGCTAATTCAACTTCTTGGGTATTAGATACAGGTTGTGGCTCACACTTATGTTCCAATCCACAGGGACTAAGAAGAAGTAGAAAGTTAAGCAAGGGTGAAGTCGACCTACGAGTGGGAAATGGAGCACGGATTGCTGCATTAGCCGTAGGAACTTACTATTTGTCGTTGCCCTCCGGGCTAGTTTTGGAACTGGAAGAATGTTTCCATGTTCCAAGTCTTACTAAAAACATCATTTCAGTTTCTTGCTTAGATGCTAAGGGATTTTCCTTTTTAATAAAAGACAATAGTTGTTCGTTTTATTTTAAAGAGATGTTTTATGGATCTGCTAGATTAGTCAATGGACTTTATTTATTAGATCACGACAAACAAGTATATAACATAAATACCAAAAAGGCCAAAAAGGATGATTCAGATCTCACCTATCTGTGGCATTGTCGATTGGGCCATATAAACTTGAAACGCTTAGAAAGACTTCAAAGGGAAGGAATTCTAGAACCATTTGACTTAGAGGATTATGGTAAATGCGAATCATGTTTACTTGGCAAAATGACAAAGCAACCTTTCTCTAAAGTTGGAGAAAGAGCAAATGAACTATTGGGTTTAATCCATACAGATGTATGTGGACCAATGAGTACAAATGCTAGAGGTGGTTTCAGCTACTTTATCACTTTCACTGATGACTTCAGTAGGTATGGTTATGTCTACCTAATGAAGCATAAGTCTGAATCCTTTGACAAATTCAAGGAATTTCAGAGTGAAGTAGAGAATCAATTAGGCAAGAAGATTAAGGCACTGCGGTCTGATAGAGGCGGTGAATATCTGAGCTATGAATTTGATGACCATCTGAAAGAATGTGGAATTCTATCAGAATTGACTCCTCCTGGAACACCACAATGGAACGGTGTGTCGGAACGGAGGAACAGAACCTTGCTAGACATGGTCAGGTCAATGATGGGTCAGGCCGAACTTCCATTAGAATTTTGGGGACATGCACTAAATACAGCTGCACTCACTATAAATAGAGCTCCGTCTAAAGCTGTCGAAAAGACTCCATACGAATTATGGTTTGGAAAGCCTCCAAATGTGTCTTTTCTTAAGATTTGGGGATGTGAAGTATACGTCAAACGATTAATTTCAGACAAACTTCATCCAAAATCTGACAAATGTATCCTTGTGGGCTATCCAAAGGAAACAAAGGGGTATTACTTCTACAATACATCTGAGAACAAAGTGTTTGTTGCTCGAGATGGTGTCTTTTTGGAGAAGGATCACATTTCCAAAATGACAAGTGGGAGAAAAGTAGACCTCGAAGAAATTCGAGTCGAACAACAAACTCTAGAGAATGCTCAAGATGACATTCAGGATGAAACTCAGAGATCTTTAGAAGAATCTGGTGAGAATCATGGTCAATCTAGAAATGTTACCCCGCGTAGATCGCAAAGATATAGATCTCAACCGGAAAGGTACTTAGGTATTTTGACGAACGAGAGCTATGACATTCTATTACTTGAAAGTGATGAACCTGCGACTTACAAGCAAGCTATGACGAGCCCTAGCTCCAAGCAGTGGCAAGAAGCCATGCAATCTGAATTAGACTCCATGTCTGAAAACCAAGTATGGGATTTGGTCGATTTGCCAGATGGCTACCAAGCCATTGGAAGCAAATGGGTTTTCAAACTGAAAAAGGACAAGGATGGGAAACTTGAAGTTTTCAAAGCTAGATTGGTCGCAAAAGGTTACAGGCAAGTCCACGGTGTGGATTACGATGAAACCTTTTCACCAGTTGCAATGCTAAAGTCTATTCGAATAATGTTAGCAATCGCTGCATATTACGATTACGAAATATGGCAGATGGATGTCAAAACTGCTTTCTTAAACGGCGTTTTAACAGAAACTGTGTTTATGACACAGCCTGAAGGTTTTGAGGATCCAAAGAATGCTAAAAAGGTATGCAAGCTAAAGAAGTCAATCTACGGATTGAAGCAGGCATCCAGGAGCTGGAATATACGTTTTGATGAAGCAGTCAGTGACTTTGGTTTCATCAAGAACGCGGACGAATCTTGTGTATACAAGAAGGTCAGTGGGAGCAAAATTGCTTTCCTAGTATTATATGTCGACGACATATTGCTTATCGGAAATGACATTCCTATGTTGAACTCTGTCAAGATTTGGCTTGGGAAATGTTTTTCGATGAAGGATCTAGGAGAAGCACAGTACATATTGGGCATCAAGATTTACAGAGATAGATCTAAAAAGATGATTGGACTTAGTCAAAGCACTTATATCAATAAGGTGCTTGATAGGTTCAAGATGGCGGACTCCAAGCGAGGCTACCTACCCATGTCTCATGGAATGACTCTAAGCAAGACTCAGTGCCCAAAAACACTTGATGAGCGTAGACGAATGAATGGGATTCCATATGCATCATTGATTGGTTCAATAATGTATGCTATGATATGTACACGCCCGGATGTTGCGTACGCACTCAGTGCTACGAGCAGATACCAGTCAGACCCAGGAGAGGCGCATTGGACTGCTGCCAAGAACATTCTGAAGTACCTGAAAAGGCACAAAGATGACTTCCTGGTCTATGGTGGAGATGATGAATTAGTTGTTAAAGGCTATACGGACGCAAGTTTCCAAACCGACAAAGATGATTTTAGATCACAGTCTGGGTTTGTCTTCTGCCTCAACGGAGGAGCAGTAAGCTGGAAAAGTGCTAAGTAAAGCACCATTGCGGATTCTACAACTGAAGCGGAGTACATTGCTGCACATGAAGCAGCAAAGGAAGCTATATGGCTAAGGAAGTTCATAGGAGAACTTGGTGTAGTCCCCTCCATTAAAGGACCAATAGCCCTGTATTGTGATAATAACGGAGCTATTGCACAGGCAAAAGAGCCTAGACACCACCAGAGAGTCAAGCATGTACTTCGTAGATTTCACCTTCTACGAGAGTTCGTTGAAAGAAAAGAAGTCGAGATAAGCAAAATTGGAACTGATGACAACATATCAAATCCATTAACTAAACCTCTGCCGCAGGCGAAGCACAACTCGCACACTGCAGCTATGGGAATCAAGCATATTGGAGAATGGCTTTGATGTCTCTGTTTAATGTTTTAAAATTTTAGAGTTTAAATCTTTGTAAAACATTATTGGTTAATCATTCACAATAAATGAAATGAATTCATTTTTCCATTTAATTTATGGTTTATTAAATGATGAGTCCCTTCAATTTGACGATATATTCAAGATAGACTGTCAGGACCAGTCCTGTGACTAAGAAATGTCTATCAAGTGAACTTGAATGTCAAAGGTTGAAAATGGTCCCTAATCGGAGTTTTCTATAAAATTGGACGCATAGAAAACGTTAGACGATTAGAATGCAAGATGACTAGTAGTTCTGTTTCTTGAACTATGTGGACATGGCAATGTCATAATCATTTGCATAGATACTTACTTTGGGAAGACTAGTATCGGACAAGACCTATGAAACTTTACTGTAAGAGATGAAAATCTGTCATGAGTAAATTTCATTAAAATTATTAGACACTAAATCCTCAATACCTGAGTGATTTGAGATTACTTGTTTGAGAACTGGTTGCTTTGACGTTGACCAACCGTCGCACCGTAAAAGGAGGCTATAAAGGCAACGCTCAGGTAATCACCTATCAAACGAAGTCTAATCTCAAGATCACAAGATTGGGATTGTCCTCCCATAAATCGGGATGAGATGCTTAAAAGTTGTACAAGGCCACTCGGAGAGCTAGAAACTGTGAAATGCATGGCCGTGCTCGGATGAATCATAGGCTATGATTATCTGTTTATTTGATCAGTTGAACTCTGAAACCGAGGAACACCTCTGGACATAATAAGGATGACAACTCTTACCTTATGTTCAAGAGCAAGCATCGAGCGACAAAGGAATTAGGAAATGCACACTTGTCCCTAAGGACAAGTGGGAGACTGAAGGAAATAATGCCCTTGGTCCAAGTATGCATTCTATGTTAAGTCTAATAAATGCGGTTCAGTATTAATTAACAAGTTAATAATTCAGTGAGATCAAGTGAGCTGAATGCCTAGCTAGAGGCCGCTTCAGTTCAAGTGGAATTAATGATATTAATCCACAGCTTACTCTTGACTGAACCCGTAGGGTCACACAAATAGTACGTAAACGGATCAAGTATTTAATGGCATTAAATACTCCATCTATGAATATTCGGAACCGACGGATCTTGGTTTCAGTGGGAGCTAAGATCGTCACAGGCAAGAAATGAATACTCCGGAAACGATGATATTGCCGGAAACGGAAATATGGATCGTATCGGAAATATAAATATTATCCAAGTCGTAGATGTTGCCGGAAACGGAAACATGGTACGTATCGGAAAATATTATCGGAAATGGAAATATTGCCAGAATCGGAAATATTGCCGGAAACGGAAATATTGTCAGAATCGGAAATATTACCGGAATCGGAAAATAATTCCGGAAACGGAAATATTAAATATTTGTTCGAAACGGAAATTAATTCCGGAATCGGAAATATTAAATATTGTTCGTATCGGAAATGAATTCCGGAATCGGAAAATTTAATCGGAAGCGCATCGTACGAATAAGCATCGGACGAGGCCTGCCGGACGAGGCCCAGCACGAAGCCAGGCCATCGCCCAGCAAGCCAAGCGCGCCGCACAAACAGCCACGCCAGGCCCAGCGCAAGGCCAGGCCCAGCAGGCTGCGCAGCGCGCACAGCGCGCACAGCACGCGCAGCGCGCAGCGCGCGCGGGCGCTGCGTGGGCTGCTGCTCGCGCGCACGCATGGGGGCCCATCGTGGCTGCCGTGCGTGTGTGTGCAAGTGTTTGTGTTCGTGCACGTTTCCTAAAACATGCAGAGTTCGGTTAATGATTAAATTCCTAATTCTATTTGATAAATTAATTAAATTAGAGTTCTTGTAGGATTCTAGGTTTAATTAATTTGTATCTGAATAGGATTTCGATTCCCTTTCCATACCCCTATAAATATGAGGCTAGGGCTCACAATTTACAACAAGTTTTAAAGTATTCAAAAGTGAGTTTTTTGAGAGAAAATTAAAACACACATCTTGCTCATAAAGTGCCGAAATTTTCTAGTACCTTAAGGGCGATTCTAGTTGGTCAATCTTAAGGCGGATCCGGACGTGCTGTGGACTATCTACGGAGGGACGACACTTGGAGTCCTAAAGACTTGTTCTTGTTCGGTTCGGGCGCAGTTAGGGAGGGCACGCAACAAAGAGTATGCATCTAAATTATGCTATATGATTATGTGTAAATAATATGTTGTCCTGGGTTAATGGTTGTTTCCGCATGATCTATGTAATGTCATATGTATCATAACCTAACAGTGGTATCACGAGCCCCTTATTATTTTCATAATCTAAATTGCATGAACATGGTTAAATATTACAAATTTGCAAGAATTAAAAGGGGTGATTAATTTTCGTAATTGTTAATTAATTGCAAATTGCGTTTATTTAATTATACGTACGCAGTTTTTCGGCAGTTTCTTCGTTACTCATCCGAATTGAGTGATTTTTGTGTCAATTCCGCATGTAAAAGGCATTCTAAAATTTTGACAAAAATAGTGTTTTTCTGCCGAACCCAGAATTCTCAAATTCGAAGCCTAACTATGACTTTTCGAAGGTTTTAGTTTTTCGAATGCAAAATTTCGTAAATTTAAGATGTTAAATTAAATATTTGCGATTCTTGTTGATAAATCTTGAATTTTTGATTGACCTACTGCATATGTTTAACAAGTTTGAATGCCTAGTCTTGTTAATTATGCAATCTAATTTGTAATTATGATTAATTTGTTGAAAATTAGAATAATTTAGAATTAATTTGATTTTCATAATTAATTGTAATTTAATTAGAAACCTATGATTAAAAACCACCATAAAAATTGTAAATTTATGATAAATTTTAAATTTTTATGACCTAGACTTGAATCCATAACAATCGGAAATCAATTGGATAATAAATTTTCGATTTTTCGCCCTAAAATTATGAAATTAATATTATTTATTAATTTGTCATTAATTTTAAATATAAATTTTAAATTTTTTATGCGATTCGTTCATAAAACTTGCACGCACGAAGCAATGGACGCTTCGTGTTACCCTTAAGGGGTGTTGTATAATGCGGGCATGCGACGACGAGCAAGGGAGCTCGTCGCCCGTGCGGCACGAATGCAATGAGCAAGGGCGTAGTGCACGAGCACAAGGCAGCAGCCCTGCCTTGTGTCGTGTGCCACGAGCAATGGACGAATGGGCATGGGCGAAGGGCGAGCCAAGGCAGTCGCGTGTGGGCAGCAAGCAAGCTGCGCCACAACGCGCGCTGCCTCGCACAAGAGCACGCAGCCTCGCGCGCAGCGAGCGCAAGCTCGCGTGCCACGAGCGCTGCGCCCAGCATTGCTCGCGCGCACAGCGAGCGATGTCGCCCGCCCAGCGAGCGATGTCGCGCGCCCAGCGAGCGATGTCGCGCGCGCACTGCGAGCGATAGCTCGCGTGCGATGAACGCTGGCGCGCGCAGCGAGCACCAATGCGTGCGGAGGCTTGCGATGGGGATGCAGCAGCTATGCGACGAGCGCATGGGCTGCGCACACATGGCCAGCAATGGCTGTGTGCGTGCGGCCCATGGGCGTGCAACGCGTAGGGTGTTTGCGTTACGATTAAAGATCGTTTTGAATGTTTAATTTGAAAATTTCAGTTCACGTAATTTTAATTAATTTTAAAATTAATAATTTAAATTATTTTCTTGGATTTTAATTTTGAATATTGTAATTATAATAAATTTTATTTATTCTAATTATTTTACTAAAATTAAAATCATGAATTAATTTAAATACGACTGAAATTAAATTAAATTTTTGGATTCAATTATAAATTTATATGAGCTTTAAATTTTAATTAAATTTGTATGTTTCCGGTTAGACTAGAAATACATTTTTATGTTTAAAATTAGTAAAGCATATAAATTTATTGGTTTAAGTGGGAGCGCTTTTTAGTCATAAACTCTTGATTAGGTCTACAAATCCTTAAGGTTAAAACAACTTGATTAGAATTAATAAGGACTGAATAATTGGTAGATTATTGGTGCCCTTGATTAATTGCTGCAAATGTTTACGTGATGCATAATGTGTTTTACTAACCAGCTATGTGGGCCATTCATGATAATGAATGGGTGAATGGTATATATTGTATATGTACTGTTTTGCAGGTTATGAAGTGACTAGTATGGCCCAAATAGGATAGAAAATATGGTATGCGTACCATTAATTTGAATGTAATTGGTCTAAAGTACCAAAGTTGTTTTTCAATTCAAATATGGTCTGCGAACCATCAAATAGTTGTAATTAGTTATAGCTTATCCTATTTGAAGAAAATGGTGCCTCCCACAGAGATTTTCAAGACGGACTTTGAAGTCAAAGCTTCAAGATGAAGTCGGGCCATACTAGATCACAAATATCTTATGCATGTTTTAAGTTATTTATTGCTTTTAAATATGTCTTAAAATGCATGAGATCAAAAGCTTGATTATGTTGCATGATTAAGGATTTTAGTTCACTTAAAATCTAACCAACATAGTAAGAGCCTTAAGTTCCAAACTTAAAAATTGAGTTAAAAGGTGCCATGCCAAAATATACACTTGCTTGGATATCCTTTACATCAATCTAGTAATAGTTTTCGCTCAGCGAGGTGTTACTTATTGGTCCTAAAGGGGCAAGGTACACAAATAATTGTGAGTACATGTTAGTTTTGGTGAAACTCAACGATATAAGTAAGGAGTCCTTTTATGTCGTGGCAAATTCGATAGGTTTACCTAATAAGTTCTTAGACGTACCTATCAACCAAGAATAGTTTCTAGACTATTAGCAAAAGGCTTTTGCTTACCTAAGATGTTCTAGGATTAAGTCGACAAACTGTGCTTAGTTCTTCAATGATTATAGGATCTTGGAATCATTTTATTCACACCTGCCGGAACACATAATTTGAATAAAATGCTTAATAAACATTGAATTATGCATGTATGCTAGAATTTAAGTTTATTAAGAGAAACTGTGAATGGTTATTTATTTGTTTATTCTTTTCAATTGTAGTTTTAATATGGCAAACAACAATCAAAACATCATCATGGGTTCTGAGCTTATGGTCAAGCTGAACCTGACAAATTTTCTTGAATGGGAAGCTAAGCTAGTTGAAATAGTCAAACTCAATGGACTTGAGTATGTACTGTCACATCCCATGCCAAGCTACTATGCCAGAGACATGACCCCTGAGAGATTTTACGCCTGGGATGCGGATCTCAAAAAGGTTATGAGTCTCATGCTGAACAATATCCCTGATGATTGGGCTAAAAGGTTTGTAGCCTATGAACCTTTTACGCTCATCAAGAATCTGAGGGATATCTGTCGTGGAAGTACGGAGGACAGGGACCTGAACGTCCATGAGTTGATTGAATCAATGTCTGGTCTAAAGGTTAGTTCTCCCAACAGGTGTTATAGGATGGAGGTCCAAGAAACACATGTTCAGCTCCTTCGCACTAAACAGAGGGTAGGCGTCCCACTGAGGTTCCATGTGGATCTTATGTGTTCATATTTTGATCGCCTAAGTCTACTAGGAACACCAATAAGCGAAAGGATGGCAGTCTCTGTCTTGCTCAATTCACTACACAGTGGGTTTGGTCGCTTCAAGCAACTATACCTAAGTGAACCAAGAGAAGAAACAGTTGCAGAATTTATTCACCTTGTCAGAAAGGCTGAAATAGTACTGGACTGTGAAGCCAAAGATTTACTCAAGGCTAGAAAGAGACCATTCAAGAAAGGTGGAAAGTCCAAGGGCAATGCTAAATCAAAGCAGGACAAGTCCACATCAAGCTGTCTTTATTGTGATGGAATAGGCCATTACAAAAGAGAATGTCCAAAGCTAAAGGAAGATCAGAAGAACGGAACAGTCGTTCCATCTTCAGGTATTTTCGTTATAGACTGTATACTTGCTAATTCAACTTCTTGGGTATTAGATACAGGTTGTGGCTCACACTTATGTTCCAATCCACAGGGACTAAGAAGAAGTAGAAAGTTAAGCAAGGGTGAAGTCGACCTACGAGTGGGAAATGGAGCACGGATTGCTGCATTAGCCGTAGGAACTTACTATTTGTCGTTGCCCTCCGGGCTAGTTTTGGAACTGGAAGAATGTTTCCATGTTCCAAGTCTTACTAAAAACATCATTTCAGTTTCTTGCTTAGATGCTAAGGGATTTTCCTTTTTAATAAAAGACAATAGTTGTTCGTTTTATTTTAAAGAGATGTTTTATGGATCTGCTAGATTAGTCAATGGACTTTATTTATTAGATCACGACAAACAAGTATATAACATAAATACCAAAAAGGCCAAAAAGGATGATTCAGATCTCACCTATCTGTGGCATTGTCGATTGGGCCATATAAACTTGAAACGCTTAGAAAGACTTCAAAGGGAAGGAATTCTAGAACCATTTGACTTAGAGGATTATGGTAAATGCGAATCATGTTTACTTGGCAAAATGACAAAGCAACCTTTCTCTAAAGTTGGAGAAAGAGCAAATGAACTATTGGGTTTAATCCATACAGATGTATGTGGACCAATGAGTACAAATGCTAGAGGTGGTTTCAGCTACTTTATCACTTTCACTGATGACTTCAGTAGGTATGGTTATGTCTACCTAATGAAGCATAAGTCTGAATCCTTTGACAAATTCAAGGAATTTCAGAGTGAAGTAGAGAATCAATTAGGCAAGAAGATTAAGGCACTGCGGTCTGATAGAGGCGGTGAATATCTGAGCTATGAATTTGATGACCATCTGAAAGAATGTGGAATTCTATCAGAATTGACTCCTCCTGGAACACCACAATGGAACGGTGTGTCGGAACGGAGGAACAGAACCTTGCTAGACATGGTCAGGTCAATGATGGGTCAGGCCGAACTTCCATTAGAATTTTGGGGACATGCACTAAATACAGCTGCACTCACTATAAATAGAGCTCCGTCTAAAGCTGTCGAAAAGACTCCATACGAATTATGGTTTGGAAAGCCTCCAAATGTGTCTTTTCTTAAGATTTGGGGATGTGAAGTATACGTCAAACGATTAATTTCAGACAAACTTCATCCAAAATCTGACAAATGTATCCTTGTGGGCTATCCAAAGGAAACAAAGGGGTATTACTTCTACAATACATCTGAGAACAAAGTGTTTGTTGCTCGAGATGGTGTCTTTTTGGAGAAGGATCACATTTCCAAAATGACAAGTGGGAGAAAAGTAGACCTCGAAGAAATTCGAGTCGAACAACAAACTCTAGAGAATGCTCAAGATGACATTCAGGATGAAACTCAGAGATCTTTAGATGAATCTGGTGAGAATCATGGTCAATCTAGAAATGTTACCCCGCGTAGATCGCAAAGATATAGATCTCAACCGGAAAGGTACTTAGGTATTTTGACGAACGAGAGCTATGACATTCTATTACTTGAAAGTGATGAACCTGCGACTTACAAGCAAGCTATGACGAGCCCTAGCTCCAAGCAGTGGCAAGAAGCCATGCAATCTGAATTAGACTCCATGTCTGAAAACCAAGTATGGGATTTGGTCGATTTGCCAGATGGCTACCAAGCCATTGGAAGCAAATGGGTTTTCAAACTGAAAAAGGACAAGGATGGGAAACTTGAAGTTTTCAAAGCTAGATTGGTCGCAAAAGGTTACAGGCAAGTCCACGGTGTGGATTACGATGAAACCTTTTCACCAGTTGCAATGCTAAAGTCTATTCGAATAATGTTAGCAATCGCTGCATATTACGATTACGAAATATGGCAGATGGATGTCAAAACTGCTTTCTTAAACGGCGTTTTAACAGAAACTGTGTTTATGACACAGCCTGAAGGTTTTGAGGATCCAAAGAATGCTAAAAAGGTATGCAAGCTAAAGAAGTCAATCTACGGATTGAAGCAGGCATCCAGGAGCTGGAATATACGTTTTGATGAAGCAGTCAGTGACTTTGGTTTCATCAAGAACGCGGACGAATCTTGTGTATACAAGAAGGTCAGTGGGAGCAAAATTGCTTTCCTAGTATTATATGTCGACGACATATTGCTTATCGGAAATGACATTCCTATGTTGAACTCTGTCAAGATTTGGCTTGGGAAATGTTTTTCGATGAAGGATCTGGGAGAAGCACAGTACATATTGGGCATCAAGATTTACAGAGATAGATCTAAAAAGATGATTGGACTTAGTCAAAGCACTTATATCAATAAGGTGCTTGATAGGTTCAAGATGGCGGACTCCAAGCGAGGCTACCTACCCATGTCTCATGGAATGACTCTAAGCAAGACTCAGTGCCCAAAAACACTTGATGAGCGTAGACGAATGAATGGGATTCCATATGCATCATTGATTGGTTCAATAATGTATGCTATGATATGTACACGCCCGGATGTTGCGTACGCACTCAGTGCTACGAGCAGATACCAGTCAGACCCAGGAGAGGCGCATTGGACTGCTGCCAAGAACATTCTGAAGTACCTGAAAAGGCACAAAGATGACTTCCTGGTCTATGGTGGAGATGTGAAGGAAATAATGCCCTTGGTCCAAGTATGCATTCTATGTTAAGTCTAATAAATGCGGTTCAGTATTAATTAACAAGTTAATAATTCAGTGAGATCAAGTGAGCTGAATGCCTAGCTAGAGGCCGCTTTAGTTCAAGTGGAATTAATGATATTAATCCACAGCTTACTCTTGACTGAACCCGTAGGGTCACACAAATAGTACGTAAACGGATCAAGTATTTAATAGCATTAAATACTCCATCTATGAATATTCGGAACCGACGGATCTTGGTTTCAGTGGGAGCTAAGATCGTCACAGGCAAGGAATGAATACTCCGGAAACGATGATATTGCCGGAAACGGAAATATGGATCGTATCGGAAATATAAATATTATCCAAGTCGTAGATGTTGCCGGAAACGGAAACATGGTACGTGTCGGAAAATATTATCGGAAATGGAAATATTGCCAGAATCGGAAATATTGCCGGAAACGGAAATATTGTCAGAATCGGAAATATTACCGGAATCGGAAAATAATTCCGGAAACGGAAATATTAAATATTTGTTCGAAACGGAAATTAATTCCGGAATCGGAAATATTAAATATTGTTCGTATCGGAAATGAATTCCGGAATCGGAAAATTTAATCGGAAGCGCATCGTACGAATAAGCATCGGACGAGGCCTGCCGGACGAGGCCCAGCACGAAGCCAGGCCATCGCCCAGCAAGCCAAGCGCGCCGCACAAACAGCCACGCCAGGCCCAGCGCAAGGCCAGGCCCAGCAGGCTGCGCGCAGCGCGCAGCGCGCACAGCGCGCACAGCACGCGCAGCGTGCGCGGGCGCTGAGTGGGCTGCTGCTCGCGCGCACGCATGGGGCCCATCGTGGCTGTCGTGCGTGTGTGTGCAAGTGTTTGTGTTCGTGCACGTTTCCTAAAACATGCAGAGTTCGGTTAATGATTAAATTCCTAATTCTATTTGATAAATTAATTAAATTAGAGTTCTTGTAGGATTCTAGGTTTAATTAATTTGTATCTGAATAGGATTTCGATTCCCTTTCCATACCGCTATAAATATGAGGCTAGGGCTCACAATTTATAACACAAGTTTCAAAGTATTCAAAGTGAGTTTTTGAGAGAAAAATTCAGTCACACATTTGCCTATAAAGTGCCGAAAATAATAGTACCTTAAGGGCGATTCTAGTTGGTCAATCTTAAGGCGGATCCGGACGTGTTGTGGACTATCTACGGAGGGACGACACTTGGAGTCCTAAAGACTTGTTCTTGTTCGGTTCGGGCGCAGCTAGGGAAGGCACGCAACAAAGAGTATGCATCTAATCTATGCTAAATGATTATGTGTAAATAATATGTTTTCCTGGGTTTATGGTTTTTCCGCATGATTTATGAATTGTCATATGTATCATAACCTAACAGTGGTATCACGAGCCCCTTATTATTTTCATAATCTAAATTGCATGAACATGGTTAAATATTACAAATTTGCAAGAATTAAAAGGGGTGATTAATTTTCGTAATTGTTAATTAATTGCAAATTGCGTTTATTTAATTATACGTACGCAGTTTTTCGGCAGTTTCTTCGTTACTCATCCGAATTGAGTGATTTTTGTGTCAATTCCGCATGTAAAAGGCATTCTAAAATTTTGACAAAATTAGTATTTTTCTGCCGAACCCAGAATTCTCAAATTCGAAGCCTAACTATGACTTTTCGAAGGTTTTAGTTTTTCGAATGCAAAATTTCGTAAATTTAAGATGTTAAATTAAATATTTGCGATTCTTGTTGATAAATCTTGAATTTTTGATTGACCTACTGCATATGTTTAACAAGTTTGAATGCCTAGTCTTGTTAATTATGCAATCTAATTATTAATTATGATTAATTTGTTGAAAATTAGAATAATTTAGAATTAATTTGATTTTCATAATTAATTGTAATTTAATTAGAAACCTATGATTAAAAACCACCATAAAAATTGTAAATTTACGATAAATTTTAAATTTTTATGACCTAGACTTGAATCCATAACAATCGGAAATCAATTGGATAATAAATTTTCGATTTTTTCGCCCTAAAATTATGAAATTAATATTATTTATTAATTTGTCATTAATTTTAAATATAAATTTTAAATTTTTATGCGATTCGTTCATATAACTTGCACGCACGAAGCAATGGACGCTTCGTGTTACCCTTAAGGGGTGTTGTATAATGCGGGCATGCGACGACGAGCAAGGGAGCTCGTCGCCCGTGCGGCACGAATGCAATGAGCAAGGGCGTAGTGCACGAGCACAAGGCAGCAGCCCTGCCTTGTGTCGTGTGCCACGACCAATGGACGAATGGGCATGGGCGTAGGGCGAGCCAAGGCAGTCGCGTGTGGGCAGCAAGCGAGCTGCGCCACAACGCGCGCTGCCTCGCACAAGAGCGCGCAGCCTCGCGTGCCACGAGCGCTGCGCCTAGCATTGCTCGCGCGCACAGCGAGCGATGTCGCCCGCCCAGCGAGCGATGTCGCGCGCCCAGCGAGCGATGTCGCGCGCCCAGCGAGCGATGGCTCGCGCGCCCAGCGAGCGATGTCGCGCGCCCAGCGAGCGATGTCGCGCGCGCACTGCGAGCGATAGCCCGCGTGCGATGAGCGCTGGCGCGCGCAGCGAGCACCAATGCGTGCGGAGGCTTGCGATAGGGATGCAGCAGCTATGCGACGAGCGCATGGGCTGCGCGCACATGGCCAGCAATGGCTGTGTGCGTGCGGCCCATGGGCATGCAACGCGTAGGGTGTTTGCGTTACGATTAGATCGTTCTGAATGTTTAATTTGAAAATTTCAGTGCACGTAATTTTAATTAATTTTAAAATTAATAATTTAAATTATTTTCTTGGATTTTAATTTTGAATATTATAATTATAATAAATGTTATTTATTCTAATTATTTTACTAAAATTAAAATCATGAATTAATTTAAATGCGACTGAAATTAAATTAAACTTTTTGGATTCAATTATAAATTTATATGAGCTTTAAATTTTAATTAAATTTGTATGTTTCCGGTTAGACTAGAAATACATTTTTATGTTTAAAATTGGTAAAGCATATGAATTTATTGGTTTAAGTGGGAGCGCTTTTTAGTCATAAACTCTTGATTAGGTCTACAAATCCTTAAGGTTAAAACAACTTGATTAGAATTAATAAGGACTGAATAATTGGTAGATTATTGGTGCCCTTGATTAATTGCTGCAAATGTTTACGTGATGCATAATGTGTTTTACTAACCAGCTATGTGGGCCATTCATGATAATGAATGGGTGAATGGTATATATTGTATATGTACTGTTTTGCAGGTTATGAAGTGACTAGTATGGCCCAAATAGGATAGAAAATATGGTCTGCGTACCATTAATTTGAATGTAATTGGTCTAAAGTACCAAAGTTATTTTTCAATTCAAATATGGTCTGCGAACCATCAAATAGTTGTAATTAGTTATAGCTTATCCTATTTGAAGAAAATGGTGCCTCCCACGGAGATTTTCAAGACGGACTTTGAAGTCAAAGCTTCAAGATGAAGTCGGGCCATACTAGATCACAAATATCTTATGCATGTTTTAAGTTATTTATTGCTTTAAATATGTCTTAAAATGCATGAGATCAAAAGCTTGATTATGTTGCATGATTAAGGATTTTAGTTCACTTAAAATCTAACCAACATAGTAAGAGCCTTAAGTTCCAAACTTAAAAATTGAGTTAAAAGGTGCCATGCCAAAATATACACTTGCTTGGATATCCTTTACATCAATCTAGTAATAGTTTTCGCTCAGCGAGGTGTTACTCATTGGTCCTAAAGGGGCAAGGTACACAAATAATTGTGAGTACATGTTAGTTTTGGTGAAACTCAACGATATAAGTAAGGAGTCCTTTTATGTCGTGGCAAATTCGATAGGTTTACCTAATAAGTTCTTAGACGTACCTATCAACCAAGAATAGTTTCTAGACTATTAGCAAAAGGCTTTTGCTTACCTAAGATGTTCTAGGATTAAGTCGACAAACTGTGCTTAGTTCTTCAATGATTTTAGGATCTTGGAATCATTTTATTCACACCTGCCGGAACACATAATTTGAATAAAATGCTTAATAAACATTGAATTATGCATGTATGCCAGAATTTAAGTTTATTAAGAGAAACTGTGAATGGTTATTTATTTGTTTATTCTTTTCAATTGTAGTTTTTAATATGGCAAACAACAATTCATTCAACATTCGATCAATTCTCGAAAAGGAGAAGTTGAACGGGAAAAACTTCCTTGACTGGCAAAGGAACTTGCAAATAGTTCTTATGCAGGAAGAAAAGGAGTATGTCCTAGATGAGGCGATGCCCGAAGCTGCAGGCGACGGGGTCACTCAGGCAGCCCTCAATCGTTGGATTGATGCCAACAAGGATGTGAAATGTCTAATGCTCGCCACCATGAGTGCGGATCTGCAGAAAACGTTCATCAACTCAGATGCTTTCATAATCATCAGTGAGTTGAAGAACATGTTCCAAGATCTGGCTCGAGTCGAAAGATTCGAGACTCATAGGCAAATTCTTGAGACCAAGCTTAAGAAAGGCGAGCCCGTAAGTCCACATGTTCTCAAAATGATTGGACTCATTGAGAATATGAGTCGGCTGGATCAGCAATTTTCTCAGGAAATGGCTATAGACACCATCCTCCATTCTCTTCATAGCGGGTATGATCAGTTCAAACTGAACTACAGTATGAATAGTCTGGACAAAACGCTCACTGAGCTTCACGGTATGCTGAAGACCGCTGAAAAGACGCTCAAAAGTGATAAGCAGGATGTGCTTATGGTGCGTGGGGGCAAGTTCAAGAAATCTGGAAAGAAGAGGAATGCTAAGAAAGGTGGCAACAAAGCCAGCCCAACTAAGCAAACTGGCGCCAAATCTGCAAAGAGAAAGGTCAGTCAACCCACTTCTGAATCCGAATGCTTCTACTGCAAGAAGAAGGGGCATTGGAAGAGAGATTGCTTGAAGCTAAAGGAAGATCAGAAGAACGGAACAGTCGTTCCATCTTCAGGTATTTTCGTTATAGACTGTATACTTGCTAATTCAACTTCTTGGGTATTAGATACAGGTTGTGGCTCACACTTATGTTCCAATCCACAGGGACTAAGAAGAAGTAGAAAGTTAAGCAAGGGTGAAGTCGACCTACGAGTGGGAAATGGAGCACGGATTGCTGCATTAGCTGTAGGAACTTACTATTTGTCGTTGCCCTCCGGGCTAGTTTTGGAACTGGAAGAATGTTTCCATGTTCCAAGTCTTACTAAAAACATCATTTCAGTTTCTTGCTTAGATGCTAAGGGATTTTCCTTTATAATAAAAGACAATAGTTGTTCGTTTTATTTTAAAGAGATGTTTTATGGATCTGCTAGATTAGTCAATGGACTTTATTTATTAGATCACGACAAACAAGTATATAACATAAATACCAAAAAGGCCAAAAAGGATGATTCAGATCTCACCTATCTGTGGCATTGTCGATTAGGCCATATAAACTTGAAACGCTTAGAAAGACTTCAAAGGGAAGGAATTCTAGAACCATTTGACTTAGAGGATTATGGTAAATGCGAATCGTGTTTACTTGGCAAAATGACGAAGCAACCTTTCTCTAAAGTTGGAGAAAGAGCAAATGAACTATTGGGTTTAATCCATACAGATGTATGTGGACCAATGAGTACAAATGCTAGAGGTGGTTTCAGCTACTTTATCACTTTCACTGATGACTTCAGTAGGTATGGTTATATCTACCTAATGAAGCATAAGTCTGAATCCTTTGACAAATTCAAGGAATTTCAGAGTGAAGTAGAGAATCAATTAGGCAAGAAGATCAAGGCACTGCGGTCTGATAGAGGCGGTGAATATCTGAGCTATGAATTTGATGACCATCTGAAAGAATGTGGAATTCTATCAGAATTGACTCCTCCTGGAACACCACAATGGAACGGTGTGTCAGAACGGAGGAACAGAACCTTGCTAGACATGGTCAGGTCAATGATGGGTCAGGCCGAACTTCCATTAGAATTTTGGGGACATGCACTAAATACAGCTGCACTCACTATAAATAGAGCTCCGTCTAAAGCTGTCGAAAAGACTCCATACGAATTATGGTTTGGAAAGCCTCCAAATGTGTCCTTTCTTAAGATTTGGGGATGTGAAGTATACGTCAAACGATTAATTTCAGACAAACTTCATCCAAAATCTGACAAATGTATCCTTGTGGGCTATCCAAAGGAAACAAAGGGGTATTACTTCTACAATACATCTGAGAACAAAGTGTTTGTTGCTCGAGATGGTGTCTTTTTGGAGAAGGATCACATTTCCAAAATGACAAGTGGGAGAAAAGTAGACCTCGAAGAAATTCGAGTCGAACAACAAACTCTAGAGAATGCTCAAGATGACATTCAGGATGAAACTCAGAGATCTTTAGAAGAATCTGGTGAGAATCATGGTCAATCTAGAAATGTTACCCCGCGTAGATCGCAAAGATATAGATCTCAACCGGAAAGGTACTTAGGTATTTTGACGAACGAGAGCTATGACGTTCTATTACTTGAAAGTGATGAACCTGCGACTTACAAGCAAGCTATGACGAGCCCTAGCTCCAAGCAATGGCAAGAAGCCATGCAATCTGAATTAGACTCCATGTCTGAAAACCAAGTATGGGATTTGGTCGATTTGCCAGATGGCTACCAAGCCATTGGAAGCAAATGGGTTTTCAAACTGAAAAAGGACAAGGATGGGAAACTTGAAGTTTTCAAAGCTAGATTGGTTGCAAAAGGTTACAGGCAAGTCCACGGTGTGGATTACGATGAAACCTTTTCACCAGTTGCAATGCTAAAGTCTATTCGAATAATGTTAGCAATCGCTGCATATTACGATTACGAAATATGGCAGATGGATGTCAAAACTGCTTTCTTAAACGGCGTTTTAACAGAAACTGTGTTTATGACACAGCCTGAAGGTTTTGAGGATCCAAAGAATGCTAAAAAGGTATGCAAGCTAAAGAAGTCAATCTACGGATTGAAGCAGGCATCCAGGAGCTGGAATATACGTTTTGATGAAGCAGTCAGTGACTTTGGTTTCATCAAGAACGCGGACGAATCTTGTGTATACAAGAAGGTCAGTGGGAGCAAAATTGCTTTCCTAGTATTATATGTCGACGACATATTGCTTATCGGAAATGACATTCCTATGTTGAACTCTGTCAAGATTTGGCTTGGGAAATGTTTTTCGATGAAGGATCTGGGAGAAGCACAGTACATATTGGGCATCAAGATTTACAGAGATAGATCTAAAAAGATGATTGGACTTAGTCAAAGCACTTATATCAATAAGGTGCTTGATAGGTTCAAGATGGCGGACTCCAAGCGAGGCTACCTACCCATGTCTCATGGAATGACTCTAAGCAAGACTCAGTGCCCAAAAACACTTGATGAGCGTAGACGAATGAATGGGATTCCATATGCATCATTGATTGGTTCAATAATGTATGCTATGATATGTACACGCCCGGATGTTGCGTACGCACTCAGTGCTACGAGCAGATACCAGTCAGACCCAGGAGAGGCGCATTGGACTGCTGCCAAGAATATTCTGAAGTACCTGAAAAGGCACAAAGATGACTTCCTGGTCTATGGTGGAGATGATGAATTAATTGTTAAAGGCTATACGGACGCAAGTTTCCAAACCGACAAAGATGATTTCAGATCACAGTCTGGGTTTGTCTTCTGCCTCAACGGAGGAGCAGTAAGCTGGAAAAGTGCTAAGCAAAGCACCATTGCGGATTCTACAACTGAAGCGGAGTACATTGCTGCACATGAAGCAGCAAAGGAAGCTATATGGCTAAGGAAGTTCATAGGAGAACTTGGTGTAGTCCCCTCCATTAAAGGACCAATAGCCCTGTATTGTGATAATAACGGAGCTATTGCACAGGCAAAAGAGCCTAGACACCACCAGAGAGTCAAGCATGTACTTCGTAGATTTCACCTTCTACGAGAGTTCGTTGAAAGAAAAGAAGTCGAGATAAGCAAAATTGGAACTGATGACAACATATCAGATCCATTAACTAAACCTCTGCCGCAGGCGAAGCACAACTCGCACACTGCAGCTATGGGAATCAAGCATATTGGAGAATGGCTTTGATGTCTCTGTTTAATGTTTTAAAGTTTTAGAGTTTAAATCTTTGTAAAACATTATTGGTTAATCATTCACAATAAATGAAAAGAATTCATTTTTCCATTTAATTTGTGGTTTATTAAATGATGAGTCCCTTCAATTTGACGATATATTCAAGATAGACTGTCAGGACCAGTCCTGTGACTAAGAAATGTCTATCAAGTGAACTTGAATGTCAAAGGTTGAAAATGGTCCCTAATCGGAGTTTTCTATAAAATTGGACGCATAGAAAACGTTAGACGATTAGAATGCAAGATGACTAGTAGTTCTGTTTCTTGAACTATGTGGACATGGCAATGTCATAATCATTTGCATAGATACTTACTTTGGGAAGACTAGTATCGGACGAGACCTATGAAACTTTACTGTAAGAGATGAAAGTCTGTCATAAGTAAATTTCATTAAATTATTAGACACTAAATCCTCAATACCTGAGTGATTTGAGATTACTTGTTTGAGAACTGGTTGCTTTGACGTTGACCAACCGTCGCACCGTAAAAGGAGGCTATAAAGGCAACGCTCAGGTAATCACCTATCAAACGAAGTCTAATCTCAAGATCGCAAGATTGGGATTGTCCTCCCATAAATCGGGATGAGATGCTTAAAAGTTGTACAAGGCCACTCGGAGAGCTAGAAACTGTGAAATGCATGGCCGTGCTCGGATGAATCATAGGCTATGATTATCTGTTTATTTGATCAGTTGAACTCTGAAACCGAGGAACACCTCTGGACATAATAAGGATGACAACTCTTACCTTATGTTCAAGAGCAAGCATCGAGCGACAAAGGAATTAGGAAATGCACACTTGTCCCTAAGGACAAGTGGGAGACTGAAGGAAATAATGCCCTTGGTCCAAGTATGCATTCTATGTTAAGTCTAATAAATGCGGTTCAGTATTAATTAACAAGTTAATAATTCAGTGAGATCAAGTGAGCTGAATGCCTAGCTAGAGGCCGCTTTAGTTCAAGTGGAATTAATGATATTAATCCACAGCTTACTCTTGACTGAACCCGTAGGGTCACACAAATAGTACGTAAACGGATCAAGTATTTAATAGCATTAAATACTCCATCTATGAATATTCGGAACCGACGGATCTTGGTTTCAGTGGGAGCTAAGATCGTCACAGGCAAGGAATGAATACTCCGGAAACGATGATATTGCCGGAAACGGAAATATGGATCGTATCGGAAATATAAATATTATCCAAGTCGTAGATGTTGCCGGAAACGGAAACATGGTACGTGTCGGAAAATATTATCGGAAATGGAAATATTGCCAGAATCGGAAATATTGCCGGAAACGGAAATATTGTCAGAATCGGAAATATTTCCGGAATCGGAAAATAATTCCGGAAACGGAAATATTAAATATTTGTTCGAAACGGAAATTAATTCCGGAATCGGAAATATTAAATATTGTTCGTATCGGAAATGAATTCCGGAATCGGAAAATTTAATCGGAAGCGCATCGTACGAATAAGCATCGGACGAGGCCTGCCGGACGAGGCCCAGCACGAAGCCAGGCCATCGCCCAGCAAGCCAAGCGCGCCGCACAAACAGCCACGCCAGGCCCAACGCAAGGCCAGGCCCAGCAGGCTGCGCGCAGCGCGCAGCGCGCACAGCGCGCACAGCACGCGCAGCGCGCGCGGGCGCTGAGTGGGCTGCTGCTCGCGCGCACGCATGGGGCCCATCGTGGCTGTCGTGCGTGTGTGTGCAAGTGTTTGTGTTCGTGCACGTTTCCTAAAACATGCAGAGTTCGGTTAATGATTAAATTCCTAATTCTATTTGATAAATTAATTAAATTAGAGTTCTTGTAGGATTCTAGGTTTAATTAATTTGTATCTGAATAGGATTTCGATTCCCTTTCCATACCGCTATAAATATGAGGCTAGGGCTCACAATTTATAACACAAGTTTCAAAGTATTCAAAGTGAGTTTTTGAGAGAAAAATTCAGTCACACATTTGCCTATAAAGTGCCGAAAATAATAGTACCTTAAGGGCGATTCTAGTTGGTCAATCTTAAGGCGGATCCGGACGTGCTGTGGACTATCTACGGAGGGACGACACTTGGAGTCCTAAAGACTTGTTCTTGTTCGGTTCGGGCGCAGCTAGGGAAGGCACGCAACAAAGAGTATGCATCTAATCTATGCTAAATGATTATGTGTAAATAATATGTTTTCCTGGGTTTATGGTTTTTCCGCATGATTTATGAATTGTCATATGTATCATAACCTAACAAGATGATGAATTAATTGTTAAAGGCTATACGGACGCAAGTTTCCAAACCGACAAAGATGATTTTAGATCACAGTCTGGGTTTGTCTTCTGCCTCAACGGAGGAGCAGTAAGCTGGAAAAGTGCTAAGCAAAGCACCATTGCGGATTCTACAACTGAAGCGGAGTACATTGCTGCACATGAAGCAGCAAAGGAAGCTATATGGCTAAGGAAGTTCATAGGAGAACTTGGTGTAGTCCCCTCCATTAAAGGACCAATAGCCCTGTATTGTGATAATAACGGAGCTATTGCACAGGCAAAAGAGCCTAGACACCACCAGAGAGTCAAGCATGTACTTCGTAGATTTCACCTTCTACGAGAGTTCGTTGAAAGAAAAGAAGTCGAGATAAGCAAAATTGGAACTGATGACAACATATCAGATCCATTAACTAAACCTCTGCCGCAGGCGAAGCACAACTCGCACACTGCAGCTATGGGAATCAAGCATATTGGAGAATGGCTTTGATGTCTCTGTTTAATGTTTTAAAGTTTTAGAGTTTAAATCTTTGTAAAACATTATTGGTTAATCATTCACAATAAATGAAATGAATTCATTTTTCCATTTAATTTATGGTTTATTAAATGATGAGTCCCTTCAATTTGACGATATATTCAAGATAGACTGTCAGGACCAGTCCTGTGACTAAGAAATGTCTCTCAAGTGAACTTGAATGTCAAAGGTTGAAAATGGTCCCTAATCGGAGTTTTCTATAAAATTGGACGCATAGAAAACGTTAGACGATTAGAATGCAAGATGACTAGTAGTTCTGTTTCTTGAACTATGTGGACATGGCAATGTCATAATCATTTGCATAGATACTTACTTTGGGAAGACTAGTATCGGACAAGACCTATGAAACTTTACTGTAAGAGATGAAAATCTGTCATGAGTAAATTTCATTAAAATTATTAGACACTAAATCCTCAATACCTGAGTGATTTGAGATTACTTGTTTGAGAACTGGTTGCTTTGACGTTGACCAACCGTCGCACCGTAAAAGGAGGCTATAAAGGCAACGCTCAGGTAATCACCTATCAAACGAAGTCTAATCTCAAGATCACAAGATTGGGATTGTCCTCCCATAAATCGGGATGAGATGCTTAAAAGTTGTACAAGGCCACTCGGAGAGCTAGAAACTGTGAAATGCATGGCCGTGCTCGGATGAATCATAGGCTATGATTATCTGTTTATTTGATCAGTTGAACTCTGAAACCGAGGAACACCTCTGGACATAATAAGGATGACAACTCTTACCTTATGTTCAAGAGCAAGCATGGAGCGACAAAGGAATTAGGAAATGCACACTTGTCCCTAAGGACAAGTGGGAGACTGAAGGAAATAATGCCCTTGGTCCAAGTATGCATTCTATGTTAAGTCTAATAAATGCGGTTCAGTATTAATTAACAAGTTAATAATTCAGTGAGATCAAGTGAGCTGAATGCCTAGCTAGAGGCCGCTTCAGTTCAAGTGGAATTAATGATATTAATCCACAGCTTACTCTTGACTGAACCCGTAGGGTCACACAAATAGTACGTAAACGGATCAAGTATTTAATGGCATTAAATACTCCATCTATGAATATTCGGAACCGACGGATCTTGGTTTCAGTGGGAGCTAAGATCGTCACAGGCAAGAAATGAATACTCCGGAAACGATGATATTGCCGGAAACGGAAATATGGATCGTATCGGAAATATAAATATTATCCAAGTCGTAGATGTTGCCGGAAACGGAAACATGGTACGTATCGGAAAATATTATCGGAAATGGAAATATTGCCAGAATCGGAAATATTGCCGGAAACGGAAATATTGTCAGAATCGGAAATATTACCGGAATCGGAAAATAATTCCGGAAACGGAAATATTAAATATTTGTTCGAAACGGAAATTAATTCCGGAATCGGAAATATTAAATATTGTTCGTATCGGAAATGAATTCCGGAATCGGAAAATTTAATCGGAAGCGCATCGTACGAATAAGCATCGGACGAGGCCTGCCGGACGAGGCCCAGCACGAAGCCAGGCCATCGCCCAGCAAGCCAAGCGCGCCGCACAAACAGCCACGCCAGGCCCAGCGCAAGGCCAGGCCCAGCAGGCTGCGCAGCGCGCACAGCGCGCACAGCAAGCGCAGCGCGCAGCGCGCGCGGGCGCTGCGTGGGCTGCTGCTCGCGCGCACGCATGGGGGCCCATCGTGGCTGCCGTGCGTGTGTGTGCAAGTGTTTGTGTTCGTGCACGTTTCCTAAAACATGCAGAGTTCGGTTAATGATTAAATTCCTAATTCTATTTGATAAATTAATTAAATTAGAGTTCTTGTAGGATTCTAGGTTTAATTAATTTGTATCTGAATAGGATTTCGATTCCCTTTCCATACCCCTATAAATATGAGGCTAGGGCTCACAATTTACAACAAGTTTCAAAGTATTCAAAAGTGAGTTTTTTGAGAGAAAATTAAAACACACATCTTGCTCATAAAGTGCCGAAATTTTCTAGTACCTTAAGGGCGATTCTAGTTGGTCAATCTTAAGGCGGATCCGGACGTGCTGTGGACTATCTACGGAGGGACGACACTTGGAGTCCTAAAGACTTGTTCTTGTTCGGTTCGGGCGCAGCTAGGGAGGGCACGCAACAAAGAGTATGCATCTAAATTATGCTATATGATTATGTGTAAATAATATGTTGTCCTGGGTTAATGGTTGTTTCCGCATGATCTATGTAATGTCATATGTATCATAACCTAACATGTCCAATGTTTCGTTGAACACAATTCTTGAACCAGAAGCTACGGCCATGGAAGCATGGAATCCACTACGTGAGATTTTTCAAGACCACCAAAACTCCAGAGGTGTCCTTCTTGAACAAGAATTTACTACCACCCCATTGGAGGATTTCCCGAATGGCTTCGCCTACTGTCAGCGACTCAAAAGCCTCGCCGACCAACTGAAAAATGTCAACGCACCGGTGAAGAATATCCGACTTGTTCTCTCGTTGGTGTCCGGTCTCACTGAAGCGAACAAGGGGGTGGGTACACAAATCCGGCATGCTAAACCCCTACCTCCTTTCAGCGAGGCCCGCTCTTCTCTCCTGATGGAAGAGCGCGAACTGGCGGCAATGGCGTCCTATGGGTCGAATGCGGCGATGATGACCGCTGTGGATGATGCTCCATAGGTCGAACAGTCGGGTCACAGTCGTGGGAAGCATGAGGGACACCCGGTCAGACAAATGGCTCGGGTGGCCGGAATTCAGGCGGCGGCGAAGGTGGTGGGTCTGGTGGCTCAGGCAATCGGCATGGTGGTGCCCGAAACTCGGGTTGACAACAACCCGCTCCTGCAGGAACCGGAACGTGGCAATGGCAGTGGGTGCCTCACTGCTCTTCTCCCCCTTGCCGAGTCCCTACTACACATTGGGCTAGGCTTGCAGGCCCAATACGCCCTACCTACCACAACAAGGGGTGTTGGGCCCTGCTCCTCAACAATTGCTCACAACCTCTGGTCCACAAGGCTCCTATGTGCCAACATATGTTGCTGCATACACTCCAACGGACATTGAATCTGCTATGCACACAATGACGATGAACCCACCCGACACCAATTGGTACATGGATACTAGTGTCACCTCTCATATGACATCATCGAATGGTAATCTCTCGTTTTATTTTAATTTGAGCAATCATAATACTGGTATTATTGTTGGTAATGGTCATTCAATTCCAATTCGTGGATTTGGTCATACTAGCTTGCCTTCCCCGAACCACCCGTTGTCCTTACAAAATGTCCTTCATGCTCCTAAACTTGTTAAGAATTTAATTTCAGTTCGTAACTTTACCACTTATAACTTTGTGACTGTTGAATTTGATCCTTATGGGTTTTCTGTGATGGATTTTCGGACGGGGATGATCTAATGAGATGTGATAGCCGGGGTGATCCTTATCCAATCACCATCATCAAACATCCATCCACTTCTCCATCAACCTTTGCGGCTTTGTCCTCTTCCCTTTGGCATGATCGTATGGGTCACCCGGGTGCTTCTATTTTGGATTGTCTTAGGCTTTAATAAAAACATTGAATGTACTAAATCTAGTGGCTCTAGTATTTGTCGTTCATGTATTTTTGGTAACCACATTAAGTTGTCATTTGTTTCTTCAATTTTTGAAACATTGTTGCCATTTGATATTCTTCATAGTGATTTGAGGACCTCTCCTGTTTTGAGTTCTATGGGACATCGTTATTATATTCTATTTTTGGATGATTATTCAAAGTTTTTGTGGACTTTCCCGCTTGATAAAAAATCTGATGTCTATGCAAAATTCTTAGTTTTAAAAGCCCACATTCAAACATAGTTTGAGTGTAATATTAAAAATGTCCAATGTGATAACGGGCGGGAGTATGAAAATGGTCGTATTGGTAAATTTTGTGAGTTAAATAGGATGTCTTTCCGTTTTTTTTGTCCTCATACCTCCTCACAAAATGGGAAAGCCGAACGGAAAATTCGGTCTATTTGGCATGCATCTCTTCCTCCGTCTTTTGGCATCATGCTCTTCAAATGGAAACATATCTCTTAAATATTTTACCAAGCAAACTATTGGGCTGAGCATCTCCGATTAAAATTCCTTACCAAAGGGTGCCCTCTTATTCTCATCTTCGGGTTTTCGGTTGTCTGTTTTACCCTCTTGTGCCTTCTACAACTATACACAAATTAAAATCCCGGTCAATCCCTGTGTATTTTTGGGTATCCTCCGAACCATAGGGGCTACAAATTCTATGATTTATCCTCTAATAAAATCATTGTCTGTCGCCATGTTATTTTTGATGAGAATGTTTTTCCATTTTCCGAATTGCATACTCCAAAATCAAACACATATAATTTCCTAGATGATGAATTATCTCCATATCTTGTCTATCATTGTAATACCTCGTATTTTTCGTAATTTATAAATATATTTTTATTATATATTTATAAGGATTTTTATGAATTTAATTGCATTTAATGGGAATTTTTTTTTTGGAAAATAGGGGAACATATTACCAAAAGGGGGAAGAGCCAAGCAGCTCAAGTACAACCAAACACCAGAACACAAAGGCCAAACAAGCCCACAAACCTAGAAAACTAGGCTAAAACATCAAAACATCACCAAATGAAAATCAGATTGCCTACATCTACAAGCTACCCTAAAAATAGCTGCTTTGACAATCTGATCAGGAGCTTGGGAGTGACCAACAAAGACTCTTTGGTTCCTTTGAATCCACAGACCATACACCACTTCTGCAAACACAGCAATGACCAGCTTACTGATACCAGAGGAGCTCTTACACATTCTTACTGCAATCTGAATCTCCTGATCAAAACCAAAGCTTGGTCTCTGAATCTTGAGTAACGGTAACACTTGCTGCCACACTTGCCCAGAGTAGGAGCATTTAAAGAATAAGTGCTGCACATTTTCAAGTTCAGTGCCATATAAAGTGCATATTCCATCAGTAGAAATACCCCAATTCTGCAATCTGTCTTTGGTAGGCAGTCTGCCTTGAACAGCCAGCCAAAGAATGAACAAACTCTTTGGGCTAGCCATATTATTACACACCAATCTTCTCCAAGCAACCTTAGGAAATGTCCCAGTCAAAGCTGAATACATTTTCCTAATTGAGAACTTTCCAACTGCAAGAAAAACTTGTTTACATTCACCATTATTATCCAACAGATCTCTGGAGTTCCAGATTTTCTTAATCACCCAAGAAGCAGAAGCAGGAATAGGCATATTAAACATATTTCTGCCTTTGAATAGTAAGCATTAACCCACTTTACCCATAAGGCATAAGGTTTGAAAACAAGAGCCCACAGAAGTTTCAGAGTAGCTGCTTTATTCCATAAATGGAAGTTCTTCACATTTTGACCACCAGCTACCTTAGGTTTGCAAACTGAATCCCAAGCAATTGGGGATTTATTTGAGGTTTTAGTGTCTCCTGTCCACAGATAGGTTATGCAAATCCTTTCAATCTCCCTCACAACTTTCTTTGGCAGCATGAAAATTTGGCTCCAATATGTTTGCAAACTGAACAAAATTACTTTAACAAGCTGAAGCCTTCCAGCATAGGAAAGCTTCTTTGACACCCAACTTGTGACTCTAGTATAGAATTTATCAATGAGAGGCTTGCATTGACCAACAGTCAGCTTAGAACTAGACAAGGGGACCCCTAAGTATCTGAAAGGAAAGGACCCTTTAATGATCTCAAGTGCATCCATAATTGCCTCTTGTTCCTCTTGATGCACACCAGAAAAGTACACCTCTGTCTTATCCATGTTAGCTTCCAAACCAGAAGCTTTAGAGAAGCAAGTGAAAGCTTTAAAGATTAGTTGCAAAGAAATAAGATCACCTCTAGCAAACAGCAATAGGTCATCAGCAAACATCAAGTGAGTCAACTGCAATTTTTCACATTTAGGGTGAAAATTAAAATCTGGATTTGACACTAGGGACTTCAAAAATTTGCTTAGGTACTCCATACATATGGCAAACAGGAAGGGAGAAAGTGGATCCCCTTGTCTAAAACCCTTCTTAGCAGCAAAAGGTGGCATAGGACCATTGACAAGAATAGAGTAGAAAACAGTAGTAACACACCCTTTGATCCAGTGAATAAACATTGGAGGGAAACCCAACTCCTGCAGAACCATGAAAAGGAAAGGCCACTCCACTGATTCATATTCCTTCCTCAAGTCAACTTTAACCATACACCTGGGAGACATATGAGTTATATTGTATCCCCTAATTAACTTAGTGACAACAATAATGTTATCTGAAATACTCCTACCAGGAACAAAGCCAGCTTGATATTCAGAAACTACCTCAACAACAACTTTCTGTAGTCTGGCAGTGAGAACTTTAGACACTATCTTGTATACAGTGGTGCAACAAGCTATAGGTCTGAAATGAGAGACAGAAGTGGGAGAAGGAATTTTAGGAACCAGAGTTACAGAAGTGCAGGAACCAGAGTTACAGAAGTGCAGTTAAACTTCCCCAACACCCCATCATCATTAAAGAAATCAAATACAACAGCATAGACATCCTTTTTCAAAATTTGCCAATTCTTCTTAAAAAAGAGAGAATTAAAACCATCAATACCAGGAGCCTTAGAGGAATCACTGCCTGCAATGGCATCATCTATTTCTGTTGTGGTAATAGGCATACACAAGGAAGCTCTTGCCTCAGGAGAGAGAAGAACACCATTTCTAATAGTAGGCAAGTCAAGGATAGGAAGAGAGACAGCAGCTGCACCCAAAAGTTTCTTGTAAAAAGCTCCAATTTTTGTTTTGATGATTGCTGAATCAGTAATCTCCTTACCATCATCATCCAGCAGCATATGAATCTTGTTTAGACAATGTCTTTCCTTCATTGCAGCATAAAAGTAGTGGTGATTAGAGTCACCCACCTTTAACCATTGCACTCTAGATTTCTGTTTAAGAGCTTGCTCCTCAATTCCAAGCCATTTTTTAAGCTTGCAAACCAAGTCAACCTCAGCAGCTAATAACTGAGGAGAACTACTTACTCTTAACTGAGTTTGCACAGAATCCAACTCTCCTCTATAATGCTCAATCTTCTCAACAACAGGAGCAAACTCCTCCTTGTGCAGAGTTTTTAATTTGCCCTTAATCCTTACCAGTTTGCACCATATCTGCTCCATAAGCTTACCCCTATCTTCCATGTTCCAACTATCAATCACTATGCCTACAAAAGCAGTGTGATCAACCAAATAGTTCATAAACCTAAAGGGTCTCCCCCCATGAAGATCACTCTTTACACGGGGGATAACAATAGGAGAGTGATATGAAATAGAAGGGTTCATATACTTGGTGGAAATATCAGGAAAAGAATCCATCCACTTCAGATTCCCAAACACCCTATCAATTATACTCCAAACTCTAGGATCATCAGAGCCTTTACTAGACCAAGAGAAGAACCAGCCAGAACTGTGCAGCTTATGTAAATCACAATCAGCTACACACTGCAGGAAATCCTTTGTTTCAGAGTGGCTGACTGAAGGAAATAATGCCCTTGGTCCAAGTATGCATTCTATGTTAAGTCTAATAAATGCGGTTCAGTATTAATTAACAAGTTAATAATTCAGTGAGATCAAGTGAGCTGAATGCCTAGCTAGAGGCCGCTTTAGTTCAAGTGGAATTAATGATATTAATCCACAGCTTACTCTTGACTGAACCCGTAGGGTCACACAAATAGTACGTAAACGGATCAAGTATTTAATAGCATTAAATACTCCATCTATGAATATTCGGAACCGACGGATCTTGGTTTCAGTGGGAGCTAAGATCGTCACAGGCAAGGAATGAATACTCCGGAAACGATGATATTGCCGGAAACGGAAATATGGATCGTATCGGAAATATAAATATTATCCAAGTCGTAGATGTTGCCGGAAACGGAAACATGGTACGTGTCGGAAAATATTATCGGAAATGGAAATATTGCCAGAATCGGAAATATTGCCGGAAACGGAAATATTGTCAGAATCGGAAATATTTCCGGAATCGGAAAATAATTCCGGAAACGGAAATATTAAATATTTGTTCGAAACGGAAATTAATTCCGGAATCGGAAATATTAAATATTGTTCGTATCGGAAATGAATTCCGGAATCGGAAAATTTAATCGGAAGCGCATCGTACGAATAAGCATCGGACGAGGCCTGCCGGACGAGGCCCAGCACGAAGCCAGGCCATCGCCCAGCAAGCCAAGCGCGCCGCACAAACAGCCACGCCAGGCCCAGCGCAAGGCCAGGCCCAGCAGGCTGCGCGCAGCGCGCAGCGCGCACAGCGCGCGCGGGCGCTGAGTGGGTTGCTGCTCGCGCGCACGCATAGGGCCCATCGTGGCTGCCGTGCGTGTGTGTGCAAGTGTTTGTGTTCGTGCACGTTTCCTAAAACATGCAGAGTTCGGTTAATGATTAAATTCCTAAATTCTATTTGATAAATTAATTAAATTAGAGTTCTTGTAGGATTCTAGGTTTGATTAATTTGTATCTGAATAGGATTTCGATTCCCTTTCCATACCGCTATAAATATGAGGCAAGGGCTCACAATTTATAACACAAGTTTCAAAGTATTCAAAGTGAGTTTTTGAGAGAAAAATTCAGTCACACATTTGCCTATAAAGTGCCGAAAATAATAGTACCTTAAGGGCGATTCTAGTTGGTCAATCTTAAGGCGGATCCGGACGTGCTGTGGACTATCTACGGAGGGACGACACTTGGAGTCCTAAAGACTTGTTCTTGTTCGGTTCGGGCGCAGCTAGGGAAGGCACGCAACAAAGAGTATGCATCTAATCTATGCTAAATGATTATGTGTAAATAATATGTTTTCCTGGGTTTATGGTTTTTTCCGCATGATTTATGAATTGTCATATGTATCATAACCTAACAGTGGTATCACGAGCCCCTTATTATTTTCATAATCTAAATTGCATGAACATGGTTAAATATTACAAATTTGCAAGAATTAAAAGGGGTGATTAATTTTCGTAATTGTTAATTAATTGCAAATTGCGTTTATTTAATTATACGTACGCAGTTTTTCGGCAGTTTCTTCGTTACTCATCCGAATTGAGTGATTTTTGTGTCAATTCCGCATGTAAAAGGCATTCTAAAATTTTGACAAAAAAATTATTTTTCTGCCGAACCCAGAATTCTCAAATTCGAAGCCTAACTATGACTTTTCGAAGGTTTTAGTTTTTCGAATGCAAAATTTCGTAAATTTAAGATGTTAAATTAAATATTTGCGATTCTTGTTGATAAATCTTGAATTTTTGATTGACCTACTGCATATGTTTAACAAGTTTGAATGCCTAGTCTTGTTAATTATGCAATCTAATTATTAATTATGATTAATTTGTTGAAAATTAGAATAATTTAGAATTAATTTGATTTTCATAATTAATTGTAATTTAATTAGAAACCTATGATTAAAAACCACCATAAAAATTGTAAATTTACGATAAATTTTAAATTTTTATGACCTAGACTTGAATCCATAACAATCGGAAATCAATTGGATAATAAATTTTCGATTTTTCGCCCTAAAATTATGAAATTAATATTATTTATTAATTTGTCATTAATTTTAAATATAAATTTTAAATTTTTATGCGATTCGTTCATATAACTTGCACGCACGAAGCAATGGACGCTTCGTGTTACCCTTAAGGGGTGTTGTATAATGCGGGCATGCGACGACGAGCAAGGGAGCTCGTCGCCCGTGCGGCACGAATGCAATGAGCAAGGGCGTAGTGCACGAGCACAAGGCAGCAGCCCTGCCTTGTGTCGTGTGCCACGACCAATGGACGAATGGGCATGGGCGTAGGGCGAGCCAAGGCAGTCGCGTGTGGGCAGCAAGCGAGCTGCGCCACAACGCGCGCTGCCTCGCACAAGAGCGCGCAGCCTCGCGCGCAGCGAGCGCAAGCTCGCGTGCCACGAGCGCTGCGCCTAGCATTGCTCGCGCGCCCAGCGAGCGATGTCGCGCGCCCAGCGAGCGATGTCGCGCGCCCAGCGAGCGATGTCGCGCGCCCAGCGAGCGATGGCTCGCGCGCCCAGCGAGCGATGTCGCGCGCCCAGCGAGCGATGTCGCGCGCCCAGCGAGCGATGTCGCGCGCCCAGCGAGCGATGTCGCGCGCGCACTGCGAGCGATAGCCCGCGTGCGATGAGCGCTGGCGCGCGCAGCGAGCACCAATGCGTGCGGAGGCTTGCGATAGGGATGCAGCAGCTATGCGACGAGCGCATGGGCTGCGCGCGCATGGCCAGCGATGGCTGTGTGCGTGCGGCCCATGGGCGTGCAACGCGTAGGGTGTTTGCGTTACGATTAGATCGTTTTGAATGTTTAATTTGAAAATTTCAGTTCACGTAATTTTAATTAATTTTAAAATTAATAATTTAAATTATTTTCTTGGATTTTAATTTTGAATATTATAATTATAATAAATGTTATTTATTCTAATTATTTTACTAAAATTAAAATCATGAATTAATTTAAATGCGACTGAATTTAAATTAAACTTTTTGGATTCAATTATAAATTTATATGAGCTTTAAATTTTAATTAAATTTGTATGTTTCCGGTTAGACTAGAAATACATTTTTATGTTTAAAATTGGTAAAGCATATGAATTTATTGGTTTAAGTGGGAGCGCTTTTTAGTCATAAACTCTTGATTAGGTCTACAAATCATTAAGGTTAAAACAACTTGATTAGAATTAATAAGGACTGAATAATTGGTAGATTATTGGTGCCCTTGATTAATTGCTGCAAATGTTTACGTGATGCATAATGTGTTTTACTAACCAGCTATGTGGGCCATTCATGATAATGAATGGGTGAATGGTATATATTGTATATGTACTGTTTTGCAGGTTATGAAGTGACTAGTATGGCCCAAATAGGATAGAAAATATGGTCTGCGTACCATTAATTTGAATGTAATTGGTCTAAAGTACCAAAGTTATTTTTCAATTCAAATATGGTCTGCGAACCATCAAATAGTTGTAATTAGTTATAGCTTATCCTATTTGAAGAAAATGGTGCCTCCCACGGAGATTTTCAAGACGGACTTTGAAGTCAAAGCTTCAAGATGAAGTCGGGCCATACTAGATCACAAATATCTTATGCATGTTTTAAGTTATTTATTGTTTTAAATATGTCTTAAAATGCATGAGATCAAAAGCTTGATTATGTTGCATGATTAAGGATTTTAGTTCACTTAAAATCTAACCAACATAGTAAGAGCCTTAAGTTCCAAACTTAAAAATTGAGTTAAAAGGTGCCATGCCAAAATATACACTTGCTTGGATATCCTTTACATCAATCTAGTAATAGTTTTCGCTCAGCGAGGTGTTACTTATTGGTCCTAAAGGGGCAAGGTACACAAATGATTGTGAGTACATGTTAGTTTTGGTGAAACTCAACGATATAAGTAAGGAGTCATTTTATGTCGTGGCAAAATCGATAGGTTTACCTAATAAGTTCTTAGACGTGCCTATCAACCAAGAATAGTTTCTAGACTATTAGCAAAAGGTTTTTGCTTACCTAAGAGGTTTTAGGATTGAGTTGACAAACTGTGCTTAATTCTTCAATGGATTTTAGGATCTTGGAATCATTTTATTCACACCTGCCGGAACACATAACTTGAATAAAATGCTTAATAAACATTGAATTATGCATGTATGCTAGAATTTAAGTTTATTAAGAGAAACTGTGAATGGTTATTTATTTGTTTATTCTTTTCAATTGTAGTTTTAATTATGGCAAAAAACAATCAAAACATCATCATGGGTTCTGAGCTTATGGTCAAGCAGAACCTATCAAATTTTCTTGAATGGGAAGCTAAGCTAGTTGAAATAGTCAGACTCAATGGACTTGAGTATGTACTGTTACATCCCATGCCAAGCTACTATGCCAGAGACATGACCCCTGAAAGATTTTTCGCCTGGGATGCGGATCTCAAAAAGGTTATGAGTCTCATGCTGAACAATATCCCTGATGAATGGGCTAGAAGTTTTGTAACTTATGAACCTTTTACGCTCATCAAGAATCTGAGGGATATCTGTCGTGGAAGCACAGAGGACAGGGACCTAAACGTCCATGAGTTGATTGAATCAATGTCTGGTCTAAAGGTTAGTTCTCCCAACAGGTGTTATAGGATGGAGGTCCAAGAAACACATGTTCAGCTCCTTCGCACTAAACAAAGGGTAGGCGTCCCACTGAGGTTCCATGTGGATCTTATGTGTTCATATTTTGATCGCCTAAGTCTACTAGGAACACCAATAAGCGAAAGGATGGCAGTGTCTGTCTTGCTCAATTCACTACACAGTGGGTTTGGTCGCTTCAAGCAACTATACCTAAGTGAACCAAGAGAAGAAACAGTTGCAGAATTTATTCACCTTGTCAGAAAGGCTGAAATAGTACTGGACTGTGAAGCCAAAGATTTACTCAAGGCTAGAAAGAGACCATTCAAGAAAGGTGGAAAGTCCAAGGGCAATGCTAAATCAAAGCAGGACAAGTCCACATCAAGCTGTCTTTATTGTGATGGAATAGGCCATTACAAAAGAGAATGTCCAAAGCTAAAGGAAGATCAGAAGAACGGAACAGTCGTTCCATCTTCAGGTATTTTCGTTATAGACTGTATACTTGCTAATTCAACTTCTTGGGTATTAGATACAGGTTGTGGCTCACACTTATGTTCCAATCCACAGGGACTAAGAAGAAGTAGAAAGTTAAGCAAGGGTGAAGTCGACCTACGAGTGGGAAATGGAGCACGGATTGCTGCATTAGCTGTAGGAACTTACTATTTGTCGTTGCCCTCCGGGCTAGTTTTGGAACTGGAAGAATGTTTCCATGTTCCAAGTCTTACTAAAAACATCATTTCAGTTTCTTGCTTAGATGCTAAGGGATTTTCCTTTATAATAAAAGACAATAGTTGTTCGTTTTATTTTAAAGAGATGTTTTATGGATCTGCTAGATTAGTCAATGGACTTTATTTATTAGATCACGACAAACAAGTATATAACATAAATACCAAAAAGGCCAAAAAGGATGATTCAGATCTCACCTATCTGTGGCATTGTCGATTAGGCCATATAAACTTGAAACGCTTAGAAAGACTTCAAAGGGAAGGAATTCTAGAACCATTTGACTTAGAGGATTATGGTAAATGCGAATCGTGTTTACTTGGCAAAATGACGAAGCAACCTTTCTCTAAAGTTGGAGAAAGAGCAAATGAACTATTGGGTTTAATCCATACAGATGTATGTGGACCAATGAGTACAAATGCTAGAGGTGGTTTCAGCTACTTTATCACTTTCACTGATGACTTCAGTAGGTATGGTTATATCTACCTAATGAAGCATAAGTCTGAATCCTTTGACAAATTCAAGGAATTTCAGAGTGAAGTAGAGAATCAATTAGGCAAGAAGATCAAGGCACTGCGGTCTGATAGAGGCGGTGAATATCTGAGCTATGAATTTGATGACCATCTGAAAGAATGTGGAATTCTATCAGAATTGACTCTTCCTGGAACACCACAATGGAACGGTGTGTCAGAACGGAGGAACAGAACCTTGCTAGACATGGTCAGGTCAATGATGGGTCAGGCCGAACTTCCATTAGAATTTTGGGGACATGCACTAAATACAGCTGCACTCACTATAAATAGAGCTCCGTCTAAAGCTGTCGAAAAGACTCCATACGAATTATGGTTTGGAAAGCCTCCAAATGTGTCTTTTCTTAAGATTTGGGGATGTGAAGTATACGTCAAACGATTAATTTCAGACAAACTTCATCCAAAATCTGACAAATGTATCCTTGTGGGCTATCCAAAGGAAACAAAGGGGTATTACTTCTACAATACATCTGAGAACAAAGTGTTTGTTGCTCGAGATGGTGTCTTTTTGGAGAAGGATCACATTTCCAAAATGACAAGTGGGAGAAAAGTAGACCTCGAAGAAATTCGAGTCGAACAACAAACTCTAGAGAATGCTCAAGATGACATTCAGGATGAAACTCAGAGATCTTTAGAAGAATCTGGTGAGAATCATGGTCAATCTAGAAATGTTACCCCGCGTAGATCGCAAAGATATAGATCTCAACCGGAAAGGTACTTAGGTATTTTGACGAACGAGAGCTATGACGTTCTATTACTTGAAAGTGATGAACCTGCGACTTACAAGAAAGCTATGACGAGCCCTAGCTCCAAGCAATGGCAAGAAGCCATGCAATCTGAATTAGACTCCATGTCTGAAAACCAAGTATGGGATTTGGTCGATTTGCCAGATGGCTACCAAGCCATTGGAAGCAAATGGGTTTTCAAACTGAAAAAGGACAAGGATGGGAAACTTGAAGTTTTCAAAGCTAGATTGGTTGCAAAAGGTTACAGGCAAGTCCACGGTGTGGATTACGATGAAACCTTTTCACCAGTTGCAATGCTAAAGTCTATTCGAATAATGTTAGCAATCGCTGCATATTACGATTACGAAATATGGCAGATGGATGTCAAAACTGCTTTCTTAAACGGCGTTTTAACAGAAACTGTGTTTATGACACAGCCTGAAGGTTTTGAGGATCCAAAGAATGCTAAAAGGGTATGCAAGCTAAAGAAGTCAATCTACGGATTGAAGCAGGCATCCAGGAGCTGGAATATACGTTTTGATGAAGCAGTCAGTGACTTTGGTTTCATCAAGAACGCGGACGAATCTTGTGTATACAAGAAGGTCAGTGGGAGCAAAATTGCTTTCCTAGTATTATATGTCGACGACATATTGCTTATCGGAAATGACATTCCTATGTTGAACTCTGTCAAGATTTGGCTTGGGAAATGTTTTTCGATGAAGGATCTAGGAGAAGCACAGTACATATTGGGCATCAAGATTTACAGAGATAGATCTAAAAGGATGATTGGACTTAGTCAAAGCACTTATATCAATAAGGTGCTTGATAGGTTCAAGATGGCGGACTCCAAGCGAGGCTACCTACCCATGTCTCATGGAATGACTCTAAGCAAGACTCAGTGCCCAAAAACACTTGATGAGCGTAGACGAATGAATGGGATTCCATATGCATCATTGATTGGTTCAATAATGTATGCTATGATATGTACACGCCCGGATGTTGCGTACGCACTCAGTGCTACGAGCAGATACCAGTCAGACCCAGGAGAGGCGCATTGGACTGCTGCCAAGAATATTCTGAAGTACCTGAAAAGGCACAAAGATGACTTCCTGGTCTATGGTGGAGATGATGAATTAATTGTTAAAGGCTATACGGACGCAAGTTTCCAAACCGACAAAGATGATTTCAGATCACAGTCTGGGTTTGTCTTCTGCCTCAACGGAGGAGCAGTAAGCTGGAAAAGTGCTAAGCAAAGCACCATTGCGGATTCTACAACTGAAGCGGAGTACATTACTGCACATGAAGCAGCAAAGGAAGCTATATGGCTAAGGAAGTTCATAGGAGAACTTGGTGTAGTCCCCTCCATTAAAGGACCAATAGCCCTGTATTGTGATAATAACGGAGCTATTGCACAGGCAAAAGAGCCTAGACACCACCAGAGAGTCAAGCATGTACTTCGTAAATTTCACCTTCTACGAGAGTTCGTTGAAAGAAAAGAAGTCGAGATAAGCAAAATTGGAACTGATGACAACATATCAGATCCATTAACTAAACCTCTGCCGCAGGCGAAGCACAACTCGCACACTGCAGCTATGGGAATCAAGCATATTGGAGAATGGCTTTGATGTCTCTGTTTAATGTTTTAAAGTTTTAGAGTTTAAATCTTTGTAAAACATTATTGGTTAATCATTCACAATAAATGAAAAGAATTCATTTTTCCATTTAATTTGTGGTTTATTAAATGATGAGTCCCTTCAATTTGACGATATATTCAAGATAGACTGTCAGGACCAGTCCTGTGACTAAGAAATGTCTATCAAGTGAACTTGAATGTCAAAGGTTGAAAATGGTCCCTAATCGGAGTTTTCTATAAAATTGGACGCATAGAAAACGTTAGACGATTAGAATGCAAGATGACTAGTAGTTCTGTTTCTTGAACTATGTGGACATGGCAATGTCATAATCATTTGCATAGATACTTACTTTGGGAAGACTAGTATCGGACGAGACCTATGAAACTTTACTGTAAGAGATGAAAGTCTGTCATAAGTAAATTTCATTAAATTATTAGACACTAAATCCTCAATACCTGAGTGATTTGAGATTACTTGTTTGAGAACTGGTTGCTTTGACGTTGACCAACCGTCGCACCGTAAAAGGAGGCTATAAAGGCAACGCTCAGGTAATCACCTATCAAACGAAGTCTAATCTCAAGATCGCAAGATTGGGATTGTCCTCCCATAAATCGGGATGAGATGCTTAAAAGTTGTACAAGGCCACTCGGAGAGCTAGAAACTGTGAAATGCATGGCCGTGCTCGGATGAATCATAGGCTATGATTATCTGTTTATTTGATCAGTTGAACTCTGAAACCGAGGAACACCTCTGGACATAATAAGGATGACAACTCTTACCTTATGTTCAAGAGCAAGCATCGAGCGACAAAGGAATTAGGAAATGCACACTTGTCCCTAAGGACAAGTGGGAGACTGAAGGAAATAATGCCCTTGGTCCAAGTATGCATTCTATGTTAAGTCTAATAAATGCGGTTCAGTATTAATTAACAAGTTAATAATTCAGTGAGATCAAGTGAGCTGAATGCCTAGCTAGAGGCCGCTTTAGTTCAAGTGGAATTAATGATATTAATCCACAGCTTACTCTTGACTGAACCCGTAGGGTCACACAAATAGTACGTAAACGGATCAAGTATTTAATAGCATTAAATACTCCATCTATGAATATTCGGAACCGACGGATCTTGGTTTCAGTGGGAGCTAAGATCGTCACAGGCAAGGAATGAATACTCCGGAAACGATGATATTGCCGGAAACGGAAATATGGATCGTATCGGAAATATAAATATTATCCAAGTCGTAGATGTTGCCGGAAACGGAAACATGGTACGTGTCGGAAAATATTATCGGAAATGGAAATATTGCCAGAATCGGAAATATTGCGGGAAACGGAAATATTGTCAGAATCGGAAATATTACCGGAATCGGAAAATAATTCCGGAAACGGAAATATTAAATATTTGTTCGAAACGGAAATTAATTCCGGAATCGGAAATATTAAATATTGTTCGTATCGGAAATGAATTCCGGAATCGGAAAATTTAATCGGAAGCGCATCGTACGAATAAGCATCGGACGAGGCCTGCCGGACGAGGCCCAGCACGAAGCCAGGCCATCGCCCAGCAAGCCAAGCGCGCCGCACAAACAGCCACGCCAGGCCCAGCGCAAGGCCAGGCCCAGCAGGCTGCGCGCAGCGCGCACAGCACGCGCAGCGCGCGCGGGCGCTGAGTGGGTTGCTGCTCGCGCGCACGCATAGGGCCCATCGTGGCTGCCGTGCGTGTGTGTGCAAGTGTTTGTGTTCGTGCACGTTTCCTAAAACATGCAGAGTTCGGTTAATGATTAAATTCCTAAATTCTATTTGATAAATTAATTAAATTAGAGTTCTTGTAGGATTCTAGGTTTGATTAATTTGTATCTGAATAGGATTTCGATTCCCTTTCCATACCGCTATAAATATGAGGCTAGGGCTCACAATTTATAACACAAGTTTCAAAGTATTCAAAGTGAGTTTTTGAGAGAAAAATTCAGTCACACATTTGCCTATAAAGTGCCGAAAATAATAGTACCTTAAGGGCGATTCTAGTTGGTCAATCTTAAGGCGGATCCGGACGTGCTGTGGACTATCTACGGAGGGACGACACTTGGAGTCCTAAAGACTTGTTCTTGTTCGGTTCGGGCGCAGCTAGGGAAGGCACGCAACAAAGAGTATGCATCTAATCTATGCTAAATGATTATGTGTAAATAATATGTTTTCCTGGGTTTATGGTTTTTCCGCATGATTTATGAATTGTCATATGTATCATAACCTAACACTGACAACATTGCCATTAATTCTATCTCCTGAGTAGAGCACAGAATTAAAATCCTCTGCAACCATCCATGACTTGAACTGAGAACTCTGACTCAATAGAAACAAATCACTCCATAAACTCTGCCTATGCCCAACTGTGTGAAGACCATATACAGCAGTGAAGAAAGTTTCAAATTTGTGATCCCTAGTAACCACCCAACAGTGAACAAACTGCTCAGAAGAAGGCACAACTTGGAGATCAATATCAGCAGACTGCCAGCCAATCCAGATTCTCCCCTTAGGAGAATGAGAATAAGAACAAAACCAGGTCCAGTGAGCCCCAAACCTCTTCTGTATTTTCTCTTTATTGCCAATTCTAACTCTAGTCTCAATCAGAGCAATTACATTGATGCTTTGTTTATTCAAAAACCTCCTAATCTCTACAGCTTTCTGAGGCTCATTAAGACCACTAATATTCCAAGTGCAAATATTCATGGGCATGGAGGATCCTTACCAGAACCAAAAACACCCCCAGCATCATCAGCATGAAAGACCTCATCATCATCAGATGAGTCCTCACTTTCTGACACCTGTTCCAAAACTGCAAAAGAATTATCAACCCCAACCCCATCACCCTTACTTTTTTTCTTCCTAGTGACCACTTTCCACCATGTATTAGAATCAGGAGTGGGAAGGCCTTGATTGCTAGGAGTATTGATATGGTTGGTAGCAACAACAGGAGCAACCTGAGTCTTCTTAGGCACCCACACCTTCTTTGTCTTTACAGCTTATTTAGTCTGGCTAGGGGTTTTCTTAACACAGTCATGACCCACTTTGTTGCAGGACTTACAAAAAGGAGGGGTCCAATCATACACCACCTTCTGTTGAACAACCTTCCCAAGATCATCCTCAATCCATACACAATCAGGTAAAGGAATGGTAACATCCATCTCAATCAGTAATCTAGCAAAGGAAATTCTATCCTGTTTTGTGGTACAAGCATCAGCAAAAAGGGGCACACCCAAACTACTTCCAATCTTGCTAAGAGAGTCAGTACTCCAGCGGTTCAGGGGTAAGTTGGGAAACTTCACCCAAATGGGAATTAACCTAAGGATTTCCTCACATACATCAAAGGAAGCCTTCCATGGCTTGATAATCATGGGTTTTCCAAAGAAAAGATGTGGTCCATCAGCCAAAACAACATTCTTATCCTCCACATATTGATATTGAATGACAAAATAGCCATCATCATGTAAGAAAATCCTAGGTCTAGACACATAGTTCTAATTTGCAGCTATGTATTTCGACAATGAAGTAATAGTAGGGGAATAGCCAACAACATAAAGCACAATAGCAAGATTCCATTTCGCATTCATAGTCTCAAGTTCAGAAGTTTGCAATTGAACCACCTTCCTACCATGCTGAATTAAGGGGGCAACAAAAGAGAGTGGAGCACCTTTACCTGCAAGTTGAGATCCAGTAACAACTGCAGACCATGAGGTTCCGGCACCGGCCTCTTCATTTCCAACCTTCTATTAACCGGTTCACCCATAGAAGCTCACCTATACTCCGCAATCACCTCCAATAGTTCTCTCGTAATAGGGCCTGTGCTAGGATGAGGAAGAAGTTTTGTATCCATACCAGTGGTGTCAACAATGTCTTCACCATGTGAGGACCTCTCAATAGTTTGCTCCAGAGAAAGAGCCACCCTCCTAATACGCGCCGTCGTAGTCTCATCAAGGTTCTCCATCGAAGCAGCAGCATGAAAACCAGAAGTAGGGGGAAACCCATAACTTTGCGTAAGATCCAAGTTTCGAGTACCATCACCTCTCATGGCTTCATTTATTCTATGTTGTTTATCAGTAGAAGATTGCGCATCTCCCTGAGTAGTTTTATTCGAGTGAGATTTCTTCCTTCCCCCCATTAATGGCGGTCGATGCACGATAGCTAAACACCCTTAACGTGCGCCGAGAGCATTCCTTGAGAGAGAAGAAAACTTAATTGTGTTTTTAGCTAAGAAGATTTCCATTTAATGGGAATTAAATCTATTTTATTTTTAAATAATTTAATTATTAACTATTTACGAAAACCGGATTTTATTAAATAAATTCAACGAATTTATTTAATCGGGAATTGTTGGGTCGTATTTTGAAAACGAATTTAATTTAATCTAAGCCCAGTCAAATTTCATGATCAAACTCAACAAGGCTAGTAAGGAATTAATATTTATTAAGCTCATAAACAAGCCCAACCTTAAAACCTAAGACCTAGCCCATGAAGGGATGAGGAGCTATAAATACCCCTTCCCTTCAGTAAATCCCCAACCTTAATTTTCAGAAATTTTCTCTCTCTCTCACTCTTCTTTTCGTCCGCCCTTCCCTTCGGCCCTAAGGCAACGAGCATTGCCCTTGCTCGCTGCCAGCCCCGGCCTCGTGTGTGCCTTGTGCGCGCACCGTTCTTGCCCTGCCGCGCCTCACGCGCACCCTCACCCTCGCTCGCTCTCGTGCACTCGCCCTCATAGCCCAGCGCGCACACGCTGTGTGTAACGCCCCCGACCTCTAATTCAATTATTAAAGCATAATTAGCAGCGGAATTAGCCTAATTTGGTCGGGACATTACCAGCTGTAACTCCCTCTTGGGAATTACAAGGCAACCATCAATCATAAACTATTAAATCCCAAAAGTTATTATAATAATTCTTTATATTACCGAAATAAAAGTACATAACTTACAAAGAGTCTTTAATTAAACTATTAAAACATTAAGCATAAACTAAGTGAATATTATTCAAGTGAAATTCCTCGCCACTACTCGTCTCCATTGATCCCCGCAGTACCTAAAACAGAAAACAAAAACGGTGAGCCGAAGACTCAGTAACGAACTATTCTAGCAACGTAAATTCATTTCAATTCATTTTATTTAAAAACACAGGAAGAATAGAATAATTTAAAATATTTTATAAAGTCCTTTATTTAATTCATTCATAACTTTAGGGTGCACATGCTAGCCGTGGCAAGTATGACATGGTGGAACGTCTTCCACGATGGACCGCTGTCCATAAACATGGGGCCTTGGCCCGAAAACATGAGAGCCTTAGGTCAATGGGCGGATGCCCCATGGGTACATGCATGACCGAGAATCGTAACCTGTGAACATATACTGCCAAACTGGCTAGGTATTTCACTTTCATTTATCATGTTTCGTTTAATTTTACATTTTAGCCTTTTTACTTCAGTTGAAGTAACATATTTCCTTTGGATCATACGATCAAACATCCTTTATTTTCATGGTTTCTTATAAACAGCATTTTATAAGAAATTCAATCAATCATAATATCATTTTATAAGAAATTCAATCAATCATGAAATAAGGAATAATTCCATCAAATCATATTATAATAAATTATTCAATCAAAACATAATTCATTTCCCGCAATTTGATAAAACATGTCAAAGCATTTAGATCATAAATTCAATCATATTGTCATGATTTCATAAACACATTTAGAAGGGAATTGCGGGTACTAGAAATAGTCGTTACCTTAATTCCGCGTTGCGTTAAGCTTTGTCCTTGGTTCGTTCTTTCTGAGCTTCGAGTCCGAATTCTTTCAAAAGATTAAATTATTGAATTAATATATAAAATGATAAATATTGTAAAATTAATATCGAAACGATTAATATTTTCCAAATAATATATTTAGTTGATAAATTCATAAATCAAGTAAATATGAAATAATTAAATAAAACTTATAATTAAATTTAAGTTTTACGTGAGTGCGTAAATTTATAATTTTAAATAAAAGAAACAAATTTTATTTGTATATGTAAAACATACTAATTTTACTTGAATAATACATATTAAGTAAAACATATTAACAAATTTTAGAATAAATAAGTAAAACATATTTAGAATAAGTAAAATAACCTAGTAAAGAAAATTGGGCCAAAATAGGAGTTTGGGCTTACTTGAAATTGTAAAATAAAACAAAGTTCCAAAACAGGAACTTGGTTCCTGGAACTCACGCAAGGAACAGAGAGAGGAGGCAGGGGAACGACAGGGAGGACGAGGGAGGAAGCAGAGAGAGGAGGAAGGGGAGTGGCGGCTCGGTATGGCGGTGCGGTGTGCTGGTGATGGTGGTTTAAGGGCGGCGCAGTACACTGGGTGGCGGTGTGGTGGCGTGGCTGCGTGGAGGAGAGGGAGATGGGCGCAGAGAAGGTGGAGGCAGGGGAGGCTGGGCGTGGAGGAAGGGAGAGGGACGAAGGGTGTGCGGTGGTCGTGGTGGAGTTGGGAGGTCTGGGTGGTGGTAGTTTCCGGCGGTTGCAGTCGATGGTGGTGGTAGTGGTGGTAATTTTATTAATTTTTTTTTGAATTAAATTTTAGGAATTTTAATGGTGAATTAGGGATTAGTGGTTAATCTGATTTGTGTTTCATTTGGGATGATTGAGCAGCTATTTATAGTTGTCATGGGGCTTCATGAATGCAACAACTCAGCTTGATTGCATTGACAAGTGGAAGAAATTGAATCAATGAAAGTGATACTTAAGATGAGCTATTCTAGTTTAGATTTCCAGATATTCAAATAGGTTTGATGAGTAAGGCTTGAATTGCAATGTGATGGTGACAAGTAGATTGAGTTGCCTTGAGGTGGTGACAAGTAGAAAGTGGAGCTTTTGACTCCCATGGCCAAAGTGACGTGAGGAAGAAGAAGAGAAAAGAGAAGGCTGGCTTTGTTTCATTTAGGTGCTAATAAGGGTAGTTTAGTAACTTTTGGGCTAATTTTCAGAATTTAATTACTAATAACCAAAAATTAAAATAACAATTTTGACTAAATTAATTTCTGAAAATGATATTTATAAAGTGCAAATAATTAAATTTAGTTTCCGAATAAATCGTTAACGAAAACGTTATTTTAAAATCTTTTATAAGTTACGAAATATTTAAAACGTAATTATTCTCGAAAATACGATATTACATTTTATAATAAATCGTGAAGTAAAATTAAAAGTTATAAATAAAACTTTTGTTAATAAAATGTGACATTACGATATAAAACGAATTTTAAGCGAATAAAAATAATTAAACTTAATTAATCGAGCTTTGAAATTCCGGGGTATTACATCCTCACCCCCTTAGAAAATGTTTCGTCCTCGAAACTGGAGCTCAGTTGAACTTTCCATTCTTAGAAATCATACATGTCATACTTAATCGTTTTATTCGTTATGCAAATATGATTGAATAACATTATAGCATAATCATAATAAAGATTCATACGTCTTATCGTTTCTAAACGAATAACTGGGGATATTTCGATCTCATTTGCGCTTCGACTTCCCATGTAGCTTCAGATGTCAAGTGATTGGCCCACAAGACTTTAACCATTGGAATTACTTTGCTTCTAAGCCGTTTCTCTCTTTGTTCAAGAATTTCAATTGGTTTTTCCTCATATGTAAGATCGTTACGCAATAACAAGGGTTCGTGCGTAATCACATGACTAGGATCAGGAACATATTTCCTTAACATCGACACGTGGAACACATTATGCACCTTTTCCAAGTCGGTCGGTAAAGCAAGCCGATACGCTACTTCACCTATTCTTTCCAATATCTCGTACGGCCCGATGTATCTTGCGCTCAATTTTCCAGATTGACCAAATCTCATTATTCCTTTTGTTGGTGAAATTTTCAAGAACACGTGATCTCCAACTTCAAATTCTAATGGTCTTCTTCGTTGGTCTGCATAACTCTTTTGCCTACTTTGTGCTGCCTTCATTCTCGATTGGATTAAACGAATCTTGTCAGTAGTTTCTCGAATCAATTCAGGTCCTATAACACGTGCTTCATCAATATCATTCCAACACAACGGTGTTCGACATTTCCTTCCATAAAGAGCTTCATACGGTGCCATACCAATGGTGGCCTGATAACTGTTGTTGTACGAAAATTCAACCATAGGTAGAAACGTTTCCCAAGTTCCTTGAAAATCTAAAACACATGCTCTCAACATATCCTCAACAATTTGGTTAGTGCGTTCTGTTTGTCCATCATTCGTTGGGTGAAATGCAGTACTGAAGTTGAGCTTTGTTCCAAGAGCTTTCTGCAATTCTTTCCAATAGGTGGATTGATATCTCGTATCACGATCAGAAATAATCGAACTAGGCACCCCATGCAATCTCACAATAGTATTCACATATAGTTCAGCAAGTTGATCTAAACTCGAATTGTTCTTCATTGCTAAGAAATGTGCTGACTTTGTCAATCGATCGACAATAACCCAAATAGAATTCATTCCCTTGTTTGACCTTGGTAAGCCTAAGATAAAATCCATCGACACGGAATCCCATTTCCATTATGGCACATCCAGAGGTTGTAACAAACCTGTTGGTCTTTGATGCTCGATCTTGATTCTCTGACACGTCAAACATTTAGCCACATAATCTGCTACTTCTTGCTTCATATTGCTCCACCAATACACTTGCCTCAAATCTTTATACATCTTATTTCCTCCAGGGTGAATCGAATATGGTGAACTATGAGCTTCTTCTAAAATTCTCTTTTTCAACTTCTCATCATTAGGCACACATAATCTTCCCTGAAACATTAACGTACCATCTTCTTGAATGACAAAGCCAGGTGACTTCCCATTTTCCACTTCACTCCTTATTCTTTCTAATTGTGAGTCTTTACATTGCGCATCCTTAATCTCATCAATCAAAGTTGGCTTCATTACCAACACATTCAAAGAAGCACTTCCTTTCTTGATAAACTCAATTTCCATCTTTTGCAGATCATCTTGGTTGGCTCGAGAAAAAGTTAGGATTGAGCTTAGGTGAGATTTCTGACTTAATGCATCGGCAACAACGTTAGCCTTTCCGGGATGGTATTGAATATCAAGGTCATAATCTTTAAGAAGTTCTAACCACCTACGTTGTCTCATGTTGAGTTCTTTCTGGGTGAAAATATACTTAAGACTTTTATGGTCAGTGAAAATTTGACACGACGCTCCATACAAATAATGTCTCCAAATTTTGAGAGCGAAAACAACAGCTGCAAGTTCGAGGTCATGGGTAGGGTAGTTTTGTTCATGAACTTTGAGTTGACGAGAAGCATAAGCTATAAATTTTCCATTTTGCATTAAGACACATCCTAACCCATTCTTAGAATCATCACTATAAATCACAAATCCCTCAGTTCCAGATGGAAGGGTAAGAATAGGGGCAGTGGTGAGACGTTTCTTAAGTTCTTGAAATGCACATTCACAATCATCGTTCCACACAAATTTGGTATTCTTCCTAACTAATCGGGTTATGGGTAAGGCAACCTTAGAAAAGTCTTAAACGAATCTTCGATAATATCCAGCTAAACCCATAAAACTCCGTACTTCAGGTACATTGGTTGGTCTAGGCCATTCCACAATTGCTTTTATTTTCTCGGGATCAACAGATACACCTTTCTCGGAAATAATATGACCTAAAAATGATATTTCCTTAAGCCAGAATTCACATTTCGACAACTTAGCATATAACTGGTTTTCAATCAACATATCTAACACTTTTCTCAGATGCTCCTCGTGTTCCTCATTACTCTTAGAATATACTAAAATATCACCAATAAAAACAACTACAAAATTATCAAGGTATGGTTTGAAAATGCGGTTCATTAAATCCATAAATACAGCTGGCGCATTAGTTAACCCAAATGGCATCACAACAAACTCATAGTGACCATATCTAGTTCTAAAGGCTGTCTTTGGAATATCCTCGGTTTTAATTCGAAGTTGATGGTATCCAGACCTCAAGTCAATCTTTGAAAACACTTTTGCACCTCTAAGTTGGTCAAAAAAATCATCAATACGGGGTAAAGGATACTTATTCTTAATAGTAATCTTGTTTAACTCTCTATAGTCTATGCATAACCTCAAAGTTCTGTCCTTTTTCTTTACAAACAAGACAGGGGCTCCCCAAGGTGAAACACTAGGTCGGATATATCCTTCTTCAAGTAACTCATCTAATTGTTTCTTTAATTCTTGTAGCTCAGCTGGTGCCATTCTATATGGTGCCTTAGAAATAGGGGTGGATCCTGGGATTAATTCAATGCTGAAATCTAATTCTCTTGGTGGGGGCATACTAGGTATTTCTTCTGGAAAAACATGTGGGTATTCACAAACAATAGGTATGTCAGTAATGGAAGATGCAGGGGTATTTAGGTCAAAAACACTACATAGATAACCAGATAAACCACTCTCAATCATTTTACGTGCTCTCAAAGCATGGACAATTTGAATCGTTGGTTTTCTTACTAACTTATGGAATAAAACTCTATCTCCGTTTGGGGTTCTAATGGTCACACTTTTCCTCGAACAATTAAGGTTAGCTTCATACTTAGTCAACCAATTCATTCCCAAGATTACATCAAATTCAGAGAGGTCAAAAGCTACTAAGTCCGCTAGAAGCTCCACTTTCTCTATTACAATGGGACAATCAAAGGATTTGGGCAATCTCTGACGTAATGATTATGACTTCCACATCGGTAACAAGCATTTGTGCCCACACGACATTCACTCTCAACATGACTCCTTTTTCCACATTTGGCACATCCTTGCGACCGATTGTTCCTTCCTTGAAATCCTTGACCCCTATTATTTCCTTGATTACCATCATTCCTCCTTTGATTTCCCTGATAACTTTGGTTAGGCTTCTTTACTCCTCCTTGGCTTTGGTTATCATTTCTCCTTTTATACCCAACATTCTTCGCTTCTCGAAGTAATACCACTCGTTCTACATTAATCGCGATATCAACCATATCCTGATGTGAAGTAAACCTTTGAGTGGACAACCTATCCTGGTACTTAAGGTGCAGACCTCGCTCGAAACGGTTCATCCTAGACTGTTCTTTCGACACCAAGTCTGGTGCAAACCTTGACAACTCCATGAACTTATTTGCGTATTCCAAAACGCTCATTGTTCCTTGTTGCAAGTGGAGAAATTCAACTTCTTTTTGTTTCCTTAAGGATGGTGGATAAAACTTGTCTCTCATTAACTTCTGGAGTTGGTTCCACCCAAATCCCGACACATTCTTTCGTTCCTTGTTGACTTTCCACCATAATCCTGCTTGGCCCGTTAAATAAAACACAGCAAAGTCAACTTTCCATTTCTCGGGGCATTGCAGGGTTTCAAACAACTGATCAATGCGACTTATCCAATCCTCGAACTCAACTGGATCAGGCTTGCCATCGTAGGATGGTGGGTTGAGCGATGAAAAGTTCTTGAACATCGTTGCGCTCTCGTTCCCACTTACATCTTTCTTTTCCCGAGAATCATGGACTAATTCGGCCAACATCGCACTCACATTTTCTAATCGTTCTATCCTTTACTCATTGCCATTAACATGGACATACTCCTCGTGGATAACATTGTTATCATCATGAACATGGTGCTCATGGTGAGCTCCGTTGGTGACATCATTGATAGCATCGATAGTCGACATTCTGCATAACATATCTTATAAGATTGAAGCGAAATAATAATATAAAATAATCCCTTTGATCCCGTTCCTACACTCACACTCATATCCATTTTATCTTAGCAAGATTTTAGAGAATTTTTTTAATCATTCCTTAAAACTCTTTACTTAAAGCCTAATGAATTTTATTCGTGCGAAAACCCATAAGGTTTAGCACTTATGGTCCGGAACCTTGGCTCTGATACCAAACTGTAACGCCCCCAACCTCTAATTCAATTATTAAAGCATAATTAGCAGCGGAATTAGCCTAATTTGGTCGGGACATTACCTGCCGTAACTCCCTCTTGGGAATTACAAGGCAACCATCAATCATAAACTATTAAATCCCAAAGTTATTATAATAATTTTTTATATTACCGAAATAAAAGTACATAACTTACTAAGAGTCTTTAATTAAACTATTAAACCATTAAGAATAAACTAAGTGAATATTATTCAAGTGAAATTCCTCCCCACTACTCGTCTCCATTGATCCCCGCAGTACCTAAAACAGAAAACAAAAACGGTGAGCCGAAGACTCAGTAACGAACTATTCTAGCAACGTAAATTCATTTCAATTCATTTTATTTAATAACACAGGGAGAATAGAATAATTTAAAACATTTTATAAAGTCCTTTATTTAATTCATTCATAACTTTAGGGTGTACATGCTAGCCGTGGCAAGTATGACATGGTGGAACGTCTTCCACGATGGACCGTTGTCCATAAACATGGGGCCTTGGCCCGAAAACATGAGAGCCTTAGCTCAATGGGCGGATGCCCCATGGGTACATGCATGACCGAGAATCGTAACCTATGAACATATACTGCCAAACGGGCTAGGTATTTCACTTTCATTTATCATGTTTCGTTTAATTTTAAATTTTAGCCTTTTTACTTCAGTTGAAGTAACATATTTCCTTTGGATCATACGATCAAACATCCTTTATTTTCATGGTTTCTTATAAACAGCATTTTATAAGAAATTCAATCAATCATAATATCATTTTATAAGAAATTCAATCAATCATGAAACAAGGAATAATTCCATCAAATCATATTATAATAAATTATTCAATCAAAACATAATTCATTTCCCGCAATTCGATAAAACATGTCAAAGCATTCTGTGAGGGGGTTGAAAAAGCACGAGGCTAATGCGTGACCTCGTCCCTCGTGGGTGTGACGCTTCTTTTTGTCAAATCAAGTGTAATTGGATTTCCTGTGAGTTTACACCCAATTGACTAGTAATATAGGAGTCGCCATTCAGTTTTTAACGACAATGAGAAAAACTGACAAAACCCGGTTATCGTGACATAAAGGGAGTGCAATTATGTTTGACCACGATGGCCGTAGGTTCCCTTGTGATCCCTGGTGGTGGGGATCGCTCAACGTACACCAGCAGGGTAGAGATTGAGGGTTCGGGGGATTGTAACTACCGTGAGGAGTACTCGCTCTTCGATAACTCCAGAGGCAGGATATCCTTACTAGCTCAGCATAAATAATTGAAGGGACATGCGTTAACTATTAAACTAATCTGAGTTGATTTTAGCAATATGCAACATATAATACTAGATCGATCGCGATTATCTAATTTAAATAGCATTAAGGGACCTAGCATGATAATCCAATTTCCCAAAAATATCATATTTATTAAGCGTGATCGAACAATCAGATTTTAGTTAGTTTAACAGTTCATAAAAGGGCGAGGAAAGCAATTAAACCATGGAAAAGAGACACATTACGACGCACCCTTGAGAGGTGCGTCACGGTTCTCAGAAAACTAACCACTTTGACTTTGCTATTTCTCCTTTTATTTAACGAATCTCAAATTATGGGACGGGATACGTTCTGTTCGATTTATGGATCGATTGCGACAGAACGCGTGATCAGTTTTGCAGCGTGAGGCTTAGGCTTAGGGGTTTAGAGTCAATACTCATAATATAATTGTGTGTTGTTCTTTTCACGTCGAACTTAAGGGTCTATTTATAGGAAAGAGTTCGTGGAAAGATAGAATTGCAGAACTCTAATCCACGAGCAATTAGGAAAAAACACGTACCAGGTATTTTCAGCGCCCAGTCCTGGACGCCGAAGATTTCGGCGCCCAGAGCCAGGCGTTGGAAATAGGGTCTGGGCTGTTTTTTTTAGTCAGATTCGGATTCCTAGAATCCGGAGTATTTAAGATTTAATTGAGTCCTTTAGTGCGTATTAACCTTGTGACGGGATGCGTCTGGGCCCGTTACGAACTCTAGGCTCGTTAGGATTTTAATTAATACGTGACTCTTACTTTCGAATCATATTAGGAATAGGATTCTCTCGCAATTTCTATCTCATTTAGGATTTATGTTGGAGTGCAACACCTAATTCTGACAGGTTTCTATCTTTTATGACTTGCCACTTTTAACAACTACCCATTACGGCAGTTACTATTTTTAGCAGGTTTCCATAAATAGCAGGTTTCTATAAATAGCAGGTTTCGGGTGAAATGAAAAGGGGAATTGAGATTCGTTATTTTATAGGAGATGCGTTGTCAAGTGGAGATTTACGTTTTCATCATCGAACCTTCCCTTTCGGGAATGGGGACAAAAGTAGGTGTCTACAATTAGCCCCCACTTTGACTGAGTCTTGGAATAAGACGATGGTCAAAGTACTAGACGGAGTGCGCCACACAAGCCATGGTGACCTGTTTTTTAGAGGGTCTCACGAGCCCCCGAGTGATAACATTTGACTTAAGGGTCATCACTTGGAGTGTCGACATATCCCTCACGTGTCATTGGGATTTGTCAACGGATAGTATAGAAACTTCCTCACTTTGTCATTGGAAGGATCTAAAGAAGTGTAGAAACTCCCTCACATTGTCATTGGGAGTAGCTACAGATGTTTTCGAAATCAAAGCTATAAAGTGTAATTGGGCCTGGCCAAGCCCAACCACGAGGTAAAAATGTTTTTAAAGATTCTCATTTTCAAGGCTAGTTAAACGAGAAAACCCCCTTGTTTTTATGGGACGTAAAACGAAGGAAAATCCAGCACATCGTTCTTTTTTGGAAAAACGGAAAACCAATCCTTTAATTTTTGGAAAAAAGGGAACACCAATTTCATCGTTCTTTTTTGGAAAAACGGAAAACCAATCCTTTAATTTTTGGAAAAAGGGAAAACCGATCCTTTAATTTTTGGAAAAAGGAAAAACCGATCACATCGTTCTTTTTTGGAGAAACGGAAAACCAATCCTTTAATTTTTGGAAAAAGGGAAAACCGATCCTTTAATTTTTGGAAAAAGGGGAAACCGATAAAGGTTATCGCTGCAGCGACTAAGGACCTGCGCGGTTAGTGACGCAGACCCCGCCGGCTAAAGATGGCGAGCCTGTCCGCTAAGGGTGGACACCCCGTCCGATAGAAGTGGACGAATCTGTTTTTGAATTTTGAAGATAAGGACCTACGCGGTTTGTGACGTAGACCCCGCCGGTTAAAGATGGCGAGCCTATTTTTAATTTGAAGACTTTATTTTTCGAAAACTGATGACCTGCGCGGCTAGTTACGCAGACCCCGCCCGTTGAAGGTGGGCGAGCCTATTCTGAATTTCTTACTTTCTTTTCATTTTGCCTATGTAGAAGGGCTTTTGTGATTACGACCTGTTGGTGGGTCGCAATATTTCCTGATTAGGTGTGTCCTATAAGTGGGCCCACACTGAGTATATTTGTGTTAACGATTTTTTTAAAATACCGTTTTTTTTTCCGTTTCTTTTTTTTGAGATTATCCAAACACGGGACTTGTGTATAGCGCAGCCCGGGAATGTGATTTTGATCGCGCGCTCTCTGTTGGAGTATACTTTTCGCGAGCTTCCCAAGCACTCGGGCTTTGGTGGTCATTTTTCGCATACTTCATAACGTCTTTTAATCATGTTTGGGGTCGAGCTCGTATGTGCGAGCGACCTTTCATAGTGGTGTGCTACTTCGGCGAAGCCATGGGGTGCGACTTCAATCTTCGGGCGACAAAGTTTAATATTATTCGGTTTAGCTTGGCCCAATTTAATCCTTTGACAGAAAAACATTTTTTTTTTGAGAAACCAACGACTTAACAACATTTTTTGGTGTTTCGAAGAATGACCTTGATATTTTTTATTTTGAAAAGTGTACATATATGTTTCTTGAGACAAGTCTAAGTTTCGACCAAGTTTTACCATTCATTTTTGCTATTTGGGAGCTTAAAGGTGCTTTTGGGCTTGATCTTAATTGTACATAGGGCCTCGTGTCTAGCAACACGGTTTTAAGTCTTTTCCTGCTCCGCGTTTTGTGAAATCTGGGCCTTGGGCTGGTTTTTCGGCGCCCAAGGCTGGGCGTTAAATATTTCGGCGCCCAGCTTCAGGCGCTGAAAGTCTTTTCCTGGCGAATTTTGACTTTCGAATTTCTTAACGCGTTTCTGAATGGGATCAGGATGTCACTTGATGCGTTCAGCTATATATAGGGGCTAGATACGTCCCTTATTTTCCATCACTCTCAATTTCCTTCTCTCTTTGCTGTGTTTTAATTACTCCCTGCTTTTGTCATGTCAATTCCCACTTTCTCACTCCAACGGGCTGTTAGGCGTTGGCTACGTGCCCTTAATCCTACAGAAAAGGCTTTATTGAAAGAATACCACTTAGAGGCACTTTTAGGCTTACAACAAATTAACATTGACTATAATTTTCTGCACGCAGCCCTAAGCTTTTGGGATTCCGATCATCATGTTTTTGTCTTTCTGGGCAACGAAATATGTCCTTTGCCAGATGAATTTGCTGCGATCCTTGGTTATCCTACTAATGCTACCCCTACCACTCCTGGCACTATCGAAGAGAGTAAAACAACCATAGGGGCTTTCCTAGGACTAGATGCTAACATGCTTGCTGAAGTTGTTGTAGGTGATGAGGTTAATTTGGCAAAACTTGTAAAACACCACTTTAGGCCTAGTAAGAATATGACCGAACAAAAATTGAATATTCGATCCCTTGTGTTTTGCTTGTTGAATCATTATTTGCTGTCGAATAACACTGGTGAGTTCGGTGACATAAGGTTGATCCCCTTGATTAGCCAGATGGAAAGTTGCTATTCTATTATGCCGTTGGTTGTTGGAGAGACTTTGCTGAGTGCGGATGAGCTGAAGAAGGATGCCAAATCTGAACATTTTAAGGGAAGCCCCCTATTACTGCAGGTAATCCATTTTTTTCTTGCGCACGTATACTGTGAGGGGGTCGAAAAAGCACGAGGCTAATGCGTGACCTCGTCCCTCGTGGGTGTGACGATTCTTTTTTATTCAATCAAATGTAATTGGATTTCCTGTGAGTATACACCCAATTGACTAGTAATATAGGAGTCGCCATTCAGTTTTTAACGACAATGAGAAAAACTGACAAAACCCGGTTATCGTGACATAAAGGGAGTGCAATTATGTTTGACCACGACGGCCGTAGGTTCCCTTGTGATCCCTGGTGTGGGGATCTCTCAACATACACCCGCAAGGTAGAGATTGAGGGTTCGGGGGACTGTAACTACCGAGAGGAGTAGTCGCTCTTCGATAACTCCAGAGGCAGGATATCCTTACTAGCTCAGCATAAATAATTGAAGGGACATGCGTTAACTATTAAACTAATCTTAGTTGATTTTAGCAATATGCAACATATAATACTAGATCGATCGCGATTATCTGATTTAAATAGCATTAAGGGACCTAGCATGATAATCCAATTTCCCAAAAATATTATATTTGTTAGGCGTGGTAGAACAATCAGATTTAGTTAGTTTAACAGTTCATAAAAAGGGCGAGGAAAGCAATTAAATCATCGAAAAGGGACACATTACGAAGCACCCTTGAGAGGTGCGTCACGGTTCTCATAAAACTAACCACTTTGACTTTGCTATTTCTCCTTTTTATTTAACGAATCTCAAATTATGGGACAGGATACGTTCTGTTCGATTTATGGATCGATTGCGACAGAACGCGTGAACAATTTCGCAGCGTGAGGCTTAGGCTAAGGGTTGGAGTCAATACTCAGAATATGAATTGTGTGTTGTGTTTTTCACGTTGAACTTAAGGCCCTATTTATAGAAAAGAGTTCGTGCAAAGATAGAATTGTAGAACTCTAATCCACGAGGAATTAGGAAAGAATACGTCCCAAGTATTTTCAGCGCCCAGGGCTAGGCGTCAAAGATTTCGGCGCCCAGCTCTGGGCGTTGAAAATATGATCCAGGAAATTTCAGCGCCCAAGGCTTGAGACTTAATCGAGTCTTTTGGTGCGTATCAATTTCATGACGGAATGCGTCTGGGCCCGTTACGAACTCTAGGCTCGTTAGGATTTTAATTAATACGTAACTCTTATTTCCGAATCATATTAGGAATAGGATTCTCGCAGTTTTCTATCTCATTTACGATTTATGTTGGAGTGCAACACCTAATTCTGACAGGTTTCTATCTCGTATGACTTGCCACTTTTAGAAGCTACCCTTTACGGCAGTTATTATTTTTAGCAGGTTTCCATAAATAGAAGGTTTCTATAAATAGCAGATTTCGGGTGAAATGAAAAGGGGAATTGAGATACGTTATTTTATAGGAGATGCGTTGTCAAGTGGAGATTTACGTTTTCATCATCGAACCTTCCCTTTCGGCAATGGGGACAAAAGTAGGTGTCTACAGTTCGCCCCCACTTTGACTGGGTGTTGGAGTAAGACGATGGTCAAAGTATTAGACGGAGTGCGTCGCACAAGCCATGGTGACCTGTTTTGGCGAGGGTCTCACGAGCCCCCGAGTGATAACATTTGACTTAAGGGTCATCACTTGAAGTGTCGACATATCCCTCACGTGTCATTGGGATTTGTCAACGGATATTATAGAAACTTCCTCACTTTGTCATTGGAATGATCTAAAGAAGTGTAGAAACTCCCTCACTTTTTCATCGGGAGTAGCTACAGATGTTTTCGAAATCAAAGCTATAAATTGTAATTGGGCCTGGCCAAGCCCAACCACGAGGTAAAAATGTTTTTAAAGATTCTCATTTTCAGGGCTAGCCAAACGAGAAAACCCCCTTGTTTTTACAGGATATAAAACGAAGGAAAATCCAGCACAACGCTCTTTTTTGGAAAAAACGGAAAACCAATCCTTTTAATTTTTGGAAAAGGGGAAACCAGAAAAAGTTATCGCTGCAGCGACTATGGACCTGCGCGGCTTGTGACGTAGACCCCGCCGGCTAAAGATGGCGAGCCTGTCCGCTAAGGGTGGACGCCCCGTCCGAAAAAGTGGACGAATCTTGTTTTTGAAATTTGAAAATAAGGACCTACACGGCTTGTGACGTAGACCCCGCCGGCTGAAGATGGCGAACCTGTCCGCTAAGGGTGGACACCCCGTCCGATAGAAGTGGACGAATCTGTTTTGAAATTTGTTTTGTGTTTATTTTTTGAAAATAAGGACCTACGTGGTTTGCGCCGTAGACCCCGCCGGCTGAAGATGGCGAGCCTGTTTCATTTTGTTTTTTGAAGATTCTATTTTTCGAAAACTGAGGATCTGTGCGGCTAGTGACGCAGACCCCGCTCGCTGAAGGTGGGCGAGCCCTGTCCGCTGAGGGTGGACGTCCCTGAATTCTTTTTTTTTTTATTTGGAACTCGTGTGGTTCGTGGCGCGATCTTGCCCGATTGAGGTGGGCAAGTCGTGATTTCTTTTGAGGATTTCTTTTATTCATTCTTGCAAGAGCGAATTCTTTCGAGGGATGCTCGGATTTAGTTGTAACCTGAATGTGGGTTGACAACGTGCTTAGACGGACCATTGTCTTGTGGTCATCATCTTTCATGGTTTTGAGCTAGTCTTTATGGCTCAATCTTGCCACTACCTGGGTCCTTGATTAGGGGACTATGTATAAGTGTCAATGGCGACCTTTGTTTTGAGGTCGTAAACCGGTTTTATTTTTGAGACATCCAAACACGGGACTTCGTACAGCGTAGTCTGGGAATATTGTTTTAACTTTGCATAATATATATTTTCTTTCGAGCCCCCAAGCATTCGTGCTTGACGGTCATTTCTTGTCAAAGAGGTTCCTTGGGGATACGCATTCTGTAATGTCCTTGATTGTGTTTGGGATTGTGCTCGTAAGTGCGAGCGATCTTTGTAGTGGTGTGCTACTCTTTAACAAAGTCGTGAGGTGCGACTTTCAGTAAAGAAATCGGCAATTTTCCAGTCGAATGGATGCGGCAGGGCCCAATAGAAGTTAGGGCCTTTTTTCGAGCCTGGGCTCATTTTCGGCGCCCATGCCTGGGCGTTAGAGGTTTCGGCGCCCAGCGCTGGGCGCTGAAAATAATTTCTGGCGAGGTTTCTTGATGACACAGTTGGCCTCTTGTTCGTTCGTTTATTTCACTTGGAAGTTCTATGTATTCTTTTTTCTTTTGTTTTTTTCTTTATTTTAGAACGTGATGATTTTCTTGAGAAGCCGTAGCCGATTGGTGGACTACGGTGCCTGTCGCTTTGGGGCGATTATTTTAAGGAACTGTTGCTCTTAAGGCGTACAGTTATTGCGATAGTTGGGCGAGTCTATATGGCCCGAGGAACATACCTTGAGGCGTAAGACTTTGACCGCTCTTGTTGTTGTATATTTTTCCTTTTGAACGCGTTCGTGGATGTTCGATACTTAGAATGATGATATGTATGTGCGAACGAGCGTTCATAGAATGACCGTTGTGTGCGGTCCATTAATCAGTTTGCTTGAATCATTTTTTTGAGCAATGACTGATTTTGAATAGTTTGCTTAGAAGCTTTGGTAGGGTTCAGGCCCATTCACGAGGTGGGCTCAAAAATCGTGCCCTTTCGATTGTTAAAACATTTGCTTCGAGATTTTTTTTATTTTGCTATGGTTGTTTCGTAGCTTGGAGCCCCCAAGTATGCATGTTGGGATGCTTCCTTTTGGCGTACGATTTTTGTAGGTTCTTTCGAGAAAGATGCCTTGGGGTTCCGCTCGTGTAGGTGCGAGCCATCCCTTCCGTGGAAGGTAATATTTTGCTACCTTCAATCCTTAATGTAGGAGGCGTAGGGCTTGCATTTTGAATTTGGGCGATAAGTAGTCTTTGCCTCTTACTCTTGGTCGTGCCCGCATTAGTGCAATATGCCTTATTTTCTTTTTTTTTGTTTTTTGGACTTGTATCGTGGGATGGTTGAACTTATGGTGCGACGTAGCCTTGTGTGGCCTAACGGCGTGTCTTAGAACATTCCTCCAGGTGTTGGGATATCATTATTTATTTTTTGCATTGGAGTACTTCATCACGCCTCGTTCAGGTGCCTGAACAAGTGTAGCACCTTCTGCGTGGGCGCGCACGGCTTATTACTTCGTTCGATGCGAGGATCCATGGATGTTTCTTTCTCATTTTTATATCTGGGCAAAACTTGGCTAGCAAAAAGAATCAGCGCCCAGGCTGGGGCGTTAAAGATATCGGCGCCCAGCTCTGGGCGTTGAAAATGATTTCTGAGTATATTTTGACAGTTCTTATCCTTGATTTTTTTTTTCTTTCGCTTTTGCTTTGGAACGAGGTAGACTGTGTAACGGGCGCTTGTAGGGCGAGCGTTATGTGCAGTAGTTTGATTGGAGTTTTGGTGACTCGCGATTTTCAGTTACCCTTGTTAGTGGGGTGACTTTATGTATTCTAAGTAGTGTTTAGAATTTGAGAGGGGTTGTAGCCATTCTAAGGTTCGTTTTACACGATTAAAGCTTAGGATTGTGCCCCTATGACATATGTATAGCATTAGCGTCGAGAATTTGCGATAAAATCGTCATTTCGAGCATTTTTAGAGTGTTTTTCTCAAGCCCCCAATTGTAGCTACGGGATTGGCTTGGTGCTATAATGCTTTTGCATACGTCTTTATGCATTCATGGTGACATGGATCATGAATAGTTTGAACCAGACTCGTTTAGTGCGAGGTACGTTCGAGTAGTGATCTGCTACTTCTCTTGTAAATATCGTATTGTGCGACATTGCCATGGTCAAGGTAGTCAGATGTTGAAATGTGCCTTGACTAAAAGCTAGGTGCCTTTCTTTACTCATAATCATATTTAGAAATTTTTTCGACTCACTTTGCAACATCGAGATAAACACATACTTAGCTTAAACCAACGACACTTTATTATGTTCGAAGAAGTTTTTAGAAAATTATTTGAAAATTATTTAAAATCCGAATCCTACTGTGTACAATCCGAGGTGTCCTAGGCAAGTTGACTTATAGAAGGGTTCGTACAGGATTACATGAATCAAAATACTGTTACGATTTTTGGAATGCTGTCTAAGGATTTGCTGGAAGCCAGGGTGTAGGCGTCAAGATATACTTGTGCCCGTTTGGCATATGCTTTAGGTTTTTAAGGCCATCTTTTCCAGAATTGCGGGAATATAAACCGTTTTCAAATTGACTTAGATTTACTTGGTGTATGTCTGCACAAAAGGTCAAGGTATACTTAGTTCTTTCCCTAGCTCTTTTATTTCAATTTTTTTAGCCCCCAGTTGCTATTATGTCTTCCCATTAATGATGCTTTCAGATTTCGATTTTAGATGCCCGTGTCATATGTCTGAGTAGGGTCTTGGTTAAGTGCCAAGTCCTATTGACAATGTCTGATTTTTTTCAAAGGAGATTAGCAAGCATTCGAATCACCATGAACGGGTGCCCTGAGTTCGAAGGAACGATGGGGCGATGCCGTAGAACAATCTTCTTCATTGCAAGCTTACTGCCTTTACTACTTGTTGGCGATCATGACTGTGTCTAGTGGTGAAAGAAGGTCTTTAAGCGAACGACTACGTCTAGTGGTGAAAGAAGGTTTTTAAGTGAGTTAGTTCGCTTTAGGGATGGTCAAGTCGAGTACTTTAGACGTCATGGACGCTTGCGCTAGCCCCCATTCAATTGAGGCAAAGCAATCTTTTGAGTCTTGGCTAAGTGCCTAGGAGTGTGAGTGCTCCTTCTGGCAAGGGTATGTGCCCTTATTATTTTTCGATGTGTGCTCGTTTTGGCATCTTGATGATTTGGATTCTTCCTTTGACTTAAATTTTTCTTTCGACTTGGGTTGCAAGTAATTAAATTTCAATAAGGGACTTCTATTCTTTATTCTTGTTTTTCTATAGGCTTTAATATTTTTGCAAATTGGTTGGACCGAATCATGGATTGCCTACGTATCCGCCTTAAATAGATTTAATTTGGAATCAGGTCTTGCGTAGTTCTTAGCCTAGAAAATGGTTTCTTAGAATGCCGAATTCGATAAGTATGTTCTGAGGTGGAAACATATTATTTGAAACGGTAGAATAAGTGAAGTTTATTATTATTTTAATCTACTGCTTTGCCGTAAGCCAAAAATTTGTTTTATATATTTTTTTGAGTACATGTATTTTTTGGTGGTACGTATGTCTGAATACGTGTTGTACCCCCCCAAGTGGTCGTTATTGTTCCGTGTATGTGCGGATAAAATGACGAGCACTTCTGGACAAATTTTAGCAATCAGGGAGATTCAGCGCCCAGGCTGGGGCGCTAAAGATTTCGGCGCCCAGCTGTGGGCGCTGAAAATTATTTCTGGGCAGATCTTTTTTTTTTTTTTTTTGGTGCGCTAAATGCTTCTTTTTCTTTTTAGACTAACTTTAGAGTCGCTTTGCAAAGTTTCTTTTTTTACATTTTTTTATTTTTTTTATTCTTACGTTGAGCGTAGAATGTACTTTTCATTTGTTTCTTTTTATTTGTGACTCAAGACGGCTTGAAAGATGAGTTGAATGAGATTGGATAAGTTGTATAGGTATTGGTCAAGCATAAGGATTACATCTTCTAGAACTCACAATTTGCAGCCTCAGGCTAGTGTCATGAGTTTACATCAACCAAGGCAAATGAGTAACATAGGGACGGCTCAAGGGTATATCAACAGGATGTATCCACACAAGTTATATGGTCATTATGCTAATGGTGGTGTAAGAACAGGTTTGGGCTTCGGAAATAATGGGTATGACGCACGTGTCAATGGTCGTGCGTGGTTTGCGGTTGATAACAAGTTCAAAAACAAGAGTTGAGGTAATGGTTTCTCGGGTTATGGCAATGAGAACATGGATGGGTTAAATGAGCTTAACGGGGACCCCAGAGCGAAGGCGTCTAAGAGCATAAGGATTGGAAAGGGTAGCCATCGTAGAATTTTATGATTTGGATTGGTTGACTCAATTCTTTTCCTTCGTTTACTTGGGTAGATTTCGCACCTTGGGAGGTACGGGCTAAGTATTTCATGGCTCTTTTCGCTCTCCCTTTTCTCTTTCTCTTTTTTCTTTCTTTGCACTTTGGGAGGTATGGGCTAAGTATTTTATGGCTCGCTTTTTTCATTCTCCCTTTTCTTTTTCTCTTTTTTCTTTTTGCTTGGGATTTCTCCCCAACATAAATCCTTCAAATTTTTTATTTGAGCTAAAAGGTAGATGGTTGTGGTCTTTGAGTCACGAGGCGAGACTGAGTGAGCCTCGTTTGGTAGGCCTATAGTGGACCTTTAATTTTAGCGGGCCTAGGGTGGACCTTTAGCTTTAGTAGGCCTAGGGTGGACTTTTAAATTGTCTTACTTTGCAAGCGTATTTAGTCGTTTCTTAAAATGTGCAAATAGCGTAGATCCAAAAATGTTGTTTTTACCTTATTGAAATTTAACGAAAGAATTACATCGAAAATAATCTTTTGCTTCTTTTTCAGATTCCAGTTTCTCGGATTTAATTGGAAGTTGTGATTTAGACCCGAACTTTCATTAATCTTTCTGACTATAACCCTTGTATGAACACAAGGAGGTGGCCTAGACTCAAAATAATGACGTGGCGTAAGCCTATAATACTTGACCAAGCGACTCTCAGACTTAGGCTAATTGGACCATAACTTTCGTTGGTTGACACTTTAGATTATAACCCTTGGGTGTTCATTTGTCACGCGCCATTTTGCTTAATGTTGGGAAGGTAGTTAGTTGGGGAGATCGAATTTTTATTTTTGCAAGACTAGAATCATTAGTGCGGCTTCTCTCTTATTGCTTTACCCCAATGGTAGCCTTATGGTATGCCGATTTGGGTATTTTCATTGTTGGTCATGTTGCATTCATGGAAAATCTTTTAGTCCGTACTTAGTAGTATTTCAAGGAGTGAGTGACTCGAGAGGACTATGATAGTCGTGACCCAATGTGATTATAAGCCTTGAGGCCATTAATTTTTTCTTTGCCAATGGTATTGACACCTTAGGTTCACTTTGGGGGTTGTGCGACTATGGGGGAATGATTTTCAGAATGTGACCGTTTCCATTTTGCAAATACTATAATATATTATTTTTTATTGGTGAGGGAGAGTATTGGGGCCGTGGATTCTTAGCAAGGGATGACAATTACATATGGGTGCTTATTGATTTAAATGTTAGGAAGGGAGACTTAATATGGTTTAGCCTTTTAACTTGCAGAACGACACCAAGCATTAGGACCGATTCTATGGATAAGACAACTAAGGCTTTAGGATTTGGATTGTACTTTGGCATAGCCTAGCCTAGACTCAGATTTATTTTTTTTATTTGAACATTATTTTTTTTGAAGACTTTATTCGAACATCATTTTTTGAATTCTTTGCCCATGTGGCATTCAATGTTTTTTAAATTAGCATGCTCGATTTTGGTGCCGAACATCGTCGTCGTAGGAGGCCTAACAACGACACAAAGAGCTATTAATTTTTTACGAGTCGCTTTTGAAATCGAGTGCTTTTCTTACGCCCTCGTAGCAATTCTTTTTACGAACGTTTTTTTGTGCTACGTATTTTCCTTTTGCGCGGGCACCGAGGCTGCTGCGCCTGACCAGAAGGCCAAGCAGCAACTTCAGCGCCCAGCAGTGGGCGTGAGAAATTTTGGCGCCCTGCCAGGGCCGTCTAAAATGCGTCCCTGGCTGGTTCTCGTTTTCAGTTTTCGTCTACTTTTGTTTCTGCGACTTTAATTTTGCGTGCCTGCCTAATAACGTCCTTTACGCGTTGTGCAGCGTTTGTGGGATTCGTTACAGGCCATCCCGAGCGTCGCTTATTTGTGTGGCGATCGTTCGGGTTTGCGGAACACGTATTTCGGTATAACTCTTTGGCAAATTGGTTTATGAATGTTTGGGCAATTTTTAAGGTCGTTGGTTTTCTAGCGTTATTTGTCACACACAATCACATAATTCGCTACACATAACTAACATTACATCATGAGGCAAAGTAAGAATATGTCATGTAGTTTATGATAGGCTTCTATGGGTAGTATTTGCGCCTGGCTTGGTACCGCTTCTATCGTAGATCCAACACATGCCCCGGTCGAGGTAGTGTCTTCAGGAGACGAATTTTGCTCAAGAGGCCAACCCGCAAGTGCAAGCCAAGGGGGCATGCAGGCGAGAGGGACCTAATGAGCGAGCGATTGGGTTTGGGACGGGTGTACTACTAGCGAAAGTGCCGAGTGGACAACATTCGAAGCATATGCACCCCCCGGTTGGCGATGGGTATCCTTAGTCCCAACTCCCAAGATGAAACACCAAGGGAGCCAAGATTCGTTATGCGGTTCTATCCGTTCACATTAATATGCTGATTTTCAGGTCGTCCCAACTTGATTGGGAAATAAACGCGGGGTAGGATCGTTTCACCCTTCGGATATTTTGATTACCTACAAGCACGAGTATTTCCTTCACTATCCCCAGTGGAGTCGCCAAATCTGAACATTTTAAGGGAAGCCCCCTATTACTGCAGGTAATCGATTTTTTCTTGCGCACGTATACTATGAGGGGGTCGAAAAAGCACGAGGCTAATGCGTGACCTCGTCCCTCGTGGGTGTGACGATTCTTTTTTATTCAATCAAGTGTAATTGGATTTCCTGTGAGTATACACCCAATTGACTAGTAATATAGGAGTCGCCATTCAGTTTTTAACGAAAATGAGAAAAACTGACAAAACCCGATTATCGTGACATAAAGGGAGTGCAATTATGTTTGACCACGACGGCCGTAGATTCCCTTGTGATCCCTGGTGTGGGGATCTCTCAACATACACTCGCAAGGTAGAGATTGAAGGTTCGGGGGACTGTAACTACCGAGAGGAGTACTCGCTCTTCGATAACTCCAGAGGCAGGATATCCTTACTAGCTCAGCATAAATAATTGAAGGCACATGCGTTAACTATTAAACTAATCTGAGTTGATTTTAGCAATATGCAACATATAATACTAGATCGACCGCGATTATCTGATTTAAATAGCATTAAGGGACCTAGCTTGATAATCCAATTTCCCAAAAATATTATATTTGTTAGGCGTGGTAGAACAATCAGATTTAATTAGTTTAACAGTTCATAAAAAGGGCGAGGAAAGCAATTAAATCATCGAAAAGGGACACATTACGACGCACCCTTGAGGGTGCGTCACGGTTCTTAGAAAACTAACCACTTTGACTTTGCCATTTCTCCTTTTTATTTAACGAATCTCAAATTATGGGACAGGATACGTTCGATTTATGGATCGATTGCGACAGAACGCGTGAACAATTTCGCAGCGTGAGGCTTAGGCTAAGGGTTGGAGTCAATACTCAGAATATGAATTGTGTGTTGTGTTTTTCACGTAGAACTTAAAGCCCTATTTATAGAAAAGAATTCGTGGAAAGATAGAATTGTAGAACTCTAATCCACGAGGAATTAGGAAAGAATACGTCCCAAGTATTTTCAGCGCCCAGGGCTAGGCGTCAAAGATTTCGGCGCCCAGCTCTGGGCGTTGAAAATATTATCCAGGCAATTTCAGCGCCCAAGGCTGGGCGTTGAAATTGATGTTTGGGCTGTTTTCTTTGTCAGATTTGGATTCCTGAAATCCGTAGTGTTTGAGACTTAATCGAGTCTTTTGGTGCGTATCAATTTCATGACGGAATGCGTCTGGGCCCGTTACGAACTCTAGGCTCGTTAGGATTTTAATTAATACGTAACTCTTATTTCCGAATCATATTAGGAATAGGATTCTCGCAGTTTTCTATCTCATTTAGGATTTATGTTGGAGTGCAACACCTAATTCTGACAGGTTTCTATCTCTTATGACTTGCCACTTTTAGAAGCTACCCTTTACGGCAGTTATTATTTTTAGCAGGTTTCCATAAATAGCAGGTTTCTATAAATAGCAGGTTTCTATAAATAGCAGGTTTCGGGTGAAATGAAAAGGGGAATTAAGATTCGTTATTTTATAGGAGATGCGTTGTCAAGTGGAGATTTACGTTTTCATCATCGAACCTTCCCTTTCGGGAATGGGGACAAAAGTAGGTGTCTACATATACACATTTTTTGCATACACATTTTTTATTCGTCCTGCCTTGGGGCTGAGTTTCAGCGCCCAGGGCTGGGCGCTGGAATTTTCGGCGCCTGGTCCTGGGCGTTGAAACTGCGCCCCAAGAACCGTTTTCTTTTATTATTTTTTTTTGATCGTACCCGTTTTTTGCAGATTTGGCTCGTGGAACGGCTTAGACTCTTGGAAGCTCCTGCCGATCCTAAACATTATCGCCCTATAGCCTTGGGTAACCGAAAATACTTGCACCAAGGCCAGGACGAGGCCGAATGGACCTCCTTTTTTACTTATGGCATCTGTTCTATTAAGTGGGTGGTACCATGGTGGGGTTTGACTACTATGACGGGGGGTTCTGATGTATCGGTTTATGTTTCTTTGTTGGGGCTATCTCGGCCCATTTATATTTTCCCTTACCGAGTCATGCGTCAATATGGTTTAAGGCAGACTATCCCCTTTTCTGATACGGTACCACCTAAGGTAGCGGCCTTTTCACAAGCACGGGTTCTAGCGTGGGCTAAGTATTATGATGGTCTCCCGCGTTGGGCCGTAGCTACAAATGGCTTTGTGGGTCTTTCTGAAAACTACAAGTTGTGGATGAGCTCCGATGATAAAGCTTTGAGGACCGAGGCTCGAAATGGGGAGTCGGCTGAGCTTTTGATACCTCGTATTCGTGTTAAGTATGAGGGTCCTGATTCTGCCAAACCTCGTACTTATGGTATTAAGACTGTGAAAGCTCGTCCTGATCGAAAGCATAAGGAAGTTCCTCCCGTTCCAGTTTCAGGCCTAAAAAGATGCCTAACATGAAGGGGCCTGCTGTTGTTAAAAGAAATGCAAGCTCTCGCGGAGATCGTCGCCAGAACAATGTATGGGTTAGGAAGGCTCAGCCGCCTGTAGAAACAGTGGCTAGTCTAGTTGATGATAATAATCCTTCTCCCACCATTGTCTGTGCCCTTGAGGCTGAGCGGGCTATAACTGAGAATGTTTCTGAAGCCTTGGCATCTTTGGAAGTTAGTGTCCAGGAGCCGGTTCTTATGGAGATTGATATTGGGGCAGCGCAGAAGACTGTGGGGGTGGATCCTGCGAACATTGCCCTCTACAAGACTTTATTTGATGATCTGGAAGAACTAGAGTAGTGTAGTTCTTGCTAGGGTGTAGGTGCCCTTTATTTATTTCAGTTGTGTTTGTTTTTTCATTTCTTAGCACTTTGTTTTCCTTCTTATTATTTTTTAATAAAGGCGTATTTTATTTTTTCATTTTCATTTCCTGTTTCTCCTTCTTTTTATATTTTTACATGTCTAACACTTTTTGCACAATTTATGTATGTTTGTTTTTTGATTAGACCGAATCCTTGGTAAGGATTGCCTACGTATCTTGTCAGAATCAGGTCGCGCGTAGTTCTGGCTAGAATAAGTTCTAGGATGCCAGATTTTAATAGATATGCCCTGAGGTGGTAGCATATAACTTAATCGGTCAAATGAGTGAAGTATTATCATTATTTTCGTCTGCCGTTTTTTGTTTGCCGTAAGTCGCGTAAAAAATGAAATTCGACTACTTTTTGTATGGCTATATTTTTTGGTGAGCCTATTTGGATACGTGTTGTACCCCCCAAGTGTTCGTTATTTTTCCGTTATGTGCGGAAAAAATGACGAGCACTTCTAAAAAAATTTAGGCAGGCAGAGAGTTTCAACGCCCAGGCTGGGGCGTCAAAGATTTCGGCGCCCAGCCCTGGGCGCTGAAAATGACTTGGGCGGTCAATTTTGACGCTTTGCTTCACGTGTTCTTGCATTTCCTTCTTTTTTCTCTTCTTTTTTTTTTTTTTTAGTGCTTTGATTTTGCTCGTATTTAAAATCAATTTTGAGGCTAATTCAGAGGCTTTTTTTACTGTTAGCGTGAGATGCATTTTTGTCCGGATTAATTTTTTTCTATCCGTGACTCGAAACGGCTTTGAAAATGGAGTTAAGGTGTGGAAGATATGAAGATCTTTGTATAGGATTTTTGGGTGGATTGACTTGCGCGTTGTTAGTGAAGGGTATGATGGAATTATGTTTTATGAATCTGTTTTTTTGGTAACATTTGCATTGTTTTGGATTTTGATTTCCTTTGATTTCTTTGGGTTGCATGGATTGACTCTTGTGATAACACTGGTTGACTTTTTAGGTTTTTGGGGATATGAATGGGATGGTGCGGTTTATTTTGTGGGTTTCAGGAACTGGTTCCCATGGCACTATTTCAAGACCGAGTGGGCCTCGTTTGTTGGACCTAGAGTGGGCCGCCTCTTTATTTTTGTATTTTGCAAGTACATTTGGTGTTCACTTAGTGTTAGAATAAAATTTTAGGAGAAATGTTACGCCTTTATTAATTTGGAAAGTAAGGAAAACACACTGAAACAAACTTGACCTATATTCTAAGGGGTCTTAGGACCATCTAAAGTCTTTATTACTTTTCTACCAATCTAAAGAACTACTAGGCGCTTTTTACTACGGTGCTCTATGTGGCTCAAGCCTTGGGTTTAGTCTCGTAAAACTTTGGTCCTTCACCGGTACTCATCTTGAATTCTATTCCTTTTGCATTGACCCACTGATATGTCTTCACCCATCCGTTCTCGATCTCTTCTAGTGTTGATGCAGGAGCGATTAACCGGGTTGGATCGAAACCTTCATCTTGTAAATCTAGGGTAGTCGTCACAGTCCCGTCCTCCATGGGCCTTGATTCGTTAAACAATGTCCATAGAGCCTGGTCGTCCAATATTTTAGTTGTTTTAGTCTTGGTGAGGTAGGGTGCCTCATCCAAGGTGTGGCAGTCATGGAAGATTTCAAATCCTGGTTTTAGCAAGCCATCCTGAACGAAGGGTTCAGGAAAATCACAGCATGGGTGTCCTTCTCCTTCCCGAACGAACATCCCGTTAAGGGTTCTTTGATATGGGGGAAGGAGGGTGGTTTGTTTGGCCTTGTTAAGGCGTAGCCTAGACAAGCGGTCAGCAATATCTTCCTCCGTTGGTTCATAGCCTAAGCCAAAGGGAATAGATTTGTTGGGTAAAGGATGGAATGTGCATTCCTTCTTCCTTATGCCCAATGGGGTTCCAGGGAAATAACCTTGAGCTAACAGCATTCTAGGGATGACTCGAGATGCATGCGGGTCTAGAAATGCAGGATCATAATCTTCGATGAATTGAATTGTTTCTTCCATTTGAAACCCGTAAAGGTCGTCTGCAGTTTCGGCCGTTCCAACCATAGTACAACTGACGTCGAGAGGAGGGGCGCGGATTTCTAGTATTACCCCGTTATGGTTAAGTTTAACCATTTGGTGCAAGGTAGAAGCCACACCTCCTAAGTCATGGAGCCAAGGTCGCCCCAAGAGGAGGTTGAAAGTGGGTTTGATGTCAATTATTTGAAACTCCGTGGTGCGTGCCACAGGCCCGGTTTGTATGGTGAGGTTGATTTTTCCCAACACAGGCCTTCGGGAGTTATCATAAGCTCGTACCCCTTGCGTGGAGGTTTGGAAGTCATCACTTCCTAGCCCCAAGCAATGGGCGGTTCGTAATGGGCAAACATTGACCGCCGAACCGTTATCTACGAGCACTAGGGGGATGTTTTGTCCTTTGCATCCAACCACTAGATAAAGGGCTTTGTTGTGAGCACCCCCCTCCTTGGGCAAGTCTTTGTCAGTGAAAACTATAGCCTTTTCTCCGGCATCTCTCGTGACATGGCTAACCAGTGAGTCAAGTGTGATATCTGTAGGTACTGAGATGAGGTCGAGTGAGCGAATAAGCTTTTCGCGATGTTCCTTTGAAGTACACATGAGATCCCAGATGGTAATTTCGGCTTTGGTTCTTTTTAGTTGTTTCAATAGAGGATTTTCAATGACTTCCGCGATGGTGGTATGCCGTCCATTCTCAGGAGTTTGCCTAACTGGGATATCCCCCATAGGAGGTGGGTGAATATCCGGTTGGTATATCCTTCCGGATCGGGTAAGGTTGTCAACCTCGGGCTCCTGAGGGGTGGTGTCAATGAGAGCATACCCGGGCCAAGTTTCAGTAAAGAGGTCCTGGCCCGACGCTTGAGATAGGTAAATATCTTCAGCATCATCATCCCACACACCGCACACTTCTCTCTCGATTCGATCCATAGGGACAACAGCGGGTGGTGCACCTTGGGGCGTAATGTACACCGTAGGGTCGAAGTTCTTATTTTCTGGTTGGTCGAGAGAGATGTGACAAGAGCCAAGTGGGCTCTTGTTGTTGTTGGGTTTGCCAACGTTAGGGAGAAGTATCACTTCATCCTATATCATGTCCTGGATCGTATGTTTTAGATTCCAGCAGTTTTCGGTGTCATGCCCATTTCCTTGATGGAATTTGCAGTAAGTACCTTCGACCCAATATTTGTTCTTGACAGGAGGTTCACGGGTGGGGCCTATAGGTCTCAACTTTCCTTGATTGGTTAGTCTTTCAAAGGCTTGTACCAAAGTCGACCCGAGTGGGGCAAACTTTCGGTCTCGGACCCATCTTCCAGGGCTCCTTCGGGCGGGAGTCTCCTCTACGGCATGGGCTTCTTGGGCTTGGGATGTGTTGCCCCTGTTGTAGGTATTGCTTTTGTATGCGGGTTTACTTTGTATTGTTTTTGCGAGATCTGAAGGAAATAATGCCCTTGGTCCAAGTATGCATTCTATGTTAAGTCTAATAAATGCGGTTCAGTATTAATTAACAAGTTAATAATTCAGTGAGATCAAGTGAGCTGAATGCCTAGCTAGAGGCCGCTTCAGTTCAAGTGGAATTAATGATATTAATCCACAGCTTACTCTTGACTGAACCCGTAGGGTCACACAAATAGTACGTAAACGGATCAAGTATTTAATGGCATTAAATACTCTATCTATGAATATTCGGAACCGACGGATCTTGGTTTCAGTGGGAGCTAAGATCGTCACAGGCAAGAAATGAATACTCCGGAAACGATGATATTGCCGGAAACGGAAATATGGATCGTATCGGAAATATGAATATTATCCAAGTCGTAGATGTTGCCGGAAACGGAAACATGGTACGTATCGGAAAATATTATTGGAAATTGAAATATTACCAGAATCGGAAATATTGCCGGAAACGGAAATATTGTCAGAATCGGAAATATTACCGGAATCGGAAAATAATTCCGGAAACGGAAATATTAAATATTTGTTCGAAACGGAAATTAATTCCGGAATCGGAAATATTAAATATTGTTCGTATCGGAAATAAATTCCGGAACTGGAAATTTAATCGGAAGCGTATCGTACGAATTAGCATCGGACGAGGCCTGCCGGACGAAGGCCCAGCACGAAGCCGGGCCATCGCCCAGCAAGCACGCGCGCCACAAGCCCAGCCAAGGCAGCGCCCAGGCCTACCGCAAGGCAGGCCCAGCGCGCGCCAAGGCCACGGATGCGTGGGCCGCGCTGCGTGGGCTGCTGCTCGCACGCGCATGGGCAGCCCTTGTGGCTGCCGTGTGTGTGTGAGTCTGTGCTCATGCGTGATTCCTAAATCTACAAGAGTTAGTGTATGATTAAATTCCTATTCCTAATTGGATAAATTAATTAAATAGAATTCATGTAGGATTCTAATTTCAATTAATTCGTATCCTACTAAGGATTACGATTCCTTTTCCATAACTCTATAAATAAAGGCCTAGGGGTCATTATTTATACACAAGTTTTAAGTATTCAAAACTAAGATTTTTAAGCAGAAAAATCAGCCAATATTCTTGCCTACCTAACCGAAAATATTAGAACCTTAAGGGCGATCCTAGTTGGTCAAGCTTAAGGCGGATCCGGACGTGCTGTGGACTATCTACGGAGGGACGACACTTGGAGTCCTAAAGACTTGTTCTTGTTCGGTTCGGGCGCAGCTAGGGAAGGCACGCAACAAAGAGTATGCATCTAAACTATGCTAAATGATTATGTGTAAATAATATGTTTTCCTGGGTATATGGTTTTTCCGCATGATTTATGAATTGTCATATGAATCATAACCTAACAGTGGTATCACGAGCCCCTTATTATTTTCATAATCTAAATTGCATGAACATGGTTAAATATTACAAATTTGCAAGAATTAAAAGGGGTGATTAATTTTCGTAATTGTTAATTAATTGCAAATTGCGTTTATTTAATTATACGTACGCAGTTTTTCGGCAGTTTCTTCGTTACTCATCCAAATTGAGTGATTTTTGTGTCAATTCCGCATGTAAAAGGCATTCTAAAAATTTTGACAAAAACAGTATTTTTCTGCCGAACCCAGAATTCTCAAATTCGAAGCCTAACTATGACTTTTCGAAGGTTTTAGTTTTTCGAATGCAAAATTTCGTAAATTTAAGATGTTAAATTAAATATTTGCGATTCTTGTTGATAAATCTTGAATTTTTGATTGACCTACTGCATATGTTTAACAAGTTTGAATGCCTAGTCTTGTTAATTATGCAATCTAATTTGTAATTATGATTAATTTGTTGAAAATTAGAATAATTTAGAATTAATTTGATTTTCATAATTAATTATAATTTAATTAGAAACCTATGATTAAAAACCACCATAAAAATTGTAAATTTACGATAAATTTTAAATTTTTATGACCTAAACTTGAATCCATATCAATCGGAAATCAATTGGATAATAAATTTTCGATTTTTCGCCCTAAAATTATGAAATTAATATTATTTATTAATTGGTCATTAATTTTAAATATAAATTTTAAATTTTTATGCGATTCGTTCATAAAACTTGCACGCACGAAGCAATGGACGCTTCGTGTTACCCTTAAGGGGTGTTGTATAATGCGGGCATGCGACGACGAGCAAGGGAGCTCGTCGCCCGTACGGCACGAATGCAATGAGCAAGGGCGTAGTGCACGAGCACAAGGCAGCAGCCCTGCCTTGTGTCGTGTGCCACGAGCTATGAACGAATGGGCATGGGCGAAGAGCGAGCCAAGGCAGTCGCGTGTGGGCAGCAAGCGAGCTGCGCCACAACGCGCGCTGCCTCGCACAAGAGCGCGCAGCCTCGCGCGCAGCGAGCGCAAGCTCGCGTGCCACGAGCGCTGCGCCCAGCATTACTCGCGCGCACAGCGCGCGATGTCGCCCGCCCAGCAAGCGATGTCGCGCCCCAGCGAGCGATGGCTCGCGCGCACAGCGAGCGATGTCGCGCGCCCAGCGAGCGATGTCGCGCGCCCAGCGAGCGATGTCGCGCGCGCGCACTGCGAGCGATAGCTCGCGTGCGATGAGCGCTGGCGCGCGCAGCGAGCACCAATGCGTGCGGATGCTTGCGATAGGGAAGCAGCAGCTATGCGACGAGCGCATGGGCTGCGCGCACATGGCCAGCAATGGCTGTGTGCGTATGGTCCATGGGCGTGCAACGCGTAGGGTGTTTGCGTTACGATTAGATCGTTTTGAATGGTTAATTTAAAAAATTTCAGTTCACGTAATTTTAATTAATTTTAAAATTAATAATTTAAATTATTTTCTTGGATTTTAATTTTGAATATTATAATTATAATAAATGTTATTTATTCTAATTATTTTACTAAAATTAAAATCATGAGTTAATTTAAATACGACTGAAATTAAATTAAATTTTTTGGATTCAATTATAAATTGATATGAGCTTTAAATTTTAATTAAATTTGTATGTTTCCGGTTGGACTAGAAATACATTTTTTTGTTTAAAATTGGTAAAGCATATGAATTTATTGGTTTAAGTGGGAGCGCTTTTTAGTCATAAACTCTTGATTAGGTCTACAAATCCTTAAGGTTAAAACAACTTGATTAGAATTAATAAGGACTGAATAATTGGTAGATTATTGGTGCCCTTGATTAATTGCTGCAAATGTTTACGTGATGCATAATGTGTTTTACTAACCAGCTATGTGGGCCATTCATGATAATGAATGGGTGAATGGTATATATTGTATATGTACTGTTTTGCAGGTTATGAAGTGACTAGTATGGCCCAAATAGGATAGAAAATATGGTCTGCGTACCATTAATTTGAATGTAATTGGTCTAAAGTACCAAAGTTATTTTTCAATTCAAATATGGTCTGCGAACCATCAAATAGTTGTAATTAGTTATAGCTTATCCTATTTGAAGAAAATGGTGCCTCCCACGGAGATTTTCAAGACGGACTTTGAAGTCAAAGCTTCAAGATGAAGTCGGGCCATACTAGATCACAAATATCTTATGCATGTTTTAAGTTATTTATTGTTTTAAATATGTCTTAAAATGCATGAGATCAAAAGCTTGATTATGTTGCATGATTAAGGATTTTAGTTCACTTAAAATCTAACCAACATAGTAAGAGCCTTAAGTTCCAAACTTAAAAATTGAGTTAAAAGGTGCCATGCCAAAATATACACTTGCTTGGATATCCTTTACATCAATCTAGTAATAGTTTTCGCTCAGCGAGGTGTTACTTATTGGTCCTAAAGGGGCAAGGTACACAAATAATTGTGAGTACATGTTAGTTTTGGTGAAACTCAACGATATAAGTAAGGAGTCCTTTTATGTCGTGGCAAAATCGATAGGTTTACCTAACAAGTTCTTAGACGTACCTATCAACCAAGAGTAGTTTCTAGACTATTAGCAAAAGGCTTTTTGCTTACCTAAGATGTTTTAGGATTAAGTCGACAAACTGTGCTTAGTTCTTCAATGATTTTAGGATCTTGGAATCATTTTATTCACACCTGCCGGAACAATAAAATCGAATAAAATGCTAATAACTTGTTTGAATTGCATGGTTGCTTTAATTTCAAGTTATTATTCATGATAAATGTTTAGACTTTGCATGCTTCAATGTATGTTTTAATTATTGTTTATAATTAAATATCTTGCACTGCAATAAATCCTTTTAGAAAGGTAACAGTAAATTTCCTCGATTGGTAGTGAATCCAAGAACGATTCACGGAAAAGAGAGAAAGTGAGCAATTTAAAATGTACGTTTCTTATAGCGACTTTTATGGTTGTTTTCGAATATCAAAATCGAATGGCAAACCAATTGGTGCTTGTGAATTCAAAATACACTGTAGTTTTGAGATCATGAAGCATTGAGTTTAACACGCTCAGCTTTACCAATGGTTAACAACCTAATATCTTTTTCCATTTAATTCTCGAATGAGTCTAGTCCCTAGACATTCGAATAGATCGATACTTAGAGAACTTTAGAAGCTTCTGGTAAGATCATCTAGTTGAAACAAAATATTCAACATAAATTAAAATGGAAAAGAACCTTGTTGGTGACATTGGACATGTCTAACAAAGTATAAAAGTCAACACTAAAGAATTCAATTCTTAAGACTATAAGAAAGGGTACAAGAAATAGGAAAACAAGGAACATATGAAAGGAATTTACGATTCCGTTTCTACCTATAAGTTTATGTTTAAAGAGAAGTGACCTAGCAGTCAAACTTCCTTGGTATCATATACCGCTTGAGGTTCTTACTTCGGTAATAACTCAAACAATGGAAGCTAGGATACACTAATGACCTACAAGTGGGAAATGAAGCATGGCAATGCTACATTAGTTGTAGGGTCATCTAGTTTGTTTTAAGTCCTTTCAAGGCTGGAACTTAATGGCTATTTTGTTCCATAATCAGCATACCTAAATTTCTGCTTCAAACACAGAAAGACTCACATTCAAGAAAAACAAAAACAATGTTTGTTTGTTTATTTGAATGAAATGGTCAATTACAGGTTGAGTCAATATGCTTGATTAAAACAAACAACTCTTTAAAGAACTTTACTAGGTTCAAATCAACCCCTTGATTTGAGTTCCACTAAATCTTTGGCATTGTTGCTTAGACCATATCAACAAGTTAACATTCAAAAGCTCTATTTTAATGGACTTTTGAAAGTTGATTGATTTCTAGATCATTTTAAGACAACCAGTCTTACTTGTTGAAAGTAACAAAAGATATGAACTATTGTTAGAACGCCTAGACAATAGAGTTCAAAGCTAAAGAAAAATTTTATGACTTTATTATTTCACATGGATTTGAGTGAATACAGGTTTATTTACTCAAAAGTGATATAAGTTGAATCTGTTTGGCTAGTTCAAAGATTCAGAAGTATAAAATCCACTTGGTAAGAAATCATAAAGATCTAGGTTAGATCATGTTAATGATTACTTGAGACCAAATATGATCATCAATGATTGTGTGTTGTAATTTCACAATCTAGCTCCATAAGATATGGCATATCTTAGTTGGAATAATCGAAGTCAATTAGTACTTGATTCGATCAATGATGGATCATAAAACTTTTCCTATAATTTCTAAAACAAAATGCTCAACTACCACCAAACTAAACCAAATTCGTCAAAACTATTGAAAAGTAATTTCAGAATAACTTTTCATAAAATATATCTAGAGAGTTGCAAAACTCAGTGGGAGCTTAGTTTTTGTCATTTCGACAAACTAAGGCCCAAGTATAGATATATGTTTCATTGTGATTTATTCAAATGAGGCACAAGGGTATTGTTTCTACCACGAATTTTTGAGAACATAATGTTTGTTTGCTCGAAATAATGTCCTTTTGGAGATTCGTTTCCAAAATGACAAGTGGGAGAAAATAGACCTCGAAAGTCTTCGAGACGAACAACAAACATAAACGGACATTCCGAAGGCTTTTCAAAGTGCTTCAGAAAATCCGAACTTATTCTTTAAGGACTTTAGAAGTGGCTTTAAAGAATAGACATCTCTTAGAAGACTTCACAAGTGCTTCAAGGAGAACAGAATATTCAAAGGACTTTCAAGTGGCTATTGATATTCTATTGTTTGATGTTCTATACCCAAGTAGGCATAAAGTTCAAGTCACTGAAACTATGAGATTCTTCTATTAGATAGTAAAGAAACATAGAGATCAGGTCAATGAAACTATGAGATTCTTCTATTAAATAGTGAAGAAACCTACAACTTGCAGTCAAACTATTATCATGTAGATTAATGAGTTTGTGACTTGTAAGAAAGCTATGATGAAACCCAGATTCCCTAAAATGGTTAGAGGCCATATATAGACTCAAATGTTTTAAATGGTTAGAGGCCATAAAACATACTCAATGTTTTGATGACAAAATTGAAATTTTGTTGATTTGCAAGAATGGGTTCACACCTATTGGTTGCAAGTTTGTTTTAAGGATAAAAACCATCAAACATGGAATTGTGTTCACACACAAAGCTAGATTAGTTGCTAAAGGTTACAAGCAAATTCATGGTGTAAATTGTGTTGAAACCTCATGCATAATCGTAATGCTCAAGTCTATAATTCAAGCAATGATTGCATATTGGTACATATAGCAATTGGATGACAAAACATATTCCTCAATCAAATGTTGGAATAAACTATGTACATGGTATGTCATAGGATTTGTGGATCCAAATAAATGCTTGAAAGAGAAAGCTAGCTTATAAAATCTAAGTACAGATTTAAGCAAGCAATTGGGAATTGGAACTGTATTTTAAGTGAAGCTAATAAGCATTTTAGTTTCATAAAATATACATGATTCTTATACATATATAAGAAGTTTAGTGGGAGTACATAAAAACTTAATTGGTCCTATGTGTATCACACACATATCTCTCTATTGTAAAATAACATTCAAATGCTAATGACTTAGATTTGAGATTATTCATCAATGATGGACCATGGCGAAACTTAGTACATACTGGGTATTAAGATCTATTTACAAAGATCTTATGATATTGTTTTGGATTAAGTAATGGCATTTACTAAATCAAACACGAAAGTCTCCATTGGAGATATTCGACCCATGTGAATAAATCTAAGTAAAGAATGTTTGAACTATGTATAAGCATTTACTAAGTTAAACATCAAAGAGTCTAAATGAGATTCTTAACCTATATTATATGTCAAAGAATTTAGCTGGATTCAGTATCTACTAAAATTGAATGAGCTAAAGTTACATGAATAGAATTCAATTGGGAATTATTCTGCAAAAGAATTTATCATGTATGATATAATATGAGGATCGCCAAAAACGTATCGTATGACTTTAGGCATGACGAACATATACCAATCTCTATTGATCTAAGTGAAGATCAACTAGATTGAGACCAAGAATACTTATGGTACTTGAAAAGGTACATAGGAATAGTTCTTGATTCAAGGAAATAAAGATACGCTAAATATTGATGCTACACGCATAAACACTGGCAAAGGATCAAGCAAGACCCTTTGGAGTTAACCATTGACAAGGACGAGCTAAAGAGCATCGTGTTTCGAAATGGCAACATGGGTTGGAGACCATGAGTTGTTGCGTGGGAAATTAAAATAATAATTTCTATGTTCTAAGATATAGTTGGAGAGTCTTCCACATATCTATGAACTGCTTGGATAGGTAAATCCAAACAAAGCATCACTAGCAACCTATACAGTTGAAGTAAAAGTAATTATTGCCTAAGAAGTAATAAAACAGGGTTGTTTAAAGTTCTTCACTGAACTTGGGTAGATCACATATCTGCTGGCTTGATGGTTCTTCATTGAAAAATACGTAGAACCACTCTTGAAGCAAGAAAAACGTCTGCTAACTTGATGGTTCTTCATTGCAAAATGAGTAAAACCACCGTCGAAGTAAGAAAGACTAGATCACATAATAAACAAACTCGAAAAGATCTTATCATCATATCTCGAAGAACATTCGATGAAAAGGATATTAAGATTGGCAAAGCATGATAACTAAACCTATGCAACAAGTGAGAAGCAACACTCACGTTGTAGCACTGGAAATCAAGCATAGCTTTGAATTCCATGAATTGTTTTAGAAGATGGGTTTGAGGCCCATGGGTATAAAACATTGGGGTTGAACATTTATCATATATGAAATGTATTTTCATATTCCATTTAATCTTGGTTTAGTATTAAATGATGAGTCCCTTCAATTTGACGATATATTCAAGATAGACTGTCAGGACCAGTCCTGTGACTAAGAAATGTCTATCAAGTGAACTTGAACGTCAAAGGTTGAAAATGGTCCCTAATCGGAGTTTTCTATAAAATTGGACGCATAGAAAACGTTAGACGATTAGAATGCAAGATGACTAGTAGTTCTGTTTCTTGAACTATGTGGACATGGCAATGTCATAATCATTTGCATAGATACTTACTTTGGGAAGACTAGTATCGGACAAGACCTATGAAACTTTACTGTAAGAGATGAAAGTCTGTCATAAGTAAATTTCATTAAATTATTAGACACTAAATCCTCAATACCTGAGTGATTTGAGATTACTTGTTTGAGAACTGGTTGCTTTGACGTTGACCAACCGTCGCACCGTAAAAGGAGGCTATAAAGGCAACGCTCAGGTAATCACCTATCAAACGAAGTCTAATCTCAAGATCGCAAGATTGGGATTGTCCTCCCATAAATCGGGATGAAATGCTTAAAAGTTGTACAAGGCCACTCGGAGAGCTAGAAACTGTGAAATGCATGGCCGTGCTCGGATGAATCATAGGCTATGATTATCTGTTTATTTGATCAGTTGAACTCTGAAACCGAGGAACACCTCTGGACATAATAAGGATGACAACTCTTACCTTATGTTCAAGAGCAAGCATCGAGCGACAAAGGAATTAGGAAATGCACACTTGTCCCTAAGGACAAGTGGGAGACTGAAGGAAATAATGCCCTTGGTCCAAGTATGCATTCTATGTTAAGTCTAATAAATGCGGTTCAGTATTAATTAACAAGTTAATAATTCAGTGAGATCAAGTGAGCTGAATGCCTAGCTAGAGGCCGCTTCAGTTCAAGTGGAATTAATGATATTAATCCACAGCTTACTCTTGACTGAACCCGTAGGGTCACACAAATAGTACGTAAACGGATCAAGTATTTAATGGCATTAAATACTCTATCTATGAATATTCGGAACCGACGGATCTTGGTTTCAGTGGGAGCTAAGATCGTCACAGGCAAGAAATGAATACTCCGGAAACGATGATATTGCCGGAAACGGAAATATGGATCGTATCGGAAATATGAATATTATCCAAGTCGTAGATGTTGCCGGAAACGGAAACATGGTACGTATCGGAAAATATTATTGGAAATGGAAATATTACCAGAATCGGAAATATTGCCGGAAACGGAAATATTGTCAGAATCGGAAATATTACCGGAATCGGAAAATAATTCCGGAAACGGAAATATTAAATATTTGTTCGAAACGGAAATTAATTCCGGAATCGGAAATATTAAATATTGTTCGTATCGGAAATAAATTCCGGAACTGGAAATTTAATCGGAAGCGTATCGTACGAATTAGCATCGGACGAGGCCTGCCGGACGAAGGCCCAGCACGAAGCCGGGCCATCGCCCAGCAAGCACGCGCGCCACAAGCCCAGCCAAGGCAGCGCCCAGGCCTACCGCAAGGCAGGCCCAGCGCGCTCCAAGGCCACGGATGCGTGGGCCGCGCTGCGTGGGCTGCTGCTCGCACGCGCATGGGCAGCCCTTGTGGCTGCCGTGTGTGTGTGAGTCTGTGCTCATGCGTGATTCCTAAATCTACAAGAGTTAGTGTATGATTAAATTCCTATTCCTAATTGGATAAATTAATTAAATAGAATTCATGTAGGATTCTAATTTCAATTAATTCGTATCCTACTAGGATTACGATTCCTTTTCCATAACTCTATAAATAAAGGCCTAGGGGTCATTATTTATACACAAGTTTTAAGTATTCAAAACTAAGATTTTTAAGCAGAAAAATCAGCCAATATTCTTGCCTACCTAACCGAAAATATTAGAACCTTAAGGGCGATTCTAGTTGGTCAATCTTAAGGCGGATCCGGACGTGCTGTGGACTATCTACGGAGGGACGACACTTGGAGTCCTAAAGACTTGTTCTTGTTCGGTTCGGGCGCAGCTAGGGAAGGCACGCAACAAAGAGTATGCATTTAAACTATGCTAAATGATTATGTGTAAATAATATGTTTTCCTGGGTATATGGTTTTTCCGCATGATTTATGAATTGTCATATGAATCATAACCTAACATGATCATCCTCGATCTTTATTCCCACATCATAAACTCTTTTGAAAGTGTCAAGTCCCAGGTACCTAAGGTGCTGTCTGTAGGCCGGGTCCAAATTGTCAATGAATTTTTGGACCAATTCTGTTTCGGGAGGCCTATTGATTAGCTGGGCCGCCTGATCCCTCCATCTAGCAAAGTAGGTTGTGAAACCCTCATTTTTCTTTTGGAAGAGAACTTCCAGCTCGCGCATGATGACTTGAAAATCCATGTTCGACGAGTATTGCTTGATGAAGACATTGACAAAGTCTTCCCAAGTGGGGAAGAGCTTAGGGTCCTGGTGATAGTACCATTTGAGCGGCACAAGTTCCAAGGACAAAGGAAAGGCAGGTAAATACATGGACTTGTCCACGCCTTTCAAGTTCATGGCATTCACAAAGCTCAATAGATGATCACGGGGATTATCCGTGGCTTTAAACTTTGGTAGGTCCGATGAACTAAACTTTTCTGGTAATTTGCCAGGAAAAGGTTCAGGATCGAGGGAGAAGTACTTGCTCCCCATGGTTTGCTGTAGGACCATTTTTTCAATCCTCTTCTCGTTATCGAGGTCGTTTTTCGCTTGGCACACTACTACAAAAATGTCCAAAGAGACCTAAAAAAACAGATCCATTAGAGTACTTAACGGGTCTCTTTACTTAATAAGACCTCATAATACAAATCAGAGGTCTCTTATGTTATCTGGGCGCAAAAAAGAGACCCGTTAGCTTAGAAAGGAGATTTCTCGTAGAGGCGGGGTCCACTAATAAAAAATGAAGAGACCCGTTATCTCCTATAACAGGTCTGCTCCTCAATTAAATTATTATTAGAAGGTCAGAAATCATAACCCCTACTTCTCTCTCCCTTCCCTGTACAGCGAAAATAAAACCCCAAATACCTCAATTTCAGATCTGATTGAATTCGCAGAGAATTCATTCATCTCTCAAACTTCTCACTCCGTTATTCTCAATCAAAATCCCCAATTTATATTCTTGCAGATCACCAATTTCTGCAGCTCATCGAAATTGAATAAAAGAACCCTAATTTTCGGAATCTAAATTTCAATTTCCGACTTTAATTCATACAATAGTTTCCAATTTTTCCATTGTAAAGTTTATCAACCTTGGAGGTTTCGTATGGTGAGTAAGTCGCGAAGCTCAAACAACAACTAACAGAGCAAGGTATATCTGCACTTTATTTTTCATGTTTTTTTTCCGCCATGAATTTGATTTGGTTTCTAAGGTTTTTTACATATATTATTTAGTAATTAGTTTGTTCTTGAACGTGTTTGCTTGATAATCTGATTTTTATACAGGCGTATGAAATTTGGTTGATTGGTAGCTATTGTACAGACATGTTAATTTGATTTGGAAGTTTGAAGTGAGGTAAAAATTAGATATTTTTTCGTATAATTTGGTATCATTGAAGATTGTAAATTTGTATATTTTTAATTGGATTTGATATTGACTTTGTATGGTAGGGTTTTTGTTTTGGTTTTTGTTCATGACGATACTTATGATAAGATTATGAATGATGTTCTTGCTTGATTTTGTGTGTTAAAATGGTTTTGGTACAATCAGCCCAAGTTGTGCAGCTTCTAAAGACTTGAGATTAGTCAGAATTCTTTGTTACTTGAGTCTCATATGATAGAGATTATTCGGGCATAATTAAAATCTCTTAGACTTCAGCGCGTCCCTTCTGTTTACACCAGTATATAACATTCTCATAATTAACAGAAATTAGTTTACTTTCTTTTTGTATCTTTTTTTAAAAAGTGAAAAAGTTAATGAGCAATAAAAATAAACCTTATATTGAGCAGATTGGTGTTCAGTTTTAGTTTTCAGGAACCAGGTATAATCAAGTTGAAATAGCTGAATGGGGCAGAATGATGTTCAGTTTTAGTTTTCAGGAAACAGGTATAATCAAGCTGAAATTTGATCAGTTTCAGTAAAAATAACATCACAAGTAGACATTCCCATAAAGTGGCCGTAACTCAGAGCCTTACAGCCGCAGGCATTTGTTTTTTCATGAATTTTTTACGAGTATTTGATTATGCCTTGTTTGGAAAATTACATTGTTAATGTCACCATTACTAATGGCGTACTTGAATTCCAAAATTTTGTTAGAGAAGGAGCTTCCCTTAACATCAGAAATTGTAGTTGCCTAGTTGGCATTCATCTTGGTCTTTCTTTCTTGAGCATTGGTGTAACAAGGAATTCATCAATTGAACAATATCACAACTGCGGAGTGCAGAGCCTGTTGTTGATATATATTTATAAGAAGTCTTATTAGTTACTTCAATTCATTGGTATTGAGTTTTGCTCCTAGAATAGTCTTATTCTTAAGAACTTTATAACTTTCTAGGCCTTGAGTCAAAGTAAATCTATGTTGCTTTCAGTTGTTTAGACTTTAGAGGGCTTAGTTTATGCTGGGGTTTGTTTTGTGTGGTTTTTTTCCTGCGTTTATTCTTTATTCAGTACACGAATGAATGTAGAGTCTTGGGTTTCTGTCAACAACTATGTGTTTGGAACTGGTTCTGTTGGTGGTAGTGTATAGGTCTGATTGCTTGAGGTGTTAGCACTTAGCAGCAGTTTTGTGCATTGCTCCTTAGAAGTAGAAGTATCCTTTTATGGCAATAATGGTTCTGACTCTTATTTGGTCTACTTTCTTCATGAAAGCGATGCATGTCATTTAGAATTTTAGAAATAACTTCAATTTGGCAAGACTGAAGGAACAATTCTGCATTGTGAAGGATTGTGGACCACTGGACCTTGACATATCTCATTAGCTTGCATGGATCAATGGATCAACATACTTTCCAGGTAATTATATACTCTCCATTGGAACGATATATAGCCTCGAACCTGGTATGCAAAATCCTGATTTGAAGTTCTGGTTTGAAGAGCTTACTGGGAGTCTAAGGCTGATAGCTTGATGTCTGCTTTGCTACTTTATGTTGTGAACTTGTGATCACTGTTTTTGTACAAAAAACTGATGGTTCATCGCTTGTTATCATCATAAGTTCCTGCTTGATTCACTGTGGTTGTTGATATTCATGAGATCATAATTTTGAACAATCGTGTTAAGGGTTCAGACAGAAATTGTCTTTCATAAGTTGTAACTTTGATTATCTGGATAAAATTTGGTGGAAATAAAATGAAGTTTTGTTCGTTAATTTTCTGTATTTACTGTGCTGTCTGAAATTTAATCTTCTGAAATTTAAGTCCTGCAAGATATATCTGCTATTCAGAGTAAATTCTGTGGTGGTCAAAATAGTGTTGGTTCTTGCTGATTTGCCGTTCATGGGCACTTTTGTGCTTATCAGCTTGTCTTGTTCTGCGTTCTTAATCCGAGTTTCTTCATGTTGTTTTGCACAACTTTGACTTGTGAATTAGTGATATTATGCTTTGTGATTATGACTTGTAAAGTTGTTATCCTTGGGCTCTCTCTCACGTGCTTTAGTTGTCTTGTAGTTATTTCTTCGAGCTCCCGGTGCCTACTCCAACTAATATTGATGAGATCAAGGGCGTGATGTGGATTTGACACATATGTTGGAGCGTGTTACGTTAGAATCATGCTTTGGGTGATTTTTTTTTTGAGGGGATGCTTTGGGTGATATTTCACGGAGCATAAAGACACAACTTAGAAAAATGTAGGTGGTCGTATGAAATGGTTTAATGCTATAGTTGTAGCAGGACTTAATTTTATATGTGTTTAGTTCTAAATTTTTGTTGTAAAATATTGTATATAATACTAATTATTATGGTAATTTTGTTTTGATGCTTCCCTTTTGGTGTGTGTGTGCGCTACTGTTTTTTTTTAATTTAAAATATAGCTGAAAAGAGACCCGTTATCTATAAGCATAGGTCTTTCGATTTTCAAAATAAAAAAAATGTTTAAATGTCAAAGAGACCCCCTTTCTTCAATATAGGGTTTGAATTTTTCTAACAAAGAGACCCCATTTCTCTGATGGTGGGTCTTTTTTATTTATCAAAGAGACCCCATTTCTTTAATGATGGGTCTGTTCTTCTATTAAATTATTTTTAGAGTTGCTAGGAAAACAGATCCCCTTTCTCTGATAAAGGGTCTTTTCTTTATTAATAAGAGACCCCCTTTAATGAGGGGGTCTCTTTATCAAAGAGACCTCTGAGATAGAGACCTGTCCAGAGGAGGTCTCTTATGCATATTTGGACGGGTCTCTTTGCCTATTTTTGTAGTAGTGGCAGCCTCTATGGCTTCGTTTTCCATTTTTAGTTGGCCCATGAGTTGGGTCATTTGAGCCATCTGCTCTTGCAGTTCTTCGATGGACATGTTTGAGGGTGCGAATCGAGGTTGGGGAAGCGGAGATCCTTGAAATGAGGGATGACGGACGGAGCTTGGAGTCACTAAACCTGGTGCTAGCGATGTATCTTCGAGGCGCACTAACCGTTGATTTCCTGATCGACACCAAGTGGCAAGACCAGTCCTATGCATAAGATAAGCTAAAGTTCAGGTCCCAAAGTTTCAAGTATTACTTAGTCTAGACTTCCACTCTCTCTATTGGTTTTTCACTCTTTCTTTTGTTGGTACACTTTTTAGTTTTTTTCCTTTTGGTCATTCTTTGGATTTTCGAACCACTTACCCGTGTGACATTCATAATTATTAGCATGTTCGGTTTTTAGTGCCGAGCATTGTCGTCGTAGGAGGCCTAACAACGACGCAAAGAGTTATTAATTTTTTACGAGTCGCTTTTGAAATCGAGTGCTTTTCTTACGCCCTCGTAGCAATTCTTTTTACGAACGTTTTTTTTTGTGCTACGTATTTTCCTTTTGCGCGGGCACCGAGGCTGCTGCGCCTGACCAGAAGGCCAAGCAGCAACTTCAGCACCCAGCGTAGGGCGTGAGAAATTCTGGCGCCCAGCCTGGGGAGTTGAAAATGCGTCCCTGGCTGGTTCTTGTTTTCTGTTTGCGTCTACTTTTGTTTACGCGACTTCGATTTTGCGTGCTTGCCTAATAACGTCCTTTACGCGTTGTGCAGCGTTTGTGGGATTCGTTACAGGCCATCCCGAGCGTCGCTTATTTTTGTGGCGATCGTTCGGGTTTGCAGAACACGTGTTTCGGTATAACTCTTTGGCAAATTGGTTTATTAATGTTTGGGCAGTTTTTAAGGTCGTTGGTTTTTCTAGGACAGTTTGTCACACACAATCATATACTTCGCTACACATAACTAACATTCCATCATGAGGCAATAATAATATGTCACGTAGTTTATGATAGGCTTCTATGGGTAGTTATTTGCGCCTGGCTTGGTACCGCTTCTATCGTAGATCCAACACATGCCCCGGTCGAGGTAGTGTCTTCAGCAGACGAATTTCGCTCAAGAGGCCAACCCGCAAGTGCAAGCCAAGGGGGCATGCAGGCGAGAGGGACCTAATGGGCGAGCGATTGGGTTTGGGACGGGTGTACTACTAGCGAAAGTGCCGAGTGGACAACATTCGAAGCGTATGCACCCCCCGGTTGGCGATGGGTATCCTTAGTCCCAACTCCCAAGATGAAACACCAAGGGAGCCAAGATTCGTTATGCGGTTCTGTCCGTTCACATTAATAAGCTGAATTTCAGGTCGTCCCAACTTGATTGGGAAATGAACGCGGGGTAGGATCGTTTCACCCTTCGGCTATTTTGATTACCTACAAGCACGAGTATTTCCTTCACTATCCCCAGTGGAGTCGCCACTGTGAGGGGGTCAAAAAAGCACGAGGCTAATGCGTGACCTCGTCCCTCGTGGGTGTGACGCTTCTTTTTGTCAAATCAAGTGTAATTGGATTTCCTGTGAGTTTACACCCAATTGACTAGTAATATAGGAGTCGCCATTCAGTTTTTAACGACAATGAGAAAAACTGAGAAAACCCGGTTATCGTGACATAAAGGGAGTACAATTATGTTTGACCACGACGGTCGTAGGTTCCCTTGTGATCCCTGGTGGTGGGGATCGCTCAACGTACACCCGCAGGGTAGAGATTGAGGGTTCGGGGGACTGTAACTACCGAGAGGAGTACTCTCTCTTCGATAACTCCAGAGGCAGAATATCCTTACTAGCTTAGCATAAATAATTGAAGGGACATGCATTAACTATTAAACTAATCTGAGTCGATTTTAATAATATGCAACATATAGTACTAGATCGAGCGCGATTATCTGATTTAGATTGTTTTAAGGGACCTAGCATGATAATCCAATTTCCCAAAAATATCATATTTATTAAGCGTGATCGAACAATCAGATTTTAGTTAGTTTAACAGTTCATAAAAGGCCGAGGAAAGCAATTAAACTATGGAAAAGAGACACATTACGACGCACCCTTGAGAGGTGCGTCACGGTTCTCAGAAAACTAACCACTTTGACTTTGCTATTTCTCCTTTTATTTAACGAATATCAAATTATGGGACGGGATACGTTCTGTTCGATTTATGGATCGATTGCGACAGAACGCATGATCAGTTTTGCAGCGTGAGGCTTAGGCTTAGGGGTTTAGAGTCAATACTCAGAATATAATTGTGTATTGTTCTTTTCACGTCGAACTTAAGGGTCTATTTATAGGAAAGAGTTCGTGGAAAGATAGAATTGCAGAACTCTAATCCACGAGGAATTAGGAAAAAACACGTACCAGGTATTTTCAGCGCCCAGGCCTGGGAGCCGAAGATTTCGGCGCCCAGAGCTAGGCGTTGGAAATAGGGTCTGGGCTGTTTTTTTTAGTCAGATTCGGATTCCTAGAATCCGGAGTATTTGATATTTAATTGAGTCCTTTAGTGCGTATTAACCTTGTGACGGGATGCGTCTGGGCCCGTTACGAACTCTAGGCTCGTTAGGATTTTAATTAATACGTGACCCTTACTTTCGAATCATATTAGGAATAGGATTCTCTCGCAATTTCTATCTCATTTAGGATTTATGTTGGAGTGCAACACCTAATTCTGACAGGTTTCTATCTTTTATGACTTGCCACTTTTAACAACTACCCATTACGGTAGTTACTATTTTTAGCAGGTTTCCATAAATAGAAGATTTCTATGAATAGCAGGTTTCGGGTGAAATGAAAAGGGGAATTGAGATTCGTTATTTTATAGGAGATGCGTTGTCAAGTGGAGATTTACGTTTTCATCATCGAACCTTCCCTTTCGGGAATGGGGACAAAAGTAGGTGTCTACACATTCAGATCATAAATTCAATCATATTGTCATGATTTCATAAACACATTTAGAAGGGAATTGCGGGTACTAGCAATAGCCGTTACCTTAATTCCGCGTTACGTTAAGCTTTGTCCTTGGTTCGTTCTTTCTGAGCTCCGAGTCCGAATTCTTTCAAAAGATTAAATTATTGAATTAATATATAAAATGATAAATATTGTAAAATTAATATCGAAACGATTAATATTTTCCAAATAATATATTTAGTTGATAAATTCATAAATAAAGTAAATATGAAATAATTAAATAAAACTTATAATTAAATTTAAGTTTTACGTGAGTGCGTATATTTATAATTTTAAAAGTAAAGAAACAAATTTTATTTGTATGAGTAAAACATACTAATTTTACTTGAATAATACATATTAAGTAAAACATATTAACAAATTTTAGAATAAATAAGTAAAACATATTTAGAATAAGTAAAATAACCTAGTAAAGAAAATTGGGCCAAAATAGGAGTTTGGGCTTACTTGAAATTGTAAAATAAAACAAAGTTCCAAAACAGGAACTTGGTTCCTGGAACTCACGCAAGGAACAGAGAGAGGAGGCAGGGGAACGGCAGGGAGGACGAGGGAGGAAGCAGAGAGAGGAGGAAGGGGAGTGGCGGCTCGGTATGGCGGTGCGGTGTGCTGGTGATGGTGGTTTAAGGGCGGCGCAGTACACTGGATGGTGGTGTGGTGGCGTGGCTGCGTGGAGGAGAGGGAGATAGGCGCAGAGAAGGTGGAGGCAGGGGAGGGTGGGCGTGGAGGAAGGGAAAGGGACGAAGGGTGTACGGTGGTCGTGGTGGAGTTGGGAGGTCAGGGTGGTGGTAGTTTCCGGCGGTTGCAGTCGGTGGTGGTGGTAGTGGTGGTAATTTTATTATTATTATTATTATTATTTTTGAATTAAATTTTAGGAATTTTAATGGTGAATTCATTTGGGATGATTGAGCAGCTATTTATAGTTGTCATGGGGCTTCATGAATGCAACAACTCAGCTTGATTGCATTGACAAGTGGAAGAGATTGAATCAATGAAAGTGATGATTAAGATGAGCTATTCTAGTTTAGATTTCCAGATATTCAAATAGGTTTGATGAGTAAGGCTTGAATTGCAATGTGGTGGTGACAAGTAGATTGAGTTGCCTTGAGGTGGTGACAAGTAGAAAGTGGAGCTTTTGACTCCCATGGCCAAAGTGACGTGAGGAAGAAGAAGAGAAAAGAGAAGGTTGGCTTTGTTTCATTTAGGTGCTAATAAGGGTAGTTTAGTAACTTTTGGGCTAATTTTCAGAATTTAATTACTAATAACCAAAAATTAGAATAACAATTTTGACTAAATGATATTTATAAAGTGCAAATAATTAAATTTAGTTTCCGAATAAATCGTTAACAAAAACGTTATTTTAAAATCTTTTATAAGTTACGAAATATTTAAAACGTAATTATTCTCGAAAATACGATATTACATTTTATAATAAATCGTGAAGTAAAATTAAAAGTTATAAATAAAACTTTTGTTAATAAAATGTGACATTACGATTTAAAACGAATTTTAAGCGAATAAAAATAATTAAACTTAATTAATCGAGCTTTGAAATTCCGGGGTATTACACTGTGCGTTGCTGCTGCCTGTGCCCAGCTCCTACAGCGCCCAGCCCTTGCCTGCCCGCAGCGCCCAACCCTGGCCCGCAGCGCATCGAGTGTTGCTGCCTCGTGCCGCTGCTGCTGCTTCAACGTCGCTGCCCCACACGCAACACATCAATTGTTGCGTGTGTGTGTGTGTGTGTGTTGTTGGTGGATAATCAAATCGTGTACTTTTAAACTTTTCAAATTTCAGTTTTTAAATTGTTTTAATTATTTAATTGCAATTATTTAATTATTTGGATTATTTAAATTGCTGGGAACGATTATGAACACCGTGTTTTAATATTTAGTATTTGAATTGATGAGATTGATTTTAATTCAAAAGAATTATGATTTTCAGATTTAAGGGTTAATTAAAGTGTTAATTTTTAAGGTCAAAGCATGATTTTATTAATGACCTATTAGTAGGATTTCAATTCCGATTGTTCAAGCGATTGATTCACATAATTTAATGACGATTTAAATTATGGGAATCAACTTAAATTTTCAGATTTATTATTAAGCTTTAAAGTGTTGATTTTAATGATTTTAAAGCCAAAGAGTCAATGTTTTTATGATAGGACTTGAGTTGACTATTTGAGAATATTAAATTGACCAATAACAATTAATTTCTGATTAAACCAAGGGTTTTAGATTCTTAAATAGTTGCTGGAAATTTAGTAAACATGATTAATAATTAAGTTTCTCCTTTGGGTTTATAGGAGTTGATTTCTAGTGAGTCGTGATTCGCACAGTGGCCCCCGTACTTAGGTATTCCAGGTACGTACAAGACTAGGGTGACCACCCATCCCTTGAGGACTTTATGAAGTAAATTGAATTCGAATCATGTGAACTTATGTGTTGGAAATTCATGTTTGATGTGTAGACAAGCATGTGAGAATTGTTGTTGAATCTATGTGAATAAGCATGTTATGAATTGATATTGCTTTTTGATTCTGTTGAACTATCATGTTATGGACTTTGATAATCGTTGATCTATGTCAAGCATGTTGTTCAAATTGGTATGCATGTATGAGTGTTGCGCATGTAAGTTATTATGATTATGCTATAGTACGGGATGTCTAGCATACAATGAGCCTATTGAATATTGCCTCAGTGCATTACTTATTATATTGCCTCAGTGCATAGTTTATTCTACAACAAGTGTAGAATACATTTAAAGAGTTTGTGTGAATTGAACTAAGGACTAATCGTGCTAAGGGCACATCCCGCATGTTAGGAAGAACAATCCTGGGTCGTCTCAAAGGTGTTTTGAGATGGAAGTCTGGAATAAATTCACTGGAGTCCTATGTTTGATCACATGTCCTAAAGGATTAAAAAGAAGAGTCAATGTGTGAGTATACATGTGTGTAATTGTTGAATTACTTGTGAGTTATGTCTTTGGGTTGAGTCTTGAACTTAATATACAAAATAACGTAAAGTGCAACCCGAATGAGCTTCAAAACTCTTGGAACGTATATACCTTGAGTATGAACAATGGGGGAGTCGTGTCAGAGAAACTCGTACTACTTGAATGATACAAGACATTGTTTCATTCTTTTGGTTATTTGCTTATTACAAGACGTTGTTTCATTCCGTTGGTATGGTCCGACTGTCGGTAGAAAGCCCGACACTTTATTATTTGGTGTTTGGTGGGCTCCCAACACCCTCAGTTTCCCTCATTGGTTGTTTCCCTCAGTGGGTCTGTGTTATTATATTTTACCCGTTCGAAGCTAAATTCTTATTAATCAATGTGTTAAGAGTCTTTTTAAATCTTGAGTTTGTCTTCATGATTAATTGGTTTACTTGAAAGGATTTTGCATGTGGATTGTCTTTATTGTTGAGTGAAGCATGTTAGACTAGAATTTCATTTCTAGCTTGTTCGTACTCAGCTTTTGCTGACTTCGTGCTTCATGTCTTTCGGTCATGGCCTTCGCCTTAATGACCCTATGATGATCCATCATTGCACTTGCATTATCGGGGAGTAGTTTTCGATAACCAGGTTGGTAGAGATAACTTGCGGGAGAAGTTATCATGGGAATAGTGATGAGAGACTACTTCTTCTTTCGCATTTATAAACTCTATTTAATTTTATAGTCATGTCTATCGTTACTATTTCTTTTACTATTATTATTATGGTTTGAAACTTAGTTAATGGATTTCCTAAACTATTTAATGTTGGTTTTTGGGCCTCGTTGGTTCCAAGTTGTGTTATGACCATTAACTATTAAATATATTTTGAAAGTTAGTTATTTCCGCTGCGTAATTCTGGTAAATAGCCTTAGCAGTTATCACGGTGGCGGTAATATCTTGGTAATTCCTTTGTTTTAAGTTGGAAAATATTTTATAAAAATCAAGGAATTATTAGGGTGTTACAATCATGGGCAACAGGTTGGGGCGGCCCAGTCCAGCAACACCCACGGTCCATCCGTGGTCCCTGCTGAAAATCCCACCTCTCCAATGGCCCATCCTGGTTCCCCATATGCTGCCTTCCCATCTCCCTTCCCAGCGACTAGGCCGGCCCAATGTGACACGGTCCAGCTGACCGCCCAGCAACACCAGGCTTCTCCTTCCCCTATTGTCATGGACCCTCTCCCTAATGCATCATTTCAACCCACTCGAATGTCCTCCCCCCAGCCCACTTCCATAAATCATCTTTGCATGGTCACTCGAAGTGAAAAAGGTATCTTCAAGCCTAAACAATCATTTAACTTGAGTACAATGGTTACAAAATCTCCTCTCCCTCGTAACCCCTTGTCTTCCCTTCGTGGCCCGAATTGGAAAAAGGCTATGAATGATGATTTTGATGCTCTTATTAAAAATAAGACGTGGGAATTGGTGCCCCGTCCACCTAATGTGAATGTTATTCGTTCTATATGGATTTTTCCTCATAAAGAAAAGTCTAATGGTGATTTTGAGAGGCATAAAGCCCGTCTTGTAGGTGATGGGAAACCCCAACATGTTGGCATTGATTGCGGTGAAACTTTTAGCCCGGTTGTGAAACTGGCAACGATCCGTACAGTTCTCAGTCTCTCATTATCCAAGAATTGGTCCATTCATCAATTGGATGTCAAAAATGCTTTTGTTCATGGTGAACTCAAGGAAACGGTGTATATGCATCAACCTATAGGATTCAGGGATCCCACTCATCCAGATTATGTGTGTTTGCTCCATAAGTCTTTGTATGGACTTAAGCAGGCTCCCCGGGCATGGTATAAACATTTTGCAGATTATGTGTCCTCTATTGTTTTTTCAAATAGTAGATCTGACAACTCTTTGTTCATTTATCGAAAGGGGTCTGCCATTGCACATATTCTGCTCTATATTAATGATATTATTCTCACTGCTTCCTCATATTCCCTCAGATGCTCTATTATGGCACTCCTTGCCTCGGAATTTTCTATGAAGGATTGGGGTCCTCTTAATTATTTCTTTGGCATTGTTGTCTCTCGTCGCAAGGATGGCATGTTTATTTTGCAGCGTAAGTATGCGGAAGAAATTATTGAGCGGTTTGGTATGTCTTCTTGTAAGCCTACTACTACTCCAGTCGATACTAAGCCCAAACTGAGTGGGTCTTTGGGTGCTCCGTATGCTGATCTGAGTCACCACCGGAGTCTTGCAGGTGCTCTTCAGTATCTCACTTTCACCCGTCCAGATATCTCTTATGTAGTTCAGTAGGTCTGCTTACATATGCATGCTTCTAAGGATGATCATATGCATTCCCTTAAGCGAATAATCAGGTACATTCAAGGCACTCTTGATTATGGTTTATATTTGTATCCATCTTCCATTATGGACCTCATTTCATGCACTGATGCTGATTGCGGGGGTTGCCCTGACACGCGTCGTTCGACGTCGGGTTATTGTGTCTCTCATGGGAATAACTTGATCTATTAGTCCTCCAAACGCCAACCTACTCTTTCGCGTTCTAGTGCGGAGGCAGAGTATAGAGGTGTTGCTAATGTTGTCTCTGAGTCGTACTGGATTCAAAAGCTTTTGTTGGAGCTTCAGTGTCCCATTCATAAGACCACTCTGGTCTATTGTGACAATATTAGTGCTATTTATCTTTCATGTAATCCAGTCAACCATCAGCGCACTAAACATATTGAAATGGAAATTCACTTTGTTCGTGAAAAGGTTGCGCGAGGACAGGTTCGTGTCTTTCATGTTCTGTCCCGTCATCAGATTGCCGATATTTTCACTAAAGGACTTCCACAAGTTTATTTGACGATTTTCGAGATAGTCTTAACGTTCCACTACTAGAAAACAACCTATTTCTAGACGTCTTGACCTCGACGCTAAGAGGATGGCGTTGGGGTGGAAATTATTTTCCGTAATTTCTCGACGCCTTAAGGCGTCGAAGAATTTTTCGACGGCTATTTCTCGACGCCTTCGGTTGACGAGTCTTCTGGTGACCACTTTTGACGTCGAAAGTACACGTGCCTTGCACATGTTAACTTAATTGGACGCGCGATTAATATTTCCTGAAAATTAGAATTTTGCGCTTCCCAAAATATTTAGCAGTCTATTGAGCGCTAAAACAACAAATTTCCTTAACAGTTCCATCGCGCATATCACTCTCGCTCAAACCCTAATAAGCGAAAAACTCCCAAAAGAACAACTTCTCCTCTGCGAATCTGAAACTCTCAATTGTGTATTTGCCATTGATATTCAGGTGTTGTCTATGTTCTTCTAATTATCTGTTGTGAATTTCCTCTTATTCTTTTTCTTGATCTGATATTTTGTTTCTTCATCTTCTCCCTTTCATCATCCTAACGAGTCAGTGGCAAAAAAGGACTCAATTTCACTTCATGTGCTGGAATTTCGAAGGGGTATACTGCTCAATTTTATGCTAAAACTTCCGAGGTATTGTTGCACAGGTAGTAATTTAGTATATTAGTCTCGGCTATTACTTTGGGTTATTTCGTGTTTTGGGGTTAATTTGGCTGTTTTGATTCATCTGTTTCTCCTTGCTGTGTTGATATAGATGATAATTTCTTGTTTGTTGATTGTAAGATATCTGAGTTTTGGTAGTTTGAAGTTGTATGTCACAATTGAATTTTGTTAGGGTGATTGATAATTGCTATTTTCTAGAGTTAGAATGTATTTAGAAAAGAATTGGTGGATTGAAAATGGTTGTTTTTTTGGAGTTAGAACATACTTATAGCAAAGTTTGGAGGAGGAACATTGTTGTTTTTTTGAATTGGAAAATGGATGGAGTTGGTCAAGGTATTGGTGTTCTACAATAGTAGCAGAACCTGAAATAAAGGATAACCATTAAGCAGAAATGTTAACCATTTTCAACATTCAACAAAACAAAAAAAAAGATACAGATAGAACAATACGATTAGCTTAGGAGTTGGGGCTGCCTGGACTCTTCACCTTCTCCCATCACTTGCAAAAATAATAATAAAAAAAAAGAACAGTCCACCATGTTTGGTTGAGCTTGCCTGAATTGAACTGTGAAAGACAGGAGTTCAGATTCTGATAATTGGACAATTATGCAACTTAACAAACAATTTTATCGGTGGCAAATAAATTTAGAATACTTGGCCAGCTATCTTTTTCTTCCTTCTTGTTGCCTTTTGTCCTTTTTTAGGTATAGTTAGTATCTGAGGAGAATTGAGGGTACAAGGGGATGTCTGATGTTGCTACTAGAACGTTTTGAACCTATATTATTGACAGAAAAGACAGACCATAAAGACACTATCATGTATATTTGCAACAGAATGAGAGATAAACGACAGGTGCTAAAAAATAGAATGAGAGATAAAGGGCATAACATAGTTTAACATTGTTGAATTTGAGAACCATTGATACAGTGCAGGGGCTACAAACAAAATGAAAGATAAAAAAAAGGAAAGGAAGATTGCAAGGAAGAGACTTAAAATTTCACTAAGGGCGTGTTCTATTCAACTGAATTTGATTTATATGAACATGTTGGAACTAGTTAAATTAAACTTATCGGAACAAACTTATAGGAATCATATTAGCTTAACTTAAATAATACACCCTAAATAATCTCAATTTAAACAACAATCATCGAAGACGTTAAAATGAACTATTGACCTCATAATACAATTCTGTTGTTCAAGCCTTATTTATAAAATCAACAGGATTACAGCTATTCCAGTCAGAAATACTCTGTGGACGTTGTTGAACAATGTAGCGTACATACTCAAACCCATTAGAAGGATCAGTAATGTTCAAGGCTACTTCTGCAACACATAACATACAAGAGGCAGCTTGTTAGCAACATAAAACTAGGCATTTAAAAAATTTCAATATGAGAGGGAGTTTGAAACTGTATGTACATCACTAGTAATCCAAGTTTTTTACTGATCCTTCTGCAGTCCGTATGCCTTGTTGATCGTTGGTGTACCATTACCACTGATTTCTCTTCTGAAGTTTACGTATCTTGTCTGTCATAAAATCGGCTGCAAGTATGCTTTTCAACATTTTTTTTCCTTTTGTAGCTTTCTTCTTATGTCCTTCGGTTGCAAACATGGGTAGGATTAGTTAATAATTGTTAATTACCATTCGTTAGTTAATAATTGCTTTGTGGTCTAACAGTATTTCATGTTTACATGACAGTAGCGCGCTCTGAATGAATCCTTATCAACATATCCAGAATATTTGAGAAACAAAGTAAGTTCTTGTGTTCCGCATTGATCTGTTTAACCGGTACTGAATGTATTTGATAGACATATGACATGTTTTGACTAAGTAATTCTTGTATGATTATACATGTTGATTGAAATTTGTTTGATGAAATGTTTGTGTACGTGTGTTCCTTTTTCTCCCCTGCCTTATTCACTTTCAGTTTCTACTAGTTACTAATCCTTGAAATTGTTTCTTCGTCGGACTCCCATGATGAAGACTGTGACTGCCTAATTAAGCTAGCCTATTATAGACCGTGCTGTATTGGTTTTGACGGATGAGACAACCAGTTTTAACCAATTGACACGAACCATTTACCTCCAATCACTACTACAAAAGCCTACGTTTCTGGACGCCTGGAGCTCGACACCTGGGTATGAGCGTTGGGGAAAAAATTAATTTCCGTTATTTCACGACGCCTTTCGTCGTCTAGAACTCTCTCGACAATTTTTGGCGTCGAGAGTACACGTGAAACCCACGTGATAGCTGGCTACTCAGATAGTCAGATCTAATGTTAGCCTGCAACTTTCCGTTCTTTGGAAAATAAAAACCGCCTCGTTGAATAGCCCTCACCGCCTCTCACCTCTTGCTAAAAAATCTCAAATCTACTCTCTTCTCATTGGAATGTTAAGAGCTCTCCTTCACGTATCTTCCTCATTTGTGTTCTCCTTGTGATTGTATATCTCTTTTTCACCTTCAATCAATGGGTTTAGGGTCTTGTGAAAGGTAACATTATTTTTTTGTTTATTATTCTTTTTGCAATTTTCGTTCTGTTTTTCGGAATCTGATTTTTTATGGTTTTTAGGTATTTCTTTGTAGTTGAATCATGTTGTTTGATTTTCGTTCTTTTCATATATTTAGTTTAGATCTGAGTAATATCGAGTTCACTTTAAATTGGGTTTAGATTTGTTTATGTTGATTAGAATTTGCGATTATATCCTTAATTCGTGCTAATTTAGGGTTTTTAGGTATTTCTTTGCAACTGAATCATATTGTTTGATTTTTTTTCTTTTCGTATAATTATTTAGATCTGAGTAATGCCGAGTTCTATTATAAATTGGGTTTAGATTTGTCTATGTTGAGTAGAAATTTGCGATTCTATCCCTAATTCGTGCAAATTTTTTCGTTTTTGAGTGTTGTTGAAATTTTTGATCTTTTCATTTTAATATTCTGTCCTCACTGAAAGATGAAGTGTTTTGGATGTAAGGGACCTAATAAGTTTAACATTGTCAACAGAATAGTATGTACTAAATATGCTTATTGTTAGCTATAATTGAGTTGATTGCCTCTGGATCCATTGCATCTATGTCGTTTGTCTGATGTTGTAGCTTTAAATGACAGAGTACAAGAATCATTTTTCTTTCCAGCCTTGTACCGGCCAAATTTAGCCCACATCTATTGTAAGGCTAGTTTGTATTTGTTTCTTGATCAAAGTTTTTGAGTGTAATAAAAAGCACTAGCAAGAACCTAAGACTGGACAATTCGTGATGTAAGATCGGGTAGAAAATTTGATGTTTTGATTCATGTTTTTACATATATTATACATGTTCTTGATCAGTTTCTGAAAAGTAGTATTTTTGAGTTACTATTGATCTGTTATCAGTGTAATTTATTGTTGTGCAATATTGGTGATGTTATTATCTATTAGAACATTACAGACCCTTTGCTATAATTTATTGTTATTTTGTCTTTTAGGAGGAAAATGAATTTATTTGAATTTGCTTTGCTCTGTTCCATGGCACTGACTTTTTTCCGACTTTTAGGTAGTTAAAGAAACTTGTGTTTCTTCTGAAGTAAAACCATCTTAATCTTTGATGGTTTTGTTTATCGGGCATCGGTTGTGGACTACTCTGCCAAACCACCTGAGACTAGGATGCCTTTTCGTGCCTTTATTGATGCTAGCCTTATAAGGACACCTATCGCAACTGAGTTTTTGGTGCTTTCAAGGTATATTCTGGTTTTATATGTTGAGTTGGAATTTCTTGCCTTAGTGGTTGGATGTTTGGAACACCCATTGTTGTAATGTGAGTTTAAGTAGTGCCTGGCCAGTATCCATTAAATTTCATGTCTATTATTCCTAATTAGTCTTTACTATTAGGCCCACTATGTTCACGTCTTAAAAATTACACTAGTCATCATGGCTTGTGAGGCAGGGAGGTGTGTTATAGAGCAGAATTGTAACATTCTTTCTCAACCGAAGCTATGATTCTACATGGGTTTAGTGTATGATTTTCTGGTAAGAGTTATCATGAAAGGCTGAAATTATAGAGATAGATTTTTAATACAATAAACAGTTAACATCAAACATGAGCTTAAAAAGGGATTAAAAATTAGTTGATATGTAGTTCTGCCTACCTATTGAATGTCTTAAAACAAATCACAAATAAACATTATAACATGCTTCAAGCAGACTGTTTTGGAGTTCTCTGTGATAGAAGGGACATAACATAAAGCACCAACAAGAAGAACGCCTTCCGCAAATAAAGACGTGCTTTTCTTAGCTCCTGAAGTGCTTGTTTTGATGGATCGATGGTCAAATATTGTTTGGAAATCTAGTTAGAGTCGTATTTTTAATGGGAGAATACATATTTGTCATGCGCTTTAGATGCAAATACACAGAAGTTCTTATTCACAGTTTATGGTGAATATCTCAATTTTTAATTAGAATGTGGTGTAATGTTTTATGTGTTCATTACGAGTACTCTTGCAATGCTTGTTTTGGTGGTCAATTTTGTTTGTAGATTGATTCATGGTATATCTTGGATGTTAGTTTATCTTATACGGTATTCGTCTCGTTTAGTTCCGTTATTGATGATGTAAAGGTGAAACTTTGAAGGTTTTTGCTTTGAGGGATGCTGGGGAGTAGGCTGAAAATGCAACTGCTTATGTGACTTTGGAACCCTGCAATCATTATGGAAAAACTCCTCCCTGTTCTGAGGCTTTGATCAAAGCCAAAGTGAAGAGAGTTTTGGTTGGCATGGTGGATCCAAACCCCATTATTTCATCTAGGGGGATTACTAGGCTTCAAGAAGCAGGCATTGAAGTAGTTGTTGGAGTTGAGGAAGATTTATGCAACAAGCTCAATGAAGCATTTATTCACAAAATGATTTATGGGAAGCCTTTTGTTACTCTCAGGTAAAGCTTATTGTTTCGTTTAATTCACTACTACAAAACAAGGTGTTTCACTCTGATATCTTCGATTTTATCTTCTTCACAATGAGTCACAGTGGTGGGAACAAGACTGAATGTAGCTAGAAATTGCTGAGATTTTGAAGCGTATAATCCTCAATTGTCTGCTGAAATTTCTAGGCTAGAGGTACACGTTCTATTTTTGTGTAAGTTCTTTGAATTGCAGACATAATTGCTCCTTTCTTTTTTCTTGGATTCTGCATTTTTTTACTTTTTCTTACACTTCAATTTGTTCTAAACAATGGCTTGATTGGATTGCTTAATATGTTGCCTATCACACTTAAATTCTATGTATGTCTGTCAAAGTATATCTTGATGCTCCGTAAAAAAATTGAATTGTGCGCCTTCACTTTAGTAGTACCGTTGTGGGTGTGTACTTGGTATGTTAAATTAGTAGCCTGTGTACTTTATGTTCTTAATTGTAGCAAATTCTGTTAATTAATGAGCATTAGCGTTCTAATGGGTTTCAACTTTCAAGTTAACAACTACGGAGTATAGTACTTTGTGTATGATCTTAAGTCATGTGTTCTGATAGGTTTCAAATTAACAACTACGGAGTATAGTACTTTGTATATGCTCTTAAATCCTATGTTCTGATGGGTTTCAAGTTAACAACTATGGAGTATAGTACTTGGTTATATGTTGTTTCTGTGCTAAGTTTGACTTTATTTTCTCTCCCTACATTCATCAGATGCTGAACATGGTCTAAGACAACAGAATACTATGATGTGTTACATGGTTATATATTCATATGTGTGAAGAAATTAAAAAATGACAGAAACTAATATGATATTTTACATGGCTATATCTCACTTTGGTTTAAGATTGGTGTGTTCTTTCTTAGTTATATATGTTTTTTTTTGTTTCCATTCACTGCCAAGTTTTTTCAGTTCCTCTCCGAAACTCTTCTGCACAGTTTTTCGATCATGATGAGAAGTTGGCATTGTTCTACTTTAATTTACCTTAAAGATACTCTTGTTTGAACATCAATTCAACTGCTTCTTTTGCTGAACATCATATTGGACTTTATAGTAACCAACACAAATTAGCTCCACTATCTAAACTAGGAGAGTTTTTCTTTCTCATTCAGTTTTCACTGTGGACCACTATACTTAGTGCTACAATCTCCTGCGGTTTTTAGAGGCATTCAGTAATGGTGTTAATATTGATGTATTGTGCTTTCACTTTGCCAAGTGATTTAAGACTTTTTAAGACCAGATTTCCCGAGTTTTCGGCACAGCCAGCAGTCTAGGACCAGATTTCCCTGAGTTTTCTGCTCTTCAGTACTTGACTGCTTGTTACTTTTATTTTTACTTATTACATTTTTTATTTTGCTTTGTAGATCGTACAACGTGATAAAGGAGAAACGAAAGAATGAAGCAACTTGGAACACTTGAGTCTACTACGAACAATCGTCTATAAATATGTAGCTAGTTCCTAGTTACTTAATCTAGGCTTTATTTTCTTTTACGTACTATGAATTTTAGTTTTTCTAGGCTTTATTTTCTTTTACGTACTGTGAATTTTAGTTTCTCTAGGCTTTATTTTCTTTTACGTACTATGAATTTTAGTTTTTCTAGGCTTTATTTTCTTTTACGTACTGTGTATTTTAGTTTCTCTAGGCTTTAAATATATTAGTAATATAAATGTGTGCACGTACTATGAATTTTACTACTTATAGATGGTGATAATAAAATTTTATTATTTGCCAAAAAAAAAATTGTTGATCGATTGAAGATCAATCTGTCGTATATATAAATTCAAATCATTAATTTTGTTGCTTTAATTTTCATTTATAAACTATATATAGATACAAATTTGTATTTGGGTGAAAAAAGCTTACAAAATTTGGACGCATTATGTAATTAAGGTTTAAATTTTCCGCCACAATTCTTTGTGGACGACAATTGATGTCTAGAATAGGGACCTAGGAAGGCGTCGGCAAACAATTTTGAACCACGCCTAACACAGATCTTAAGACGTAGTAAGGCGTCGAGGATCTCGACGCCTAGTTAATTTATGGACGCTGTAAGGCGTCGCCAATCTCGACGCCCCAAAGACTTCCAAGACAGCTTAAGGCGTCCCAAATCTCGACGCCTAGTTAATTTGTGGACGTTGTAAGGCGTCGCCATTCTCGACGCCCAAAGATGTCCAAGACAGCTTAAGGCGTCCCAAATCTCGACGCCTAAAGGCGTCGCGAATTCTCGACTAAGATTTCCTCGACACTAATAACAGGCGTCGAGGGAAATTTTCTCGACGCCTATAGGCGTCGCTAATTAGCCAAAATTACGTCGCCAAAGCGGGAAATTCATTGATAACATGGCTTCCTATTTCTCAATGATATCCCATGAGCAAAACAATTGGTTGAATCTCGTAAAACCATTTAATAGAAGTTCATTGGCATGTTGTTTCCATTAAAGACCTAATTCCTCCATTTGTTTTTCATGTTGTACCATATTAACTTTGGTACTATTCACATAATCAATTGACCTATGTTTTTTATTCTATATAATGAAAAACTTAGTCATGTTGGGTCTTGTTCTCAACGCCTATTTTCAATATATCAGTGTTTTATGTTTTTAACTGATAAAGAGTTAAAGATAATAATGGTTAAAGTTGAATGTTTACCAAAATGTCTAGTCAAAATAGAACAACTGGAAGAAAAAAAACAGAGAAACTATTTGATTTTACACGACCAAAAATTGATTTTTACTCATAGGGTATGCGAGTCATGTGTTTGACCCACGTGTCTTATGTTAGAATCAAATGAGCCAAATTCTTTCTATGACTATAACCTACCCATAATTAAAATTATCTTGTCCCGGAGAGGGGGGGGTTGAAGGAAATAATGCCCTTGATCCAAGTTTGCATTTAATGCTAAGTCTAATAAATGCGGTTCAGTATTTATTAACAAGTTAATATTTCAGTGAGATCAAGTGATTTGAATGCCTAGCTAGAGGCCGCTTCAGTTCGAGTGGAATTAATAATATTAATCCACAACTTACTCTTGACTGAACCCGTAGAGTCACACAAATAGTACGTAAACGGATCAAGTATTTAAGTGAATATAATATTCATTAAGTACTCTATTTATGGTCATTCGGAAATGATGGATCTTGGTTCCAGTGGGAGCTAAAATCATCACAAGGCAAATAAAGGGTATTGCCGGAAATGAAGATATTGCCGGAAACGGAAATATGGTTCATGACGAAAATATAAATATTATCCAAGTCGAAGATATTTCCGGAAACTGAAATATGGTTTGAATCGCAAAATATTATCGGAAATAGAAATATTGTCGGAATCGGAAATATTGCCGGAAACGGGAAATATTACCGGAATCGATAATAATGTCGGTATCAGAAATATTACCGGAATCAGAAATATTGCCGGAAACGGATAATATTACTGGAATCGAAAATATTGTCGGAATCGGAAATATTAACGGAAACGTAAATATTGTTCGAATCGAAAATAAATTTCGGAATCGGAAAACAAATCGGAAGCGCGACGAGCGACAAGCTGGCAAGCAAGCCGACCCATCGCTCGAAAAGCAAAGGCACAAGGCCCAGCGTCAACGCCGAGCACGAGGCCCAGCGCCAGCGCTAGGACAAGCGCCAAGCAATGGCTGCTAGCCTTTGTGCGATGAGCCTGCAACGCGCAAGGCCTTGGGTTTCCCGAGTGCACATAAAACCGTAGAAAATATTCTAGTCGGTTGAATCTAAGGCGGATCCGGACGTGTTGTGGACTATCTACGGAGGGACAACACTTGAAGTCTTGTACTTGTTCTTGTTCGGTTCGGGAGCAGCTGGGGAAGGCACGCATCGCATAGTATATATACTAAATTATGCTAATTGATTATGTGGCAATTAATTTGGATTCCTGGCTTTTGGTTTTTCCGCATGAATTATATTGTTTATATTGTTCATAACCCTACAGTGGTATCACGAGCCTCTAATTAATTCCATAATCAATTATAGTTAACATGGATTAAATTTTATAAATTTGCAATGAATTAAAGGGGTGATTAATTTCGTGATTGTAATTAATTGCAAATTCGTGCGATTATTTGATTATATGTTCATAAGATTTTTCGGCACTTTTGTCAATAATGGTCGAAATCTTATGTTTTTATAGTGCATTTCGCATGTAAAGGATGTTTTAAAATTTTGACAAAAATCAAAGATTTGATGCCAAACCCAGAATTCCCAAATTCGAAGCCTAACTATGACATTTTGGAAGTTTTAGTTTTTCAAAAACAAAATTTTTAATTTTTATAATGTTAAATTAAATATTTGCGAATCTTGTATGTAAATCTTGAATTTATAATTGACCTACTATATATGTTTAACAATTCTAAGATCTAAACTTGTTAATTATACAACCTAATTTGTAATTATAATTAATTTGTTGAATTTCAAATAATTTAGAATTTGTTTTCAATTTCATAATTAATTTATAATTTAATTAGGATCCTATGATTAAAAACCGCCATAACATTTGTTAAAGTTGAAAATTTCGTTCCATAAATATCGCACCATGGTTGAGTTTTACTCCTCTAACACATTACTTTGACTCTTAATATCTCAAATCGTGTGTAAGTAAAAATTATAAAAAATTGATGCTTAGAAAAATATATATCGATATGAATCTAACATGACCCCACATGACAACAATTTTCTTACGTATGAATCACAAAAAATGATCAAAGTCATAGTGTGGATAGTGTAAAAACCAAATTGTATGATATTTAAGGAACGGAGTAAGTATGTAATTTAACAAAATGTTGCATACATATATTTTCCATTATTAATATAACAACTAGTTTTTGGGCCCGTTCGACGAACGGGCTGGTTATATGTTGGTCGGGTAATGGAATTTAGAAATTATGTTGTTCTTAAGTAGGTGTTAGAAGGTGTTTAAACCAAATGACGGTAATTAAAACTTTACAATATGAAGTCTTGTCTTTTTAATCATTACATTTTTCTGCTCATGTTCATCTTACCTGAAAATATAGATCCACTTTAAATCACTTATTACCACCAATAACATATCATTTGTTCAAAGACCAAACAAATTTGCAACTGTTACAGCTTACGACTATACTCATGTTATCCAATTAAGGGAAAGACTTAACAAAGTCTAACTATTGAACTATACTGACAAAAAAATTCTTATAGGAGAACTAAAACTAATTGTAAGTTCCCCTAACAACAAAAATATACAAATTAAACCCACCTAAAAGTCTCAAAATGTCGATGACGATTTACCCACCTTTAATCATTTGCATGGAAACCATACATTATAAGATTATCCTTCTCTGCAAAATGAATTGCAACTAATTAAGCAAGAAAAATAAACAACATACTTCCAATGTGCTTAAGAAAAATCAAGAACAACGTGCTTATAGAGAGATAGATGGGGGGGGTATTATAGCTTGAATTGCATGCATGAAAATAAACAATAGAAATGTTGAATTAAAGCACCCTATAATCTCCTACCGTTTCAAAACGGATCAGTCAAAAAGTCTATTAGTGAGGTTAAATTATGAATTAATGCTACAGGAGAAGGGGAGAAGATTTGGGGATTGAATTAAATTGACATTGAAAATAATTAAGCTTGGAGAGTTAATGGGAAGGTGAAGAATGGGAAGATGAAGTAGGGGACGTTAGTTTAGGCATAACCAAGTTGAGTATCGATCCTAATTTTGGGTAATCCCTCCGTCCCGTTTTTGTAGTCCTGGTTCTATTTTAAGCGTCCCAAAATTATATTCATGTTTCTATTTCTGGCCATTAATTTTTCCACTTTCTCATGTACTATATTAATTAAAAATGCACTGAAAACCCAGCACAACTTCTCCATGTACTATATTCCTTTTTCCATGTATTATATTTCAATTTCTCATACAAAACAAGTATCAATGTACTAGTTCTAATTTCCCGTGTACTATATACACTTTTCTTAAAACCTGTGTTTTTAGTCAAACAATACTATAAATATGGGATGGATGCAGTACAATTCTAGTAAATTAAAGAGACGGAGATTAGTAGTATACTACGTAATGACAAATGACAATAAAGTAGAATAATGAATGACCATTATTTTTTTATAACAAAAAAGTAAATAGAAAGATTAATAAGATTGAGACACGTGTCATCAAAATGGTATTGCTTATGTGCCATTGAAATGGTGATGATTATGCTTTAGTAGAATAATGAATGACCATTATTTTTTTATAACAAAAAGTAAATAGAAAGATTAATAAGATTGAGACACGTGTCATCAAAATGGTATTGCTTATGTGTCATTGAAATGGTGATGGTTATGCTTTATAAATACTAGGTATTGATTTGACTAAAATCATACTCCCTCCGTATTTTAAAAAGAGATACACTTTGACCGGTACGTAGTTTTAGGAGAGTGAGTTGAATTTATTAAAATAGGATGAAAGTTGAGTAGTGGGTGTGTTTTTTTGTTATAGTAAAAAGATGATGTGAATAAGTGTGGGGACCACAAGAAAAAGAGAAATATTAATATAATTGGAAGTGGGGACCAAGACATGTTAAAAAAGGAAAGTGTATTTCTTTTTAAAATACGGTCGTTTAAGGAAATTGTATATCTTTTTAAAATACGAAGGGAGTACCAAAAATCATTTTTGGCCAATCATTATTACGTGGTATATATATACCCATAATTTAAACAATTTTTTTTTTCTGTACATAAACGATTAATGAAAAATTATAAAAATTTGCACCAGGAAGTGACTAAACATTTTGTAACAATTTCCAAATTCATCTTCATCTTCAAAACCTTCTCATGCATTTCCTTCAAGATTCTAATGCAATCCCTCAGATTCTAGTTCCTGAGATTGTTAGTCCAAGTCGAAAGATTCAAGGTGTTCTTGATAACATTCATGTCAACCCAATTGACGATGATGATATACAACCTGATCAGAATCTCGCTCTTGATACTACTACTGGCCCAAGGGACAAGGTTGTTGTACAACCTGATCAGAATCCCGTTCTTGCTACTAGTGCAGGCCCAACTCAGAAGCCTAATGGACAGCCTGATCAAAATGCATTTGTTGCTACCGATGCAGGCCCAACCTAGCAGCCTGTTGCAACTCTTCCATGTTATGCGACACCTGGAAATGAAATAATAGTGTATGATGAAACCATTGAGTATCATTCTATTATTTCTTATGGTTTCTAAAATGGCAAGGCTAATTTTTTTTTCCCATATTGAACTAGCTTTTGAGCCTGTTCAATGAACGAGAAACTATATAGTGGTTGTTTAGCCGTCCTTTAAAGTACTAATTTTATTGAGGGATTGTTATTTTAGTGGGAATACATGATTTATATATAGATGAAATTTAGAAGTTGAAAAAAATATATAAATTAGATGGTGAATTAATATTTACTTAATTAAACCAGGAGATGGAGTAAAAGAGGTTGAATGAATATATGAATTGAATAGTAAATTGATGTTGAATAAAGCAGATGAAGTGAAAGGTGTGTTGAAGCTGTAAAGACTTCGTCTAACAAACAACAAAATGAAAAATGAAAAAAAGAATAATAATTTATGGATGAAAAACGGTGGTAACACGTGTCATCTAATCGTGTATGGTCTTCCTTTTTATAAACTAGGTATAGATGTTAAAGAGAGAGATTAAATGGAAGAGGTGGAATAAATAAATGAATTAAATAGTGAATTAATATTGAACGAGGAAGATTAAGTGGAAGAGGCGTTGAAGTTGTAATTGCAAAATATAACAAACAACAGAAGGAAAATTTAAAAATAAAAATAAAAATAAATTGATGGATGAAAGGAGAAGATGACACATGTCATCTAATCATCTATGATTTAGCTTTTTAACGACTTGATATAGATATATGTAAAGTGAATTATTTATGTACTTAATTAATCGGTTAATTAGTACGGAGTCAACCATAGTTATGGAAAGTAAAATCTTTAACGATCAACTGATACATACTACCTCCGTATTTATTTAAAAGAGCACTTTACTTATTCAGCCGTATCTTAACACTTATAAAAGCAAGGACTTTGATTTACTATTCCTATACACAAATTCTTATTTACAATGGGTGTACAATAAATATTGTACACCGGAGTAAAAGTTAATTCAAAATGCTTAAAAGTTAAGCATATATATGTAAAAGTTATCTATTTTTAAGTGATAAATTTTTTCATTTTAGTAAAACTTATTTCTTCAAAATCACTAATAATGTATAAAATTAATAATTTAACCCTTTAAAATATTTATCTATCAATTTTTTTTACTAATATAAAAGTTAATCAAAACTAAGTTAAAGTTACAAAAAAAATAGTTAAAGTTATCTTGGTGTACAATAAATTTATTGTGCACCTTGTGCGCGCAAGACCTTTTGATTCCTATAATAGTGAATTTACGTTTAAGTCCCCACTTTCATTCACAAATATTTTTTGTCTTCTTCCTTATAGACAGTGTAATTACATTTTGCCCCCTTACCTTTTGATTGTGCTGCGTGGCCCTTTTACCCTCTCCTCCTTATACCACTCCTCCCTCTTCTTACCTGCCACTTCTCTCTCCTTTGCTAGGGCTTACTCAAGGCGAGAATGATGAGTTCAGTTACATCTTCTCATCTCCATCAGTTTCTCTTTTTTTTCATTATTGTTTTCTTCAGATTCAGTTTAGGTTGATCGGATTTGATTCATTTTAGGTTGATAGGATTTAGGATTTATGCAAAGTTTCATCATTTTCGACTTCAACGATTAAGACTACACAGGCTTTAGATCCCCGACAAGGTGCATGTGTTAATGTGTTGTTGATTTTCGATTAATTCACTATATGCCTTTAATTTTTCATTGTTGTTAATTTTTTGATTACTTTGACTAAATGCTCTCAATTCTGCATTTTTCCTCTCTCAATTTTCTTAGCTTATCTATTTTTTATCGATTTTTTTGGATTATCTGTTGATTTATTTGTATTTTTATTGACTCAAAAACCGTGAGTTTCTAATATGATATTCTGTTGGGTTTTTTGTTAGCTCTGTTTTGAGTTTGTTTTATTGTCCAATTAGTGTATACCCACTTCATAGTCTATAGGCTAAGGGACATGTATGTTTGAACACTACTTGTCGTCTGTCAATTTTCTCAAATGCTTGTGGATAATGACTTTGTAGCAGCTTAGAAGTGAGATTTGCAAACTTTTAGGTTTTTTGAGTTGATATTTTTGAGTGTAATAGTTGAGAAACCCTAAATTATAAGACTTCATAACAAATTATTTTTTATAGACTAGGAATAATTTTAAGATAACACCCATCTTCTTCAAGAGATATTTTATATCTCTTTGGCCTAAAAAAATGAAATCGATGATGATTTTGCGTCTATCCATAAGTTGTTAGACTTCTTAGCTTTCAGGCAAGGGATATAGTAAAGGAACTAGCTGATGCAAGGAATAGTATACACAATTAGTCTGTTAGTTATTACTGTTACAATTTCCGAGTTTAGGCTTGTGATTTAAAGGTTAGCCTTAGCAGTCTTAAAGAAGAAAAGTAGCATGTTGGTTATTACTATTGCCAGTTGTTTGATCATGAAACGAACAAGTAAACAACAACTTGTGTATGAAATTACAAGATACAAGTGAATTTGCCGAACGAGATTCTACTAAGATTCTTGTAGCTACTTATGTTGATTTTGAAAGCATTCCAAAAAGGTAACTTCGATATTTACGGACTTAATCTGATCTAGATTGATACAAGTGAAAATTTGGATAAAGCCTTCATGTTGAACAAAGGAAGTTATAATACCATTAATCAAGTTGTATTTGTTACACCTCTGTAATTTCTGGATTTCTGGTTTCCAGGCAGAAGTGATTGATCCCGCTGTGAAGGGAATGCTAAGTGTGCTGGCCTCATGTGCTAAAACTACATCCGTCAAGAGAGTGATCTTCACATATTCTATAGCAATTGTACACACTGATGTACCTCTTACCAATGAGACGTTGGTTGATGAAATTTGGTTTTGTTATCCATAAAATTGTAAGGGCAGAAAAGGGGTATGTATGATTTTGCTTTGTTTTTTTATGATAATTGTGAATCATGGGATTAGATAAGGCAAAATAATATGTCTGATTTACATAGTATACTTAATTAGCTAGGCACTTATATAGTTGTATTTTTTTAGTTGTCTTATACATGAATGTTATTTGCTGTCAAAAACCTTAGCCGAAGAAGCTGCAGGGAAATTCACCAAAGAGAATGGCATTGACATTGTATCAATAAACGTCGTTGTAGTAGTAAGCCCAATATTTCAGCCAACAATGAATCTTACAACATTACTACCTTTTTCTATGTTTTTAACTTGATCAATGGTATTATAACTTCCTTTATTCACTACTTTTTTGTCCTCTCTGATTTTCTAATTCATTTTGGGTCATATTTCATGTCCAGTTTGTCACATAAGAGAAATGTGCGATTTTAGTATTTCTGTAAACTTCACAGATTGTTAGTTTTAAGATCACGGATTATAGATATATAGTTATATAATAACATAGGGTCGTTTGTGATAATTACCTTTATTATTATTTTTATATATAACGAGACAAAGCAAGGGCCTACAAGTGGAAACTTTACATTTTTTATAAATCTGTATGCTGATAATTTCTTGTTTGTGAATACTGTGACTGCGACTGGGTCATTCCACTAAATAAATGTATGTATGTTATACTTGCAGCCTTTCCCTCATTAAACCAGCCCGATGTTCAACGCTCCTATAGTTTCTGCTACAAATACATGGACTTCTGTTCTAGCTGGGATAATTAGAAGTGCTCCTAGGAATATAAACATTCACATACATGCTGGTAAGAAGATCCCTATTATATCATAAAAAATTACATGATATTTTTTAGTCTGCTTCTGTACTTAAATATCTTTTGGTAACTCGGGATTGCTCATGATATAGGGACACCGGTCGCTTCATTATTCTTTGCAGTTGGTGCAAGAACTGCTGGTGGAAAAGGTACAGGGTGAGCATAGTGGCGTTACCGCCTCTGGTGACTCTGGTGCAAGGGTGATCTCTATGAGGAATGTCGTTGCTGCTTCTCTACCATCTCAAACTGCAGTTCCTACTGCTTCGCAACCTCTAGGTGTTGTTTTTGCCCTCAGCCTCCTGATGCTGTTCTGCATTCTTGTTAAAGAATATGATGGATAAAACTCATCACTACATCAGTTACTTGCTAAGACATACTCCAGTTTGTGATCCTATTGATTAAAGTAAGCTGACTTTGTTTTGAGCTCACATTGTGCATGAAGTTGGCCTTAACTTCCATCTATACTATGAAATTGACAAGTTTTGACTATTGTGCATGTTGGAATCATTGAAAGGACCGGTGCTGGAAATTATAGCATTGTAAATACCCTTTTCCGCCCGAACCCAATATGCGAGGGCGTATATTGGTCGATGATGTAAACATAGACCTTGTTTCCGTTAGAGATCTTCGCTCAAGATTTGTTGTTGCCCCCAAATTCATTTCTTATTTCAAGGATCTGTGAGGTGAAGTTTAAAACATCAAATTGGAGAGTTTATTTAAATTTATGAACTTCGTTAAATATCTGACTGATTTAAGCTGAGTGTTATCAGCTGTTGACTATTACAGTATTATGTCTACCCAAACTTATATGTTCCGTGTTTGTAAACATGTTGCCTCTTAAGTATGCATTCTTCTCAATAAGTTAATGTATACACACTTCTACAATGGCTAGAGTCGCTAGACAATTGAAAGAGTTGTCTTGCTGTTGACACACGACGCGTGCTTTGTATTCCTATGCTTGTATAAACCATTTTTCTGATTTAAATGCCTTTTGATGACATCAAACTGCTTCAAGTGACTAGAAGTGTTCATTATTGTTAATCTTTTATATCTAGGGAAAATTTAGATCCTTTCCGAATGAATTATGACCTGAAACTCTGGGAAGTTTTGGAGAAATGCCGCATTAAGGTAGAGATAGAAGTAGCTGGTGGATTGGATATGGAAATAAAGGAATCTGAGAAATCATTTTCTGTTCGCCAACGACAACTCCTCTGCCTTGCACGAGCATATTTGAAGTCTTCCAAGGTTTGCTGCATTAAATACAATCACAAATAGTTTGAGACATATTTAAGTAATTTCTAGAAATGTTTCTACGATTATATTATCATTAGCCTTTTTGTGTCATGTCAACCAGAAACTTTGTTCCGGGGTTAATATTTGGAAGTCGACACAAACTGTCAGATTGGATAATGATCTCTGATGCTTAAGGTGTTATGCTTAGACAAATGCACAACTAATATTGATATTCAGGCAGCTTCAATACTACAAAGCGTCATATCTAGAGAATGTCAAGGAATGACTGTTATCACTATTGCTCATCGAATCTCAACTGTGATGATCATGGATAATATCTTTATTCTTGAGAAAGGAACTCTGGTATGTTCACCTTCACCCTACTTATTTCATCATTATGTATACACCCTTGTAGTCTCTCCCCCCAACCCCGAATTATGCTACTAACCTCCCAAAATAAATTACTTGTTTTTATGTGTTGCAAATTTACAATCATTCACCTCTCCACTTGAAAACATGTGTTTTTCTTCTTTGATTTTCATTACTAAGCATTACCTTGGACTTCGATATAGGAAGTTCTACTAAATCATACACAATTTCCCTCACCATTCTCGTTATTATCTTACACTAAATGGTCGTTAGTATGGAGTTGGCAGAATTTCTAAATTTGTGGCTACCCTTTATTCTCCCTTTCCAACTTCCAACTTCTTGGTAACTACTATTTCGGTACCTAATTCCCCCTTCTAGTCCTTTAGTTTTGTGGTGAGGAGGTCACAGGAATTGAATTTGTCATTCCCTATCCTACTATATCTTTGTCTTTTGTGTGAAATTGCAGAAGTTCTTAGAGAATCACCGTTTATGTTTTTCTTGATTCTAATTATTTTTAATTTTAATCCAAGGTTGAACAAGAAAATCCACATGTTATGCTTCAAGATGACCGCTCAAAGTTTGCAGCCTTCACTAGAGCTTCATTAATGTAAGAACATTTGTGACGGAACCTAACTGCAAAAATTGTGGAATGGAGTGGCTGAAGCCTGATATTTGCGTGTCAACCTAACTATTTTCCATACGGGCTTACTTGAGCGGTCTACATTTTTTTTTTTTTTTTAATTTTTTTTCCTGATTGTGTATAATTGGTCCCGGGGTTGAGATATTTTAAAGATGAACTGTAATATTTTTCTGATCAGAACTCTTGGAAGGGATATTGGGGTTGGACTTGTGGGAGTTGTAGTTTTGGGCCTTTTGGTTACTAATTACCTTTGATTGGGAGGGAGGTCTTCATTTCTGACTGTTTTTCTATACAAACTTTCATAAAATTAGCCTCGGGAATTGTTTGGAGTTGATCCCTTCCAAGGACAAAAACAAAAGAAAGACAATTGAGAGAACAATCCATTGTCCTAGAAAATCTCATCATTGGAGTAACTACGGATTGAGTCAAGTAAATTGCATAGCAGTTGTCCTATAAGGCTACAATTCTGTCAAAATCTGCACAACTAATTGCATTTTAGATTAATGCTTAAGTGCTACTTACTATAAGCTTTTCGAAATTTGTGTCAATATTTGTTGTGCAATCAAAAGTATAGGATATAAGAGTTATACATTAGTTCTGAAACTTCTCACACTCCTTGGAGGCATCATTGACGACATGTTTGAGAACAATCTCATTATTTTGGCAACCTCTTCTTTGAAGTTTGACCAATTGGTCTTCAGAGTATTGTCTCTCTCTTGAAGACATATATTATCGTCGTACCCTAAATCAACACCATCAACATATGTCTTGCATGCTGTCATGATATCATAAGCACGAACACAGAAATTTCCAACTATTAGATCCTCGAAATGCTGCAAAAAAGTCATTTGCGTGAATCCTCCCAAGTGCAAAGAGGTTAATCATCAAGTGAAAACACTATATAGTTTGAAGTATAGTGTATTCTTATATCTTTAGGTTTAAGAAACGAGAAGGTAATAACTTAGAGATTCAACTGCTCTATTGTTAAGCATGAACAACCACTCAACTGTTTTTATATGCAAATAAGGCTTGGGTTTACATTGCGTTTCGGGAATTATTTTTCTATATCTTGGGGGACCGTGCGCGCTAGCGCACGGGCCAACAACTAGTTTTATTAAAAGACACACATTCTATTTTGACATGTCATGGTCTCCACTTTCAATTATATTAATTATTCTATCTCTCTTATGGTCTTCACACTTACTCACATACTATTTTTATTACAACAAATAATTCACCCACTATCAATTTTTTACAATAAATACTAACTCACAGATTATTTTTACGATCCACGTATAATACATATTACTGTGGACCCAAATCCAACAATTTACTCTATCACACCTAGCTTTCACGTACCTTTATTGTTCAAATAGTGAATATAATAAATTAAACACCAATTTTCTTAGATATAGTAACCATTTTATGAATCACAGTAACCCATATTTTTAAAAGAGTATCGTGACTTAAAATCACATTGTTCAAGTACAACATGTACTAACGACACCAATTTGATACATTTTCATAATAATTATAATAAATAAGTCAAAATAAATTAGAATTAAGTGATTAATTTTTTTTAAAGGCATGGTCCACAATAAATTTAGTGTGGACCATGTCCATTTGAGAATTAAGCATAACTCGATACTTCAATATGATCTTCTTTTAATAACTTAAACTCACGTTCTTAAAACTACATGCCGGTGAAAGTGTACCTTTTAAATAAATACAGGGGAGTAAAATATTTGAACAATCAGTATGTATCAAAAAAAAATATTTATTTCAAAAAACTCAATTAGAAACCATAAGTTACACATTATCATTTACCATTCCTATAAGCGTATACCATAAAAAATAAAAAATGAAATAAAATAACTAGGAAAGTCGAGTATTAACGGTTAACAATAAATTGCTTTATTACGATATGACATTTTTTTTAGGCAAATCCCAATAGTTTAATTATTTTGTATCTAACATATTGTGAAAGAAGCATCATTTACATTACGCGATCCTTAATTTATTATTTTCATAACTACTTTTTATTCATATTATTTTTACTATTCCCATTACACAATGTTTTTTAATATAATTTAGTGCATATCTTTTTAATTTTCTAAAAGTCTTGTGCATTAGCACTGGCACGGACTAATAAATAAATAAAAATAAAATAAAAAGTAACTTGATATGTTTAATGGATATCAATGATGTAATAGTCTAATGGTAAAAGAAAAATGATGGTCATGCATAAACTTGATCTGAGAGGACTTACCATACACTACTTAATCTCTACCAACGAGTTTCGAAGTTAACTCAGACCTTCAATTAAAGGGTCATCTACAATGACAAGGGTCACCCAAACGTTTTCTGAAAACATCACCTCCACATGCTTCATTAAGACCCTTCCAAGCCCCTTAGTGTTCAACTGTAGAAAATCTGCCTTTGGTGGAGCCAAATTTGCGTAGACTTCCTTCCTTGTTTATCCTTTCCTTTTCCTTTTTTCTGCAAAACGTAGTTTGTATTTTTTCAATCCACAATAAGGCTAGAGTTAAAAAACGAAAAGAATTTATCAATAATTGCGATTTGTGAATAGTCTAAATAACATGATATTTTCGTAATTAAGTCGGTTTGAAAACGAAAAAGAAGGTGGAAATAAAAAAAGAAATAAAAAAGTGAATTAAATGAATAAAATTTGAAGTTAAATAAATATAATTTAAAGTTAAATGAATAAAATGTGAGCTTAGATGAAGAAAATGGAAGTTAAATATAATCTATACCTAGTATTTAAAAAGGAACACCATAGATTATTAGAAGCCATGTGACATCTCATTATTAGAAGCCATGTGACATCTCATTATTAGAAGCCATGTGGCATCTCATTATTAGAAGCCATATGGCATCTCTCCTTTCATCCATCATTTTGTTTTTTTTTTCCAATTTTTCTTTATTGTTTCTATGATTTACAACTTCCAATGTCTCTTCCACTCCATTTTCCTTATTCAACATCAAGTTATTAATAGTCTAATATACTCATTAGTCTCTTCCATTCCACCCCTTTAACATCCAATATTTATTCAACATAAATTTTTATATTTTTCCAACCTTCAAATTACACCTCTATTTAATTCATATATTACCAAAAATCACAAGTATTCACTAATTAAAACTTCAAAAGACATCTGAAAAACCACTATACAACCGCTCGTTCTATGAACGGGCTTAAAAGCTAGTTATAGTACAAAAACACTCATTTGCGTCGGTTCAATTGCGTCGCACATTTAAACGACCGATACAAAACGACTTATTTTAGTTCTAAAATATCAATTACTCCCTCCGTATTTATTTAAGAGATACACTTGGCCGGACACGGGTATTAAGAAGAAGAATTGAATGAAATAAAATAATAAAGCAAGTGGGGTTGGGTAGATATTTTAATAATTAAACAAGTGGGGACCATGCCATTTTGGGGGTGGGAGGTGGGGTGGATTTATGAAAATTATTTGTTTAATAGTATCGTGGGTCATAGGGTAAATTAGATTTATTATTTAATTAGATGGTGGGATTGATAAGTTAATAAAAATGGCAAGTGTATCTCTTAAATAAATACGGCCGGGAAAGGCAAGTGTATCCCTTAAATAAATACGGAGGGAGTACGTAGCAACTATACAATTAAAAGACGCAAATGTACCTGATACAAGTCCTTTTGTAATTTGCGTCACAGATTAATTAATCAACGATGCAATTTACCTGTAATTTACGTCGTTCAAATATTAAACAGCGACGTAACCATAGTATTATCCATAAACGTCCTTTTCTCACAGTAGAACTCCAGACCCCACCTCATTTCTCGCCTTTCTCGCCTTCTCTCCTTCCCTTTCCTTCCCTCTCTTTCTCTCTCACCCTCTTCTTTCCCATCTCCATTGTTGAAACCTCAACATCTTCAATATCTCCTTTAAACAACATCACAACCGATTTTCTGCCTTCATACAAACCCTCCTCTCACTAACCCATCCTAATTTGTTCATTTTCTCTCAAAATCAAGCTATGTGAAAAATGGCACCCTAAGTTCCGCCGTGAAGAAGAAGGAGACATCTCGAAGAAGTAAAGCTCAGTCTCCGGTGGGTTGTCTGCTCGGTTTTTTATCTGAAAATAAATGCCTAATATTTCTAGAGTTTATTTCTCTCCTCTCATTTCTCTCGCTTTTACTATCCACAATCACCCACAATCAAAAGAAGCAAAACACTAGCATAAACCCAGATCTGGTAAAAAGAATCGGAAAAGTCATCTGATCTAAGAGGTTTCCGGGCAATCAAAGCAGACACGGCGGCATTGTCCATCAAAGCGAAAACGACGTCGTTGTCCCTACCCATCCACCCAACTTTGTGCACCAGCAAAGGCGGAGAATACGACCTAGCCAAACGTGCTAAGCTCAGGTTCCCCCATTTTAATATTTTTATTAAAAAAAATGTTGGATTTTTTTGCAATTTGTTGATAATAATTAGTTTTTCAATGGATAAATCTATTTACTTTTAGGGTGAGTATGGACAATGTTAATTGTTTTGTCTGGGAGATTAAAGGGGAACATAATTGTTCTTTTTAAGCAACTTTCATCCGGCTTACTTCTCATCACCGGTGAGCTTCATTTCACCCCTTTTCTTATTTGATTTTTGTATTTAATTTTAAATCAGAATCTGGATTTAACATTGATCGTGTGAAGTCCATAAAAATCTGGTATTTGATTTTCTATGTATTAAATTTCTCGTCACTAATAGAAGCTTAGTCTAGACTTTAAGGGAAGGAATCGTTGAAGTTATGTTTTGAATTGTTTCTGTGATTAAACAGGAAATTATAGTTGTTGAGATTTGCAGGAAACTTTAGAAGAATTGCTAATAACCCGTTGAGTTCTTTGGTGTGTAGGTGATATGTGTGTTTTATATAGAGTTTTACCCCCGCCCCTTAGTACTTTTATGCATCAAATGGGCTCTTAGGAGCCGTTTTTAGTACTAATCTGTATTATTGAGTGTGCCTTGAGTTTCAGGATTAATTGGTGAGAAATTGGTCTTTTTAGACCCGTTTCATGATGATTTAGGCCACTACATGAGCCCGAGGAAATTCGGGACCACTATCGTCGACTTTCGGGAGCCTTAGATGCTTATGGTTGAGCCCCGGGAGTTAGACTCGGTGATATGGGCGAAGGATCATGACTTTTGCAAATCGCCCTTTGAGCTGAGGGCGAAATGAGAAGACTGGGCGAAAACAAAAGGAGTTTAAGCCTTCAACAAGCGCCCGATTGGGCGGGCTTCGCCCGGTCCGGATCGAGCGGGCATCCTGCAGGGCAACCATCTGAGCTTTTCGCAGCCGCCAAATCGGGCGGAATTCGGCCCGATCGGGCCGACTATCGAGTAGTTCGCCCGATCGGGCGAAGCGCCGCCCGAACGGGCGACACCAACCCCTGATGCTTTTTCGCGTTTTTTATTTCCGGTTTTTGGCTTGTATTTTGGGCAAACTATAAATATTAGCCCTTTTATTATTAGTAGACATCTTTGATTCAAGTATTAAGGACTTAGTTTATTTTCCTAAGCTTAGTTATTCTCTCAAAATTTGTTCCAAGACTTAGTTTTTATTTTCAATCAAAAAGTCAAGCTTTCTTATTTCATTGTTCTTCATTTAGGTATTTCTTTTTACTTTAATTTATTGTTTGCTTTAATCATGTTTTCAATCATATTAATTGCTTTGTTTATTGGTAACATGTGTGAGTAGTCTAATTTCTAGGGTTTGGGGATCCATGAATAATTATGAAGGGATGATTGAATATTGTTGATTGGTGATATTGTAATTGATTCCTATTGATTGGTTTATTCTACTATGCGATTAGATTTGCGCATGTTTAATTGTGATAGTCTAGCAGTATCAAGTTAAGATTCGAGAGATGCAATTTGATGTTTAGGCTTGTGTCAATAGGTGGAATTAGGATTAATACGTAGCGAGAGCCCGTTAATTCTAAGTCTATGATTAGTATCGATTCGAGAGAGCATGCTAGTCTAAATAATTACTTTATTGATTATTGTCGATTGTTTATCATCATGGATAGTTATTCGTTGGTGAACCTATGCCCTAGATTCTTTAATATCTGAATTCTCATTCGTTTAATTATTGTCGTAGCTTAGTATACAAATCAACCAACTTTCCTGTTCCCAATAGTCTAGATTTATTCTTAGTAATAGAAAGAACACTGTTTCCCTGTGGATTCGATCCTGACTTCCCTTGCTACCTAGCTAGTGGACTTAGGTTTATTTTTGATAAGGTGATACGACGTTCGCCTGTCAAATTTTGGCGCCGTTGCCGGGGAAACGGTTTAATTTTCTGTTATTAATTGTTATTTCTAGATTATTGTTTGTTACTTCTCAAGGAACTCCCGTTCCTTGATATCGGATCTCACGACTGTTTTCTAGTTTTGCTTGTTTATGCCCAAGACTGTCCATACCAGCGATTTGACTTCGTTTGATCCTGAACCTGAACGGACCTTCCGTAGACGGCGTAGATTCGTTGAACAGTTGAGAGACTATTCGGACTCTGAATCCGACCATCTGAGTGGCAATCTATTCCATACAGATTCAGAGATGGGTGACGGAACACCACCACCTGAGCCAAGGCTTACAGACTATTCTAAGCCAAGTATGTCTGTGCTTCCTAAGGCGATCATGCCTTCTATTGCGGTCGAGAATTTCAAGATTGAACCCCAATTGATAAATATGATTGAGAGACACCAATTCGGTGGGGAAAAGGGTGAAGACCCTAATCTCCATATTCAGTCTTTCATTCAATATTGCGCTACTGTTAAGCAGAAGAATCTAACGCCAGAGCAGACTATGGAGATGCTCTTTCCATTTTCATTGAGTGGGAAGGCAAAGCTATGGATTAACGGGCTCAACCAAGCAGCTATGAGAATCACCTTTTGGGATTCTTTGGCTCTTGCTTTCTATGTGAAATACTTCCCACCTGAGAAGACGGCTCGTTTGAGGGATCAGATAATTTCCATTACCCAACAGGCAGACAAGAGCTTGTTTGAAGTCTGGGAAAGGTTCAAGGATCTGCAGAGAGAGTGCCCACACCACGGTTTGAGTGACTGGTTCTTGATCCAACAATTTTACAACGGTCTGGGTAACGAGTCTAGAATTATTCTAGATTCTGCTGCTAGTGGGAGATTTATGCAACTCCATGTGCCTAGAGCTTTGGAGGTGATTGAGGAGATGGCCATTCATAGTGCCCAATATGGGAATCCTAGAGGCTTTGCTGACCGGGGTGTTAAGCATGAGATGAATTCTATTGAACAACTTACTTCTCAGCTTACTTCCCTACATCACAAACTTGATAATATGCAAACTGCATCTTCTCAGTCCGCCCTACATGCTAGTGTTTCTACAATGAGTGCCCAATTTACCAATGTCTGTGATAGTTGTGGGGTGCAAGGTCATTATGCACAGGAATGTAGGAGCTCTATCGAACAATGTAATGCATTCCAGTCCTACAAGCAGAATAATCCGTACTCCAACTCTTACAATGAGGGGTATAAAAATAACCCCCTGCTATAGGAGTACTAATGTCCAGAACCCCCATCAGATTCAACATCCTCCACCACCACAACAACCCTACCAACCACCACCACATCAATCATACCAACCGCGGAGTAACTACAACCAGCAGTCTAGTGGACCACCTGGGTTCCCTAGACAAAACACATCCCCTCCACCACCACAACCTCAACCCACACAGTCTGATCCTATGCTAATTGTAGAGATGAGGAATATGATGTTGCAAATGCAGAAGTCTCTGAGCGAAAAGGATGCCAAAATTGATGCTCTTACTGCTCATAATAGGATCATTGATACACAGTTGGCACAAATGGCTACTACTCTTGTAGAGAGACCCCAAGGTCATCTCCCTTCACAGCCCGAGAACAGAGAGTCTGTAAATTCTGTCACTTTGCGGAGTGGATATGAGTATGATGGGCCGCCTATGACTATTAAAGGAGATGTTGAAGCGTCTGTCAGTGATGTTGTGCCAGAAGAAGGCGAGAAGGTGGTCAAGGAGAAGGAAGCTAGCACAAGGGTCGAGAAGAAAGTTGAGATACAAGTCCCACCTATCAAACTTCCTTTCCCTCACCGTCAGCTTAAGAACAAGTTAGACAAGCAATTTGGTAAGTTCTTAGAAGTGGTAAAGAATTTGCAGGTAACAGTCCCTTTCACTGAATTAATTACTCAAGTACCTGCATATGCTAAATACATGAAAGACATCTTGACTAGGAAGAGAGAATTCAGTGAGGTGGAGACTGTTGCATTTACTGAAGAGTGTAGTGCCTTACTACAAAATAAGTCTCCACCCAAATTGAAGGACCCTGGGAGTTTCTCTATCCTATGTAACATTGGAAATCTTTTTATTGACAAAGCTTTATGTGATTTAGGTGCTAGTGTTAGTTACCAACATAACTCTGCAAATGGCTGACCGATCTGTGAAATACCCCCTAGGTGTTCAAGAAGATGTGCATGTTAGAGTGGGTATATAAATTTTTTTATTCTTGTTGACTTTGTTGTGTTGGACATGGAAGAGGACAGAAAGATTCCCATTATATTAGGTAGACCCTTCTTACACACCGCAGGGGCAATCATTGATGTCAAAAATGGCAAGCTGGCTTTAAATGTGGGGGATAACAAAGTTACTTTCAATTTAAACCATGTTGCTAAGAGTCCCATGATAGAGGAGTCATGTTATGGTGTCAATGTGTCTAATGATTATTTCAATGATAAATTGACTCATACTAACTCTGACCACACTTCGGAGAAAGCACGTGTTTCGAATTGCTTTGCAGGTGGTGGTGGCCGGAGTATCAACTCTTTAGCATGGATTCAAAAAGGGGCACAGCTTGATGACCTTGTGACACAAAAGGCCGAATATTCTGTCAACGGTGGGCACCGTATTCATGATCGGGGTCGCGATCTGTCACTTTCCGCGCCACATAGCTCATCCAAGGCAACTGATTCGACACCAGATGACACCATTTTTGGTGCCCCCATTCGATGAGTTGTCGTGGCTCTCATCCCCTTCCTTTCGTTTCTGCGTAGTAAATTGGGATTGTGTAATGGGGACATTGCATCAATCTAACTGGGGGATGAGTACTTCACTATCCATTTACCGCTTTCAGTAGTATAATTTTTCAATTTTTGCTTTGTTTTGTGTGTTTTTAGTGTAATTTTTACTTAAGTGTGTGTTTTTTGGTATTGGAGAGGTGAGAGGAGGGAATTACGCCGTTTGGGTGTTTTATAGTGTGCAGGCCTAAGGCTCCAAGTTCGAAAAAGTGAAATTATAGCTGAAACCGAGTATCCTGTAAATCGCCCGATCCGGATCGGGCGAGGAGCACCTTATCGGCGCGTACCAACGTTTGCAAAATAATCTAATTTCGCCCGACCGGGCGAAAGTTGCCCGATCGGGCCGGTTGTCCAGTAAAATGCCCGATCGGGCGAAATTTCGCCCGATCGGGCGGTTATTGATGACGTCATATGAAGGCTGGGGGAGGAAATCTGAGTTGAAGAATGAACATCTGGAGACAATTCGCAAATCGCCCGACCCGGATCGGGCGAGGAGCGCCCGATCGGGCGCGTGTCGATGGCAAGAAAAAGGGTAAAATTCGCCCGATCGGGCGAGCTGCTGCCCGATCGGGCGGAATGCAATTCTGCGCGTAAAAGAGCACGGGCCTCACTTCTCCTTCATTCTAATCTTCTTCTTCAACTTCTTTTCTCTCTCTTTCCTCCATTAAACCCCAACTCCACAAAACTTCAAACCCTCAACTCATTTCTTCACCAAATCCAACATACCTTACATCAAAATCTTCCTCTCATCATCCTCTACAACCTCCACCCAATTAATTTCAAATTCTTCCACTCTCCACATAATCCCCAATTTAACCCAAAATCCCAAAAACCTTAAAAAACTCAGATTTTCAACCATCGCTAACCGTCCTAAGAGAAATTGCACCATCCAAGCAAGGAATCAACGAGAGGCTTCTACAAGCCGGGCTCGTGAGCCGACATCACCACCGCCGCCGCCCCAGTTCGAATCTGACCGGGATTTTCCGGATATTATCATCACTACGGATTGGCAGTGGGAACGACTAGCCCACCTCAAAAAGAGGGAGGTAATTCCAACCCGATTTATTTGTCAAAAGTCATTACATAAAATGGGTATTGAACATGATGTCAAACGAGTCTTCTATGGTGTCGGTATGAAAAGCATGTATAGTATGTTGCGTCTTACTTTTAGGCGATTAACGTTGGAGTTCTTGAGTTCTTTGTATTTGCTTAAGAATGGTTATAGGGATGTGTCTTCGGATCATTTTTGTTTGATGAACCGTGATGTGCATTTGAGTATTGATGACTTTGGTAGGATTTTTGGTTTGTCAACTACCCCCAGTATGAAGGTTGGGAATGCTCATAACAATAATAAAATGTGGGGAAAGCTGACCGGAAATAGTGATCCCGGTAGTATGCAACACTTGCATGCTTCTAGGATTCAACACCCTGTCCCCATTGTATTTTACAGATTTCTGGGGTTCACCATCTGTGGAAGGGAGGAGAACCAGAATGTTAGGAGCACGGAGTTGGAGATTTTGGGTGGTTATGTGCTAGAGGGGGAGGATAAGTATACAATGAATTTGGCCCATCATATGGCATCCCACCTTTACTCAGTAGCCACTAGCTCAAACACCAGCCGCATCACCATTGGTGGGTTGATCACCCACATTGCTATGGCCACAGTGGGGTTTGTATAGGCCAACCAGATACCGGTATTGGGTAACAACTTGCTGGATTTGGCCTATTTTGTTGGGCTTCGCCGCTTGCAGGGTGAGCACGGGTTATTTCGCCCGGGTGCCATGTATTGGATGTTTGAGGGGAACAGGATTTTCACCTTGCCTGATCCTCAGGGCCGCACCCGTTTTAGACCCGGCCAGGCTCACTATTTGTATGTTGGGGTTGAGCAAGAGCAGGAGCCTGAGCCCCAACCCGACCCCCAGCCAGAGCCCCACCAGTTTCAGCCCGAGCCCCGCACTTACTTTAGGAGGGGGCGTCGTGAGGATGAGGGGAGGCCACAGGGTGGCCCGACATCAGAGGAGGAGCAGCGCTCCATTCAGGAGCGGTTGGACAGGCTCGAGATCAGATTTGATCACTTGAGAGTGATCACCAGAGAGCCATGTTTCCCGTTTATGATCAGCACGCCAGGCAGGGCTATATTCCTCAAGATGCCCAGCACCCTTCCTGGTTTACCTATCCCGCGGAGGGATATGAAGCTCCCGGTGCCATGGGCACTTTCACACCCACCCACTATTACGGTGGGTATGGAGAGGGCCCTAGCGGTCATGGTGGTCGTAGTGGTGATGATGGTGATGATGGTCAAGGCCATCAATGATGTTGAGGATGATGGAGATGGTTCGGTACCCCTTGAGCCAATGAGGACATTGTCTGATTTAGCTTGGGGGGTGTTCACTTACCTGTACATATTAGGTATGTTTTCTTTTCATTTTTGCATTTACTTATTTTGATGTGTTTATTTTGGTGTGTGATTGTTTTCTAGATTAGTTTATCGCTTTGAAAAACAAAAATAAAAATAAAAATACGTTCCGATGAATGCAAAATCATGCTTCCCTGTGCCCCTTTGATTGAAAATTATTTTGATTCTTGGTATTTGATGACGAGCAATGTGGATGTGTTAGCCGGCCATGATTTGATATTCGATTACTTTGATGCCATGACATGAGTCAACTCTGACTAACTATTTGTGGACTTGGTGCTTGGCTAGTTGACTTGGTTAGGAATGTGTGATAGTTTCCTGGTGTGTCGTTGAATTTGAGTATTGGTTTGCAACTATTAATAGTGTTTTATGACTCATATACATGCACATTGTGGAGGACGAGGGCATTTTTCTACTTAGGTAGCCTTCAGATGAAATTAGATACATTTGTTCCCTCTTTTTCTACCCATGTTGTTGCTTGTGCCCTTTATTTGGTGACTAACCATATTACAAGCCCGTAAAAGCCACATTGGTTACTAGTCCCAAGCCTAGCTTGGGGAAGCTAATAGTAGTGAGGTGAGGGAGTTGTAGTGTGGTGCATTTCGAGCATAGTGAGTGGTGAAAAAGGGAGTTCTTCTTATCATGTTTGTTGGTGAAAAAGAAAAAAAAATGAGTTGAAAAAATGAAAGAGATGAGAAGAATAAAAAAAAATGTGAAGGTTTCTAAAAGAAAGAAAAAAAAGAGAGATTGAAAAAAATAGAAGGAAAAAATTTTGTTACTCTCAGAAATTTCAAAGTGTTGTTTCACTCAAGTTTTGTTAGTTCATATCCTTATGAGTGATTGGTTATAATTGTGAAAAAGGGCAAGAAATTATGGTGTGGTTTATTTGTTGTTTTATCATGTATTGAGTGGGAGAGTTGTGGTCATCATTTTTGTTGATCATGGTTTTATATAGGATTTATGCTCCCTAAAGCCAAGGCTTTAAGCTCACATTTTACCCAAATTTACCGCACCCTTACCTAAGCCTATCATTACAAGCTTTGAAGACCTTCCGACCTTTGTGCATAGAGTCGTATTAATATGAAAGTAGTTGTTTATCAATATATGCAATTTATGACATGACACATTTCGAGTCGACTACTAGGTTGAGTGTATGTTTTTCTAGACACACGAGTGTTGTGAGTTTGGGATGGCATTGTTCACTTATATGTTGGGAGGAGAGTGAACGGGTACATCTTTGACCCGCCACATAAATGAGTGACGAGTGTGAGCACTAGTCTTGAATTCCATTGTGCACTTATGGTTCGCTTTGCGTGACGATTGTTAGGGAGGATTTGTGGTTGGGTGGTTTTGATTGGTTGACATTGATGCATGCTCGTTGAATTTTGCCTTGAATTATGTCTTTCGTTTTGAAATATGTTAGGGGTGAAGTTGATCTTGTATTCATCGATGATGTCCTTGCTTAGGGACAAGCAAGGATCTAGCTTGGGGGAGTTTGATATGTGTGTTTTATATAGAATTTTACACCCGTCCCTTAGTATTTTTATGCATCAAATGGGCTCTTAGGAGCCATTTTTAGTACTAATATGTGTTATTGAGTGTGCCTTGAGTTTTAGGATTAATTGGTGAGAAATTGGTCTTTTTAGACCCGTTTCATGATGATTTAGGACACTACATGAGCCCGAGGAAGTTTGGGACCACTATTGTCGACTTTCGGGAGCCTTAGATGCTTATGGTTGAGCCCCGGGAGTTAGACTCGGTGATATGGGCGAAAGATCATTACTTTTGCAAATCGCCCTTTGAGCTGAGGGCGAAATGAGAAGACCGGCAGAAAACAAAAGGAATTGAAGCCTTCAACACGCGCCCGATCGGGCGGGCATCCTGGGCAACCATCTGAGCTTTTCGTAATTGCCCGATCGGGCGGAATTCGGCCCGATCGGGCCGACTATCGAGCAGTTCGCCCGATCGGGCGATGCCAACCCCTGATGCTTTTTTGCGTGTTTTATTTCCGGTTTTTGGCTTGTATTTTGGGCAAACTATAAATACTAGCCCTTTTATTTTTAGTAGACATCTTTGATTCGAGTATTAAAGACTTAGTTTATTTTCCTAAGCTTAGTTATTCTCTCAAAATTCGTTCCAAGACTTAGTTTTTATTTTCAATCAAAAAGTCAAGCTTTCTTATTTCATTGTTCTTCATTTAGGTATTTCTTTTTACTTTAACTTATTGTTTGCTTTAATCATGTTTTCAATCATATTAATTGCTTTGTTTATTGGTAACATGTGTGAGTAGTCTAATTTCTAGGGTTTGGGGATCCATGATAATTATGAAGGGATGATTGAATATTGTTGATTGTTGATATTGTAATTGATTCCTATTGATTGGTTTATTCTACTATGCGATTAGATTTGCGCAGGTTTAATTGTGATAGTCTAGCAATATCAAGTTAAGATTCGAGAGATGCAATTTGATGTTTAGGCTTGTGTCAATAGGTGGAATTAGGATTAATACGTAGCGAGAGCCCGTTAATTCTAAGTCTATGATTAGTATCAATTCGAGAGAGCATGCTAGTCTAATTAATTACTTTATTGATTATTGTCGATTGTTTATCATCCTGGATTGTTATTCGTTGGTGAACCTATGCCCTAGATTCTTTAATATCTGAATTCTCATTCGTTTAATTATTGTCGTAGCTTTAGTATACAAATCAACCAACTTTCCTGTTCCCAATAGTCAAGATTTTATTCTTAGTAATAGAAAGAACAATGTTTCCCTGTGGATTCGATCCTGACTTCCCTTGCTACCTAGCTAGTGGACTTAGGTTTATTTTTGATAAGGTGATACGACTTTAGCCTTTCAGTAGGTTGTTGCTATCTCAGCTCTCACGGAGCAATTAAAAGCATAAAAAACAAGAGAATTAGTCACATTGGTAATCCTCTCAAGCTATAATCTTTCATTTTATTTCTCAGTACATTTAAACTTAGAAGAATGCCAGAATCGAAGAGTTATAAGACCTCAGTACATTTAAACTAAGCTTCCCTTCAACCACTTTCAGAATCATGTGTCATCAGAAGGTTCACAGACCGTAATACTCATATAGTTGAGACATCTTACGCCGCTTAATGAATGGTTTCCTAGAAGTTGTCCACCCGAATTTAGTTGTCACATTTGTAGCTTAAACTGTACTATCAACGTGACTATTGATTCCGAATAGGGGGAATATCGTTTATTTTTGCTACTAGATTTAAGATTGTTAAAGATTGCTATGCTATGTACTGGAGTTTAGGGTGAATAATCTAGCGATCTTATGTGGTGCTAGTTTTTGTGATCTGGTCCTTGGGTTTGTGGAAGGCCTTTAGGCGTGTTCTGAATGCTGTAATTGATAATGCGTGTCTATATTATTATAGAATTAGTTGATTATGCGTGGCTATCTGATTATAGGATTATGCGTGTCCTGGATATGATAGCTATACCGCTATACAGAGTCGTTCTTTACTAATAAAGGGCTTGAGAACAACTATGGAGTGATAGTTACGCAGTATATCTTTGTGGTCTATCATTTTTCCCTATACAATCCTTCCTTTGGTGAGCCAAAACCTAATTCTAAAGAAAAGAGTGGGTGCCAAAGCGGACTAAGATTCTCAAATCTGAATCAATATCTTTCATTTCCCTTTCTTACAGTTTCCTGGTTTCAATAGTTGGTATAAATTGTGATTATATTCGTGAATGTTGACAGCTGAACAAAACTTTAAATGAAGTTACACGATAGCTGCAGTTCAGTGGATGTGGTTTATAACACAGTCAATTTGATATTACTGGGTGGATAGATGCTTGTCTTTCATTGTTTGATAAATATGAATGTCTTTCACATATCACAATGATGTGGGATGTAAGCTGAAAAGAAACTGAATTTAAGATTTCTAATTTTATAGGAGGCAATCAAATGCATGCGACACTCAAAACGCACAATTTTAACAGCAGATGATGTCGATGCTGCCTTCAAGTTGAGAAATGTAGAGGTAAGCCTTAAACTATATTTCCATTTTCTACTACAATAGAAGGTTATCTTATCTTAATGCCACAGACTCACAGTAAAACACTGAAGTTGGTTCCTACTTCCTAGTCTGTTATTTTTTTTTTACTGAAGTGCTCATGTCCATTTTATTTTTAATTCCTTCTACTTTTTCGCAGACTTGTGATCAGTAATGCATGCAGCAAACCTTTGCGCTATACACAGAAGGGCACTAACTTAGAAAAGCCTTTAGGCATTGGGGAACACTCTCATATTCAGTGGACAGATACAACAAGGTAATCCACACACATTTCACTAGCAAATTGTAATCTTCACTTGCAAAAACTTCTGCTGCTTAGTCACACATCTGTGAAATATGGCTAGTACAGAATGCTTCATGAAGCTGGCAGTACTAACTCTTGTGTAGAATAATATTTCCACTCTCAACACTTCAACAGATATGATCTTGTTTGTGTAATGATAAAATTCTTATGGAACTTCATCTAACTGTTGCACTCATTTCTTTACTGATTTCAGCCTATCTCCGTGTTGGTTTTAACATATTGCAAATAAAAAGACAACCCTCTGCAATAGAAAGACATATTTAATTTGGTTGTTTATAATTTATACTACGATCATTGTTGTATGTCTGACAGATCGAAGTACTTGTTAGTTTGTAAGAATCAGACAGACCGAGAGTGGTATTGCAGACTGTAAACAAGCTTGATATCATAGAGTACATCATAGTTGAGGTAGAATTATTTATCAAAGTGGTGGTTTTACTATTTAAATGTTCGCTGGATCTTTTTCTTATCACTGTTTTGTGATCAATTTGTAGCAGTTCTTATTGTAGAGGCCCGTTTTTCACATAACACCAAGTGTCCATTACTAAAACTAATGGAATAGCGGAGATCATTTGACGAGGTGAGAAGCATACAAGCCCCTTCATTTACATCTGGTCAATTTTGAAGATGTGAAGAAGAATTGCGACATTCTATTGTACCCATATCTGAATAAAAGGTAGCTGAGCTCTTGCAAGCTGTTGATGACGTCTTGGACTTAATGTGAACTCGATTTGTAGCTAGCTAGATAGTTTGTTGTAACATTTAACTTAATTTTTTATGTTTCAAGTGTAGGTAGGTTATCAACATGTTGGTTGATCTATGACGATTTTGCCTTATATTGGGTTGTAAACTTTTGTGACAGGTATATATAAACCATTCCCGGTATTGGGAAGGGTCTAATTACAAAGGAGACTCTGTCGAAATTTCCATCTAATTTACTTTTACTTTTATGCTCTGGATATATATTATATGTACTGAGATTATTCAAGCTACATAGTATTAAGTTGATAAATAAAAATATTACAAAAAAAAGACGAAAAAAAAGACGAAAAAAAAAAGTCATTTGCGTCGCACATTTAGCTAATGTGCGACGTAAATGACTTTCTAGAATAGCGCCAAAAAAGTCATTGGCGTCGAACATTAGCTAAATGTGCGACGTAAAAGACTTTTCAGCATGGCGCCATAAAAGTCATTTGCGTCGCACATTTAGTTAAAGTGCGACGTAAATGACTTTAGGCCATTTGCGTCGCGACCTTTTGCGTCGCACAATGTGCGACGAAATGGCCTTAAATGACCGACGTAAATGAGCATTTTTCCACTAGTGATACTTCCTATGTTCTATAAATATCGCACCATCTTGTTTTTACACTATTCACACTAGTCATTTGGTCATTGTTTGTGATTCTACCTAAGAAAAATTATAGTCATGTGGGATAACCTTGTTAGATACGTATCGTTATACATTTTCTAAATATAATTTTTTTTATATAGTTTTTACTTATATATGATTCGAAGTATTAAGAGTCAAAGTATGCGATGGCCGATGGGAAGCGTAAAGTCAATTATGCTGCAATATTTATGAAACGGAGTGAGTATATATATTTTTTGAAAGTATATTTATTTACAATTATGCCATGTGATTTATACTATTAATCATTAACCGTTATTGATTTGGAATCACAAGAAAACATGTTTCATTTTAAACTCAAAAACAATCATATTTGTAAATTTCTAAATGTGCCAAAGAAGTACGAAAAAACCACCTTCCAATCCATAGAATGCGAATGATTATAAGCAATCCAGTTATTCCATTCCAAATCAAAGGAAACATTTAGGATGAAAGAGGAAGGGATTTTAAACCAATCAAAAATATAATTCCAAATAATATTAGATCCAAAACATTCTCTAAAATGATATAATGTGATTCCGAGTGTAATCCACATCTAGAATTAGACGTAATACTCCGTAAAAGGGAGAAAAGATTGTTGAAGCCTGTGAATTGGGTGAAAGTAGGATACTCCTTCTTTGGCTTTTTTCTACCGAGTTTAGCGAAGACGATTTCTCTCTCCTTTGAATATAGAGATTTTTTCGGCCACATGAAGGATTTCATGAAAACAATTTCAAAGTAACTTTTTGTATTTAAAGGAAAAATTGGAGAGTTAATAATTATAAAGAAATACTTCATTTTTTAAAAGATTTCTCTAATAATGTAAGCGGAAAAATCCCCATAACAAGGTCATATGTGTGCAGAAGTTGATGTCAACAATTTTTTTTAATGATATTTAGTTATAGAAAGATAATTTTATTCTTTTAAACAAAAGATTATTAATTAGTTGATCACCACAAACTTAAATTGATCAATTGATATTAGATCACAAATTTTTATGTACAACATGTTAGAAGCTTACATGATACAACTAAAACGATTTTTTGTCAATGCATTTAATTGTAAATTGTGAGCACGTGCATGGGCTAGAAAGTATGACTGGTTAAATGGTTATAATTGGTAAAGTATAATCGGTTGTACGGTGAAGATACTCAGATCATTAATCATAATATAGATAAAAGGTAACAAAACCAATACAAAAAGAAAGTACATTATCCATTCTTCAATACAGAAGGAGTATAAGTTAAAAATTCATTGATGAAAAATCTAAAAGTGATACACATAAACATGGTACTCCACAGTAGCATCTCCTTGTGAATTGGACCAAACAGTATGGGCCAAAGCATATCCACGAGCAAAGCGAAAAAGCCCGGTTCCACCAACAATGGGCATCTCCCTAATATCCTGCATTGGGGGATTCCTTCCAACAATAGCTATACTACTCCCATTGTACTTCCCCTTGGTAAACAAATAATTTATGACCATTAACAATGCAACTTCATTTTGAGATGCAAGCCCATATATCCCTTGGGCTTGCCCTATAATCTCCGACTTACGATCCACCTCAGCCGTTAACGGGTCATCTGCCATCATCATATCCCCAAACCCTGTACCATAAGCGCGGTTTGGGGTGGCTATTTGGATCGCCGTTGGGCGTTTTCCACTTACAATGTCTTGGAAGAAAAAGTGTAGGTGGGTCATTTTTTCAACACGGGTTCGGGATATAGATAGTGGGTGTTGATCCGAGAAGACTTTCCCATCAGAAAATTTGATGAAATAGAATAAAACTAAGAGAAATAGTGTGCAAACATTTGGAAAATTAAATGTCATTTGAGTTTGTGAGCACATCTATGTAACAACAAGACTCCAAGAATATAAATAGATGATGATTTAGGTTGATTATTTCCGACGTGTGGAATTAACTACTAGCACTTTTTTCATGTGAAAAGTCATACGTAGCAATGGTATAACTTGTACTTGAACCAACCATGATGCTCTCAACTACCTATAGTTTGTTAGGGCCAATTATGGGTTTGTTGGAGTACTTCGTACGAATTGAAGTGTTTTTTCTTTTCTTTTTTTATTTTTTATTATTATCACTTGAATATTTGGATAATGAGTATTGCTAAGATAGATAGAATACTTCTCAATCAACATTCAACACAAGTTTGTGGAGAAATCGTTTTGTGACTAGGAGGTTATAGGGTTAAGTTTCTTCAATTACATAATATTTAGGAATAACTCAAATATAGACATGTGTATTTGTGCTGACTAACTTGTAAAACATTATTAATGTCACAGAACAAAGTGAAATTGTGAATTTTTTATTTTTACCCATAAGAAGTAGTATAGTTTAGTAATTTAACTATAATTCCATTCTTTTCCATAGCGAGTCATCTTTTACCCCACTCATTTATTTATGGTCAAATTGGAACTAAAAGCACAACTGCACAAGCGATGAACAAGAAATGTATGAAGTACATCGCATCTTTTGTGTGGCCAGTTATACCATCAACTTGATGGTGTGATGATGTGTTCACAGCTTCTTTGTGCGCAACTATTATAGAGAATGCTGGTATTACTTGACTTTCTATGTTGGTGTTACTTATATGTAGTATTCGCGGTGACTTTTCTTGTTATATTGCAGTTTTTTTTTTATTATTTCATGTTATATGCTCTTTGTATAAAAGTGTGTGGCCTAAAATTATAAAAAAAAAAAAACCACCCCTAAAACTATACGGAGTAAGTACCTTGACTAAGGCTCTATTCTGTTCAACTTATTTTGACTTATTTCAGACAAAATAAGTTCAGATAAGTTCGGTTAAGTTCAGATAAGTTCAGTTAAGTTCAGATAATATAAGTTCAGAAAAAATAAGTTTTTTTCATACATTTTCACACACATATAAGTCAATATAATTTCAGACAAAATAAGTTTTATTCGGATAAAATAAGTTTAGATAAGCCAAGATAAGTTCGGTTAAATTCAGTTAAGTTCAGATAAATCCAAATAATATAAATTCAGTCAAAATAAGTCGAATAGAGCGGGACCTAAAACTATAAAAGTAGCTCCCCTAAAACTATAAAAGTGACCCCTCTAAAAATATAAATGTACCTTATGTAAAACTACCAAACTACCTTAAATAAAACTATAAAAGTACCTTTCATGAAATTATTAAACATACCATAGAAATAACATGACTAAAAATATAAAAGTACACTCCCTCATTCTATAGAAGTACCTCGCTCAAAACTATAAAAGTACCTTACATGAAACTATAAAATTATAGAGTATCTGAAATAAACCATTAAAGTATATGGCCTAAAAACTATAAAAGAATCTCCTCTTAAACTATAAAATTACCTCCCCCTAAAACTATAAAATTATAAACTATAGAAGTAACTTGACTAAAACTATGAAATCACATCCCCTAAGGGCATGCTTGGATTTAGTGTAATGGATTATGAGGGTAATAAAAGTCAAATCACCTTAATAAAATAAAAATGAAGGTGAATTGAGATGGTTGCAAGGAGGGTTGTGCGGTGGTATTGTGATGAGAAGTTGTGGTAGTGGTGGTGTTGTGAGGAGAGGAGAGGAAGGGGAAGTTATTACTTATTACCCTCCAAATGAGGGTAATAATCGCCCTAGTTGGATGGTGGGTAACTATTCCCCCCATAATGAGGGTGTTTGTTCTCCATTTCCTTTTATTTTCTTCTTGCTAATACTAGCTTGTTCTCTTTGCCACCACTTCATCCCTTCATCATCACCTTCAATTACCTTTTTTTTTTGAGTTTGACTTTTATTAACCCCTTAATGCATTACCCTCAATCCAAGCATGCCCTAAAACTGTAAAATTATAAAACTATAGAAGTAGTTGTTCTCAAAAAAAAAAAAAAATAATAACTATAGAAGTAGCTAGACTAAAACTATCAAAGAACGTACTGTTGGAAATAATGCGTTGTAACCATGAAAATTAACAATAAAATAATAGGGAAGAACACAATATTCAATAATTGATCTCAAAAGCTGTGACGGGTTTTACGCCTGCCCTAGAAGCGTATTTCGCCACCACCGGTACAAGGTTCTCAGTGACGATTGCTCCCCAAGGGTAACACAGCTACCTTCCAACTCTGTACCCCGATTGGAAGGCTGGAATTACTTCAAGAACTGCTCAGATCTCTATTTGACAATAATGACAGATATAATATTTTTAGGGTTTTTTTCGTTTCTCTGTATGTCTCTAGGTTATCTTATTGGAATAAATAAAAGAGTATTTATAAGGAATCTGGTATAAACCGCAACTCCTAGACAATACTCCAAAACCAATACCCACGACAACAATGAAACGGGCCCACAAGCATTATCACAATTAAATCGATCCGTAATGCATTATAATTACCAACAATCCCCCACTAATGCATACGGACAAGAGATATTGAAATCTGAGCAGTAAATGAAAGGTTTAGCGCATAAATGTTAGTGTCTAAAGACTTGAACTAACATATTAGTGGAGCGAGGTATTCAACAACCAATAAAGTATCCGATGATTGAACTCTACGACTATTGAAGAAACCCAACACCACACGCTTCACCTTTAGAAGCTTGAAAAATTCCGCGACCGCATGAAACGTCATACGAGGCCAACTTTCCCTTGGATTCTAGTGAGTATTATTAGAAAAACAACAAACATGTTTTTCATAGAAGGATGCCATCCCCTCTTACTCACATAGGTGTCTCATCAAGTCTATTTTACCACATAAACCACCCAAAAGGCATATGAAGACATTAAGAACTTTAAACGTCCAACCTTACTCATCGGTATACCATCAAGTCCGTTTTATTAGGACCACTCAAAGGAGCTATGTATATATTAAGAACATATTGTTCAACCTCACAAATTGCACAATGTATCTATCACGTCTTCTCATGAAATCACTTAGTAAGTGAAGTCAATCAGGCTAGATACTTTAATCTTAAATCCATCAAGTTCAATAATAAGAACCATCCACACAATAGGACTATGGACTCATAAGAGCAACAAGGATTAACCTTCCAAATCATAAAGCGGTGTATCTATCAAGGCTTCTTATAGTACCACCCATTCTAGGAGACCATAAGGCTAGATACATTAAGAGTAAAATACTCAACCTTACCCAAAACGGTGAATCCATCAAGTTCTCTCATAGAACCACCCAAAATCGGGCTATAGATTCATTAAGAGCAGAAGCTCATCCTAACAAGTGTTTTCTGTAGAAATTGAACACAACATAGATTTTAAAAACCCTTCCCCTTAACTAGTTTGACACCAACTCGTGCCAAGACCTTACTTAAAGAATATTTTCTCTTTAATCTCACATACTCAAGGAGGGTATCACATTCACAAATAACTGTATTTTCCGTGTCTAAAATGCACGAATGTGTCTCACTTTGCCAATTAACTCATTGTACATGACAACTCACACATACAGTAACTAGTGAATAACAATATGAAGAAATGCGATAAAATTACTTACTCCCACAATGAGCCATCATCCAATAGACTTTTCTTATTTTATGAATCTTGACTTGTAGGATCCAATGATATTGCCATAAATTCATATTGACTCCATGGGAATCTCAAACCTACTCGTTTTATTTGATCCTCTTCCCATTGTACCTTTTGGTGAATAATAATCACTTCCACGCTCTCCACCTATGCAATATAGGATTATCTACAAGGTATGCTTACAGCACAAGCATCATCAAGTCATGAATTAATCATACAATAGTAGTACTTCAAGCATGTTAGCATATTCAATTTATGAGAAACTATTTCTAGATAAATTTCCACAATATGCTAGGATTATACAATAGTATAATTGCCACTCAGTTAAGAATTGGTACTTACCAAAAAGCCTCTACAAACTCAAATGTAGTTAGGACGTACCTTTACCGATTCATTTGTCTCAATTTGTCTTTTATCTTAAATTGAGTAAATAGAATCTTTAATTAGTTTCATTTAAAGCACTAACGTGTGTACCATGCAACATAATGTGATTCACACAAGGCATATGAACACTATCAAAGCCAACCACATATAGGGACACACACATATGCATCAATTATGCTCATAATAAAACAAATAGCATGAAATAATTTTAATAAAAACTAATCATATCAATGCTTAAGTGTTCTTTTCCAACATACTCCTCATTTCTAGCTAGTAAACTAGCTCATTGGCCTCAAACATTAACTCACACCCCCACATTGACCAACAAAGTATCAGATAACAATGTACCAGACATCAAAGGAGGGAACATATCTACATATTATGTAAATAAGTTAGAGTTTGCCAAAATAAAGTTTAATTTAGATAAGAAACTTCTCTGACGTCAAGCATGATGGATACACTATCATTAATGCTCGTGCTCTCCAAAGTAGTATACGAGCATCCTCATCTTTATTGCTAGCTCTGCTAACAGGTATTCACATTAACTATGCGTCCAAGTATAATTGACCTGCACAACCTTGTTAGTGACCAACGCACAAAACCACAACTAATGCACTTGTTAGTCTTCGAACTTTAGCTTTAACCCTCACATTGCACAACAATTTATTAAAGATAATATCATACATAAAAGAGGTCACATAATAAACATATTATGTAAAAATAAAGTTTGATAATAAAAGAATTGGAAAAGAACTTCCTTGGTGTCAAGCGGGTTGTTGATCGTCTTCGATCAATAACATATACTCATGCTAGTATAGTGCCTAAACGTCATTGCTAACGACGACCCATAACAGAACAAGTCGGCAATATCCAAGATATCCTCTTACACAAAATATGGGACAGCCTACTCCACGACTTGAGTGCGGCCAATCCTCTTTGCCGCGGATAGGTTGTGGTATCTACTGATCAGAATTACGCTGAAAATCAAATACTCTTATGGGAGCCGTAAACTCGTAAGGCAATTGCATTCAGCCAATTGTAATCTTCTTTAACTTAATAAATAATGATTGTGATCCCATTGTATCTTCCTCAATTGCAATTAACTATTTAAGGGATAAAGGAAATCATCGTAGCTTGACAACTGGTGATTTTGATCAATTGAAAAGTAATAAGTTCCATCCAACTTGATGACACTACAATAAATTCTGACTAAAGGATGGTCAAAATTCCTCGATGCTGACGAAGAGATTTAAATTGCTAGTATCCTAGTACTCCAGGAAAACGGAAAATAAATTTCCTTCCAACACATGACTCATATTAAAATTCATACGGTCTGCTCCACTTCAGCCAAGAAAAAATTATCCAAAGCCCAAACACTTGATAAATAGGCCTAATTTAATCGGAACACCACCACTGGAAACTTGTGGTAGCCACGATCATCAATATTACGGAGTATATGAATTATTCATAATATCTACCTTGCATATTAATAACATGCCAGCAAAACTACAACAACAACAAATTTAGGGTAGCCTCACCAATTTGTCATTTATATATTTCACGGTAACAACATGAGTACGCTTCTAGATTGTTGGAAATAATGCGTTGTAACCATGAAAATTAACAATAAAATAATAGGGAAGAACACAATACTCAATAATTGATCTCAAAAGCTGTGACGGGTTTTACGCCTGCCCTAGAAGCGTATTTCGCCACCACCGGTACAAGGTTCTCAGTGACGATTGCTCCCCAAGGGTAACACAGCTACCTTCCAACTCTGTACCCCGATTGGAAGGCTGGAATTACTTCAAGAACTGCTCAGATCTCTATTTGACAATAATGACAGATATAATATCGTTTCTCTGTATGTCTCTAGGTTATCTTATTGGAATAAATAAAAGAGTATTTATAAGGAATCTGGTATAAACCGCAACTCCTAGACAATACTCCAAAACCAATACCCACGACAACAATGAAACGGGCCCACAAGCATTATCACAATTAAATCGATCCGTAATGCATTATAATTACCAACACGTACATGTCCTAAATTATAAAAGCAACTGATCTAAACGTATAAAAGTAATTGCATTGACGTTTTGGGTTCCGTTAACCTTCGTTAATGGGATTTAAACGCGGTGGGCTTACTTACAATTGTGAACATATCACACCATCAAGTTGGTGGTATAACTGATCACATATAAGACTTTTTATGTACAACATATTACCTTTGTTTCTATAAAATGTTAACAAGCTTGATTTTAGTCTGTTTTTAAAATATGTTAACAAATTACATGCTTTATTCAATTTTAGCGTTAATACATGTGCATTTTACCCTCTCACCGTTACTCCACAGTCCACAGTATGTCTGTTTCTATAAAATGTTTACTTGTATCCGCATTTTTCTTATATCTATCAGCAGACAGCGGTGGTTGCTAAAATGAGATGTAAAAAAGACATGTATACAAAAGTTGATTCCAAATATCAGGAAGGCCAGCCACACACCAATGAGTACAATCCATACCCTTAAACCCATTATAAGAACTCGGGTGCCCGTCTTTCCTTAGTTGTGAGAGGGTTGTGATATCGAGTAGATGAATGGATTTCGAAATGGTACTTAACACTTGTTTCACCACCTCTAGTGCTGGTGGTACTTCACCTGCGTATGTTGATCCTTTCACAGGCATCGTCTCCTTTGAACAATCCATCACTCCCGTTGCATTCCACTCTTGTCCACTGAATTCAACATTATTTCAAACCAAATGTTAAGCAACTCATAGAAAACGTGATAAAATTCTCTATTAGGTTGTGTTCTCTTTACCTTAAAAAATTAGTAAATTATGTTTTAATAAATTCAAATAAGTTGCAATCAAACTCTACCAGTTTCTATAAATATCAATTAGGCTCTATAAGTTTACACTCTTGCAGGTTATATCAAGTCCTCCTATTGGGTTCAATCATGCCTAATAAATTCATATTATTTCATATTTCATCCAGGGAGGAAAATACTGTTAAAATATTAATCTAGAAAAATCTAGATAATAAATTGTAAAAATCTACTAGTAAAGTGTGTAGAAAAATCTAGCTAAAATAATGTCTAGAATTCACTTAGGATAGTTAACAAAAGTCTAGATAAATGACAAGTGTAGAAAAATCTAGAAACTAGGATACAACAACTATAAATATGTTGTATGTGCATGAGTTGTTAGGTGAGCCAATCAAGAGAGCTTCCACCAAATATGAGGGGTAGAAACAAGTGTTCTACCAAAGCAAATATTGTTGTACAATTCTTATCAATATAATCAATGTTAAAAATACAATTTTATTATATTATTAGGGCCCATTAAAACTTACGCGTGCGTCCTCAAATTTCTATCAAATATACCCTTAATTGTCAAATGAGCCTAGGTCACACCCATAAACTAAAAGGAAGGTTACATTGAACCACCTACAAGCTTAAATGAGCATCGTTCTAAAATCAATTGGCTTGAGAAACAATAACTCTAGCCTGCAATGCAACTTATCAAATGTCTAGCAAAAGGCATAACACACTACACAATGCACACCCAATTAACTTAAAATCGAATTGATCTACTTCTCTAATGTGGGACAACCTATATGTTTTTTCACTAAATCCTACAAATGATAGAAATTTGAATACTCAAACTCTTATAAAGGGTTTATTGATAAAATTCGTGGAATATTTTTAACTATGATTCTATGAAGCATAAAATAAAAGTAATGTGACCTATTGTGAGTATAATTTAATGGTTACTTGTAGTGTGAAGGATTGGTTCCTTGGAAGAAAACTCTAGTCTTTATAGGATCGATTTCAGAATCTACCCAATTTGCCAATGTCGTTAATGCTTTTCTATATGCATCCATGCGGTTCATATCCTTTAATATCATCGTCCCATCTTGAATATAGTCCCAACTGTAGCACAAAATTCAAACACAACCAAATTCCATTAGTACAAGTACATTAGCTACTACAAGTTCCGATTTAAAATTCTAAACATACATGCTACCTCCGTTTGTATTCAATTGTTACTTCGTTACTTTAAATTATACTGTTATTCTATTAACATAATAATCAATTATAAACAAAGAGAACATAGTATAGTATAAGATAATTACGATTGCTTAGGCCCCTTCACAGTCCACCAAAGCCAAGTGTTGAAAATCAAAACGTCCGTATCTTTCCAAATGTTGCCATCCTTAAGGGAGTTGAGCTTTAGAACTCGCCCTATTTGCTCGCTCTCGATGTCGACTAGGTAGTTAGAAGGATATGATATTATTGAAACACCATAATCCTACAATTAAAATCACAATGAGATTTTAGCCAATGTGCAATTTCATCAAATATATACATTCAAATTTATAGTCATAATGTGATGAAAAATAAATATACTTCCTAGATACAACACTTTATTTCACGCTTGCCATTACATAATTTCAACGATTAATATCTTGAATTATCATTATATAAAATTCATAAAAAATTGATATTTTTAAGGTACTTATTGAGATAAATCTAACAAAATCTCACATGACTGATTTTCGTTACAGAGTGTAAAAATATTGTAAAATGGAAAGGTTTTCCTTATCATAAAAACTGAGGGAACAATTACAATTTTTCTAGTCTTTCAAATAAATAGACTAAAATTATTTGAAAAATGCTTTGACGGAAAAAAATATTTCAATTTTCCTTTGCTTGTTTTATTATGGGTTGAATCAATTTCACCAAGGAAAAACTTCTTTTTGATTTTTTTTTTTTTGTTCTACTACGAGGAGTTTCCTCCGCCTTCGGCGAGTGGACTAATCTCCAGTGGAAGTTTGCATGGGTACCTCGATGGGCAGCATCCCTCCCATAGTCCCAGTTGAGATTTTTTCCATTTCCAAGGCTCGAACCCGAGACCTTGGTTAAAGAGCAAGAGGCCCTTAACCATTCATGCCAACCTCAATTAGTAACTTCTTTTTTATTAGAGTGCAAGTTAATCATTGCATGAATCATATCTATTTAGGTCAAATAAAGTTCAAATGTCATTTCGAGGAGAATTATGGTTTCGGGTTCACCAAGTGGTAGCAACCTTATTTCCATAAATAACATCTTATTCAACCACATGATCGAACCCAAAGTTTGGCCAACTCTAGTAGAACAATTATTTGAATGGGAGGCAAATAACAGTCAACAATTTAATGCTCCGAAGAGAACCAAAGTTTTGTTATTGACATAGACATATACTTTGTTCTTGGTATTTGTCTATTTCTTATTCCGATCGGTCACCCCGTGACAAGTGAATATTGCCAACGGGAGGTGATAATATTCTTCGAAGCTCAAAATTCACATGCAATACAAATCAATCGATAAGAATCATTCTCCATTCATATTAGAAGGGGACAAAAAGACTTTGACTATACACCGTCCACCATTTTCATTCAAATTAGATTATATTCCCTAGTGCACGGCCATTGTCACAAAATAATGCTCCCTCTGTTCCTTTTTGTTTGTCACAATATTTTTTTTTTGGATGTTCCTTTAAGATTGCTCGATCTATTAATTAAATGGTAACTTTTTCACTTTTATTTTCTCTATCTTTCTTCTCAAATGACCACTCTACTAATGTATGTGCGTTATTAACAATCAATTCTTAATAAAGTGAAATTTCTCTCATGGAACAATAAAAAAGTAACTCGGGAGAGTAATATGGCTAAAAGTTTAGTTGATGGGTCCATTCAGATATCTATACCTTGTATTTAGAAACGAAAATGTAATGGACACGTGTCACTTTCTTCGCCTTTATACGGAGTATACAGAAAAAGTTGCCTAAAACAAGTTAAAATAAAGTCCATTTTGTATTGGTAGAATTCATATAATGATCGAGTTGGCTATTTAACTAAGACATTTGCTGGTATTTTTAAAATCGTTGTTACAATGTTACTGACCACTATCAAAGGTTGGGTATTAATAGTGTTGATAGAATGATTGAGGTGAAACGAGTATATATATTGTTACATTAAAAATAATAACATCTTTAAGTAACGGAATGAGTAAGTAGGTTTATAGTGAAAGTTTACCCCAAAAATCCAGGATTTGATTCCACCAATAGTCTGTTGTTGTGTAATATTGGAGTTTGGAACAGCAGCATGAAGCAGGCACACTAATGACTGCCAATTGTTAAGACTAAGTGAATCCCCAACATACATTATCTTCTTTCCCGCCATTCTCTTTAGGAATTCCACCCCATCAAACCTGCATTATTATTACTAATTATCATAATTAATTTAATATTAATTTATATATCATCAAACAAATATATATATAAAGAAGTTAGTTAGTATAAGATTATGGGTTATCTTTTGATTACATGTATTGCTAAGATTAATTGTACCTTGGGAGATCACAGTGATCTGGCTGCCACCGGAACTTGAGATAGTATTTATCGGGGCGGCCGTACTTCTGGCAGTCGAATTCCTTGCGAATGCCTGGACATTTAGAAGAATCATACATAGGATATGAAGGATCCCAAACCCACTGACCTTGGAAAATATTGCATTGTTTTAGCTCTAGTTTCGGTCGCATGAACTTGTTAATTACACCACCTTGTCGTCGATGATGGTGCCCCGGTTGATGTTGCACGGCATTAAGGGTAAGAAATGAAGTTATACCTAACAATATAACAATCTGAAAAGGCAGAGTATTGTTCTGTTTTGTTGTTCCCATTTTGGAGCCAGATATAAAGGCAGCTAGAAAATAGAGAGGAGTAGAACTGTGAAAATTGAAATTAAGTAAGAGAAAATTAAGTGGTAGATTTAGCACACATACATATGACTATTCCGTATGAAGCTAGCATATATATTGCCTGCCAAAAGAGAGCACATCTTTGTGTATATTTCCTCTGCTTCACAAAAAATTTCCCACTTTTCGATTTTAGCCTCTTTATCAAAATATTCCTACTTAGTCAAACAAATATTGAGTACGGAGTATTATTTTACTCCAACTTTAATTGTAAGGATTGTTTCTCTATTAATATACTTCCTCGTTCCTCCATTTCTTTTAATTGCACTATCTTATATTTTGGCATTGTTCACATCTATTACTATATATTAAAAGAGACACCAGGAATGACATGCGTCATCTCCTGGTGCGATTTTTTCCTGCCAAAATATTTTTTATTTTTACATTAAGTTTTTAGGAAACTAAGATAAAAATATATTTTAATTACCATAGATGTGTACTGCATAATATATTATTGGAGGAAAGCTAAATCAATATTATTTTTTCCTCTATATATAATTTTATTTATGTATTAGTATAACTTTTTAATCTGATAAGAAATATAAAAAATATTGATAAATGAACTTCTAATGTTAGTCTACTATTAATAATATAATACATGGTAACTGGTAAGTAAGAATGTTAATTAAAATAATAATACATGGTAAGTAGACTAACATATATGTTTATTTATCAAGATTTTACTCAATTCAAAATATGTTGTATTTGACTAACTCGGTTATACTCGGGTCTTTTCGAAAATTAATCTTGAGTCATTCGGGTTTGGTTAACGTTGTTAGATCGTTCTACATACAAGTAAACGACTATAATTTTTAACTTTGTATAGTAATATGCAAATTTAGTCCATTTGAATATTTTTTTACACAACTTTGAATTTATACTTTTTCATATTTCCTTTTTACTTTAATATTTCCTAATATCACAAGTCTTTTAGTTACTATTAAAATAATAAATTGTTTTATTAGTAGCCGTGCGTTGCACGGGCCATAAACTAGTATTATTATATGATAGAGTTATGAGAAAGCTTGATTATATCGATGTTTGTGAGGGAGTATTTATACACCCATCAGAATATTACAAACACAATAATTAACATAAATAGGAAGATTACAACTAACTATATATGGTAGCATATACATTAGAATAAATCTATATACTAAATTAAGTTATTTTAATTGATTCTGATTGATTGTAAATAATCAATTAATTTATTCTAAGTCTATAATCAAGGAGATGGTATCTCCTTGATATTATCCTCAATATTATATACTTATTTTTTGTGATTTATATGTAAGAAAAATATATTCATGTGGGATCTTGTTAGATTTATCTCGAAAGATACTTTTAAAATATCAAATTTTTATAATTTTTTCAATTGTATAATGAGAGATATTAATGGTTAAAATAGTGCATTGGCAAGCGTGAAATCTAAAATGGTGCAATTAAAAAAGGGTACTACTAAATGCAGAAAATATTATCTTTATGCAGAATTTGAAATGACAAAACTATCCAAAAGCTGAAACGGGAACTTACAGTTTCAATCCAACTGATTTCTTTTACAACACATTCGACTATTGTTTGGTGGGGCCCTGGGGGATATGAAAAGATGCGGAAAAAGCTCTGTCATTTCTCAAAGGTCCATTTTCATGGTGGTCGGAGAAATCACCGGACAAAGATGATCCACCGTCCACCGGTTAAGATTGTCATCAACTCGATCATCACAGAGAGTGGCGAATAAGTCCTTGAAAAACTCCTATAGAGTCTCTCATTGCCTCACGCTTAAGCCTTAAGCCTTAAGCCTTAAGCTGTGATAGACAATTGACCATTGTTGCGTCTGATTATATACCCATTACCCAATTAGCGTGCGTGTTTGTAAATAGGTAAAGTTGACAATTAGCCTGCCTATTTTACCTTCAATTCATAGCTACATCACCTAACCTTATCAAAATCAGTTTCTTTCTCCATAGTCAGGTTTAAGAATATCTTAGTCATAATCTGGATTTTGAATGAAATTTGTTCGTTCTTTAAATTAAAATAATAATAATTGTTCTTTCTAGATCCAATTTATTAAATTCTTTCTCTTTAATAGTCACAGAGTATATTGAAAATGAGAGATAAGTTTGCAAAAGTGGAGGATGAACGATACTTTTTGGCGATGATGAACACGAAGGAGCCAGTAAATGAAGATTTTTTTAATAAAAATAAACCAAGGGGTATAATTGAACTTTCAAGTTTTACATAAAGAAAATATTTTCTACATTTAGAAACTATGTTAAAAAAAATAGAGGAAGTATTCATTATAGGTGTCTGAAATTTGACACTTTTTTAGTTCGGTAAATGGATTGGATAATTTTATTTTAGGTGTTTGGAGGTTGTCAAATTGTTTGATTTTAGCCCAGTACCCTGCTCTTCACACTGTTAATTTTCATCTAAACCTCAAGCACTCAAAATAAAATAAAATAAAACATCAGTTCAAAAGAAATAGAATTCCTCCTCCTTGTGAAAAAGTTGTTTTTTTGTTTTTTTGAGAACGGATTGTGAAACAGTGTTGACTGTATATAGGCTAAAATTAAGGTAGGATGAAAAGAATCAAAGATCCCAAGAAGGATTATGTATTTGTACAATTGTACGTACATGCTTTGAAGTCTGAATGCTCACATGCAACTCGTGATTAACAGCTAAACTAATTATTTTGCGGTGAGAGGTTTGTCATGGAGACATGGACTCATCATCATCTGCAATGTGTGCTTTTTTTATTCGGTTTATTTTCAGCTACATGACCTATATAATCGGTAGTACGGAGTACTAGACAATAGAGCTGATCAACGATGGCTCAGCCCGAATTTTTTTAAAAAATTGCGTGCTTTGAACAACGTAAAATAACAATTTTAGTTATAAATTTGACCCGGCTCGAAAATGGCCCAAAAAGCCCGCTATTTTGGCCCGAAATAGCGGGTTTTGGGCACAAAAAAACGACCCGAAGTTTGATCCGGCCCGGCCCGACATAATGGGCAGATTTTTATGGCCTCGGCCCGGCCCAGGCCGCCTTTTGATCAGGTCTACTAGACAATAATGGAGGAGTTTATGCTTCCTCCATTTAATTTATACTTGTATTATATTAATTGGGGTATTATAGGACATTTCCCCCTAAATACTGAATAATGTAATATCATTAAAAAAATATTCCAGAATTTCCCTTGTTTGAAGTTACATAAACTACAAACTACGGCTACGTTTGGCAAAAGTGACTGAAATAAAGTTGAAACTAGAAAGGATGTAGCTGAAACTAATATGGTACCTGATTAGAGTTAATGATAGAATTAATAAAAAAATTAATTTTAATAAAACTTATTTCTTCAAATCACTAATAATGTATAAATTAATCATTTAACTTTTTCAAATGTTTATCTATCAACTTTTTTTACTAATATAAAAGTTAATCAAAACTAGGTTAAAGTTACAAAAAATAGGTAAAAGTTATGTTGGTGTACAATAAATTTATTGTACAACTTGTGCGTGGAAGACAATCCGTTCAACTTGACTAAAACAAGGTTACTAAAACAAGGTTAAGCTTAAAAGTTAAATAAAAAATTTATCACTAAAAAACACTACTACAAATATGGGCAAAGAGACCCTTAATAAAAGACTCATTGGTCGACATATTGGGTCTCTTTAATATAAGAGATCTAATATTATAGATAATGGGTCTCCTACGAGTCAAATAACCCACTTAAAATTAGAAGGAGAGAAACAAGAGACCCGTTATCTAGCTTAACAGGTCTCTAGTATATAAAAAGGCCCACTTATTTTTCGTATAAAATGGAATAAGAAAACCAAGAGACCTCTTATTTAACTAAATGGGTCTCTAGTATTTTACATGGCCCACCACTTTTCCATAAAACTTAAAGTAAAATAAAGAAAGACCCGTTGTTTAACTCAACGGGTCTCTACTTTCCTTCTTTGTCCTGAAGGAAAACCCTAGTGAAACCAATTTCACCATATTGTTCTTCCCTGCGATGTTGCCTCTTCTACTTCCCTCAACATACTCACATACAAGATTAAGGGCAACAATTGGATAACTCATCACCACCGGCGAAATACACTACAATTTGCGACATCACTACCACCGGCGACCTCACCACCACCGCTGGCGACTACAAATTTAAGGTTTTTATTCTTTTCGCATCACTCTCTTATCCTCTTGAATTTTTGTTTTGAATTTCTAATTTTTGTGTGGGATTTTTCGATTTGCGATTTCAATTTGTAATTGTTGCTACATAGTTAGGTTTTTTCTGAATTTTTCAACTACAAAGTTAGGTTTTTCTCTTGTGAATTTCTGCAAATTTCATCTTGTATTGCTGCTTAAAACTGTGACTTTAGTCGAATTTGAAGTCTTTATGCTTGTCAACTGTCAATGCGATGTTTTAGCTTGATTTGAAGTACTCATGCCAGACTTCTATCTTTATGTCGACTCTACCACACAAAGTTACGGATAGCTTGTAGTTTCTAAATGGTGTCGTTGTCATGCTTAATGGTGTTTGTGTCATGCTAAATAAGTTTAGAGGGTTTTCCTGTGATGTGCGATGTCCAGCTTGGATTCTTTCACGAACATAAGATTCAGTATAGGATTTGCAGAAGAAGTTTTCCTTCTCCTGTTGATTTTGGGTTCATGATTCCTTTTATTTGGGGGTGAGGGGTGGGGGGAAGGACGAAATTCTTGTTTCATCAGGTTGTTGTGCTTTGAAGTTTTGTTTTTAGTTTGTCAAAAGAGGGTCAGGGATAGAATGAGGCTGTAAAGACAAGTATCTATCCGGTTTACCTGCCAAGAACGAGCCCCTGGTGACAATAATGGTGAAACAGAAACTTCATCTCAAGCTATCCAACATCTTAGGGTCACTCTTTTGGAAAATTGATTTGCAGGCAATGCGCGAAAAGGTGGACAAAGAGGCAGGGAAGTTGAGTTGCCTAAGATAATTAAGCCTCAAGATCCTGACTTCTTTGCTTAGACTTAAATACCAGTAATAATCAGATAAAACATAGGTCATGTAATCGTTGCTCGGTAGTCCTTGCTGTGCAAAAGCCATAATGTGTAGATGAAAATTTACTTTTATCCCTCCATTTTTAAGTGATATGTTACTTGACTAGTTGTACATTTGCATTGGATTGTGCAGATAGTGAATGAAATGCGTGGTATTCAGGTTCGAGTTGAAACTGGTTTGAATTACATGCATACAATGTTCTATTAAAAATGTACTTCTATATATAGCTAACTGTATTGTGTGCTATTGTTCTGGGTTTTTTGAACAGACGATTGTTGTTATTCAAGCTGGTCATGGACTTTTTCAATTAGGCTCCTGCAAGATTGTGAATCATCTCATCTCATTTTTTTATCTCTATCTAAAATTAAATTTGTTCCCACCCGTAGATCTTAGTGGTTCAATCACTTAATTATATTTAGGATACACTGCACCTTGAATATTACAGTATTACTATATATAGTACGTTTGAAAATTGATTATGGGGCACATTGTTAAAGCTACCTTAAATATATTTTGAACTTGATTAAATTAGCACAGTTAATATAAAGCACCTTTATTCTGATAAGACTGCTTAAAAAAATTTGTTATCGTCTTTTAAGTGAAAGCAGCTAGTTATGCACTAAAACTGCGCCTTTGGTTCAGCAAGTTGTATCATGTTCATATTTGGTACTTCGTATGATGTGCAATTCGAATATAAGAAATTAAGAACTAATCCTCAGAATTGAAAATTCTGTCTAATACGTGACGAAAATATTGAATTAAATACTTTATATTGTTTTGGTATAAGGAAAATATCAGTCATGGTCATACAGAAATGTGTAAACTTTTTCTAGATAACAGAAGACATGTACTTTGTGCTACGTATGAGGCATACCTTTGAATCTTTAGGCTATCAATCCGGCCTTTATCTTTTACAACTTTTCTCCTCAATCAGAATGTTTCCTCTTCTCAATTATCAAAGTTAGTTGTTGATATCTTTCCAGGCTAGAAAAATAAACATTTCATCTGATCAATTTTAAAATTCGTAGATTTATTATGTTATAAGACAATCTATCTGGTTTGGCATAAGACTCGAACCCACAACCTCCACTTTCAACACTAGAACATTAACCAATTAAGCTATAATCTTTTGCATGTTATCTATGCAAAATTAATGTTAATATAATATAGAAAAATTTTCTTCTAAAAAAATAATCAAACAAAATTTCATTTCAAATATATGATAATTATTGTTATTCAGGAAATAATCTGGGGCGCCCGGGCCCAAATACTAGTTTAGGATGAAATGGTGAAAAAAACGCAGCATGAGATAGATGCTCTGCAATCTCTTGATCGATAATAGGGGCATCAATCTTGGCAGAATAGAGGATCAGTAGGGTAGCAGTTGAGAAGGGGTATTACAAATTTAAAAGCTTGTAGTTGCACCCTACTATTTCTCTCTCTTGATATTGATAAAACTGTTATTCGTTATGCAATTTGCTTCTTATAGAATACAATGAGGAGCAATTTTATGATTCGTTGCTGAAAACTTTGAATTTTGAATTTGAAGGGATTAATGAGAGTTGAGGGGTTGCTATATTGTGTACATGGTAAACGACAGTATATGTAATACCCCATATTTTTAGGCATTTTATTAATCATTTTATGCATTTTTTTAAATATATATTTTATATTAAATTATTTTGGAGGGAAAAAAATATTCAAATATTTTGGAGGGAAAATATTCAAATGTCTTAGAGGAAATATTATTTTCAAAACTGAATTTAAATCATTTTTTCGGATTTTATTAATTCCTAATTCTATTAGGAATCAATTTTGGAGAAAAAGAGTTTAAATCAACTTAAAATTATTTTAGAAATCCGAAAATTATTTTTAGTATTTTATAAAATCATTTTTATATAATAATATATTTATGATAATATATTTCGGATTTATTTTGGAAAAATAAGATAATTCTATTTAAAACTGGATTTTAAGAGTTTTACCAATTTAAAATTCCCTAAAATTCCGAATTCTTTGAGATAAATTCTGAAAATTTCAGGATAAATCTTAATTAATTATTCAAGCCTCTGTTTAAAATTTCGTGATTTATCTTTTGTATTTCTAATTTAAACAATTTTACTCTAAACCAGATATCACCAAATTCATAGAGCTAATGAGGTTTGCACCTGACATAGTCCCAACTCAAGCCATAAAAGCTCAAAGGTTTGAGCAAGGGTTACCTTTGACTTTGCAAGGGAAGCTTGGGGGAGTTAACTTTGAATCCTTAGATGTTGTTTATGGTCGTGCATCTCACCTGTATGGGATTAAAGGAAGAGAGCTTGATGGAAATTCTGGTGAAAAGAGGAAGGGAAATGAAAACTTCCAAGGGAATGAGAAGAAACCTAAGCTGGATGGGGATTTTAACCATGAAAAGAGGGAAGGGAATGTTAACCAAAGTAGGGAAGAAAATCGCAATTTCACCCATAAATGGAAGGGAAATTATGAAAATGGAATTTATGGGAACGAGGATAAGCCTAAAAGGAACTACTTTTGCAAAAAGTGTGAGAATAACCATCCAGGGAAGAATTGTGAGGGAAACCTAGTTACTTGTTATTTCTGTAAGAAGCAAGGGCATCGTGAGTTTGAATGCTACAAGAAAGCATTTGGGGAATCAACATATAACCTAGGCCAAAATGGGAAAAATTCACACTCAAGTCAACAAGGATTAAGCCAGCAGGATGGAATAAACAACACCAAACCTGGAGGTGGGAATAACGCCACCCAATTGAAGGGACAATTGTTCGTTATGAATCAGCGTGAAGCTGAAAAAGCGTATGAAGTAGAAGCTGGTACTTTTTCTATTTATGTTCTACTTGCTAGCTAAATTTTTTATTGTAATAGTAGGGCATCACATTCATTCATTCCAAGAGTTTTAGTTTTCAAAAACTTAATAGGCGAGTTACGGGGTCGTAACTTTCTTTTTAAGGGGGGTAGAATGTGATAGAGTTTCGCGCGATTTTACTCATTTTAAACATATTTTTGGAAATTTTTTGTAAAATTTGATCTATTTTATGCATGTGCATTAGCATATTCTTCTTTTTATAAGAGTCGATAAAGTTTAGATATTTCCTTTTCAGAATATAGTGCTGCATTTTGTCCTAAGTTTCGGGACGAAACATCTTTTAAGGGAGGTAGACTGTAATACACCATATTTTTAGGCATTTTATGCATTTTTTTAAATATATTAAATTATTTTGGAGGGAAAAAAATATTCAAATATTTTGGAGGGAAAATATTCAAATGTCTTAGAGGGAATATTGTAACACCCTAATAATTCCTTGCTTTTTATAAAACATTTTCCGACTTAAAACACAGGAATTACCAAGATATTACCGCCACCGTGATAACGGCTAAGGCTATTTACCAGAATTACGCAGCGGAATTAACTAACTTTCAAAACATATTAAATAAATAGTTAATGGTAATTAAAACAAGTTGGAACCGTCGAGGCCCAAACTAAAACAACCGTTTGAAATCCATTAACTGAAAATAGTAGTAGTATTAGTCATGACTATAAAATAAAATAAAGAGTTTATAAAGTACGGAAGAATAAACTCTCCACTCGAATCCCATGATAACTTCTCCCGCAAGTTATCTCTACAAACCTGCTTTATTAAAATTCTACTCCCCAACAACGCAAATGCAATTGATGGATCATCATAGGGTCATTTAGGCGAAGGCCATGACCAGAAGAAATGAAGCACGAAATCAGCAAAAGCTGAGTACGAACAAGCTAGAATAACATTCTATCCTAACATGCTTCACTCGACCAATTAAATAATCAACATGCAAAAGCCATATAATAAACAAGTAAACATGGAGACAAGACTCGACAATTGACACGACTCTTGACTCACAGTTTAATAAAAAGTAGCTTCGAACGGGTAAAGTAAAGTATCTTCAAAAGAAAAGAAAGGGTGATGGGAGCCAACCATACACCAAAAATAAGTCGGGCTACTACCGACAGTCGGGCCATACCGACAGGAATTCCAATGCACAACGGCATAAAAGAGAATGAAACAACGTCTTGTATCATTCTAGGAGTACAAGTTTTCCGGCAAGACTCCCCTCATTGTTCATACTCAAGGTATATACATTCCAAGAGTTTTGAAGCTCTTTGGGTTACACTTTACGTTAATTAGTATATTATATTCAAGGCGACTCAAGACACAACATACAAACAATTGAACAATTAAACAATTCAACAATGACTCTTTAATATTTTACTTCTTTAGGACTTGTGATCAAACAAGACTAAAGTGAAATTACTCCCATTGTTCCTTCTCAAAAACACTGTTTGAGACAACCCGACATTGCCTATTAACAAGCGGGGTGTGCCCTTAGCACGAATTGTCCTTAACTCAATTCACATAGACTCTCTAACATATTCTACCCCTTGGTAGAATATATATTGCTCACTGGCAATATTCGACTGGCTCAATATATATGCTAGACATCTTGTACTATAGCATAATAATAACAACTTGCATGCGCACTACTCATACATGCAAACCAACTTGAACAACATGCTTGACATAATTCAACGATTATAAAAGTCCATAACATGATAGTTCAATAGAATCTATAAAGCATAATTCAATTAATAACATGCTCGATCACATAGATTCAACAATAATAATAACATGCTCGTTCTCAATATTAAACATGAATTCATAATAACATATCCATTCCCAATCATCAAACATGAATTCATAACATCATATAAGTTCACATGATTCGCATTCAATACACTTCACAAAGTCCTCAAGGGATGGGTGGTCACCCTAGTCCTGTACGTACCTGGAATACCTAAGTACGGGGGCCACTGTGCGAATCACGACTCACTAGAAATCAACTCCTATAAAACAAAATAAGAGAACTAAATTATTATCCATTCTTACTAAATTTCCAGCAACTATTTAAGAAACTAAAGCTCTTAGTTTAATTAAAAATCATTCGTTAAATGGTAATTTAATAGTCTCAAATAGTCAACTTAAGTCTTAGCATAAAAATATTGACTTTTTAGCTTTAAAACCCTTAAAAACCAACCTTTTAAAGCTTATAAACATTCTAAAAATTTAGATTGATTCCCATAATTTATATTGTCATTAAATTATGTAAATCCATTGCTCAATCAATTTGAAACCAAAACCCTAGCAATAGTTTAATCCGAAAACATGTTTTGACTTCAAAAATCCACACTTTATAAACATATATAATCTGAAAATCATAATTTAAATCATCAAAACCAATATCTTTAATTAAAACATGATACTAACCCAATACGGTGTTCATAACCGTTTTAATTAATCTAAACAAGCCAATAATTAAATTAATCACAACAATTAAATCGATTCAAAACTGAAAATTAATATTTTTGAAAACAAAATTTGATCTTTCCAATTGGCAACACACACACACACACAACAATTACTTGTGTTGTGTGCGTGTGCGTCGCACGAACAATGCAACAACAACACATGCAACACGCACCGCAAGCAGCAGTGGCGCGCGCGCAAGGGGCGAGAGGGGCGACGAGGGCGCTGGGCACAGCAAGGCACACACACGCGGCACAGCGTGCGCGCAAGGGACACGCGAGAGGTGCTGGGCACAGGCGGGACACAACGCGCACACACGCAGCACTGCTGTTGTGCTGCGACGCGACGCGGGACGAGGGCGAGCAAGGGACGAGTGGGCGCGCAGCAAGGCACCACCACACAGCACGCAGGCACAATGTGCTACACTACGGCTGCGGGAGGCGAGAGGGATGGCTGCCTTGCGCCGCAAGCAAGGGCGACGAAGAGAGGGAGTGTGGTCGAGTGTGCCGCAAGGAGAGGGGAAGAGGAGAGAGAGAGATTTCTGAATTTTTGGTTGTGAGGGTTTGTCATGAGGTTTTATTTATAGGTTCCTCTCCTTTGTGGGCTAGGTTAGGGTAATTTTGAGTTGGGCTTGCTTTCGGGCTTAGTTCATTAAATTCCTTGCAAGCTTTGTTGGGTTTAATTAAAACAAAACGACCGGGCTTTTAAGTTTATTAAATTCGTTTTTGAAATACGACCCAACAATTCCCGATTAAATAAATTCCTTGAATTTATTTAATAAAATCCGGTTTTCAAAATAATTAATATTTAAATTAATTAAAATAAAAGCGCATTTAATTCTCATTAAATGAAATTAATTTATAAAAAATACAACGAAATGCTTTATAAATATAATAAAATATATTTATAATTATAGAAAAATACGAGGTATTACAGTCTACCCTCCTTAAAAGAAGTTTCGTCCCGAAACTTGGGCACGGAAATCACAATATTAATATTAAAACTAAACTTGAGACTATTTTGAGACTTTAGTGTGTTTTCTTTGAAAAAAATGTTTTAGTTGTTGTACTCTTTAAGTAATTCAACATGACAATAAACAGTGAAACTTCATTGGAAACAACGATTCAAGCATATCCTAAAGGATAAATTGGGTAAATAAGGTAAAAAGCGCGAAATTCTACCGCACTCTACCCCCCTTAAAGAAAACGAGTTACGGCCCCGTAACTCAACTAACCTCGGGAAAAAGCTCGGGATATTTCTTTCTCATTTCCTCCTCCGCTTCCCAGGTAGCTTCCTCAGACTCTTGGTTAGACCACAACACTTTTACGATCTTAACGTCCTTAGTTCGAGTGCTACGCACCTTGCTATCAAGTATCTTGACAGGTCTTTCCTCAAAGGTCAGACTTTGGTCTAACTCTGTGGTCTCCGGTTGTAGTACGTGAGACTTATCCGGGACATACTTCCTCAACTGGGATACATGAAATACATTATGCACTCTATGAAAGTCCATGGGCAAGGCTAGTCTATACGCTACCTTCCCTATCCGTTCTAAGATCTCATATGGGCTTATATACTTTGGGCTAAGCTTTCCCTTCTTCCCAAATCTCATTACTCCTTTCATTTGTGAAACCTTTAGCAACACTTTGTCAGCTATTTGGAACTCTTCATCCCTACGCTTTAAATCTGCGTAGCTCTTTTGGCGATCTTGCGCGGCTTGGATTTTGGATTGAATAGTCCTAACCTGATTCATAGTGTCCTCTATCAATTGGGGACCTAGTACAACGGTTTCACTAATGTCACTCCAACATAGTGGACTTCTGCATTTTCGTCCATACAGGGCTTCGAATGGTGCCATTCCAATACTGGCATGATAGCTATTGTTGTATGAAAAGTCAATTAAATCTAGGCTATCTTCCCATCCTCCTTGGAAATCAATTACACAAGCTCTTAGCATATCTTCTAGGGTTTGAATAGTTCTTTCGGTTTGTCCATCTATGGCTGGGTGGAATGCTGTACTCATTTTCAATGTGGTACCAATATTCTTTTGCACACTTTTCCAGAAATTCGAAAGGAACCTAAAATCTCTATTTGATACGATATCCTTAGGAACTCCATGTAATCTCACTACATGTTTGATGTAAGCTTTGGCAAGTTATTCCATTTTCCAGGTTTCTTTCATTGGTATGAACACTGCTGACTTAGTCAACCTATCGACCACTACCCAAATGATGTCATTTCCACTTTCCGACTTGGGTAAGCAAGTGACAAAGTCCATTGAGATACAGTCCCACTTCCAACTCGGAATTTCTAAAGGTTGGACCTTTCCCTGAGGTCTCCTATGCTCAATCTTAACCTTCTGAAAAGTCAAACACCTTGCCACGAATTCGGCCACTTCGTTTTTCATCCTTGGCCACCAATAGACCTTTTTCAGATCCTTATACATCTTGTCACCTCCCGAGTGAACAGAATATGGTGTATTGTGACCTTCTCTCATCAACTTTTCCTTAAGTTCATTGCACTTTTGAGGTACACACCAACGTTCTTTATTCCTCAAACTTCCATCCTCGTGGATCTTAAAATCAACCTCCTTTCCTTGCGAAATCTTTTCCTTGATCCGCTCTAGCTTAACATCACCAGCCTGATTCTCCCTGATTTCATCAAATACTGACGACTGGATGGTTAAGGCATTCATCATACTCTCAAGGCATTCTCCACTCACTATTTCTAGATTCAGTCGCTGCATGTCCTTACACAGCTCGTTAGCACTACTAATGCATTCACACCATGACTTGATTTCCTACTCAAGGCATCTGCAACTACATTGGCTTTTCCCTCATGGTATTGAATATCTAGATCATAGTCCTTGATCAATTCCAACCACCTTCGTTGGCGCATATTTAGGTCCTTCTGTGTGAAAATGTACTTCAAACTCTTATGATCCGTAAATATCCTACATTTCACACCATACAGATAGTGTCTCCATATCTTCAATGCAAACACTATGGCGGCTAACTCTAAATCATGGGTAGGGTAATTGGATTCATATGGCTTCAACTGCCTCGATGCATACGCAATCACTTTCCCGTTCTGCATCAACACACACCCTAAACCATTCTTAGAGGCATCACTATACACATCATAAGTACCGCTCTCATCTGGCAAAGTTAACACTGGCGCGGTTGTCAATCGCATCTTTAAGGCTTGGAACGCTTCCTCACACTGGTCATTCCATTCAAACTTCGCTTCTTTATTCATCAAGGTTGTCATTGGTTTGGCGATTCTAGAAAAGTCTTGCACAAAGCGTCTATAATAACCCGCTAAACCAAGAAAACTTCGAATATCGGTGACACTCTTAGGTGTAGGCCACTCACTAACAACTTTTATCTTTGCAGGGTCCACTGCAACTCCTTCCTTAGATACAAAATGTCCTAAGAACGCAACTCTTTCTAGCCAGAATTCACACTTCGAGAATTTGGCATACAACTGATTGTCTCTAAGGGTACTCAACACTGACCTGAAGTGTTCCGCATGATCCTCCTCATTCTTAGAGTAGACCAGAATATCATCTATGAAAACCACTACAAACTTGTCCAAGAATGCATGGAATACTCGGTTCATTAAGTCCATAAAGATTGCAGGTACATTGGTTAATCTAAATGGCATAACTGTGAACTCATAATGACCGTACCTAGTCCTAAATGCAGTCTTTGGTATATCGTGCTCCGCGATTCTCAACTAATGATAACCTGACCTCAAGTCGATCTTCGAAAACATTCCTGCTCCTTTCAACTGGTCAAATAGATCATCGATCCTAGGCAAAGGATACTTATTCTTGATTGTGACCTTATTGAGCTCCCTGTAGTCTATACAGAGTCTCATACTACCGTCCTTCTTCTTCACAAACAAGACTGACGCTCCCCAAGGCGATGCACTTGGTCTAATATAACCTTTCTCTAGCAATTCCTCAAGTTGTCCCTTTAACTCACTCATTTCTGCTGGAGCCATCCGGTATGGGGCTTTCGAAATAGGTGCAGTTCCGGGTGCTAAATCTCTGGTAAAATCGATTGGTCGATTGGGCGGCATTCCCGAGATCTCTTCCGGAAACACGTCCAAGAATTCACTCACCACTGTAATATCCCCTGGTTTCTCTTTCATTACATGGTCTAGGTCTCTCACATTGCATAAGAAAACAGGGTTCCCTTTGTGTATTAGCTTTACGAGTTCCATTGCCGTGACTATTCCTACACTCCTAGGCTTCCCAAAACGGCGATACGACACAACCTTTCCTAGGCTAGACTTCAAGTGAATCTTCTGCTTCTCACAGTCAATCTTAGCTTTAAATATGGCCAACCAGTCCATTCCCAAAATCACATCTAAATCTCCTAACTCAAACTCAATTAGGCTAGACAAGAATATGGTCTTGGCTATGGTTAAAGGTACATTCCTATGGATCTTAGTGAAGGAAATAATGCCCTTGGTCCAAGTATGCATTCTATGATAAGTCTAATAAATGCGGTTCAGTATTAATTAACAAGTTAATAATTCAGTGAGATCAAGTGAGCTGAATGCCTAGCTAGAGGCCGCTTCAGTTCAAGTGGAATTAATGATATTAATCCACAGCTTACTCTTGACTGAACCCGTAGGGTCACACAAATAGTACGTAAACGGATCAAGTATTTAATGGCATTAAATACTCTATCTATGGATATTCGGAATCGACGGATCTTGGTTTCAGTGGGAGCTGAGATCGTCACAGGCAAGAAATGAATACTCCGGAAACGATGATATTGCCGGAAACGGAAATATGGATCGTATCGGAAATATAAATATTATCCAAGTCGTAGATGTTGCCGGAAACGGAAACATGGTACGTATCGGAAAATATTATCGGAAATGGAAATATTACCAGAATCGGAAATATTGCCGGAAACGGAAATATTATCAGAATCGGAAATATTACCGGAATTGGAAAATAATTCCGGAAACGGAAATATTAAATATTTGTTCGAAACGGAAATTAATTCCGGAATCGGAAATGTTAAATATTGTTCGTATCGGAAATGAATTCCGGAATCGGAAATTTAATCGGAAGCGTATCGTACGAATAAGCATCGGACGAGGCCTGCCGGACGAGGGCCCAGCACGAAGCCAGGCCATCGCCCAGCAAGCCAAGCGCGCCACACAAACAGCCACGCCAGGCCCAGCGCAAGGCCAGGCCCAGCAGGCCGTGGCAGCGCGCACAGCGCGCGCAGCGCGCGCGGGTGCTTGCGTGGGCTTGTGGCTCGTGCAGGCCTCGCTGCGTGGGCTGCTGCTCGCACGCACGCATGGGCGGCCCATCGAGGCTGCCGTGTGTGTGTGCGTAAGTGTTTGTGTTCGTGCACGTTTCCTAAAACGTGCAGAGTTCGGTTAATGATTAAATTCCTAATTCTATTTGATAAATTAATTAAATTAGAGTTCTTGTAGGATTCTAGGTTTAATTAATTTGTATCTGAATAGGATTCCAATTCCCTTTCCATAACCCTATAAATATGTGGCCTGGGTTCACAATTTATGACGAGTTTAAAAGTATTCAAAGTGAGTTTTTGAGAGAAAAATTCAGCCACACATCTTGCTCAAAAGTGCCGAAAATTCTAGTACCTTAAGGGCGATTCTAGTTGGTCAATCTTAAGGCGGATCCGGACGTGCTGTGGACTATCTACGGAGGGACGACACTTGGAGTCCTAAAGACTTGTTCTTGCTCGGTTCGGGCGCAGCTAGGGAGGGCACGCAACAAAGAGTATGCATCTAAATTATGCTATATGATTATGTGTAAATAATATGTAATCCTGGGTTAATGGTTGTTTCCGCATGATTTATGTAATATCATATGTATCATAACCTAACAGTGGTATCACGAGCCCCTTATTATTTTCATAATCTAAATTGCATAAACATGGTTAAATATTACAAATTTGCAAGAATTAAAAGGGGTGATTAATTTTCGTAATTGTTAATTAATTGCAAATTGCGTTTATTTAATTATACGTACGCAGTTTTTCGGCAGTTTCTTCGTTACTCATCCAAATCGAGTGATTTTTGTGTCAATTCCGCATGTAAAAGGCATTCTAAAATTTTGACAAAAATAATTTTTTTCTGCCGAACCCAGAATTCTCAAATTCGAAGCCTAACTATGACTTTTCGAAGGTTTTAGTTTTTCGAATGCAAAATTTCGTAAATTTAAGATGTTAAATTAAATATTTGCGATTCTTGTTGATAAATCTTGAATTTTTGATTGACCTACTGCATATGTTTAACAAGTTTGAATGCCTAGTCTTGTTAATTATGCAATCTAATTTGTAATTATGATTAATTTGTTGAAAATTAGAATAATTTAGAATTAATTTGATTTTCATAATTAATTGTAATTTAATTAGAAACCTATGATTAAAAACCACCATAAAAATTGTAAATTTATGATAAATTTTAAATTTTTATGACCTAGACTTGAATCCATAACAATCGGAAATCAATTGGATAATAAATTTTCGATTTTTTCGCCCTAAAATTATGAAATTAATAATATTTATTAATTTGCCATTAATTTTATAAATTTTAAATTTTTTATGCGATTCGTTCATATAACTTGCACGCACAAAGCAATGGACGCTTCGTGTTACCCTTAAGGGGTGTTGTATAATGCGGGCATGCGACGACGAGCAAGGGAGCTCGTCGCCCGTGCGGCACGAATGCAATGAGCAAGGGCGTAATGCACGAGCACAAGGCAGCAGCCCTGCCTTGTGTCGTGGGCCACGAGCAATGGACGAATGGGCATGGGCGAAGGGCGAGCCAAGGCGGTCGCGTGTGGGCAGCAAGCGAGCTGCGCCACAACGCGCACTGCCTCGCGCAAGAGCGCGCAGCCTCGCGCGCAGCGAGCGCAAGCTCGCGTGCCACGAGCGCTGCGCCCAGCGTTGCTCGCGCGCACAGCGAACGATGGCTCGCGCGCACAGCGAGCGATGTCGCGCGCCCAGCGAGCGATGGCTCGCGCGCACTGCGAGCGATGGCTCGCGTGCGACGAGTGCTGGCGCGCGCGCAGCAAGCACCACAGCGTGCGATGGCTTGCGATGGAGATGCAGCAGCTATGCGACGAGCGCATGGGCTGCGCGCACATGGCCAGCGATGGCTGTGTGCGTGCGGCCCATGGGCGTGCAATGCGTAGGGTGTTTGCGTTACGATTAGATCGTTTTGAATGTTTAATTTGAAAATTTAAGTTCACGTAATTTTAATTAATTTTAAAATTAATAATTTAAATTATTTTCTTGGATTTTAATTTTGAATATTGTAATTATAATAAATTTTATTTATTCTAATTATTTTACTAAAATTAAAATCATGAATTAATTTAAACACGACTGAAATTAAATTAAATTTTTGGATTCAATTATAAATTTATATGAGCTTTAAATTTTAATTAAATTTGTATGTTTCCGGTTAGACTAGAAATACATTTTTATGTTTAAAATTAGTAAAGCATATGAATTTATTGGTTTAAGTGGGAGCGTATTTTAGTCATAAACTCTTGATTAGGTCTACAAATCCTTAAGGTTAAAACAACTTGATTAGAATTAATAAGGACTGAATAATTGGTAGATTATTGGTGCCCTTGATTAATTGCTGCAAATATTTACGTGATGCATAATGTGTTTTACTAACCAGCTAAGTGGGCCATTCATGATAATGAATGGGTGAATGGTATATATTGTATATGTACTGTTTTGCAGGTTATGAAGTGACTAGTATGGCCCAAATAGGATAGAAAATATGGTCTGCGTACCATTAATTTGAATGTAATTGGTCTAAAGTACCAAAGTTATTTTTCAATTCAAATATGGTCTGCGTACCATCAAATAGTTGTAATTAGTTATAGCTTATCCTATTTGAAGAAAATGGTGCCTCCCACGGAGATTTTCAAGACGGACTTTGAAGTTAAAGCTTCAAGATGAAGTCGGGCCATACTAGATCACAAATATCTTATGCATGTTTTAAGTTATTTATTGCTTTTAAATATGTCTTAGAATGCATGAGATCAAAAGCTTGATTATGTTGCATGATTAAGGATTTTAGTTCACTTAAAATCTAACCAACATAGTAAGAGCCTTAAGTTCCAAACTTAAAAAATTGAGTTAAAAGGTGCCATGCCAAAATATACACTTGCTTGGATATCCTTTACATCAATCTAGTAATAGTTTTCGCTCAGCGAGGTGTTACTTATTGGTCCTAAAGGGGCAAGGTACACAAATAATTGTGAGTACATGTTAGTTTTGGTGAAACTCAACGATATAAGTAAGGAGTCCTTTTATGTCGTGGCAAAATCGATAGGTTTACCTAATAAGTTCTTAGACGTACCTATCAACCAAGAATAGTTTCTAGACTATTAGCAAAAGGCTTTTGCTTACCTAAGATGTTCTAGGATTAAGTCGACAAACTGTGCTTAGTTCTTCAATGATTTTAGGATCTTGGAATCATTTTATTCACACCTGCCGGAACACATAACTTGAATAAAATGCTTAATAAACATAGAATTATGCATGTATGCTAGAATTTAAGTTTATTAAGAGAAACTGTGAATGGTTATTTATTTGTTTATTCTTTTCAATTGTAGTTTTTAATATGGCAAACAACAATTCATTCAGCATTCGATCAATTCTCGAAAAAGAGAAGTTGAACGGGAAAAACTTCCTTGACTGGCAAAGGAACTTGCAAATAGTTCTTATGCAGGAAGAAAAGGAGTATGTCCTAGATGAGGCGATGCCCGAAGCTGCAGGCGACGGGGTCACTCAGGCAGCCCTCAATCGTTGGATTGATGCCAACAAGGATGTGAAATGTCTAATGCTCGCCACCATGAGTGCGGATCTGCAGAAAACGTTCATCAACTCAGATGCTTTCACAATCATCAGTGAGTTGAAGAACATGTTCCAAGATCTGGCTCGAGTCGAAAGATTCGAGACTCATAGGAAAATTCTTGAGACCAAACTTAAGAAAGGCGAGCCCGTTAGTCCACATGTTCTCAAAATGATTGGACTCATTGAGAATATGAGTCGGCTGGATCAGCAATTTTCTCAGGAAATGGCTATAGACACCATCCTCCATTCTCTTCATAGCGGGTATGATCAGTTCAAACTGAACTACAGTATGAATAGTCTGGACAAAACGCTCACTGAGCTTCACGGTATGCTGAAGACCGCTGAAAAGACGCTCAAAAGTGATAAGCAGGATGTGCTTATGGTGCGTGGGGGCAAGTTCAAGAAATCTGGAAAGAAGAGGAATGCTAAGAAAGGTGGCAACAAGGCCAGCCCAACTAAGCAAACTGGCGCCAAATCTGTAAAGAGGAAGGTCAGTCAACCCACTTCTGAATCCGAATGCTTCTACTGCAAGAAGAAGGGGCATTGGAAGAGAGATTGCTTGAAGCTAAAGGAAGATCAGAAGAACGGAACAGTCGTTCCATCTTCAGGTATTTTCGTTATAGACTGTATACTTGCTAATTCAACTTCTTGGGTATTAGATACAGGTTGTGGCTCACACTTATGTTCCAATCCACAGGGACTAAGAAGAAGTAGAAAGTTAAGCAAGGGTGAAGTCGACCTACGAGTGGGAAATGGAGCACGGATTGCTGCATTAGCTGTAGGAACTTACTATTTGTCGTTTCCCTCCGGGCTAGTTTTGGAACTGGAAGAATGTTTCCATGTTCCAAGTCTTACTAAAAACATCATTTCAGTTTCTTGCTTAGATGCTAAGGGATTTTCCTTTTTAATAAAAGACAATAGTTGTTCGTTTTATTTTAAAGAGATGTTTTATGGATCTGCTAGATTAGTCAATGGACTTTATTTATTAGATCACGACAAACAAGTATATAACATAAATACCAAAAAGGCCAAAAAGAATGATTCAGATCTCACCTATCTGTGGCATTGTCGATTAGGCCATATAAACTTGAAACGCTTAGAAAGACTTCAAAAGGAAGGAATTCTAGAACCATTTGACTTAGAGGATTATGGTAAATGCGAATCATGTTTACTTGGCAAAATGACAAAGCAACCTTTCTCTAAAGTTGGAGAAAGAGCAAATGAACTATTGGGTTTAATCCATACAGATGTATGTGGACCAATGAGTACAAATGCTAGAGGTGGTTTCAGCTACTTTATCACTTTCACTGATGACTTCAGTAGGTATGGTTATGTCTACCTAATGAAGCATAAGTCTGAATCCTTTGACAAATTCAAGGAATTTCAGAGTGAAGTAGAGAATCAATTAGGCAAGAAGATTAAGGCACTGCGGTCTGATAGAGGCGGTGAATATCTGAGCTATGAATTTGATGACCATCTGAAAGAATGTGGAATTCTATCAGAGTTGACTCCTCCTGGAACACCACAATGGAACGGTGTGTCGGAACGGAGGAACAGAACCTTGCTAGACATGGTCAGGTCAATGATGGGTCAGGCCGAACTTCCATTAGAATTTTGGGGACATGCACTAAATACAGCTGCACTCACTATAAATAGAGCTCCGTCTAAAGATGTCGAAAAGACTCCATACGAATTATGGTTTGGAAAGCCTCCAAATGTGTCTTTTCTTAAGATTTGGGGATGTGAAGTATACGTCAAACGATTAATTTCAGACAAACTTCATCCAAAATCTGACAAATGTATCCTTGTGGGCTATCCAAAGGAAACAAAGGGGTATTACTTCTACAATACATCTGAGAACAAAGTGTTTGTTGCTCGAGATGGTGTCTTTTTGGAGAAAGATCACATTTCCAAAATGACAAGTGGGAGAAAAATAGACCTCGAAGAAATTCGAGTCGAACAACAAACTCTAGAGAATGCTCAAGATGACATTCAGGATGAAACTCAGAGATCTTTAGAAGAATCTGGTGAGAATCATGGTCAATCTAGAAATGTTACCCCGCGTAGATCGCAAAGATATAGATCTCAACCGGAAAGGTACTTAGGTATTTTGACGAACGAGAGCTATGACGTTCTATTACTTGAAAGTGATGAACCTGCGACTTACAAACAAGCTATGACGAGCCCTAGCTCCAAGCAATGGCAAGAAGCCATGCAATCTGAATTAGACTCCATGTCTGAAAACCAAGTATGGGATTTGGTCGATTTGCCAGATGGCTATCAAGCCATTGGAAGCAAATGGGTTTTCAAACTGAAAAAGGACAAGGATGGGAAACTTGAAGTTTTCAAAGCTAGATTGGTTGCAAAAGGTTACAGGCAAGTCCACGGTGTGGATTACGATGAAACCTTTTCACCAGTTGCAATGCTAAAGTCTATTCGGATAATGTTAGCAATCGCTGCATATTACGATTACGAAATATGGCAGATGGATGTCAAAACTGCTTTCTTAAACGGCGTTTTAACAGAAACTGTGTTTATGACACAGCCTGAAGGTTTTGAGGATCCAAAGAATGCTAAAAAGGTATGCAAGCTAAAGAAGTCAATCTACGGATTGAAGCAGGCATCCAGGAGCTGGAATATACGTTTTGATGAAGCAGTCGGTGACTTTGGTTTCATCAAGAACGCAGACGAATCTTGTGTATACAAGAAGGTCAGTGGGAGCAAAATTGCTTTCCTAGTATTATATGTCGACGACATATTGCTTATCGGAAATGACATTCCTATGTTGAACTCTGTCAAGATTTGGCTTGGGAAATGTTTTTCGATGAAGGATCTAGGAGAAGCACAGTACATATTGGGCATCAAGATTTACAGAGATAGATCTAAAAGGATCAATAAGGTGCTTGATAGGTTCAAGATGGCGGACTCCAAGCGAGGCTACCTACCCATGTCTCATGGAATGACTCTAAGCAAGACTCAGTACCCAAAAACACTTGATGAGCGTAGACGAATGAATGGGATTCCATACGCATCATTAATTGGTTCAATAATGTATGCTATGATATGTACACGCCCGGATGTTGCGTACGCACTCAGTGCTACGAGCAGATACCAGTCAGACCCAGGAGAGGCGCATTGGACTGCTGCCAAGAATATTCTGAAGTACCTGAAAAGGCACAAAGATGACTTCCTGGTCTATGGTGGAGATGATGAATTAATTGTTAAAGGCTATACGGACGCAAGTTTCCAAACCGACAAAGATGATTTCAGATCACAGTCTGGGTTTGTCTTCTGCCTCAACGGAGGAGCAGTAAGCTGGAAAAGTGCTAAGCAAAGCACCATTGCGGATTCTACAACTGAAGCGGAGTACATTGCTGCACATGAAGCAGCAAAGGAAGCTATATGGCTAAGGAAGTTCATAGGTGAACTTGGTGTAGTCCCCTCCATTAAAGGACCAATAGCCCTGTATTGTGACAATAACGGAGCTATTGCACAGGCAAAAGAGCCTAGACACCACCAGAGAGTCAAGCATGTACTTCGTAGATTTCACCTTCTACGAGAGTTCGTTGAAAGAAAAGAAGTCGAGATAAGCAAAATTGGAACTGATGACAACATACCAGATCCATTAACTAAACCTCTGCCGCAGGCGAAGCACAACTCGCACACTGCAGCTATGGGAATCAAGCATATTGGAGAATGGCTTTGATGTCTCTGTTTAATGTTTTAAAGTTTTAGAGTTTAAATCTTTGTAAAACATTATTGGTTAATCATTCACAATAAATGAAAAGAATTCATTTTTCCATTTAATTTGTGGTTTATTGAATGATGAGTCCCTTCAATTTGACGATATATTCAAGATAGACTGTCAGGACCAATCCTGTGACTAAGAAAGGTCTATCAAGTGAACTTGAATGTCAAAAGTTGAAAATGGTCCCTAGTCGGAGTTTTCTATAAAATTGGACGCATAGAAAACGTTAGACGATTAGAATGCAAGATGACTAGTAGTTCTGTTTCTTGAACTATGTGGACATGGCAATGTCATAATCATTTGCATAGATACTTACTTTGGGAAGACTAGTATCGGACAAGACCTATGAAACTTTACTGTAAGAGATGAAAGTCTGTCATAAGTAAATTTCATTAAATGATTAGACACTAAATCCTCAATACCTGAGTGATTTGAGATTACTTGTTTGAGAACTGGTTGCTTTGACGTTGACCAACCGTCGCACCGTAAAAGGAGGCTATAAAGGCAACGCTCAGGTAATCACCTATCAAACGAAGTCTAATCTCAAGATCGCAAGATTGGGATTGTCCTCCCATAAATCGGGATGAGATGCTTAAAAGTTGTACAAGGCCACTCGGAGAGCTAGAAACTGTGAAATGCATGGCCGTGCTCGGATGAATCATAGGCTATGATTATCTGTTTATTTGATCAGTTGAACTCTGAAACCGAGGAACACCTCTGGACATAATAAGGATGACAACTCTTACCTTATGTTCAAGAGCAAGCATCGAGCGACAAAGGAATTAGGAAATGCACACTTGTCCCTAAGGACAAGTGGGAGACTGAAGGAAATAATGCCCTTGGTCCAAGTATGCATTCTATGATAAGTCTAATAAATGCGGTTCAGTATTAATTAACAAGTTAATAATTCAGTGAGATCAAGTGAGCTGAATGCCTAGCTAGAGGCCGCTTCAGTTCAAGTGGAATTAATGATATTAATCCACAGCTTACTCTTGACTGAACCCGTAGGGTCACACAAATAGTACGTAAACGGATCAAGTATTTAATGGCATTAAATACTCTATCTATGGATATTCGGAATCGACGGATCTTGGTTTCAGTGGGAGCTGAGATCGTCACAGGCAAGAAATGAATACTCCGGAAACGATGATATTGCCGGAAACGGAAATATGGATCGTATCGGAAATATAAATATTATCCAAGTCGTAGATGTTGCCGGAAACGGAAACATGGTACGTATCGGAAAATATTATCGGAAATGGAAATATTACCAGAATCGGAAATATTGCCGGAAACGGAAATATTATCAGAATCGGAAATATTACCGGAATCGGAAAATAATTCCGGAAACGGAAATATTAAATATTTGTTCGAAACGGAAATTAATTCCGGAATCGGAAATGTTAAATATTGTTCGTATCGGAAATGAATTCCGGAATCGGAAATTTAATCGGAAGCGTATCGTACGAATAAGCATCGGACGAGGCCTGCCGGACGAGGGCCCAGCACGAAGCCAGGCCATCGCCCAGCAAGCCAAGCGCGCCACACAAACAGCCACGCCAGGCCCAGCGCAAGGCCAGGCCCAGCAGGCCGTGGCAGCGCGCACAGCGCGCGCAGCGCGCGCGGGTGCTTGCGTGGGCTTGTGGCTCGCGCAGGCCTCGCTGCGTGGGCTGCTGCTCGCACGCACGCATGGGCGGCCCATCGAGGCTGCCGTGTGTGTGTGCGTAAGTGTTTGTGTTCGTGCACGTTTCCTAAAACGTGCAGAGTTCGGTTAATGATTAAATTCCTAATTCTATTTGATAAATTAATTAAATTAGAGTTCTTGTAGGATTCTAGGTTTAATTAATTTGTATCTGAATAGGATTCCAATTCCCTTTCCATAACCCTATAAATATGTGGCCTGGGTTCACAATTTATGACGAGTTTAAAAGTATTCAAAGTGAGTTTTTGAGAGAAAAATTCAGCCACACATCTTGCTCAAAAGTGCCGAAAATTCTAGTACCTTAAGGGCGATTCTAGTTGGTCAATCTTAAGGCGGATCCGGACGTGCTGTGGACTATCTACGGAGGGACGACACTTGGAGTCCTAAAGACTTGTTCTTGCTCGGTTCGGGCGCAGCTAGGGAGGGCACGCAACAAAGAGTATGCATCTAAATTATGCTATATGATTATGTGTAAATAATATGTAATCCTGGGTTAATGGTTGTTTCCGCATGATTTATGTAATATCATATGTATCATAACCTAACACTTAGTGCATTTCACGATCTCACCTGTTGGTATCACTATGGGTACTTCTATCTCTTCAGGTTCCTTCAATCCTAACCTCTCTAAGATACCCTTTGATATAAACGAATAAGTCGCACCAGAATCAAATAGTACTTTAACTAAAACAGAGTTAATAGAAAAAGTACCAGCTTTGACGTCAGATGAGTTTTCGGCTTCCTACCTAGTGATCACATTCAGCTTCCCTTGGGCAACTCCCTTGTTATAGCCACTTCTATTGGCATTTCGGTTCCCATTTTGCTGATAGTTCCCTCCGGGCTTTTCATTACCCTGGCCACTATTGCCATTGTTACCATTCTGGTTACCCCTTTGGTTTCCACCATTATTTCCTCCGTTCCGGTTTTGGTTATTCCGGTTGTTGTTCTGGCGGTTACCTTGGTTGACTTGGTTGGGTTTCCCATTCTTGGTCAACCACTCAAATTCTCTATGGCCTAGCTTCTCACAAAACCTACAGACAACTTGGTTTCCATTACAGTCTCGACCTGGGTGATTAGTATGGAAACGTCTACACTAATAGACTCTCGTTCCATTTGTTAGGTTATGATACATATGACAATACATAAATCATGCGGAAAAACCATAAAGCCAGGAAAGCATATTATTTACACATAATCATTTAGCATAGTATAGATGCATACACTTTGTAGCGTGCCTTCCCTAGCTGCGCCCGAACCGAACAAGAACAAGTATTTAGGACTCCAAGTGTCGTCCCTCCGTAGATAGTCCATAGTACGTCCGGATCCGCCTCAAGATTGACCAACTAGAATCGCCCTTAAGGTGCTTAGGAATTTTCGGCTATTATTGTGCAAGAGTGTGGTTGAATCTTCTTTCAAAACTTACCCTTTTGAATACTTCAATCGTGTTTATAAATTATGACCCTAGGCCCTTATTTATAGAGGTTTGGAAAGGGAATTGGAATCCTAGTAGGATACGATTTAATCAAACTTAGAATCCTACAAGGACTCTAATTAATTAAATAATCCTAATAGGAATAGGAGTTTAATCATACACCAAATCCTAATAGATTTAGGAAATGTGCATGGACACAAACACACACGCACGGAGCCACGAGGGCGCCCGCATACGTGCACTCGGCCCACGCTGTTAGGTTATGATACATATGACAATTCATAAATCATGCGGAAACAACCATTAAGCCAGGAATACATATTATTTACACATAATCATTTAGCATAGTTTAGATGCATACTCTTTGTTGCGTGCCTTCCCTAGCTGCGCCCGAACCGAACAAGAACAAGTCTTTAGGACTCCAAGTGTCGTCCCTCCGTAGATAGTCCACAGCACGTCCGGATCCGCCTTAAGATTGACCAACTAGGATCGCCCTTAAGGTACTATTATTTTCGGCACTTTATAGGCAAATGTGTGACTGAATTTTTCTCTCAAAAACTCACTTTGAATACTTGAATGCTCTATGTAAATATGTGACCCTAGGAACTTATTTATAGAGTTTATGGAAAGGAATTATAATCCTATTAGAATACAAATCTATTTAATTATAATCCTACTAGGACTCTAATTAAACAAACTTTATCTATTAGGATTAGATTTAATCATATTACGAATCCCGGTAGCCTTAGGATTCCGAGTAACACACACGAGTGGCGCACAAGCACCGCACACCCGCACGCAGGCCTTGCGGCCCACGCCGAGCGCACAGCGCAATGCCCACTGTCGCAGCCTTGTCCGCGCGCGCGCCCAAGCTTCGGCTGGGCCTGGCTTTTGCGCTGGGCCTGGTCGTATGCTTGGCGTGTGGTTGTTGCGCTTGGCTTGCTGGGCAATGGCCCGGCTTCGTGCTGGGCCTTCGTCTGGCAGGCCTCGTCCGATGCTAATTCGTACGATACGCTTCCGATTAAATTCCCGGTTCCGGAATTCATTTCCGATACGAACAATATTTAATATTTCCGATTCCGGAATTAATTTCCGTTTCGAACAAATATTTAATATTTCCGTTTCCGGAACTATTTTCCGATTCCGATAATATTTCCGATTCTGACAATATTTCCGTTTCCGGCAATATTTCCGATTCCGGCAATATTTCCATTTCCGATAATATTTTCCGATACGTACCATGTTTCCGTTTCCGGCAACATCTACGACTTGGATAATATTTATATTTCCGATACGATCCATATTTCCGTTTCCGGCAATATCATCGTTTCCGGAGTATTCATTTCTTGCCTGTGACGATCTCAGCTCCCACTGAAACCAAGATCCGTCGATTCCGAATATCCATAGATGGAGTATTTAATGCCATTAAATACTTGATCCGTTTACGTACTATTTGTGTGACCCTACGGGTTCAGTCAAGAGTAAGCTGTGGATTAATATCATTAATTCCACTTGAACTGAAGCGGCCTCTAGCTAGGCATTCAGCTCACTTGATCTCACTGAATTATTAACTTGTTAATTAATACTGAACCGCATTTATTAGACTTAACGTTGAATGCATACTTGGACCAAGGGCATTATATCCTTCAGTCTCCCACTTGTCCTTAGGGACAAGTGTGCATTTCCTAATTCCTTTGTCGCTCGATGCTTGTTCTTGAACATAAGGTAAGAGCTGTCATCCTTATTATGTCCATAGGTGTTTCTCGGTTTCAGAGTTCAACTGATCAAATAAACAGATAATCATAGCCTATGATTCATCTGAGCACGGCCATGCATTTCACAGTTTCTAGCTCTCCGAGTGGCCTTTGTACAACTTTTAAGCATCTCATCCCGATTTATGGGAGGACAATCCCAATCTTGCGATCTTGAGATTAGACTTCGTTTGATAGGTGATTACCTGAGCGTTGCCTTTATAGCCTCCTTTTACGGTGCGACGGTTGGTCAACGTCAAAGCAACCAGTTCTCAAACAAGTAATCTCAAATCACTCAGGTATTGAGGATTTAGTGTCTAATAATTTTAATGAAATTTACTTATGACAGATTTTCATCTCTTACAGTAAAGTTTCATAGGTATGTCCGATACTAGTCTTCCCAAAGTAAGTATCTATGCAAATGTTTATGACATTGCCATGTCCACATAGTTCAAGAAACAGAACTACTAGTCATCTTGCATTCTAGTCGTCTAACGTTTTCTATGCGTCCAATTTTATAGAAAACTCCGACCAGGGACCATTTTCAACTTTTGACATTCAAGTTCACTTGATAGACATTTCTTAGTCACAGGACTGGTCCTGACAGTCTATCTTCAATATATCGTCAAATTGAAGGGACTCATCATTTAATAAACCACAAATTAAATGGAAAAATGAATTCTATTCATTTATTGTGAATGATTAACCAATAATGTTTTACAAAGATTTAAACTCTAAAACTTTAAAACATTAAATAAGGACATCAAAGCCATTCTCCAATATGCTTGATTCCCATGGCTGCAGTGTGCGAGTTGTGCTTCGCCTACGGCAGAGGTTTAGTCAATGGATCTGATATGTTGTCATCAGTTCCAATCTTGCTTATCTCGACTTCTTTTCTTTCAACAAACTCTCGTAGAAGGTGAAATCTACGAAGTACATGCTTGACTCTTTGGTGGTGTCTAGGCTCCTTTGCCTGTGCAATAGCTCCGTTGTTATCACAATACAGGGCTATTGGTCCTTTAATGGAGGGGACTACACCTAGTTCACCTATGAACTTCCTTAGCCATATAGCTTCCTTTGCTGCTTCATGTGCAGCAATGTACTCCGCTTTAGTTGTAGAATCCACAATGGTGCTTTGCTTAGCACTTTTCCAGCTTACTGCTCCTCCGTTGAGGCAGAAGACAAACCCAGACTGTGATCTGAAATCATCTTTGTCGGTTTGGAAACTTGCGTCCGTATAGCCTTTAACAATTAATTCATCATCTCCACCATAGACCAGGAAGTCATCTTTGTGCCTTTTCAGGTACTTCAGAATATTCTTGGCAGCTGTCCAATGTGCCTCTCCTGGTTCTGACTGGTATCTGCTCGTAGCACTGAGTGCGTACGCAACATCCGGGCGTGTACATATCGTATCATACATTATTGAACCAATCAATGATGCATATGGAATCCCATTCATTCGTCTACGCTCATCAAGTGTTTTTTGGGCACTGAGTCTTGCTTAGGGTTATTCCATGAGACGTGGGTAGGTAGCCTCGCTTAGAGTCTGCCATCTTGAACCTATCAAGCACTTTATTGATATAAGTGCTTTGACTAAGTCCAATCATCTTTTTAGATCTATCTCTGTAAATCTTGATGCCCAATATGTAATGTGCTTCTCCTAGATCCTTCATCGAAAAACATTTCCTAAGCCAAATCTTGACAGAGTTCAACATAGGAATGTCATTTCCGATAAGTAATATGTCGTCGACATATAATACTAGGAAAGCAATTTTGCTCCGACTGACCTTCTTGTATACACAAGATTCGTCTGCGTTCTTGATGAAACCAAAGTCACTGACTGCTTCATCAAAACGTATATTCCAGCTCCTGGATGCCTGCTTCAATCCGTAGATTGATTTCTTTAGCTTGCATACCTTTTTAGCATTCTTTGGATCCTCAAAACCTTCAGGCTGTGTCATGAACATAGTTTCTGTTAAAACGCCATTTAAGAAAGCGGTTTTGACATCCATCTGCCATATTTCGTAATCGTAATATGCAGCGATTGCTAACATTATTCGAATAGACTTTAGCATTGCAACTGGTGAAAAGGTTTCATCATAATCCACACCGTGGACTTGCCTGTAACCTTTTGCAACCAATCTAGCTTTGAAAACTTCAAGTTTCCCATCCTTGTCCTTTTTCAGTTTGAAAACCCATTTGCTTCCAATGGATTGGTAGCCATCTGGCAAATCGACCAAATCCCATACTTGGTTTTCAGACATGGAGTCTAATTCAGATTGCATGGCTTCTTGCCATTCCTTGGAGCTAGGGCTCGTCATAGCTTGTTTGTAAGTCGCAGGTTCATCACTTTCAAGTAATAGAACGTCATAGCTCTCGTTCGTCAAAATACCTAAGTACCTTTCCGGTTGAGATCTATATCTCTGCGATCTACGCGGGGTTACATTTCTAGATTGACCATGATTCTCACCAGATACTTTTAAAGATCTCTGAGTTTCATCCTGAATGTCATCTTGAGCATTCTCTAGAGTTTGTTATTCGACTCGAATTTCTTCGAGGTCTACTTTTCTCCCACTTGTCATTTTGGAAATGTGATTCTTTTCCAAAAAGATACCATCTTGAGAAACAAACACCTTGTTCTCAGATGTATTGTAGAAGTAATACCCTTTTGTTTCCTTTGGATTGCCCACAAGGATACATTTGTCAGATTTCGGATGAAGTTTGTCTGAAATTAATCGTTTGACGTATACTTCACATCCCCAAATCTTAAGAAAAGACACATTTGGAGGCTATCCAAACCATAACTCATATGGAGTCTTATCGACAGCTTTAGACGGAGCTCTATTTATAGTGAGTGCAGCTGTATTTAGTGCATGTCCCCAAAATTCTATTGGAAGTTTGGCCTGACCCATCATTGACCTGACCATGTCTAGTAAGGTTATGTTCCTCCGTTCCGACACACCATTCCATTGTGGTGTTCCAGGAGGAGTCAATTCTGACAGAATTCCACATTCTTTCAGATGGTCATCAAACTCATAGCTCAGATATTCACCGCCTCTATCAGACCGCAGTGCCTTAATCTTCTTGCCTAATTGATTCTCTACTTCACTCTGAAATTCCTTGAATTTGTCAAAGGATTCAGACTTATGCTTCATTAGGTAGACGTAACCATATCTACTGAAGTCATCAGTAAAAGTGATAAAGTAGCTGAAACCACCTCTAGCATTTGTACTCATTGGTCCACATACATCTGTATGGATTAAACCCAATAGTTCAGTTGCTCTTTCTCCAACTTTAGAGAAAGGTTGCTTTGTCATTTTTCCATGTAAACATGATTAGCATTTACCATAATCCTCTAAGTCAAATGGTTCTAGAATTCCTTCCTTTTGAAGTCTTTCTAAGCGTTTCAAGTTTATATGGCCTAATCGACAATGCCACAGATAGGTGAGATCTGAATCATTCTTTTTGGCCTTTTTGGTATTTATGTTATAAACTTGTTTGTCGTGATCTAATAAATAAAGTCCATTGACTAATCTAGCAGATCCATAAAACATCTCTTTAAAATAAAACGAACAACTATTGTCTTTTATTAAAAAGGAAAATCCCTTAGCATCTAAGCAAGAAACTGAAATGATGTTTTTAGTAAGACTTGGAACATGGAAACATTCTTCCAGTTCCAAAACTAGCCCAGAGGGCAACGACAAATAATAAGATCCTACAGCTAATGCAGCAATCCGTGCTCCATTTCCCACTCGTAGGTCGACTTCACCCTTGCTTAACTTTCTACTTCTTCTTAGTCCCTATGGATTGGAAAATAAGTGTGAGCCACAACCTGTATCTAATACCCAAGAAGTTGAATTAGCAAGTATACAATCTATAACGAAAATACCTGAAGATGGAACGACTGTTCCGTTCTTCTGATCTTCCTTTAGCTTTGGACATTCTCTTTTATAATGGCCTACTCCATTACAATAAAGACAGCTTGATGTGGACTTGTCCTGCTTTGATTTAGCATTGCCCTTGGACTTTCCACTTTTCTTGAACGGTCTCCCTCTAGCCTTGAGTAAATCTTTGGCTTCACAGTCCAGTATTATCTCAGCCTTTCTGACAAGGTGAACAAATTCTGCAACTGTTTCTTCTCTTGGTTCACTTAGGTATAGTTGCTTGAAGCGACCAAACCCAATGTGTAGTGAATTGAGCAAAATAGGGACTGCCATCCTTTCGCTTATTCGTGTTCCTAGTAGACTTAGGCAATCAAAGTATGAACGCATAAGATCCACATGGAACCTCAGTGGGACGCCTATCCTCTGTTTAGTGCGAAGGAGCTGAACATGTGTTTCTTGGACTTCCATCCTATAACACCTGTTAGGAGAAGTAACCTTTAGACCAGACATTGATTCAATCAACTCATGGACGTTTAGGTCCCTGTCCTCTGTGCTTCCACGACAGATATCCCTCAGATTCTTGATGAGCGTAAAAGGTTCATAAGTTACAAAACTTCTAGCCCATTCATCAGGGATATTGTTCAGCATGAGACTCATAACCTTTTTGAGATCCGCATCCCAGGCGAAAAATCTTTCAGGGGTCATGTCTCTGGCATAGTAGCTTGGCATGGGATGTAACAGTACATACTCAAGTCCATTGAGTCTGACTATTTCAACTAGCTTAGCTTCCCATTCAAGAAAATTTGATAGGTTCTGCTTGACCATAAGCTCAGAACCCATGATGATGTTTTGATTGTTTTTTGCCATAATTAAAACTACAATTGAAAAGAATAAACAAATAAATAACCATTCACAGTTTCTCTTAATAAACTTAAATTCTAGCATACATGCATAATTCAATGTTTATTAAGCATTTTATTCAAGTTATGTGTTCCGGCAGGTGTGAATAAAATGATTCCAAGATCCTAAAATCCATTGAAGAATTAAGCACAGTTTGTCAACTCAATCCTAAAACCTCTTAGGTAAGCAAAAACCTTTTGCTAATAGTCTAGAAACTATTCTTGGTTGATAGGCACGTCTAAGAACTTATTAGGTAAACCTATCGATTTTGCCACGACATAAAATGACTCCTTACTTATATCGTTGAGTTTCACCAAAACTAACATGTACTCACAATCATTTGTGTACCTTGCCCCTTTAGGACCAATAAGTAACACCTCGCTGAGCGAAAACTATTACTAGATTGATGTAAAGGATATCCAAGCAAGTGTATATTTTGGCATGGCACCTTTTAACTCAATTTTTAAGTTTGGAACTTAAGGCTCTTACTATGTTGGTTAGATTTTAAGTGAACTAAAATCCTTAATCATGCAACATAATCAAGCCACAATCTCATGCATAATTAAGACATATTTAAACCAATAAATTCATATGATTTACTAATTTTAAACATAAAAATGTATTTCTAGTATAACCGGAAACATACAAATTTAATTAAAATTTAAAGCTCATATAAATTTATAATTGAATCCACATGTTTAATTTATTTTCAGTCGTATTTAAATTAATTCATGATTTTAATTTTAGTAAAATAATTAGAATAAATGAAATTTATTATAATTATAATATTCAAAATTAAAATTCAAGAAAATAATTTAAATTATTAATTTTAAAATTAATTAAAATCACGTAAACTGAAATTTCAAATTAAATTTTTTAAAACGATCTAATCGTAACATGAGGTGCGCAACATCATCACGCAACACACATCCATAGGCCACACGCACGCAGCCATCGCTGGCCATGTGCGCGCAACCTATGTGCTGCGTCGCATTCGTCGCTGCACACCATCGCAAGGTACCATCGAAGCACACGAGGCAACTGCTCGCTGCGCGCGCCAGCGCTCGATGCACACGAGCCATCGCTCGCTGCGCGCTGTCGTTCGATGTTGGGCGTAGCGCTCGTCGCACGCGAGCCAGCGCTCGCTGCGCGCGAGGCATCGCTCGCTTGCGCGAGGCAGTGCGCGTTGCACGTGACTGCTCACTGCCTTGCTCTCGCCCTTGCCCACTCGCCCATCGCTCACAGCACACGATAGAAGGCAGGGTTGCTGCCTTGTGCTCGTGCACCATAGCCTTGCTGATTGAATTCGTACCGCATGGGCGACGAGCTCCCTTGCTCGTCGTCGCATGCCCGCACTATACAACACCCCTTAAGGGTAACACGTAGCGTCCATTGCTTTGTGCGTGCAAGTTATATGAGCGAATCGCATAAAAATTAAAATTTTGTTTTCAAAATTAATGACAAATTAATAAATCATATTACTTTCATAATTTTAGGGCGAAAAATCGAAAATTTATTAATTAATTGATTTCCGATTAACATGGATTCAAGTCTAGGTCATAAAAATTTACAATTTAACACAAATTTACAATTTTTATGGTGGTTTTTAATCATAGTTATCTAATTAAATTATTAACTAATTATGAAAATCAAATTAATTCTAAATTATTCCAATTTTCAACAAATTAATCATAATTACAAATTAGATTGCATAATTAACAAGGCTAGGCATTCAAACTTGTTAAACATATACAGTAGGTCAATCAAAAATTCAAGATTTATCAACAAGTATCGCAAATATTTAATTTAACATCTTAAATTTACGAAATTTTGCGTTCGAAAAACTAAAACCTCCGAAAAGTCATAGTTAGGCTTCGAATTTGAGAATTCTGGGTTCGGCCGAAAAACATTGTTTTTGTCAAAATTTTAGAATGCCTTTTACATGCGGAATTGACACAAAAATCACTCGATTTGGATGAGTAACGAAGAAACTGCCGAAAAACTGCGTACATATAATTAAATAAACGCAATTTGCAATTAATTAACAATTACCAAAATTAATCACCCCTTTTAATTCTTGCAAATTTGTAATATTTAACCATGTTTATGCAATTTAGATTATGAAAATAATAAGAGGCTCGTGATACCACTGTTAGGTTATGATACATATGACAATACATAAATCATGCGGAAAAACCATAAAGCCAGGAAAGCATATTATTTACACATAATCATTTAGCATAGTATAGATGCATACACTTTGTAGCGTGCCTTCCCTAGCTGCGCCCGAACCGAACAAGAACAAGTCTTTAGGACTCCAAGTGTCGTCCCTCCGTAGATAGTCCACAGTACGTCCGGATCCGCCTCAAGATTGACCAACTAGAATCGCCCTTAAGGTGCTTAGGAATTTTCGGCTATTATTGTGCAAGAGTGTGGCTGAATCTTCTTTCAAAACTTACCCTTTTGAATACTTCAATCGTGTTTATAAATTATGACCCTAGGCCCTTATTTATAGAGGTTTGGAAAGGGAATTGGAATCCTAGTAGGATACGATTTAATTAAACTTAGAATCCTACAAGGACTCTAATTAATTAAATAATCCTAATAGGAATAGGAGTTTAATCATACACCAAATCCTAATAGATTTAGGAATTGTGCATGGACACAAACACACACGCACGGAGCCACGAGGGCGCCCGCACACGTGCGCTCGGCCCACGCAGCCCACGCTGGGCAGCCTTGCCTTGGCGCGTTGGGCCTGCCTTGCGGTGGGCCTGGCGCTGCCTTGGGCTAGGCGTTGGCGCGCGTCTTTGCTTGCTGGGCGATGGCCTGGCTTCGTGCTGGGCCTTCGTCCGGTAGGCCTCGTCCGATGCTTATTCGTACGATACGCTTCCGATTAAATTCCCGGTTCCGGAATTCATTTCCGATACGAACAATATTTAATATTTCCGATTCCGGAATTAATTTCCGTTTCGAACAAATATTTAATATTTCCGTTTCCGGAACTATTTTCCGATTCCGATAATATTTCCGATTCTGACAATATTTCCGTTTCCGGCAATATTTCCGATTCCGGCAATATTTCCATTTCCGATAATATTTTCCGATACGTACCATGTTTCCGTTTCCGGCAACATCTACGACTTGGATAATATTTATATTTCCGATACGATCCATATTTTCGTTTCCGGCAATATCATCGTTTCCGGAGTATTCATTTCTTGCTTGTGAGGATCTCAACTCCCACTGAAACCAAGATCCGCCGATTCCGAATATCCATAGATAGAGTATTTAATGCCATTAAATACTTGATCCGTTTACGTACTATTTGTGTGACCCTACGGGTTCAGTCAAGAGTAAGATGTGGATTAATATCATTAATTCCACTTGAACTGAAGCGGCCTCTAGCTAGGCATTCAGCTCACTTGATCTCACTGAATTATTAACTTGTTAATTAATACTGAACCGCATTTATTAGACTTAACATTGAATGCATACTTGGACCAAGGGCATTATTTCCTTCACCATTCCCTGCAGACTGATTCTTATCTCCATTGTTATTGTGGAAGTTGTTCCGATTTCCACCCTGGTTTCCTTTGAACTGGAAATGGTTGTTTCCTTTGTTTTTCTTAAAATTCCCTTGGTTCTGCTGACCACCACCTTGGTTATGGTTACCAACATCCTTCCTCTTTTCACCAATCCCATTCTTTCTTTGCTGCAGGCCATACAGATGGGCAGCTTTTCCATATAGGGTGTCAAGAGATGTAAAGGTCTCTCCAGCAAGCATTAGTTGCAAGTCCATAGTCAATCCACTCTCAAATCTCTGGGCTCTAAGCTCCTCCGTTGCCACCACTTCCGGTGCAAACCTAGACAACTCTATAAACTTCGAATAGTACTCTGTCACAGACATACCATCCATCTTTAATTCGATGAACTCCTGAGCTTTTTGCTTCTTCAGGTATGGTGGGTAAAACTTGTTTCTTAAGGCTACCTTGAATGATTCCCATCCAAATCCAGGTGCAGCTCTCAAAGCATTCTCACATCTTTGCCACCATAGATCGGCTTCTCCCCTAAGGTAATAAACAACACTATTAACCCTAAGGTTTTCTGGGCAATTGACAGCTACGAAAAGCTTATCGAACTCCCTTAGCCAGTTCTCAAGTACAGTTGGGTCTATCTCCCCTTGGTACAAAGGAGGCTTACTTTGGGCCACCTTCTTAAACATCTCACCAGCTGGATCAACTCCCTGGATATTCCTATTCTGTGCTAAGTTCTGCACTACTTCAGCTAGTTGCCTGACCACGTCAGCAATTCCTTGGGTAGTCATTTCCCTTCTCCTGAATAAAACAAAAGACTAACTTTAACAACTGAGGTTGGACACTGCCTTACTATCACATTGCACTAGCTAGTCATTCAATCGGTGCATAAACACAAAAAAACACTACTAGAAAAATCGGATACAGGGGCAAGTCATAATTGCCTCTAAAAATGGGGATTTGGCCTCTAATGGGTTTTTGAAGCAAAAAAGTGGATGCCTCTAATAAGTTCGTCTCTAATTAGTGGTTGCCTCTAAAGGCCCCTTTTTGAGGCAACACAATGTGTTGCCTCTAAAAGCCCATACATTTAGAAGCAACCATATATCCCTGCCTCAAAATATAATTAGAGGCAACCCCATATTATTGCCTCTAAATATAATTAGAGGCATCCATTTATACTTGACTCAAAATATAATTAGAGGCAATCATATACTTTTGCCTCAAAATATAATTAGATGCAACCACATATTTTTGCCTCAAAATATAATTAGAGGCATCCGTCTATTCTTGTCCCAAAATATAATTAGAGCTAATATACATTCTTGCATCAAAATATATTTAGAGGCAATATTAAAAGTTGATTCTAAAGACACTATACATTTAGGGGCATCCATATAATTTTGCCTCAAAATATAATTAGAGGCAAAATAAAAAGTCGGGGGCAACCATATGAATTTGCCTCGAAATATAATTAGAGGCAGTATAAAAAAGTTTTTCTAAAACGAGGTATATTTAGGGGCAACCATTTAATTATGTCTCTATATATAATTAGAGGCAATATCTTTTTTTTAAAAAAATAATGATATTTAGATGCAATTTGATATTGTCATAAAAGGTGTTTAGAGACACCGGAATTAAAACTAGCGTATTTATTTCATACATTTGCAAGCACGATCACCTATAAGAAATAACCATGATAAATTAAGAAAAGTAAACCAACAAATGTCATAGGAATCGAAGATGTATCAACTCCAAATAATATTATTAACCAAAAAGAGGACCAACTGTTGTTCAATCTCAACCAAAATAAACACCCTAGGGCTTGCAACAACCCGCAAGCCAAAACTAACAAAAAAACAAAAAAAATGTGTCTTAGAAGATGCTTGATTGGTCTAATCGGATATTTCTATCACTGTTGACAGCTTTAATGCATGGTTAGATTTCACTAGATTGGTGCATAAACAAAAATTAATGAAAAGTCAAAGCAAGCTAACAAAACAGAACAACAGCAGTGTCTGCAGACCAGCAATATCAGCAGAACAACAGCAAGACAGCAGCAGCAGGACAGCAGCAGCGTGATAGCAACATAGCAGCAGCGTGATAGCAACACAGCAGCAGCATAACCAACAACAAATCAGCAGCAACAACAAACATTATCAGTGTGTAAAACAATACGGCAACAACTCTTATCATGAAGGTCATATAGAGAGTACTATTTAGGCAAACGATTTTAAAAAATAGGGTGAGAATGAGATATGTCAGATACCCTGAGATAAGCCATATCTTATTAGTTAAAAACAAGATAAAACAACCATGGTGAGTCTTAAAGTGGCAAGCGTTGTATCAGCATCGAGGCAGAAGTCTTTGAACAATCTGCTGCAGTAAGTGAAAAGCATAAGCATGACCTGAAATTAAGATTTTGCAAGTGCCACCAAAATAAGTACATCAATATGCTACACTTGCAAGCTTGTGTTGCTGCTAAATTGCTAAGTTTCAGCAACCAATACCTACTCTGGAGCATTGAGCATCAGACATCCTTGTGTTGAGTTAAAACTAACAGCATGAGGCTATATCAGGCCATATGAAATTACGCACTACTCTTATCTCTTATATTATTAGACTTCCGAACTACCTAATTAGATGTGTTCTTCATAGATTTATATTACATACACTGAGTATAGTTAGTATGTATAACTGATTAGAGAATAGTTATATATATATATATATATATATATATATATATATATATATATATATATATATATATATATATATATATATATATATATATATATATATAATATTATGTTGAGTGCTTAATGCTGATCAAATAAAACGAGTGTAACTCTATGAAATAAGGCAGCAATATTGCACAAGACACATGAGAAACTCAAATTTTGCAGTCAAGTAAAAAACGGAACATATTATAAGTAAGATGTGTTGTTTATGGATAAGACTTGGGCGCACTTCAGTCATAAATTGTGGGAGAATAATTACATGGCTTAAACTAAAGATAAGTTGGCAAAACAAATTGGACTCTGTATTGGATTGTTTGTTAGCTTGCTCCTACAGTCCACCCCATCATTTGCTTAACACATCTACAACTCGTATTGACCTTATATAACATGTTACCCATAGTCCTTGACAACTTCCAGTGTCCGACAACTCTTCACTCAGAACAAAATTTCTAATCAATTGCTCCAAATTTACATTTTTGTTTTATAAATGGGTCGAGTTATCTATCATCACAAATAACTTAATTACAGACACCACAACTCCACTTTATGGATATACATGTCCCTGGAAAATACGCCAAATGACCCTTTAAAGAACCTCCCTCAGCAGGGTTACTAGGACAATTCCCCAGCCCTCGCTGTACAAGTAACCATAGAATTCAAGTTGAATCAATACGGTTCTTCCCCATAAACAAGCAATTGATATAAACTACTCCGTATTGGAACTTCTACAACTAGTCAACTAGTGCGTTTTTTTTCTCTTCTACTACTTTTCTTGTGGCTATACCCTTCAACAATACCATTTACTACGGCAAAAATTTGTGTTTCAAACCACTAAAAGTACGAGAATAATAGGCATATAAAGCAACCAGGAAACGGTTGTTAGACGAACTAACAAAATTATAAAATAAACACTTTAAAAAAGAAAAGAAAAAGCTTTAGATGCACAACACTCATTCCTCGTATGCTCATGTTTTACACATAACCAGGGCATATGCAGTTCAGTTCTTTTTGAAGAAAAAAAAATCAACTTTTCATGTATTAAATGATCAGTTCTAGAAATATCAAGGCATATGTTTGGAAGCTTTTGAGGTGTTTCTACTAGTGACCAAGAAGTAATGAGGATAGAGTAATTCCGCATTATGTCCATCAACTATCAGATCCAATACCAGTGCAAAAGTTAAAAACACAATAGAGAAATAGATTCCCCACAAAAGAATTGTGCATAACTGCCATCTTCTAGAACCAAAAGGCAAATGCTTGTGAAGCCACCACATATTTGGAATCATTAATATATTTTTTAAACAAGAATTCCATTTTCTTAGGTCACAAAATCATCAAAAACAAAATAAGTGGGGTTTGAGATTATACCCATAAGAGAAATAGGAAGGCAGAGAAGCAGAAACAACAACCATAAGACAGATAACACAACAACATCAACGGAATAGCAGCAGCAGCTCTGGCAGGCCACGAGGAGGTGGCGCTCCGTGAGTCTAGAGGAGGAGAGGAGAGGTAGAGGAGTGAAGTAGGGGAGAGGAACAAGAACATAACGATCAACACTGATCAACCTCCAACAACATACAACAGCGACGATGGAACACTGTCGCACCGACAACCCAAAAGGGGTGGCGCAACCACAACAGGAGAGAGAAATTCAATTAGTTAGGGTTTGAGATTTTAAATCAAAATCTAATTCAATCAATTAAAGGAAGGATTTAGATGGTTTACCAATTGAAGATGAGGTCTAGATGAGGGTGGTTTAGCGGCCACCATCGGCGGCGGCATCATGAAGCTTGGACGAGAGGAAGGAGAGACGAGGGGAGCAGCAGCAGAATCAACACAACAACAACGAACATCCTCAGCAGCAGAATCAGCGTCGCCGGCGAGATGGAAATGACTGGCGGCGCGACGGCGAGGCGACATAAGGAGCAGGAAGGAAGGAGAGGATTCATGGTGAAGGGAGAGAGATGAGAGGTGATGTGTGACTGCGTGAATGTGTGCGAGTGAGGGAAGGAATGACTCATCAGTCATCAAGGTGAAAGGAGAGAAGGGAAGGAATTCCAAAATAATATGAATAATTCATTTAATATTTAAAATAACTCTTTTATACGGAGTAAATGTATTAGTAATTTAATTTAATAAATAAAATAATTTCATTTTTCAATTGATAAAATATGAATCACAATTTACATTCGCGTTCAAATAAAACAATAAAAATTTAGAATTATAAAAATCTTTATTCTTTAGTCGAGTAGATTTCTAAAATTTTAACTCGTTGTAATAAGTCGATAATAAACCTTTAAGATGATTAATAGATAATACTAAACTTAATCCAATCATTAATAAAATCTTAAATTACTAGACTCAAATTTTTTTCAAAACAATTTTAAGAGTGAGATTCAAAAAAATAATTATACTTAAAAGAAGATTGAGAGTTGCTTAAAAGTGTGATTAAAAACAATAATTATACTTAAAAGCAGACTGGGAGCTTTTTAAAATATGAGTTATTACATTAATAGTTGTCGCTAGATTTCTAACCAGAGGAAGGCTTTAACTCTTTAAGCACTCAAGTACTTAGAGATTCCACTGATCGAGAAACCAAAGAATGCATACCTAGTCTGCTCCGATTCAAAAATACATCAATTTCAAGCCCTCGAGTTGCAATCAAGGTCTTTAATGGATAAATATAAATATGCAACTTGAGTACCCAAGTGTTATTTTATAACTCTAAGCATCTTCTGCAATCCACTTAGTTGAGCGACCCTTATCTCCAGCATGAAATATACTCGATTCCTACAGTGTAACAGAGTAAACATTTGTACTGGTCATATAGACGACAAATAAATAAATAGTTGAATTTGGTATGTGTGCTTCTCAATTCCATTAAAAAATAATTGCATAGGTAGATAATAAACTCAAAGATTTCGAAAAGGTTTGCATAAACCTAGTTGAGCAAATTAAAGAAAATGGATGCTTAAATGCCTCGATATTTTGTCATCTACCAAAATTTGTAGCATAATAGCAGACGAGTATCTTTGAAATTATTTTCAACATATTTAAAGCAGAAACATAATCAGTCAAGCATACATAACCAATTTCCAAAAGAAATTCAATCAGTCAACTTAGTAGAAACAAAAAAAATTACCGTACTCAAATAAAGAATGAAATGAAACAAGTTTAAGCACAAATTACAGATAATACTGAAAAACTAGGAAATCCTTGTCAATTTTCACAAAATTAAACAACCATGACGAAGTTAGTGTTTCATACACATAGAAACCAGAAAATCAAAATTAACCAAAATCAATTTAATCAGAATAACAAAAGAAAACCTTATTTTAATAAAAATCATAGTTATTGAAGTTCAATACAAGAAAATTTGAAAAATAAACAAAATTGATGAGAAAAGTTATATACCTACTATTGTTGAGAATGACTTTGAGCAAGTTATGACGATGAGTTTGTAATCGATGATATGAATTAATCATAGAGTTTGAGATATTTTATTTGTATTTTCTGAATTTTCTGGATGAGAGAATACATCAACAGAAAAAGGCAGCACAGGAGAAGAGATTCAATTTACTTTTTAACTAATTTCATTTACTTTTAGTTGTTTTTCATTTGCTGTTACTATAAAATTAACGTAATCTTATCCAAAATGACATTTTACTAAAAAAATTCGAGATGTTAGTTGCCAATGCTGATACTTTATGGATATCAATGTCTTTTCTTCCTTAAAAGTTGAAAAAAATAAGTGTAAGATGTTTCACAATTTGGTTATTTACTTTCAAGTTAATACGATTTACTTTAATGAGTTTTGCTTTACTTTGAAGGGGCGGAATTGATTTTCATTATAAACTTGGTTCTACTGGAACCTGGTTCCTTATATATAAAGTAACAATGACTTGCTTCTTGTGATGTACTTTGCTGAATGTATCTACAGCATTTGGCTCCAAATGAATGATATGGTGTTTAATCACAGATGTAAAAGTCCTGCTGACATTCTGTCAGATATTAAGTTCAGAGTTGCTTGTAGGGCAACTGCTAGTCAACATCTGTTTCTTTTAAGCTAGCTTATGTGTAGTTGAGTTGTTGTTTTTTGGGTTGCCTGTGTTCTGGTGGTTTGGTCTTTATGTTGTCCTGGCTTTGGCTAGGTGTAATCCTCTCCTTTTGGTAATAAAATATCTTTATTTGCCAAAAAAAAATGACTTATTCAATTGAATATAATTTATTGAATTAAATTTATTAATTAGCTCAAGCAAGAAAATAACTAGTCAAATAAGTCCAAATTGACATATGTCATCTCCTGGTGTATCCTTAGATTTAAAAAAAAAAAAAATTTAAAAAAATCTTTTAAAATATAGTTACGATTTCATGATTATTATAGTAAGAATCTATCATAATATATTAATGTCTGATTAAGTTGAATTGTATTTATTTTATTTTAGATTAGTGTTTGATTTTGGATGAATTTTATTTTAGATTTATTTTTTAATTATTAGAGTGTTTGATTTTAGATGGAGTTGTATATATTAGGAATTAATTAATTAAAATATCTACGTGACACCTAACTAATTATCTACGTGGCAATCAATTTTTTTTAATTCAAAAATAAATTAGAAATCTTATTTTTATTTGCCGAAACCATTAGTAATCCTACGTGGTGCTCTAATAATTAAGCATATATGCCTATTGGATTAATGTTTGATTTTAACTTGAAATTTATTTATTTTATTTTAGATTAGTGTTTGATTTTGGATGAATTTTATTTTAGATTTATTTTTTAATTATTAGAGTGTTTGATTTAAGATGGAGTTGTATATATTTGTAATTAATTAATTAAAATATCTACGTGACACCTAATTAATTATCTACATGACAATCGATTTTTATAATTCAAAAATAAATTAGAAATCTTATTTTTTATTGACTGAAACCATTAGTAATCTTACGTGCCGCTCTAATAATTTGACAAATATGCCTCATTTACATATATATATATATATATATATATATATATATATATATATATATATATATATATATATATTAGATTTCCCTCAAAATTCAAGAAATCATAAATTTTTTAAAAATATTCCCTCTAAATAGCGGGATACAATAATTCAATTTGGCGGTAATTCCATTTTAGGAGCCCGCTTCCCTAAAAATAAAAAAATTCAGGAACCCGCTATTCTACATTTCCTAATTTCATTATCCCGCTGTAACCTCTCACAATACCTACTCTCACAAAATTTTCTCTTTAATTTCATTCACTTTCCCCTCCGCTCTTGCAATTCCTCTCTAGTGCGACTCATCTTCTTCAAATCGGTTGAATTTCGGTGTTCCTGCATATGTTTTCACCTTCGTTGCGGTTACTCCTATTTCAATTTGCTAGGTACGTATGTAATTAATATGATATTTTGTTTCAATTTTCGCTATTTTGATTGCTACATTTAGGGATCAAAATTTGTTCAACTTGTTCAACGAATTTCAATTTCTGAAGTTAGGGTTTCAAATATTCTTTGTTAGGAAGTTAGGAAATACATAATTTACATTCTGACAATCAAGAATTCCAGGAAATTGAAACCCTTAGTTTCCCGTTTAGGTGTTCTTCCAAGTATTTATCAAATTTTGTCTGTGTTAATGGATTAATCTGTTTGTGGGGACTTGGATGCAAAATCCATCACTTTGATATTTTGGATCAGCCATTAAAAATGCATGCCCCGATCTTGAGTTTGAATTGCAACAATCCGTCAAAGAGTCTGATATTGTCATACTGCATTTTCTGATATGTGCCTCCTGGTTTCAAATGTTCATGGCTTTGTTACTTGGACACTTTGGTTGATAGACATGTGTAGGTGTACAAAGAAAGTTTAGTTTTACTTTTGGAGTGTAATGAATGATCTACTTTGTCATGACAAAGATTAAGTATAACTACTGCTCCATTCTACTTGATTTATTTCACATTCCTTCGTTACTTTGGTTGCAATGTCATTATAGTTTTTGTCCTGGGGTTTTATTACAACAAACTGTAATCTCAAGAACCTTGGCTTTTAGTATGTGTACCTAGTTATATATTGCATCCTTTGTAAATTGTAAAATTGGAAGTAGACGTGTTATATCCAAATATCCTTGCACCAATGTTGCGGTCCTTGCTGAGATTGTTTGTTACTCCGTATATTATGTTCCTTACAGCTCCTAATTTGCAGGATTATATGCTACATTTAGGTAAATGTTATGATGACTTCTTGAAGCACGCAACTAGTTTTGAACGATATTTTTATATGCTTCTTTTCAGGTTGATCTGGTAATTTCCTCCTCCAATCATCCTAGAGAGCCTCCCAGAAGATCAGAATCAGCAACCACCTATCAATCTTCATGACTAACAGAAATGCAAGTTCAACAAGAGAAGATGACATGAGCGATTTAAAACATCTGTCTGTTTTTGAGATGCCCGGAAATAGAGTTGATACTGATCAAATGAGTATGCTAATAGGGAATACATGTTCTAAAGTGCGTACTGCGTTGCAAGAAACTCAAATTGTAGAACCATAACCATAATAGAGTTAGTTCCTCGAGTTTTTGTCTATTTTTCTTTCAGCATGGTTAAATTGATCCTTGGGAGGTACCAGATTCTGCTCATCCAAGAACTATAATCATCTAATATACTAACATATACCATCACACTGTATTTTTACTTGGATCGGGTTGGATTGTTTGGTACCTCCCTGGAATTTGTGTGATATTCCTCTGGATATTCCTAGCCGAAGTTTAATTTGTAAACTTACATTGTTCTGTTTCTTCTCACTCATCTATAGTTGATTGGCTTCTTTTACAGACAAAGCAGACCGCTACCCAACAATAGTGTTTCGAGGATCGACATGCCTTTGAACTTCAGTGTGTCCTTGAATTTTTCCACATTTCCACATCCGAATGAGTTATCAGCTCCAACATCTCCCTGTGAGCCTCCTGGTCCTCCCCATATATATTTCTTTTCCCTATTAGATAATTTTTTATAGTAGATGGCATGACCTTGATTCAAATGTACATACATGTCTTTTTCTGAAATGCATGTTGACTGTACCTCTTACAGCTTGCTTTCCCAAATGTCAGCATCCCCTTTCAACTTCTGTAATTCATTCCCTAAGCTAGTTTTAACTACCTGGGCAACATTGTTCTCATCAGTTAGACCAGAACTTCTGGTTTGCACTAACTGAAGTACCCAGCAAGCTATCTTAACTTTTCTTCTTCTCTTCAAAAATTGAATCTGCAGGTTTATTGTGTACTTATTAGTTCAATTTTGTTAGTGTATTTATCTATTGTTATGACTTGTCATAAACTGTTGGGTTTTTTTTTTATTGTCCAAGAAATTTTATATTGTCGGCATGGAGAAAGGTCTTTGCAGTGGTTGCGAGGTGTGGTAGGGATGCTGGTGTAACAGGGTTGTCTTGCTAGCAGGTGCATACACGCGAGTGATGGTTGCATTCTTGTAATTTGCTAGAATTGTGGTTATTGCATCAGGTTGGGCAAAAGAGTGAATACTTGTGCATTCATTTGTTCTATACTTCTATGTGTGATACTCTGTAATATGA